>NC_092506.1:27080079-28303829 GCF_047511675.1 Marmota flaviventris
CAATACAAATGTGTACAGGTATGTATACGGATGCATACATAAATTTTATCAGCAACAGAATTATATTAAATTTATCAATTCATTAACAATAGAAATATTTCTCTTGCACTTGGAAAATGTGGAGGAATGTTTGATTCACAAAAGCCTTTCTTTCTCTCATGGTGGATGGATCTGATATAAGCGCCAAGTTCCCAAAATAATTGTGCATACTTGCAAGTGACCCAAAGAAGTTTCCAAAAGTCTATGAGAACTACAAATTTTTGCCTTAGAAATACTGCAAATTGTGTTTTCTTTCTTTTTCTTGTTTTTTTTTTTTTTTAATAGAGCTTTAAAAATTCTATTCATCTTTCCAAATAACCTGCTTCATGTGTTTTTCTTTGAGTACATTATCTTTGGAATTTGCTGAATCTGTAATGCATGTCTTTCACCAACTGGGAAGGCATCCAAACATTATTTCCTCCTTATATTTTTGCACCAATCTCTCTTCTGATTCTGAGATGCAAAGTGACAAAATTTTAGAAGTTTTAGTATTTTTGCACAAACCTGTTAGGCTCTCTTTAATGATCTTTCTTTCTTTTGTTCCCTTCCTAATTTCCTTATATTGGATAATTTCTCATGATCTCTCTTTCTCTGCCAAGTTCATTCCGCTGTTGAGAACTTTAGTTACATTTCATTTCTTATTTTGCATTTTTCAGTTCTTTTTCACTCTGTTCTCTAGTGTGAAGCCTATTCAATGCAGACTATCCACATCTCTTTTATTGTAGGTGTTTTCACCTTTTCCATTTATTGTAAAGGTGTTCTCCACATGAAACATGGCTATGATAGGTATTTCAAAGTTTCTATGTGATCATTCAAGCAACTTGGTCATTGGCAGTTGAATTGTCTTTTAGAAAAGCTAGATTTAATTAATTGATTAAATTTTATTAATTAACTAGGTTTTCCTGCTTCTTTATGTCTATAGAATTTGCAGAGTGCAAAAGTACAATGAGATGATACAAAAAACAACAAAAACGGGCACATTAATTTAAAAATTTTAATGAAATGAAACAATTTCATGACTGTAAATGTAAGACCAAATCTCACTTAAGAAAACAAAGTAAAGAATGTAAAAAAGGTAAAGAAACTAAATCTAGTTAAAAAAAAACCTTCCAAGGAAGTTTCACAGCCCATGATTATTAGTGGCAATTTTTACAAAGTATTTAAGGAAAAAAAAACCCCACAAATTTGGCAGAATCTTTTCTTGAGTATAGAAGAGAGAATGCTTTCTGCTTTTTTTTCTGAACCCAGTATTATGCTAATGCCAAAATCTGATGCAGTCATTATAATAAAATTAAAGTACATATTCCTCATGAATACTGATGCAAACATCCTAATAAAATGTTAGGAAAAAGAACACACCAATATGTAAAAATGCATAATAACACAATCAATTCAGTTTTATTCCTGGAATGAATGAGTGACTCAACATTGGAAAATCATTTAATGTAATTGCTGTATTATCAGACCAAAGAAGAAAAAGACATCACATTAATAGTTGCAGGAAAGCATTTGACAAACCGGCACACACTCATGATAAAACCCTCACCCAACCAGGAATTGAACAGAGCTTCAGAAACTTAATGCAAGGTTAAAATGCCAGGCAACAAATAGTATAAATGAAAATATAAGGAAATAAGTTTTTGAAGTACAGTTCAGCAAAGAATTCCTCAATATGACACCAAGGACAAGGCTCACAGAAGAGAAACATGCTAGCAGTTGGAAATTCTGAAGATGAAAAACTTTTAGTTCTGTGAAACACCATACTGAGAGATAAAAATAAAAGCCAGAGGAAGCATTTTGAAATCACCTGTCTGAAAAAATAACTTGCATCCAGAATGTAATAATAAATTGCACTCAACACTGAAAATAATCAAACAACCTAATTTTTTTAAAAAAATGGCAAAAGTTTTGATAGAACAGTTCATTAAATATGTACTTTAGCTCTGGATGTAGCTCAGTGGTAGAGCATTTGCTTAGTATGTGTGAGATCCTGAGTTCAATCCCCAGTAGAAAAAGAAAAAAAAAAAAAACTTTTAGAAAATAAACATGAATCGTGAATTAATTAGAAGTAGGTAGCTTTCTACATTTCAAGTATTGATGAGGGGGTGTCTACATCTTTTCTTTTTACTGGATTTCAGTTTAGTTATGTTTTGATTACTGAAATCTTTCATGTATGTTTTATCACTCCACCAATGATCTACTTTTACTCACTGTTATTTGTGCCTATATAAAATACAAGTCTCCATTGTTGGGAGCGATGTTTTATAAATTTGGCTAAGATGCATGTGTTAATATTGGTTGATAGACAGGATAAGTTCCTTTCAAAGAGGTTCATATCCAAATACCCAAAACTTGCAAATACGTGATGTACTTGGGAAAGTGAGGTTGAAATTTTAGATGTAATTAAGGTTGCTGTTCACTTGAAAAGATTATCCTGATTGACCCAATGTAAGCCAAAGGATCTACAAAAGTGAAAGAGGTAGTCAGATAAAGAATCAAACTGTTCAATGTGATGTGAAAGAGACTCAGTCCACCACTGTTGCCCTGAAAGATGGGGCAAGAGAGCTATGAGACAAAGGGTATGTAGAGCTTCTAGCAGCTGGAAAGAGTTAAGATCATGAATTAAAAGTTAAAAGTAAGAGCATGACTTTCTCTTCAAATCTTTCAGGAAAGAATGCAGGACTGCTGAATAAATTTGAGTTTTTCACATTAAGACCCATTTATATACATATTTATGATTTTATAGCATTTAGTTTCTTAATCCCTTCATCAATATAAAATATTTAAACCATCTGTTTATCTGATTATTCATATAACCATATGATATTTCTTATATTGAAATTAAGCACTTGTATTATCATTATTATTTTTTTTTTGGCTACCTTAAATCATTCCGTGACTTTATATTTAAAGTGATCCTGTGATCTTAAAAAGAGCATTGCATTAAGTCTTGCTTTTTTTGTTTATGTCTCTGGCTTATAATAGAAGTGTTAAGTATCTTTGCATTTAATGTAATTATTAATATGGTTGGGATTAATTTCATCTCCCTGTTCTTTTTCAATTATGTGTTTTATCTTTTTTATTCTCTTTAATTTTTTTTAGATTCAGCTAGCTTTATTGTTTTATCATTTTAATGGTTTTTGTATTTTAGTTGTTCAATCATTCTTTAATATAGCTTTTTAATTGTCCTTTTCATGGCCAGTCTAAAAATTAAAATGAACCCCTTGAATCACCATAGTCCACTGTGAATTATTTGTAGATCATGTGCACGGAAGTTAAAATAACATGGTTCCTTCTTATCTGTGGTTTCTCTTTGCATGGTTTCAGTGACTCATGTCGACCACAGTTCAAAAATACTGATATTTACATTGGCTCTTTAAATAAAGAGAGACCATCTTCACATAACTTGTATTGTTATGTATTTGATTTTATTATAAGAGTTACTGTTAATCCCTTACTCTGCCTAATTTACAAATTAAACTTTATTGTAGTTATATATGTACAAAAAAACCCCCACATAGTATAGAGGCAGTTTGGAACTATCAGCAGTGTAGGGTATCTACTTGATGGATTTCCAACTCACCTTCTGCTCCTATAATTGTTTATTTTACTTCCACATATGTTAAATGACCCACTGTTTTGGTTTGTCTGAGAAGATCTTCCTTCGTCTTTAATATTGTTGATTATATTACTTCATAATTAACTCTAGGATGAATTTTTCTTTCATATTTTAAAACAACATCTTGCGCCCAGTGTTCATACACAGTCCATTTTAATTTTTATTGACATCCCTCATATGTGATTTTCTTTATTTTATTTTAATTCATCCCTTTACTTTTCTTTTTCAGCAGATTAGCTATTAGAGGTGGTTTACTTTGTAATTATTTTACTTGTGATTAATTAAGCTTCTTGAAACTGTTGATATCTTTCATCAAATTGGGGAAATTTTTGACTGTCAAGTTTTTATTATTTTCCCTTTCACTTTTGTATTTCTTAGACTCCATTTGTGTGTGTGTTCCACACAATATTATTACCACAATGAATATAGGAACGTTATGTCCAATTCATTCTGCTGTCTTTCCAAATCTCTGCCCCCCTTATTGTGTGCCAGCATCCACATATTAGAGAGAATATTTGACCTCTTGTTTTTGAGGATTGGCTTATTCCATTTAGTATAATAATCTCTAGTTCCATCCATTATCAGCAAATGCTATAATTTCACTTTTTTCTTTATGGCTGAGTAATATTCCATTGTGTGTCTATACCACATATTCTTTATCTATTCATCTGTTGAAGGGCACCTAGGTTGGTTCCATATATCATATCACCCAGTTAGAAGTGTCATCAAAAAAAGAACAAAAACAGAAAGAAAAACACCAAATAGTAGCAAGGGTATGGTAAAAAGGAGCTCATATTCTGTTGGCAGCAATGCAAGTTAATGTAAACATACTATAGGAAGAACAGTATGGAGATTCCTCAAAAAACTACAGACTGATCTACCATATGATCATGGTACCCTACTTCTGGCTATATACCTGAAAGAAAGGAAATCAGCCTATCTGTGTTTATTGTGACACTATTCACAATAGCTGAGACATGGAATCTAGTTACCCATTAAGAGATAAATGGAAAAAACAAAAGAATGTGCTATATAAACAAGATGGAATACTATTCAGCCATAAAGAAAATTCAAATCCTGTCATTTGCAGTAAAATAGTTGGACATAGAAAACATTATGTTAAGTAAAATAAACTAGACATAGAAATACAAGTACTACATATTATGTCCCATATGTGGTGGAAGCTTAAAAACATCAATCTGAATGTAGACTAGTAATTACCAGTGGTTGGATAGGGGGAGGGTGGGTAGGTAAAGGGAGGCTGGTTGGATCACTGCATGCTGTATGCATGTGTTGAAGTATCGCACTTAACCTCATGCTATGTACAATTAACACCTGTGAATCAAAATTAAAGGAAAAACTTGTCCCAAAGGACTCTGTCTCTGATATTTTTTGATTGACAGATAATAATTGCACACTTTTCAGACATCCAGTAATGTTATCAGTGCTAAGAAAATTCATAGCAATAAATGCCTGTATCAAAAATATCTGTGATATTTAATTTACTCTTAAGTCTTTATTTTTTTTTTTTTAACCATCTCTGGAGTCTGGGGAATTTTCACTGATCTGTTGTCACTCAGAATTTACCTCGGCTTTGTCATTCTTATTATTTCTGCTATTAATTGCATTCAACAAATTCTTCATTGTAGGCAGATGTTCAGTTGATTTATGTTTTTGTACTTTATTATGTCATCTTTCCTGTCACTTTCTTCATACATTCCTTTAAATTATTTCTCTTCTTTCATAGCTATTTCATACGAACTCTTTATTTACAGTTCTAATTTGCTGATTACTGGTGGATTCCCTTAAATGTGGTTTATTTTTCCTCCTTCCTTTCATTTCTCATAATTTTTAGCATTTTTATAATGTAAATTTTGTATAAAAATAAATGATAAAATCTATAGTACAAAACAGTTTTCCTCCAGGGGAATAAAAAAGAACTTTTTTTTTTTATCTATTGTCAGCTAACTAGGATGAGGGTTTGTCTATCTCCTCTTAGTTTGAAATTGCAGTGGGTCTGACTGAAATTAAAACATTTTGATAATTGCAAGTTCTGATGTCTTTTGAATGATTTTAATGTCTTTTTTTCAGTGCTTTGGGATCTAGGGACCATGAACCTCCTTATCTTTTTCCATTCTCCATCTTGAAAAAATTCCCTTTTCTTATTCAGTAAAAGTCTGTAGGGGCCAGGCACAGTGGCACACGCCTGCAATCCCAGCAGCTAAGGAGGCTGAGCAGGAGGATCCAGAGTTCAAAGCCAGACTCAGAAATGGCGATGTCCTCAGTAATTCTTTGAGACCCTGTCTCTAAATAAAATACAAAAATGGTCTGGGCATGTGGCTCAGTGGTCAAGTGGCCCTGAGTTCAAACCCTGATACCTCCGCTCAAAGAAAATGTCTGTAGGGAAGAATTGGGAAGTGCAGGAAAGATGAATTCTGTGTATCAGACACCTCTGAGTTCCAGCCTCCACACCAGTTCAAGTGTGGCCATTAGACATTGTTCACCTGCTATCTCCTTATCTCAGCTGCTTTTTCCTAACCAGCACAGACTGAACCTTCAAAAATTCTGTGCCCCAGACACAGCCAATCCCTTAAAGTTTAAAGTGGCCTCCTGACTTGCCTAGTAAATTTTCATTCTTTGGAATTGGATTCTGTTATCTACTCTCACATCTGTTGTATAATTTATCAATTTTTTGAATAATTGATATGTCAGCTTATCTGATGTTTCCTTAATCATATGTTAGAAATACTAGAATTTCGCAACATTCTACAAGGTATCCAGAAGAGGCCAACTGCAAATCACTTTGATATGAAGTTTATTGTTTCTAATCTGAAAATATATGCATTCTTAAATGCTAATAAGCATTTGTTTGTTGCCTAATCAGTGATGTAGGGGTAATTTGTTTATTTATTCATTGGTACTATGTTATTTACTCTAGAAAATATCTATTTACAATAAAATATTCCAACTCCTCTTCTAGGTACTTAGAAGATAACAATAACCAAATTGTTTGTCTTTATCTAAAGACAAAGCAAAAATGGGTTGGGGATCTGGCTCATGCTCGCCTGGCATGCACAGGGCACTGGGTTTGATCCTCAACACCACATAAAAAATAAAATAAAGATGTTGTGTCTGCCAAAAACTAAAAAAAAAAATTGAAAAAATTCTCTCTCTCTGTCTCTGTCTCTCTCTCTCTTTAAAAAAGGACAAAAAGCAAAATAATATCCACAAACAAAATTAAAAGGTAAAGGAAAAAAATGTTCCATAGAACAGCAACAAAGGACTGTTATTATTGTGGATAAAGGGCAAAAGGAAGTTGGTTTGGGAAACTGAGCTGGCAATTATATGACAAAAAATGAAAAAATAGTCCATAGCATTAATGTTCTTATGTGTTGCTTCTTTCCTTTATTAGATTTCCAATTTAAGCAAGAGTATCTGTGTTTGTTTTGTTTAACATTTTATCCTTGATGCTTTGAAGGTTGTTTTGTTTTTCATATATTAGCAACTGAATCACTGAGCAAATATTTGCTGAATGAATGAATTCAGTCAGGGTAGCAACCAAACATCTGTGAGTTTACTACTTTAATTAAAGTAACCAGATGCAAATTATCTTAGATAAATGTACGGTATGTAAGTCCAATATTATTGTTAAAATATGTTCATATAATGTGTCACTTAGAGGACAGCATCTGTCATCAGATCACCTGTGTTTCAAGGCCAGCTCCACCACTTATGACCTTTGTGACTTTAGGGAATCACTTGTTATGTACCTCAATTTCTTCATCTGTATTTGGAAAGATGATAGTACCTTTGCATGGGTTTTATGACGATTGATTATCATTTGTGCAATGTGTGAAAGAGTTCTGGTGTTTAGTAAACATCAGTATAAATATTTGCTAGTCATAGGAGTACTAGGGTTGAATACAGTATTATATTAATTTTTCCTGTTGCAGAACAAACTACCACTAGTTTTAGTGACTTAAAACAAGGTCTACTTATTACCTCACAGTTCTGTAAGTAAGATGTCTGGGTAAACTTGGGTGGTGCTCTGCTTAAGGGCTAAGAAAAGCAATATTTTGGATGGGCTTAGCTCTTTTTGGAAGCTCTCAGCCCTGTGGAATAACTTACCTTGAATCTCTTTCAGATTATTGGCACAATTCGGTTATTTAGTTGTAGGGTAGAAGTGTTTCATTATTGCCAGGGATTCTATCAGATGCTACAGACTTTGCTTAAATCTTGCCATATGGTCTTCTCAGCCAGGCGCAAATCCCTCCTGCTTCAAATCTCTTGGATTTCTCCTGCCATTCAGAGAATACTCTGTTTTAAAAATGCTCACGTGGTTGGCGAAGTCCACCTGCTTAAGATATAACCACTACATTTTGAAGTCAACTAAAGGAATGTAATTACATCTGCAAATCTGCAAAATTCCTTTCGCTACAAAATGTAACTTAATCAAGGTTGTAATATCATCCAGCCATATTAAAATTATATCTGCTACATTCTTACAGCTAGAATTCCATATAAAGGCATACTCATGAATTTTAGCTAGAGGAATTACTATACTAACAGCAATACAACTAGCTTTCTCCTACCTCTCCTCTTATTCCATTTCTAGAAGTGGAAGACTGGCAGAGTTGAGATCAGATTTCAGGTGAGTTTGTAAAGAAATCCTACAGATAACTTCCCTAATGCCTCCTTTCTTCAGAGAGTATAGGAAACTTCAGGAAGTGTTCCCTCAGTGAGCTCTGACTGGGTGCTTTCTCCATAAGCAAAGACTGGTGGGATCTTTTCATTTTATTTTTGTTTAAGCTACCAGAAGAGCAGTGCACTGATGATGTTGGATTATAGGGAAATGGTTAAGAGAGAAATGACAATATCACAGATGCATTATCTGTCAAATCAGTTACCAATAGTATTTCTGCCCCCCACCCCCCTCAAAAAATACTATAGGAACATTTTCCATATTTAAGTATTATCACGAATTATCAATTATGATTAAATGCCAAAGAAATTTGTTGGCTGAGTAAAATTTCAATTCATTCATGGTAAATTAAACTCAACATTGTAAATAGTAGAACAAGTTTATTGACCAAAGGAAGTAAATGGTTGTAAGATGCCAGGTGAAGAGACACAGAGGTTTAAATATAAAAGATCTCTTGCAACATCCAGATGTTTTCAATTAGATTTTTAAAAATGAGAATTAAAGATTCAAGTATTTATATGATGTATGGAATAGCATACAAAAATTATAAAATGATGGGTACTTATTCTATGTACCATTAAAGTTTACAGAATGGGCCAGAGCAGGAATAACTTAAATGAGAATGCTAAGTCTTAGAATTTTATTGGTTTCTTATGTGTTGATTGGAAAAGGATGCTATCCATATTCTAGTGCCTTGTATAGGATTGGCATTTGATAATATTTAATGACATAATTGATAGACTTTTTAGTATGCACGATCACAGAATTGCATTTAAAAAGAGAAGTCAGGCTGATGCACTGAAAGACACTAGCAATTAACTTAGAATCAATGAGTTGTGTAGAAGCACAAAAATAGAAAAGGCAGAAACATCAAACAAGAAATTGGTTGCAGAAGACCATAAATGCCAGGTGACTGTGTTGGATATATTCAATTTATAGAGACACTGAGAGAGGTAGAGATATAGTAAGAGTGATGATTTTTGATCCAGAAATTGAGGGCATTATCAGAGTCTTGGGATAATGACATCTGAACCCATATGGTTTTATTATGAGGGGAAGAAATCTAAGCACATTTGGAGAGAATATTTTAATGGATTTGCAATAAGTATAAAAAAGACTAAAAATGACCCCTGTTTATTTGAAAAGGATGCCTGGTGCTCACTGTAGAAGAGCATCCTCATTCTAATATCTCTATGAGAAAATTTTAAACATATTTGATATAGAGATTGAAATGCATAACGTGCAGCACAGCCCCACAGAATATTCCCTGGAAGTGATCTGTTAGTGGACTGTCCAAAAGAGTATCCAGGAGCCATGTGTGGCTATTTAGCTCTTGAAATATGGTTAGCAGAGCTGAAGAATTAAATTTTTAGTTTTAAGTAATTTAAACGTAAAATATAAGTACTGTGTGTGGCTTTTGGCTACACTCTGGGGCAGTTCACCTAGAAGATAACAAATCTAACCTTAGATTATAGCTTTTAATTCTGAAAGTCTTTTAAAAAAAGATATATAAGATTAGTGAGTGGAATAAAAATAGTTGAAAGAGGATCTTCAGATTCAAATACTCTAATGACATAGAAAATGAAATACTTCCTGATTTATCTGGGTCTCATAAATTTTGCTGTCAACATTACCTCGTGCTGTAGGGTGTAATCATCACTTGGTTTCTTGGCTCACAGCTCCACTTTGTCCAGCGCCTCCATCCCAGGCCTTTATTCACCTGAGGACCATGTTCTCCATCACATTACTCTGAAAGAAATAGAAGAATCATTCTCTTATAACTGGACAAACTCCAATTACAACTTTACAAAGGCTAGTACTTTCCTAGTTCTTGTTTTGTTTCTACAGTTGCAAATCTTCCCAGAGAAAGGAAACTCAGAGTCATGTTCTTGTACTTTGCAAGTATTCAAATAGATTAACAGGGTCCTGAATTTCTTCAAGTTTCTGGTGGTTCTCACTCACTGCAGCCTTTGCTATAGCATATATCCCAGGAGAGATGCCAACCCACTGATGATTATTAATTATTTTTACTTTAATACATTCTTAAGGATATTTTTAATTATCTATAAATTAGCTATAGTAGAAACAGTGATGTTTCCAACAGCAGCAAGAAAATGATCGGTACCACAACACTAACAATTTTTGCTTTGGGTTTTCAATTCCCAACATGCAAAATGAACTTTGATGTGATTTTTTTACATTTCCATTATACATCAGAAAATCCAGGAGAAATGTCTCTAGTTCCCTAATGAATGAGCAGACCTAGAACGTAGTAGATTGATTTTGATATTGTACATCCCCGCCTTTTTCTCTAAATTGTTGTCTGGGGTCTTTTACTACTTTTAAAAATGTAAAACTCTAGGCTTAGTGTAACACTATCCCAAAGGATGCATCAAGTTTTCTCATGTGTTTACAAATATGGCACTGCTGATATAAATAATATATGAAAAGAATGTCTCAGCAGGACTATACAGGGAGAGGAAGAAAAAGAAGCAAAATGTGTATTAGAGATGTCATCACTTTCACTGTCTTCATTGATACGCCCACATCTCAGTCTACACATCAGGACAAGCTAAATGCTTTCATGAGTCTAGGTGGGATGTCTCATCTGTTTCTGGAGCAGTTTTTCAGAGACGAAAGCATAACAAGTTGAGGAGCAAAATATATACAAATACTCCATATTTGGCTATAAAAATTCATGGGGCATGTATTTTATTTTTCAAATATTTAAGCCCTGTTTTTTTTTTACTTTCCTTTTCATATGAAAAATATACCATGGATATGATAAATATCTATGTCATCATTCAACATAATTAACAAATAATTTTGAACATCTACTACAACCCAGAGGCAATTCTAGGGAACAAGTGCATAAGAGAAAGAAATTGACAAAAATCTCTCACTTAACACTCACCTTGTAGTGGATTTAAAATATTTGCTTAAGGAAATTTTGTAAAACATTAAATTTTCAGATTATGGAGTTTTAAACAGTAAAATTTGGAATAGAGGAAAAGATAGCCACTTAACTCTTTTCTCTTTGTGATTGCATAAATGGTGTTAATATGATTTGCCCTGAGATTTTTAAGTAGTTAAAATCATCCCTGTTAGATATATGATCCTGTGCTACAGAGGCATTGCTGGCAGTCGACCAAACAAGTAACATACTGACTTTATTCATTGATAGACCCTCATGTCTGGTGGCCATACAGTCTGTCCCAGAGAATGAATCAGGATTGAGAGAAAAATTGCAAAGTGATCCAATTATTCTTTCAATAATTTATTTAGGAATGGACATGTGACTTACTTCTGTTCAATGCCCCATAAAGGAAATCTTCAGTAGTTTCTTTGAAAATTTATCTTTTCATAAAAAAAAAAAAAAAAAAAAAAAAACAAGAGAGGCAAGAAAGTAATAATTCCCATTACGATACCTTTCTTCCTACTTGGGATAATCTTACAAAGCAATATAATGCTTGGAGTTCTAGAAATTTTAAAAAAGATACAAAGATATTAGAGTAGAAAAACTGAGAAAGCTGTGTATGTATGTGTGTATGTGTGTGTTTCTGGAGATTGAACCCAGGGAGGGTCTCATGCATGCTAACCATGCACCCTACCACTGAGCCACATCCCCAGTTTTGGAGTAGAAAAAATATTAACTCAAATTCTGATGATGTGAAAAGATGCTGGGTGAGAATATGGAAACATGTACTTCCGGACAGGCTCAGTGAGAAAATGTGTGTTAGTTATTATTAGATCATCTGGCTCCATTGCTTTGGGCCTGATGTTAAGGTAGAACATCATGGCAGAGGGCAAGGCAAAGCAAAGCTGTTCACTTTTTGGCAGTTGGGAAAAAAAAGAAAGAAAGAGAGAGAGAGAGAGAAGATGAAAAGCCAGGGAAAAGCTATAGCCTTCCAGAGAATGCCCCCAGTGATTCAATTCCTCCAAATAGGCCCTGCCTACTACAGCTGCCATCACCTCTCAGCAATGTCCTGAAGTTACCAATCTATCAATGGATTAATCCACTGATGGAGTCAGCTCCCTCAGGATCCAATCACTTTCCAAAATCCCCACCTCTGAACATGGCTGCACTGGGAACTAAGCTGTAAATACATAAGGCTTAAAGGAACATCGCTCATCCAAACCATATAAAACTTCCACATACATGGTCACCTCTTTATTATTCTGCATGATTTTTTTTCTATTCAGTCACTAAATGTTAAAACCATCCCTGATGCCACTCTGCCTTAATTATACAAATGTATATTCCAACACTGAATTTGGATAGTACCCCAATGATTTATTTGCTCATTATTTTATGTCATGTCAATTCTATCAATTTTCCATGAGAATTTTCCTCTGGAGAAAAATTTTTACATGATAATAATCATATTAAATTTATATACCAATATAAGTGGAATTGATATTTTTTTTTTGCTGAGCCTTTAAATCCCCCAAAAATGTGAGACATTTTTTCCATTGTTCAATTCTGTTTTATGTCGTTTAGTATCGTTTTGATTTTTTTGTGCACTATTTGGGCTGTTTATATGAAGTTTGCACTTAAATAATTTATTTATATCATAAATGTCTTTTTCACTTTTCGCTGTAACAATTTTAGAATGTGAAAAGCTTAGTTTTCGCTTACAACATGAGCATTCTATCACACTACTACTTTATTAAATTCTGTTATTATTTTCAGTATTTCTTCATTAGATCATGTTAGCCATTTCACATAGAAACCATCATAATATCTGAAATAAAAGATGGTTTTGTCTGTTCCTTTCTAACTTCTGTGTTTTCCTTTATCTAGTTACATTGATTATACTTTCAACTATAGAAACAACTATGTGCTTCCTTTTCTTTCATCTAACTTTAGGAAAAATTCTTTCAGTATGTATCCAAGAAGTAAAACACTGATTTTTGGAGTAATATTTTTTCTTTTAAGCCCATTATAGAAATTTCTATTTATTCTTATTGAATTAACAGGGATTGTTTTTATTTTTGTGAAATGCCTTTCCAGTATCTGTCAAAGCCTTTCCTCCTTTGATATATTGATGTAATGTATTATATTAAAAGGCACCCTCATCAAATCATACTTGCAGTCTTGAAAAAAATTCTACTCACTCACTATGTATATATTGATTCCCTGTTTATGTTCTACTCAATAAGTTACAGTTATGAGTTTTAATTGCTATTTATATTGGGATTGATTTGTAGCACTCTATTTTTTAATCCAGTGTTTACCAGGTTTCAGAAAGAAGACTGTGCTAATTTCATCAAAGGAATTTTAAAGATTTTTCTTTTTTAGGCTCTGGAATAGCTTTAGGATAACTGTGACTGTATGATCCCATAAGATCTAGGAAAATATTTCTGTGAAAAAGTCTGTAAAGGAACACTCTTATTTGGAAATTTTTTTGGTATGATTATGAAGCCTATTTACACATTTCTTTAATATTTTGCTAAAATAGCTCTACTTAGAGTTTCCTTTCTTATTTTGGGATTTGAATTTTTTGATAATAATTTATGTAACTATAACCCTCTATAATTACCTGAGTCTCTCTCACCCTTGACTCAAGTGTTTTTACCATAATAAATTTGGCTTCTATTTTTAATATTATTTCCTCATGCATAGATACTTGTCATTTAAAAAAAATATCTAATGGATACTTGTGAGAATCATAAGAACTTAGACCAAAGCAATTGTATAAAATCTCCTATATATTGTTTTATGTTCACAAACATGAGTTTTTGCACTCACTAGCAGCATAAAATCTGTAAGGATTTTCTTATTTTCACTGATTAGATTTTGAACCACTCACCAGCTTCACAAAAGGACCTGAGTTTGCACTCATGATGGAGCTCTTTCTTTCAGAAGGGTCTATCTTTTGGCACTATATTAGTTTATAGGATCTATTGAGAACTTCCTTCCATGTCCCTTTTATCTCTATGTACTCCTGATCTCAAGGTAACCAAGCCGCCCGTGTTCTGAAGTTCATCATGATTTCTTGTCATCAAGTTTTATTGAGACTAACACTTTTATGTTGTTCTTTCTTATTCAGTCCTGATTGGACTATTTCAGCTTCTGGAAATTGTGGTAATTCAAAACTATGCTTTAGCCCTTATTACAATTATGGAAGGCTTG
This sequence comes from Marmota flaviventris, assembly GCF_047511675.1. Classification (NCBI taxonomy): domain Eukaryota; kingdom Metazoa; phylum Chordata; class Mammalia; order Rodentia; family Sciuridae; genus Marmota; species Marmota flaviventris. Next base: position 27,094,576 of record NC_092506.1, read on the forward strand.
TGCATTTTTTAAAGGTATGGAAAAATCAGGAGATTGCCATTATGATTGCTTTTGGGTAGAATAAGAAAACGGAAAAGTGAATGGAAATACATGAGTCATCTCAGTGTAGCTGAGAGTGAATAATCAAAAGTGGGTACAAGGACACTCTGGCCACTGAAAAAACATGTCTGAATAACTTAAAAGTTATGTAACTGAAGAAGGAAGAGCAACGAGGTGATACTTTCGAGTCCCTGAAATTTCTCAGTGAGTGTAACTAAGCATTGTTCATTCCTCAACAATCATGAACATTGACATTAGCATTGGTCTAGTGTTTTTGGACCATAATCCGAATCCAATAATAGCACAAATTCATTCTTTTGTGCCTAATTTCATTAAGGCATTTGAGCCTGCATAATAGCATTAGTTTGAGAACAGTTACTTTTCAATCTCAGTGGGGTTTTGCATTTAATGACTTTGTTTGGAGATTTCTGAGAGCTCCTATCAAATAGCCCATTTAATGACAGAGACAAAAAATGATATTTCACAGGTTTGGCTTAGATGTTGATTTTATTTATCAGCCCTTGCTACCTTGTTAAATTTATCACTGTTTTGGGTCTTAATTCCCTTTGTCTCACATGTCTTAGAGTTGCCAAGAAATTTCCTAAAATGTCATCTATTACTCATTTAATGAAACTTTGTAGCCACAAGAATAATAGGAGATAATGCATGCAGATTTTGATGCACCTTCTAAGAGCACACAGAAAATTTCTATGTAATGGATTCTTTCTCTTCTTCTCTTTTTGTGTAAATTCTTTGCCAGGAAATTTGTGCAGTAGAGTGAAAAAAATGGCAGAAGCAGCGAGTTCTTCCACTGCAGCATATGCCTTCCTCATCCTCTTGCCATAGGGCCTGGAACCAAGTCTGCTATTCTTACTGTACTTCAGAGACTGTAAAATCTCCAAGCATGATGTTGATTCCTTATATAAGCTGATCTCTTCTTGCTTAGAAAGGTTTTGGTCAAAAACAGAGGAACATAAATAACAAAGAAATGAGAAATAAAAACTGTTGTTTGGGGAATGAATGTAAACTGAACTCATACATAACTTCCAAATGAGCTCAGTGCATGAATTGGATGGTTAAACTTTCTTTGAGTTTTGGTGGCTATGTTCCAAATGATTTCTTAAATTCAAAGAGAATCACAGCCAGACCTCTTGAATCCTCTTAAGCATTCTAATTTCAATCATGAGCTTGTTTAGCTGGAAGGCAGAATCTTCCCAAATTCACTAGAAGACTTCTTGGCTTCTCTATTAAGCATTCTGTGCAAAACAAAAACTATGCATGCAAGGTTAAAATTTTTAGTTAGTAATAGTCTAGCCTCTGCCACTTATTTCTTGAAAACTGTGATGGAAATCTTATGGCTAATGTCAAAAATGAATTTGAAGTATTTTTTTAAATATTTGCTTTGTTATTTAATCCTTTTACAAAATGTTTTTAGTGATGACAGCAAACAAAAAAAATAGAGTTCATGATACAATATTAGGTATTCCAATTAATCTTAGTTTAGGTACATTATACCATTATTCATATATTCAGTTTCTGAGGTTTGGGATATTCTTGGTCAACTATGGTCTGAAAATATTAACTGGAAAATTCTAGTATTGAACATTTTTTAAATTTCATGTCTTTTATGGAGAGCATGGTGATCTTCTTACATTGCACCCATTATGTGAATCATCCCTTTGTCCAGAGTATCCATATTGTATATGCTACCCACTCATCAGTCACTTAGTAGTTCCTCAATTACTAGACTGATAGAGAATTGCAATGTTTATGTTCAATTGATCCTAATCTTACTTAAAATTAGACCCAAAGATGTTAGTTTTGTTATTTTACCTCAAACTCAAAAAGTTATGGCAACAATGTCTGACAAATGCTCAGTTAAGATGAAAATTACATTGAATTATAAGGTTGGTTACCATCCTTGGTTTCAACTATAAAATGGGGATCTTGAATTATATACACATTCTATAAGAGTAGACTATTATGTTTGCTAATTTTATTTCAGTAAGAGATTTTTAAAAATATTTACAATTAAGCATGAATGAAAATATCATACCCACATAAAAATAATTTGCATGTGCATATTATAACTTTACCTTCACATATCTCTCCAAATATGTTTTCAGTACAACAGAAACATATCTGTTTTAGAGAAAAAAATTAAGAAGTAACAATTAAATTGTAATTACGAGAAGTTTCAAACATATTTGAAATTTTATCAGACATTTTTCTTATATATTTCATTGCACAAAAAAGCCTGGACTTCACATTTTAGTCATTTTAAAATTAACACCATGCATTTCAACTATTTTTAAATCATTTATTCGAAGCTTTTGAGTATTAAGTTAAAAAGGCTTACCTACTTAATATGCACAGTATTAAAAATTCTGCACTGTTAAATGGAGTGAGTAGCTAAATGAATTTTATGTGATTGAGGGATGAGAAACTTGGAGCTCAGCTGCTTGGGTTATGATAGTGCTGGATCAAAGTGATCCCATAGCCTGGGTGGATGTCAGGACACTTAAGACAGATCCACTGTTGCATGTTGACCACTAACAGGACTAAGATAGAGGTTTTACCCTAATACTTAAAATAATAAAGATTACAAAATTTCCAATGTTGATACCTGTTATTTATTATTTCTTATGAATTTTGAAAAACAGTTGTATTTATTCTTCATATTTTTCCTTTGACTCAATTGTGTTTAAGTTGTCCTCTATGTGAAAGAGGAAATATTGTGTAAATTACTGCACTCATAATCAGTTAGAATATTTCAGTTTAACTCCAGGTCCTATGGAATTGAATGGTTGATTTAAGATCCTTGTGTATTTTTTTTTTTCATATAGAAAGTTCTTCAAAATTTTACTCCATTAACAAAATTTTGACTGAAAATCCTTGTGAATTTTTTTATTTCCCATAGAAATTCCTACACAATTTCATTTCACCTAGTAACAAAATTTTATAGTGCGTACCCCAAAATATTCATACATTAGACACTACATCTATGTGCTAATTGTTCATATGAACAAAACCTTAGTATTTATTGATACCAAGACTGTTAGTAAAGCATGGAGTTGTGTGTTAGCCAGCTTTTCATTGCTATGACTAAAATACAATACCTGGTAAGAACAACTCATGGCAGGAAAGATTTATTTTGGCTCATGATTTCTGAACATTCAGTCCATGGTTGCCTGGCAGAAAAAAATGGTAGAAGGGACGGCAAAGCTGCAGAAGAAAGGTGCTCAGCTCATGGCAGCCAGGAAGAATGGCAGCCAGGAAGGAGAAAGAGAGAGAGGAGAGAGAGGGAAGAGGAGAGAGAGATAGAGAGAAAGAAAGAGAGAGAAACAGAGAGAGAGAGAGAGAGAGAGAGAGAGAGAGAGAGAGAGAGAGAGAGAGAATACATAGATAAGGGAGGCAAATGGCAAACAGTGTCCCCATGGACATTCCCCCAGTGACCCACTTTCTCTAGCCATGATCCACCTACCTATAGTATTCCACTTTCCATTAGGTGCATTCAAGCTATTAATCCATTAAATAAATTGTTAATCCACTGAGGAGGTCAGAGTCCTCATGATTCACTCATTGCCACCCCGACCTCTGAACCTTTTTGCATTTTGGGGGACCATGTTTCAACACATGAGTTTTGAGGCAACATTCCAGATGTGAACCTAAATAAGTTGTGTCTTTAGATATCTGGAATTTTGTGTCATATTTTGTTCTGAAAATATTATTATTTTTTCTGAAAATAATATTAATTAACTGTGACAGAATTTTAGTCCAGAATATCTCCCAATGTATAATACACAACAAGAGAGGTTTTCTCTCTTGGCTATGATGGAACTGTTATGGGCCAGGCTATATGGTCAATGACCAAATCGAATCCATTTTGCCCTGACACTCCACGTCATATAAAAATTGCATCTCCCAGGGGAAAGCCCCACCTCAGTACCCATCAGTTGTTGCTTAGCATAGCATGTTTCGCAACACAAAATGGTAAGTCTTATACAATGTGAAATTATTCTCTCATTGTTTCCCATTTTTCTTGAACAATGTACCCTATCAAAGATTGATTGTCTAGAGCTTAGTAACCGTTCTTTAATTTGTACTCAACCAGGGATATTTTGACCTACTCTGCCTTCTGCTCATGATTTTAGATCTCATGACATTTATTTATGGTTTCAATTCATAGTAATAGCCACTTGTGATTAATATGGTTTTGGACTATAAAAGGTATACTAAAACCCCAGGAGGGTGTCAAAGAGTGTAGACTTGTAGCCTGCCCCTTGACCTACCAGCTGTTGGATCCGGACTGCCAGCTGGTGAATAAAGGTTCCATCTCCTGCTTTAAGATCAATTTGGTGATTTATTGCAATCTCCCCATAACAGAACAAAGGGCGAACTAATCAGAAATTATACCAATTATTATTAAGCTAGAAACTAGGCAAGTATTAATTTTAAAAGAGCATTGCTTTAAACTCCAGTATCTCATATACAATGGAAATTATACTTACTACACAGTAAGAAGAATAAATTTTATAACTGGTTACTGCTATGTTTTTAGAAAAGTTACCTAAATTTTTTGGACCCTTTATTTTCTGTTTATAAAATTTATTATATTGTAGGTATGTTAGAAGATTTATATGAAGTAATATTTTAGATATGTTTTGAAAATGGTAACTGACAAAATAATTTATAGTATTTTTATTATACTTTATTTATATTGAACTTAATGTTTAATGACTTGTGTTTTTAACCATGTAGGTAGTTTTAAGAAAATATTTTATTTTATTTTTTTATTATTTTTTTAAATTTTTTATTGTTGGCTGTTCAAAACATTACATAGTTCTTGATATATCATATTTCACACTTTGATTCAAGTGGGTTATGAGCTCCCATTTTTACCCCATATACAGATTGCAGAATCACATCAGTTACACATCCATTGATTTACATATTGCCATACTAGTGTCTGTTGTGTTCTGCTGCCTTTCCTATCCTCTACTATCCCCCCTCCCCTCCCCTCCCCTCCCCTCTTCTCTCTCTGCCCCCTCTACTGACATTCATTTGTCCCCCTTTTATTATTTTTCCCTTTCCCCTCACTTCCTCTTGTATGTACTTTTGTATAACTCTGAGGGTCTCCTTCCATTTCCATGCAATTTCCCTTCTCTCTCCCTTTCCCTCCCACCTCTCATCCCTGTTTAATGTTAATCTTCTTCTCATGCTCTTCGACCCTACTCTGTTCTTAGTTACTCTCCTTATATCAAAGAAGACATTTGGCATTTGATTTTTAGGGATTGGCTAGCTTCACTTAGCATAATCTGCTCTAATGCCATCCATTTCCCTGTAAATTCTATGATTTTGTCATTTTTTAATGCAGAGTAATACTCCATTGTGTATAAATGCCACATTTTTTTTTTATCCATTCATCTATTGAAGGGCATCTAGGTTGGTTCCACAGTATTGCTATTGTGAATTGTGCTGCTATGAACATAGATGTAGCAGTGTCCCTGTAGCATGCTCTTTTTAGGTCTTTAGGGAATAGACCGACCGAGAAGGGGAATAGCTGGGTCAAATGGTGGCTCCATTCCCAGCTTTCCAAGAAATCTCCATACTGCTTTCCAAATTGGCTGCACCAATTTGCAGTCCCACCAGCAATGTACAAGTATACCCTTTTCCCCACATCCTCGCCAGCACTTGTTGTTGTTTGACTTCATAATGGCTGCCAATCTAACTGGAGTGAGATGGTATCTTAGGGTGGTTTTGATTTGCATTTCTCTGACTGCTAGAGATGGTGAGCATTTTTTCATGTACTTGTTGATTGATTGCATGTCCTCCTCTGAGAAGTGTCTGTTCAGGTCCTTGGCCCATTTGTTGATTGGGTTGTTTGTTCTCTTATTGTCTAATTTTTTGAGTTCTTTGTATACTTTGGATATTAGGGCTCTATCTGAAGTGTGAGGAGTAAAGATTTGTTCCCAGGATGTAGGCTCTCTATTTACCTCTCTTATTGTTTCTTTTGCTGAGAAAAAACTTTTTAGTTTGAGTAAGTCCCATTTGTTGATTCTAGTTATTAACTTTTGTGCTATGGGTGTCCTATTGAGGAATTTGGAGCCCGACCCCACAGTATGTAGATCGTAGTCAACTTTTTCTTCTATCAGACGGCTGTGTCTCTGATTTGATATAAAGCTCCTTGATCCATTTTGAATTAACTTTTGTGCATGGCGAGAGAAAGGGATTCAGTTTCATTTTGTTGCATATGGATTTCCAGTTTTCCCAGCACCATTTGTTGAAGATGCTATCCTTCCTCCATTGCATGCTTTTAGCCCCTTTATCAAATATAAGATAGTTGTAGTTTTGTGGATTGGTTTCTGTGTCCTCTATTCTGTACCATTGGTCCACCCGCCTGTTTTGGTACCAGTACCATGCTGTTTTTGTTACTATTGCTCTGTAGTATAGTTTGAAGTCTGGTATCTCTATACCGCCTGATTCACACTTCCTGCTTAGCATTGTTTTTGCTATTCTGGGTCGTTTATTTTTCCATATGAATTTCATGATTGCTTTCTCTATTTCTACAAGAAATGCCATTGGGATTTTGATTGGCATTGCATTAAACCTATAGAGAACTTTTGGTAATATTGCCATTTTGATGATGTTAGTTCTGCCTATCCATGAACAGGGTATATTTTTCCATCTTCTAAGATCTTCTTCTATTTCTCTCTTTAGGCTTCTGTAGTTTTCATTGTATAAGTCTTTCACCTCTTTTGTTAGGTTGATTCCCAAGTATTTTATTTTTTTGAAGATATTGTGAATGGAGTGGTTGTCCTCATTTCCATTTCAGAGGATTTGTTGCTGATATACAGGAATGCCTAATGCGTGTTGATTTTATATCCTGCCATTTTGCTGAATTCATTTATTAGCTCTAATAGTTTCTTTGCAGACCCTTTTGGGTCTGCTAGGTATAGAATCATATCATCTGCAAATAGTGATAATTTAAGTTCTTCTTTTCCTATTTTGATGCCTTTAATTTCTTTCGTCTGTCTAATTGCTCTGGCCAGTGTTTCGAGAACTATGTTGAACAGAAGTGGTGAGAGAGGGCATCCCTGTCTTGTTCCAGATTTTAGAGGGAATGCCTTCAATTTTTCTCCATTCAGAATGATGCTAGCCTGAGGCTTAGCATAGATTGCTTTTACAATATTGAGGTATGTTCCTGTTATCCCTAGTTTTTCTAGAGTTTTGAACATAAAGGGATGCTGTACTTTGTCGAGTGCTTTTTCTGCATCTAACGAGATGATCATATGGTTCTTATTTTTAAGTCTATTGATGTGGTGAATAACATTTATTGATTTCCGTATATTGAACCAGCCTTGCATCCCAGGGATGAATCCTACTTGATCATGGTGCACAATTTTTTTGATACGTTTTTGTATCCGATTCGCAAGAATTTTATTGAGGATTTTTGCATCTAGGTTCATTAGAGATATTGGTCTGTAGTTTTCTTTCTTTGAAGTGTCTTTGTCTGGTTTAGGTATCAGGGTGATGTTGGCCTCGTAGAATGAATTTGGAAGTTCTCCCTCTTTTTCTATTTCCTGAAGTAGCTTGAAAAGTATTGGTATTAGTTCCTCTTTAAAGGTTTTGTAAAACTCTGCTGTATACCCATCCGGTCTTGGGCTTTTCTTAGTTGGTAGTCTTTTGATGGTTTCTTCTATTTCCTCAATTGATATTGTTCTGTTTAGGTTGTCTATATCCTCCTGACTCAATCTGGGCAGATCATATGACTTAAGAAATTTATCGATGCCTTCACTATCTTCTAATTTATTGGAGTATAAGGATTCAAAATAATTTTTGATTATCTTCTGTATATCTGAAGTGTCTGTTGTGATATTGCCTTTTTCATCCCGTATGCTAGTAATTTGAGTTCTCTCTCTTCTTCTCTTCGCTAGCATGGCTAAGGGTCTGTCGATTTTGTGTATTTTTTCAAAGAACCAACTTTTAGTTTTGTCAATTTTTTCAATTGTTTCTTTTGTTTCGATTTCATTAATTTCAGCTCTGATTTTAATTATTTCTTGCCTTCTACTTCTTTTGCTGTTGTTTTGCTCTTCATTTTCCAGGATTTTGAGATGAAGTATGAGATCGTTTATTTGTTGGTTTTTTCTTTTTTTAAGGAATGAACTCCAAGCAATGAATTTTCCTCTTAGAACTGCTTTCAATGTGTCCCATAGATTCCGATATGTTGTGTCTGTGTTTTCATTTATCTCTAAGAATTTTTTGATTTCCTTCTTGATGTCTTCTATAACCCATTGATCATTCAGTAACCTATTGTTCATTCTCCAAGTGATGTATTCTTTTTCCTTCCTTCTTTTATCATTGATTTTCAGTTCCATTCCATTATGATCAGATAGGATGCATGGTATTATCTCTACTCCTTTATATTGTCTAAGAGTTTCCCTGTGACATAATATATGATCTATTTTTGAGAAGGATCCATGTGCTGCTGAGAAAAAAGTGTAACTGCTTGATGTTGGGTGGTATATTCTATATATGTCAATTAAGTCTAGGTTATTAATTGTGTTATTGAGTTCTATAGTTTCCTTATTCACCTTTTGTTTGGAAGATCTGTCCAGTGGTGAGAGAGGTGTGTTGAAGTCTCCCATGATTATTGTATGGTGGTCTATTAGACTCTTGAACTTGAGAAGAGTTTGTTTGATGAACATAGCTGCACCATTGTTTGGGGCATATATATTTATGATTGTTATGTCTTGTTGGTGTATGGTTCCCTTGAGCAGTATGTAGTGTCCCTCTTTATCCCTTTTGATTAACTTTGGCTTGAAATCTATTTTTTTTGATATGAGTATGGACACTCCTGCTTGTTTCCGAAGTCCATATGAGTGATATGATTTTTCCCAACCTTTCACCTTCAGCCTATGTATGTTTTTTCCTATCAAATGCATCTCCTGTAGGCAGCATATTGTTGGGTCTTGTTTTGTGTTCCATTCTACTAGCCTGTGTCTCTTAATTGGTGAGTTTAAGCCATTAACATTTAGGGTTATTATTGAGATATGGGTTGTTCTTCCAGCCATATTTGTTTATTTATGTTACTAAACATGGTTTGTTTTCCTCTTTGATTATTTTCCCCCCTTTACTGTCCTACCTCCCACTGTTGGTTTTCATTGTTATTTTCCATTTCCTCTTCCTGTAATGTTTTGCCAAGGATGTTTTGAAGAGATGGTTTTCTAGCTGCAAATTCTTTTAACTTTTTTTTATCGTGGAAGGTTTTAATTTCATCTTCCATCTTGAAGCTTAATTTCGCTGGAAACACAATTCTTGGTTGGAACCCATTTTATTTCAGTCTTTGAAATATGTTATTCCAGGATCTTCTAGCTTTCAGAGTCTGTGTTGAAAGATCAGCTGTTATCCTAATTGGCTTACCCCTAAATGTGATCTGCTTCCTTTCTCTTGTAGCTTTTAAAATTCTCTCCTTATTCTGTATGTTGGGCATCTTCATTATAATGTGTCTAGGTGTGGGTCTCTTATGATTTTGCACATTCGGCGTCCTGTAGGCTTCTAGGATTTGGGATTCTGTCTCATTCTTCAAGTCTGGGAAGTTTTCTCGTATTATTTCATTGAATAGATTGCTCATTCCTTTGGTTTGAAACTCTGTCCCTTCCTGTATCCCAATGAGTCTTAAATTTGGTCTCTTGATGTTATCCCATATTTCTTGGATGTTCTGCTCATGGTTTCTTAACAGTCTTGCTGAGCTGTCTATGTTCTTTTCAAGTTGAAATACTTTATCTTCATTGTCTGATGTTCTATCTTCTAAGTGTTCTACTCTGCTGGTAGTATTCTCAATTGAGTTTTTAAGTTGGTTTATTGCTTCCTGCATTTCTAGGATTTCTGTTTGTTTGTTTTTTATAACCTCTATCTCCCTGTATAGTTGATCTTTTGCTTCTTGGATTTGTTTATGTAATTCATTGTTGAAGTGATCTTTCATTGTCTGATTTTGCTGTCTGATGTCTTCCTTGAGACTCCAGATCATCTGAAGCATGTATATCCTGAATTCTTTATCTGACATTCCATCTGCTGAAGCTATTACCTCTTCTAACGTTGAGTTGACCTGCATTGCTTGTGGTCCTTTCTTTCCTTGTCTCTTCATACTGTTCGCGTTCCTTTCTACTTGGTGAAACTGTTGTGCTATTGAATTTTCCCCCTATATATTTATATTGGTCTTGTATAGTTGCAAAGTCTCCCTCACAGGCGCGGGCGGCTGCTCTGCCCCTCCTCCAATTGGGGCAATGTGCCTACCATGTCGGCAGGCCGCTGGGCCTGCTCTGCCGGTCGGTAGCATGTCTGCCTACCTTGCAGGCGCGGGCGGCGGCTCTGTCCCTCTGCGGGCCGCTAGGCTTGTTCTGTCGGTGGTCGCAGTTCTGCCTACTTTGCAGGCGCAGGCAGCGGCACTGCCCCTCTGCAGGCCTCTGGGGCTGTTCTGCCAGTGGGTCGCAGGTCCGCCTACCTTGCAGGCGCGGGGGGGGGCGGCTCTACCCTTCCTCAGGCCACTGGGCCTGTTCTGTCTGTCGGTTGCAGGTCTGGCCTGTTCTGTTGGTGGTCACAGTTCCGTCTACCTTGCAGGCGCGGGGGGAGGGGGCGGCTCTGCCTCTCAGCAGGCTGCTGCTCCTCTTCTGCAGGTGGGTCGCAGGCCCGCCTACCTTGCAGGAGTAAGAAAATATTTTAAATATGTAGTCAACAAGTGTTTATACAAGGAATGGATTTTGGTGGTTCACATAATCTTAATTATTTTATTTAAATGGATTAGAAGTAATACAACATAAATGGGGAAAAGAGAAAGAAACAAAGGAATCAGCAAACCTCAGGGAAACATTCTTAGCTAAACCATTTTCAAGATCATGTGATAAGAATTCATATGAAGAAGTGTCAAGGAAAATGCAATAAACTTTAAAGGAAAATTATTCAATAATTTTATTGTGATCCCACAAGTACTATATGTTGTGAAGAACTATTATGAGAAATAAGAACAATTTCAAGAAAAAATGGAACAAATAAAGGCTTATAAAGAGAACTAAAACCATGCGAAAGAGATTTGAGATGGATAGGAAATCAGTTAAGGAAATGAAGAACAGATCTGAAAACAAGTTTTCTTCAGAAAGAGAATATTCTGACTGCTACCTTTGGGAAGTTGAAGATATATAAGATCGAAATATAAAGGCCTTTCAGAACTCTTCAAAAAAAAAAAAATACAAAGTTGTCTCTTGGTAACACCACCCATGGGTACAGGATTCTGTAGTATTACAGGCTATGAGTTATCTCTTATTTTACAATGGTGAGGCCAAATGTTAGCACAAAGCCTGGCACCAACAAGAACTTTCTTAGATGACTGATGAGTGAACGGATCCTACTCATTCATAATGAAGTTAGCATTGTAACAGGTTTCTGCCTGGTAGAGTTTGGCTACACTGTGCTCTAACAACTATCAATGTACTCTGAGGACATTGGCTTCTCAGTGTTAAAACTGAAGGAAGGCCAAGGTAGAAGCCTCTAAAGTTCATCAGAAAAAAAAAAAAAAAAAAAAAAAACAGGAACTCCACTGTGACTCCTACCTCAGGCTGTGCAGAATCATCCCTCTGCTTCCGTTCACCTCCCTGAGCCCCTGTTTTCCCTAGAAAGAAAAACAATGTTTTTAGAGTGCAGATGGGGCAAAAAATGACTGCTCTGTGTCCTGGAGTGTTCTGCTTGCAAAAACTCGAGGTTTAACAATGTTCTTGAAAAATGAAATGGGAAAAAAAAAATGTTCACAAAGCAGGGAGTCCTAATGGTTATAATTGGGGACTATCTGATAAACAAAGAAAGTGAGCCCTTAGGAAATACTCATTTTTAGATAGATGGCATGTGAGTAGGATGTGTGCAAACGTTCATAATGTCAAAATGTGGCATTTTATTCCACAGATGACCAATTTCTTTTTAAATTAAATTTGGCCTAAGGCTGCATCTCTACCTTGGGTCCCTAGGTAGTAACTGCAAACTAATATTATATAACAAACTGAAAGCCTAATGCAAGTATATCTTTGTAACATACAGCTGCATTTCTACGAAACAGAGGCAACAACTTCCCACATCATGCACAAATAAGAGAGATACCTAGTTCTGCCAGTCCAAGGGTTTCTCCAACTTACTGCTATTTGTAGGCAGTAAAAACTCACTGTGCTCAGTGAAGCTCATCAGTCTCCACTCATTCGATTTATGAATAGTTCCTCGCTCCATTAATTCCCACTAAATTTGTCCAAAATTTTTTCTATTGACATTATCTTTTAAAAAATGTATAAACAAGTAGTTGGATAAACCATCATAGAAGTTACATGGGATTTTTGTTTGAAGATTAATTGTTTAATTTAATCAGCGAGTGCAAGTGGATATCAATGAATATTTCTAAGGATGATAGGGTGACACATCACAACTAAAATATAATGCTATGCCTAAAACACCATCTTTCACACTTTATATATTGATACTAATGAATGCTAAAAGTCTTTCAGAAATGTTCAAAATATTAGTCAGTCTGTTTCCGAAGCAGCTGTATGTTTTGCCGTGTGGAAATACCATCTCATTTAATCATCAAAATGCTGTAATGAAGAAATATTATTATCATTCCAATTTATAAATTAGTAAACCAAGTTCCAAGGAGAACATAGAACGGTAGTAATATTGTTTATAATTATGAGGAATATTTTTTTTTTCCTTTTCCATCAGTTATCTCTAGCACATGGTATGGTCTTTAGCACCTAAAAAACAGAGATATTTATTGAATGAGTGGTAAGAGAACAGACTTTCCCAGATGATTTGTCATACTTTTAGATTAAAATATGTCACTTCAACTTCAGAGTATATTTTTCTAGCAGAAGGAAAGATATTATTTTCTACATTTTGAAAACAATTTTATTTAAAAAAAAAAACTGGATAAAACCAGTAAACACCTTCTCAAGGAGGGATACATATATTTTTTTTTTCCTTGAAGATTAGGGGCAGACAACTGAAGGTCAAGTTAACAACTTAATAGTTTGTAAAATATTTTCATGTAATCCTGTTTAGGCTAGTTTTTCATTTATTCATGCAATTTTTCATCAATTACCAGAACTCTACCAAGTCCTGGGAATGCAGTGTGAACCAGAAAAGACCCTGTCTTCAACTGGCTTATGTTTTATACTTCATGTATTCTTACCTAGAGATTTTATTTGATATGGACATGAATGTTCCTTATCTTTACTAAATATCATTACTCTAATTTGTTCAATTAATAAAACCCTCTCCACAAGGTTGCTATGTAGATAACATGTAAAATATGTAGGAAACTATAACAATTGAAGCAACAATGACTAGCCAATTTTAAGGTTTACAGATGGCTGTCACAGACTTTATCTTGCTAATTTCTCTACTAATAGAATTATGATAATATTGAGATTATGAAACATTATGATCAGGGAGAACTCATTTGGAGTCCTTGCACTGATATCTGCCATTTGACCTTCCTTGAGTAATTTATTAACTTTATTGACATAAATTTCATCATCAGCCAAGTGAAAATTGTATTCTACTTTGCAAGGTTATTATGAGAATTATTGATAATCTATGCAAATTGTCTATTCACTGAATAGTAACTATTATAACTATTTTAAATGATAGGTATAAAATGTTACAATTACATGGAGCAACCAGAATTATCATAGATTTCTAGTAAGAATATAGAAAAACTAATCTAAAATGTGTTTGGCAGCTTTTTCTAAAACTGAATACATATGATACCACAGCATATAAATTCAATTGTGCACATGTTCACCAGAAGAAATATATTCCAGCATGCTTTTATCAGCAACATTTATAATGGTCCAAGGTTAGAAACTATTTTAATGCCTAGCATTGCTTGGATAGATATTCACTGAATGGGAAACTATGCAACAACATTAATGAATGATTTACAACACACAATAATATCAATGTCGTGAATCTCAGAAATACAATATTGAGTAAAAGAAGCCATCTTGAAAGGGTATAAATGCTATGATGCAGAAGAGTGTCAGAATATGCTTCCTGAAAGAAGCTGCCTTGGCATAAAGATTATTTCAAGTAAAGTCACTTAAAAAACAGAAGAGAGTACTCTGAACCTCTGCTTTTTTTCAAGAGATGAGATTACCCAAAGGACAATATTCTCCCTAAACCAGAAGGAAAATAGCACTCTTATTATGAAGGCCATAATGCCAAAGCCTAGATTTATCTGAACAAACAGACCTTGTTGAACTAATCCAATTCTTCTATATCACTTCCCCCAATTAACTGGTCCAAAACCTTTTGCATTGAGAAATGCTGGTATCTTTGTCTAATTCAGAATTCAGAAAGAGTCTAAGGTTTTTGAAACTCTAAAATCCATTTATAAATTTATTCTAACTAGAATGTGGTTCTAAGGGGCATATGCCTCATATACTTGAGGTATTTTTCAATTTGGTTTTCTAGGCAAATTTCCAATAAGTGTGTACTATATTTCAAAAGATTAGGTCACAAACTCTTTAGACAGCGGAATACTATGACTCAGCATGGACATGAACCACAGTGACCTTAATATAATTGAGCTTTTAAAAACATATATGGGAAAAAAAAATCACAAGCAAAGCAATGGCTTTTCAAAAACAAATGTCTTGCTAATTTTGCAGATGGGAATTTTTGATAATAGACAAAGAAATCCAAACAAAATGAATGAATGCACAAATACAAAAAAAATTGTATAAGATAAATAACACTGCATAATAATAGAAGAAATATACTTGTATGTCAATTTGTGTTCTACATACTTGCTAATTTTGTTAGATCTAATAGACTTTTGCTGGAGTTTGGGGTATTTTTTTTTCTATATATAAGACCATGTTATCTATAAAAAGTAGCAATGTGACTTTAACTTTTCCAATTTGGATTATTTTATTTCTCTTTCTTGCCTAAGTATTCCAATATGGACTTCCCACACATAGTGAATAAAATGGTGGAAGTGAGCATTTCTGTCTTGTTTGAAACCTTAGAGAAGAAACTCAAATTTTTCCCACTCCATGATATGTTATATCTTGGCTTTTTATATTATGCATATCTTATGTCAAGATATTTTCTTTCTTTACTTAATTTGTTCAGAGTTCTTATGAAAAGATATTGGATTTTCTGAATAATTAAAATTATATTTCTCAGAATATAATAAGAAGAAAGAAAAACATGGGAAAAATAAACAGAATAGAGGTGGTTTTGTTATAGGAGATCTTAGCACAGATTTTAAAATACTTAGAATTTTTATATTAAGAAGAAATAAATATGAAGAAGTTAGTAAGCAATATGAATCTACAAAACCTAAAATCAATCTAACAAAACCCAGAAGAACAGCATAATATGTGTAAATAAAATATTAATTATTGCAATTATCAAATTGCATTACATTAAACACAATAAAATGTAATCATTCTGTATTTATTGACAAATATTTTTAAATTTTATATGATTAGGGCTTATAGAATTTTTTGGATTTATTACAATGATGAACAAAATAATATAAATAAATAGTGCTAATATTACTGAATAATGCCACAGTTTCTGTGGGGCTAAAGCAAGTAAATTTGTAACATTGATGAGAAAAGAGGAAAAAAATGCCCACGTAAGAATGTGTTGCATATGACGAAAATGTTGAACAATATGTACAAATGTTCTTGAAAATTGATAGTCAGATGAGTATTTGAAAACAACACTTATAGATCAAGATTTCAAAGTTGAAATCAATTAAGAACAAGTGAGTATATATATTAAATTAGATAAAGGAAAGGCTTTCTAAACGTACCATTTAAGTTCCTAAGTAATAGGAAACAATTAAATTTGATTTCATCTAAGTTTGAGTCAGATTTAGAGCACAGAATCATGTATTTAAAAAAAAAAAGAAAACTAGTGTACAGAGAAAAATTAATGGTCTTGCTAAAACTTTAAGTTCAATAAGAATAAAGAAAATAGTCTTGTGGAAAACAGGACAAAAATAAGTTGAAAATATTCATGAAAGAATTTGCACATCAACCCATGAAAAGATATTTGTGGTCTCCAAATTTAAGGTATAAAAATAACAATGTTAACAATAGGGTGGAAAACAATATATTTCCAAATGCTCTTGTTAAAGACTAAAATTGACAATATCCAGTATTGAATAAGAAAACCTATTTTTGAAAACTTTCCTGACTTTATTACCATCAAATTTAGGTGTGAACCATGTATGAGGATTTCACTTCTTAGAATTTACCATAAGACATCATTACATAAGCAAAATGTATATCTCTGCATAAAATATTTCTATCAAGGTGTTACCAAAGAGAGGAAGAGAAGGAAACCTGATAAGTATCTATCATAGAATATATTTACGGCAATTCTTATATGCACACATGAACTAGGCAAGGTAAGAGCTTGCTTCATCAATTATGACAATATTATCCAAAGCATATTTTTTCCTTTGTTTCTTTATAACGTGGAAAAAATTTAAGGCACTAAAAGTACACAAAATTACATTAAAAATTTAGTAATGTGGCTCATTGATTTTTCTCAATTTTCCTCAAGCAGACATGCCCTTGTGCCCAGACTACAACCCATTTCTGTCTCTATTCAGTTGCTAAGGGATTGAGATGATCAGCTTCCATCTGTAGCTAATGATCAATGTTCTCTCTCCTGATGAGAAATCTGCAGCAACCTCCATAATTATTTTAAATACATAATCAATCTATATCACACAACAAAATACTTTTTTTTAAATCTGAGAATTCATCAAAGAAAAGAGAATCCAATAAAAGATAAGTCAGTGTTAGCTAAAAATCTAAAATAACTAGAAAAACAAACTTACCTTTGTTGAAGCAACAATAAAACTGAGAACTGAATTCTCAAGTTTAATAGAAATAAGAACACAAAGGATGACATATTTAAAAACTGAACAAAAAGTCTGTCAATATAAAATTCTACATTCAGTGAAAGTATACTACAGAAATAAATAAACAATTAGTCCTGGAATTGGTATAATGCCTTATGGAGATGTGACACTTAGAAAAATAACTATTATAAATGCTGGAAAACTTTAAAATAAAAAAAATCCACATTTAAAGTAATAGAGAACAATTTCGTGGCCTTGCATAATTTCTCATTGTGTTCCTGTTTACTTAGTAGTAAAATGGCATTATTCTATAATGCTGCTCTGACAGAGTAAATAGTCAATACACGGAAAGCTTTAAGACAGATAACTAGCAAATGGTAAGTGCCATACAATTGTTTTGCGTTATTATAAATTATTCTATTTATATGAATCATTTATAATTATTATTATTTTACAATAATTTATATAAGCAATTGCAAATTGGTCAATGATAAGTATGTGAAATTTAGAAAGCCAAGGCACCTATATTAGGTAAAGTGGTTTAAAAAGCTTGAGTCATTGTTTATTTTGTGTAATAACAGTAAAATGTAATAACAGACAAAATGATGACCAAATGGGCACAACTCCTATGCAAGAATCTGTAAATCAATGATTTTACCATTTGAACTTGGAGAATATCTATACAGATATGCAAATATAATTCTGTATCCTTTTACAAATATCATAATCAATATGATCAAAGATGAAAATAATTTCATATAACATGTTAGTGACTGACCCATAATGAAGAGTGAGCTTTTAACCAAGCAGGGACTATCCAAGCCCAAAATTTTCATGCTTTCAGTATTTTCAGTACACACCTTCTGTAGTGTGAGAAAGCAAAACCAAAAGGATGGAAATGTTAATGTAATGATTTTTTTTGGTGTGAAAATAGATACAATAACTTGTATAACATAGGAGTCATCCTTTTCATCTCAGTTAACTGTTCTGAATTAACTAAAAATACCCTAATTAAGACTTTCACCATCTACATCAGGAGAAATGGAATTCAGAGGAAAAAATAAATACCATGAATATATTAGTTTAGAAATAGATAGACATTCCAACTGAATTGAGGGTAGGCTGTTCAACACTTTTAGAGTGCTAGAATAAATGTCATCTATTTAAAATGGGCAAATATTGCTTGGTACCTTTTCAATAAAAAGTGGATTATATTTTAGACTATCTTGCAGGGTTTCTTTTTTTTTTTTTTTTTTTTTTTTTTTATTGTGGGTTGTTCAAAACATTACAAATTTCTTGACATTTCATATTCCACACTTTGATTCAAGTGGGTTATGAACTCCCACCTTCACCCCATACACAGATTGCAGAATCACATCAGTTACACATCCATTGATTTACAAATTGCCATACTAGTGTCTGTTGTGCTCCACTGCCTTTCCCATCCTCCACCCTCCCCCCTCCCCACCTCTCCCCTCCCCTCCCCTCCTCTCTCTCTACCTCCTCCACTGTATAACCCTGAGGGTCTCCTTCCATTACCATGCAATTTCCCTTCTCTCTCCCTTTCCCTCCCACCTCTCATCCCTGTTAAATGTTAATCTTCTTCTCCTGTTCTTCGTCCCTACACTGTTCTTAGTTACTCTCCTTATATCAAAGAAGACATTTGGCATTTGTTTTTTAGGGATTGGCTAGCTTCACTTAGCATAATCTGCTCTAATGCCATCCATTTCCCTGTAAATTCTATGATTTTGTCATTTTTTAATGCAGAGTAATACTCCATTGTGTATAAATGCCACATTTTTTTTAATCCATTCGTCTATTGAAGGGCATCTAGGTTGGTTCCACAGTCTTGCTATTGTGAACTGTGCTGCTATGAACATCGATGTAGCAGTGTCCCTGTAGCATGCTCTTTTTAGGTCTTTAGGGAATAGACCAAGAAGGGGAATAGCTGGGTCAAATGGTGGCTCCATTCCCAGCTTTCCAAGAAATCTCCATACTGCTTTCCAAATTGGCTGCACCAATCTGCAGTCCCACCAGCAATGTACAAGTGTACCCTTTTCCCCACATCCTCGCCAGCACTTGTTGTTGTTTGACTTCCTAATGGCTGACAATCTTACTGGAGTGAGATGGTATCTTAGGGTGGTTTTGATTTGCATTTCTCTGACAGCTAGAGATGTTGAGCATTTTTTCATGTACTTGTTGATTGACTGTATGTCCTCCTCTGAGAAGTGTCTGTTCAGGTCCTTGGCCCATTTGTTGATTGGGTTGTTTGTTTTCTTATTGTCTAATTTTTTGAGTTCTTTGTATACTCTGGATATTAGGGCTCTATCTGAAGTGTGAGGAGTAAAGATTTGTTCCCAGGGTGTAGGCTCCCTATTTACCTCTCTTATTGTTTCTTTTGCTGAGAAAAAACTTTTTAGTTTGAGTAAGTCCCATTTGTTGATTCTAGTTATTAACTTTTGTGCTATGGGTGTCCTATTGAGGAATTTGGAGCCAGACCCCACCGACTGTAGATCGTAGCCAACTTTTTCTTCTATCAGACGGCGCGTCTCTGATTTGATATCAAGCTCCTTGATCCATTTTGAATTCACTTTTGTGCATGGTGAGAGAAAGGGATTCAGTTTCATTTTGTTGCATATGGATTTCCAGTTTTCCCAGCACCATTTGTTGAAGATGCTATCCTTCCTCCATTGCATGCTTTTAGCCCCTTTATCAAATATAAGATAGTTGTAGTTTTGTGGATTGGTTTCTGTGTCCTCTATTCTGTACCATTGGTCCACCCGCCTGTTTTGGTACCAGTACCATGCTGTTTTTGTTACTATTGCTCTGTAGTATAGTTTGAAGTCTGGTATCGCTATACCGCCTGATTCACACTTCCTGCTTAGCATTGTTTTTGCTATTCTGGGTCTTTTATTTTTCCATATGAATTTCATGATTGCTTTCTCTATTTCTACAAGAAATGCCGATGGGATTTTGATTGGCATTGCATTAAACCTATAGAGAACTTTTGGTAATATCGCCATTTTGATGATGTTAGTTCTGCCTATCCATGAACAGGGTATATTTTTCCATCTTCTAAGATCTTCTTCTATTTCTCTCTTTAGGGTTCTGTAGTTTTCATTGTATAAGTCTTTCACCTCTTTTGTTAGGTTGATTCCCAAGTATTTTATTTTTTTCAAGATATTTTGAATGGAGTGGTTGTCCTCATTTCCAATTCAGAGGATTTGTCGCTGATATACAGGAATGCCTTTGATTTATGTGTGTTGATTTTATATCCTGCCACTTTGCTGAATTCATTTATTAGCTCTAATAGTTTCTTTGTAGAGCCTTTTGGGTCTGCTAGGTATAGAATCATATCATCTGCAAATAGTGATAATTTAAGTTCTTCTTTTCCTATTTTTATGCCTTTAATTTCTTTCGTCTGTCTAATTGCTCTGGCCAGTGTTTCGAGAACTATGTTGAACAGAAGTGGAGAGAGAGGGCATCCCTGTCTTGTTCCAGATTTTAGAGGGAATGCCTTCAGTTTTTCTCCATTCAGAATGATGCTAGCCTGAGGCTTAGCATAGATTGCTTTTACAATATTGAGGTATGTTCCTGTTATCCCTAGTTTTTCTAGAGTTTTGAACATAAAGGGATGCTGTACTTTGTCGAATGCTTTTTCCGCATCTATCGAGATGATCATATGGTTCTTATTTTTAAGTCTATTGACGTGGTGAATAACATTTATTGATTTCCGTATATTGAACCAGCCTTGCATCCCAGGGATGAATCCTACTTGATCATGGTGTACAATTTTTTTGATATGTTTTTGTATCCGATTCGCCAGAATTTTATTGAGGATTTTTGCATCTAGGTTCATTAGAGATATTGGTCTGTAGTTTTCTTTCTTTGAAGTGTCTTTGTCTGGTTTAGGTATCAGGGTGATGTTGGCCTCATAGAATGAATTTGGAAGTTCTCCCTCCTTTTCTATTTCCTGAAGTAGCTTGAAAAGTATTGGTATTAGTTCTTCTTTAAAGGTTTTGTAAAATTCTGCTGTATACCCATCTGGACCTGGGCTTTTCTTAGTTGGTAGTCTTTTTATGGTTTCTTCTATTTCCTCAATTGATATTGGTCTGTTTAGGTTGTCTATATCCTCCTGACTCAATCTGGGCAGATCATATGACTTAAGAAATTTATCTATGCCTTCACTATCTTCTAATTTATTGGAGTATAAGGATTCAAAATAGTTTTTGATTATCTTCTGTATTTCTGAAGTGTCTGTTGTGATATTGCCTTTTTCATCCCGTATGCTAGTAATTTGAGTTCTCTCTCTTCTTCTCTTCGCTAGCATCACTAAGGGTCTGTCGATTTTGTTTATTTTTTCAAAGAACCAACTTTTAGTTTTGTCAATTTTTTCAATTGTTTCTTTTGTTTCGATTTCATTAATTTCAGCTCTGATTTTAATTATTTCTTGCCTTCTACTTCTTTTGCTGTTGTTTTGCTCTTCATTTTCCAGGATTTTGAGATGAAGTATGAGATCGTTTATTTGTTGGTTTTTTCTTTTTTTAAGGAATGAACTCCAAGCAATGAATTTTCCTCTTAGAACTGCTTTCAATGTGTCCCATAGATTCCGATATGTTGTGTCTGTGTTTTCATTTATCTCTAAGAATTTTTTGATTTCCTTCTTGATGTCTTCTATAACCCATTGATCATTCAGTAACCTATTGTTCATTCTCCAAGTGATGTATTCTTTTTCCTTCCTTCTTTTATCATTGATTTTCAGTTCCATTCCATTATGATCAGATAGGATGCATGGTATTATCTCTACTCCTTTATATTGTCTAAGAGTTTCCCTGTGACATAATATATGATCTATTTTTGAGAAGGATCCATGTGCTGCTGAGAAAAAAGTGTAACTGCTTGATGTTGGGTGGTATATTCTATATATGTCAATTAAGTCTAGGTTATTAATTGTGTTATTGAGTTCTATAGTTTCCTTATTCACCTTTTGTTTGGAAGATCTGTCCAGTGGTGAGAGAGGTGTGTTGAAGTCTCCCATGATTATTGTATGGTGGTCTATTAGACTCTTGAACTTGAGAAGAGTTTGTTTGATGAACATAGCTGCACCATTGTTTGGGGCATATATATTTATGATTGTTATGTCTTGTTGGTGTATGGTTCCCTTGAGCAGTATGTAGTGTCCCTCTTTATCCCTTTTGATTAACTTTGGCTTGAAATCTATTTTTTTTGATATGAGTATGGACACTCCTGCTTGTTTCCGAAGTCCATATGAGTGATATGATTTTTCCCAACCTTTCACCTTCAGCCTATGTATGTTTTTTCCTATCAAATGCATCTCCTGTAGGCAGCATATTGTTGGGTCTTGTTTTGTGTTCCATTCTACTAGCCTGTGTCTCTTAATTGGTGAGTTTAAGCCATTAACATTTAGGGTTATTATTGAGATATGGGTTGTTCTTCCAGCCATATTTGTTTATTTATGTTACTAAACATGGTTTGTTTTCCTCTTTGATTATTTTCCCCCCTTTACTGTCCTACCTCCCACTGTTGGTTTTCATTGTTATTTTCCATTTCCTCTTCCTGTAATGTTTTGCCAAGGATGTTTTGAAGAGATGGTTTTCTAGCTGCAAATTCTTTTAACTTTTTTTTATCGTGGAAGGTTTTAATTTCATCTTCCATCTTGAAGCTTAATTTCGCTGGAAACACAATTCTTGGTTGGAACCCATTTTATTTCAGTCTTTGAAATATGTTATTCCAGGATCTTCTAGCTTTCAGAGTCTGTGTTGAAAGATCAGCTGTTATCCTAATTGGCTTACCCCTAAATGTGATCTGCTTCCTTTCTCTTGTAGCTTTTAAAATTCTCTCCTTATTCTGTATGTTGGGCATCTTCATTATAATGTGTCTAGGTGTGGGTCTCTTATGATTTTGCACATTCGGCGTCCTGTAGGCTTCTAGGATTTGGGATTCTGTCTCATTCTTCAAGTCTGGGAAGTTTTCTCGTATTATTTCATTGAATAGATTGCTCATTCCTTTGGTTTGAAACTCTGTCCCTTCCTGTATCCCAATGAGTCTTAAATTTGGTCTCTTGATGTTATCCCATATTTCTTGGATGTTCTGCTCATGGTTTCTTAACAGTCTTGCTGAGCTGTCTATGTTCTTTTCAAGTTGAAATACTTTATCTTCATTGTCTGATGTTCTATCTTCTAAGTGTTCTACTCTGCTGGTAGTATTCTCAATTGAGTTTTTAAGTTGGTTTATTGCTTCCTGCATTTCTAGGATTTCTGTTTGTTTGTTTTTTATAACCTCTATCTCCCTGTATAGTTGATCTTTTGCTTCTTGGATTTGTTTATGTAATTCATTGTTGAAGTGATCTTTCATTGTCTGATTTTGCTGTCTGATGTCTTCCTTGAGACTCCAGATCATCTGAAGCATGTATATCCTGAATTCTTTATCTGACATTCCATCTGCTGAAGCTATTACCTCTTCTAACGTTGAGTTGACCTGCATTGCTTGTGGTCCTTTCTTTCCTTGTCTCTTCATACTGTTCGCGTTCCTTTCTACTTGGTGAAACTGTTGTGCTATTGAATTTTCCCCCTATATATTTATATTGGTCTTGTATAGTTGCAAAGTCTCCCTCACAGGCGCGGGCGGCTGCTCTGCCCCTCCTCCAATTGGGGCAATGTGCCTACCATGTCGGCAGGCCGCTGGGCCTGCTCTGCCGGTCGGTAGCATGTCTGCCTACCTTGCAGGCGCGGGCGGCGGCTCTGTCCCTCTGCGGGCCGCTAGGCTTGTTCTGTCGGTGGTCGCAGTTCTGCCTACTTTGCAGGCGCAGGCAGCGGCACTGCCCCTCTGCAGGCCTCTGGGGCTGTTCTGCCAGTGGGTCGCAGGTCCGCCTACCTTGCAGGCGCGGGGGGGGGCGGCTCTACCCTTCCTCAGGCCACTGGGCCTGTTCTGTCTGTCGGTTGCAGGTCTGGCCTGTTCTGTTGGTGGTCACAGTTCCGTCTACCTTGCAGGCGCGGGGGGAGGGGGCGGCTCTGCCTCTCAGCAGGCTGCTGCTCCTCTTCTGCAGGTGGGTCGCAGGCCCGCCTACCTTGCAGGAGTAAGAAAATATTTTAAATATGTAGTCAACAAGTGTTTATACAAGGAATGGATTTTGGTGGTTCACATAATCTTAATTATTTTATTTAAATGGATTAGAAGTAATACAACATAAATGGGGAAAAGAGAAAGAAACAAAGGAATCAGCAAACCTCAGGGAAACATTCTTAGCTAAACCATTTTCAAGATCATGTGATAAGAATTCATATGAAGAAGTGTCAAGGAAAATGCAATAAACTTTAAAGGAAAATTATTCAATAATTTTATTGTGATCCCACAAGTACTATATGTTGTGAAGAACTATTATGAGAAATAAGAACAATTTCAAGAAAAAATGGAACAAATAAAGGCTTATAAAGAGAACTAAAACCATGCGAAAGAGATTTGAGATGGATAGGAAATCAGTTAAGGAAATGAAGAACAGATCTGAAAACAAGTTTTCTTCAGAAAGAGAATATTCTGACTGCTACCTTTGGGAAGTTGAAGATATATAAGATCGAAATATAAAGGCCTTTCAGAACTCTTCAAAAAAAAAAAAATACAAAGTTGTCTCTTGGTAACACCACCCATGGGTACAGGATTCTGTAGTATTACAGGCTATGAGTTATCTCTTATTTTACAATGGTGAGGCCAAATGTTAGCACAAAGCCTGGCACCAACAAGAACTTTCTTAGATGACTGATGAGTGAACGGATCCTACTCATTCATAATGAAGTTAGCATTGTAACAGGTTTCTGCCTGGTAGAGTTTGGCTACACTGTGCTCTAACAACTATCAATGTACTCTGAGGACATTGGCTTCTCAGTGTTAAAACTGAAGGAAGGCCAAGGTAGAAGCCTCTAAAGTTCATCAGAAAAAAAAAAAAAAAAAAAAAAAACAGGAACTCCACTGTGACTCCTACCTCAGGCTGTGCAGAATCATCCCTCTGCTTCCGTTCACCTCCCTGAGCCCCTGTTTTCCCTAGAAAGAAAAACAATGTTTTTAGAGTGCAGATGGGGCAAAAAATGACTGCTCTGTGTCCTGGAGTGTTCTGCTTGCAAAAACTCGAGGTTTAACAATGTTCTTGAAAAATGAAATGGGAAAAAAAAAATGTTCACAAAGCAGGGAGTCCTAATGGTTATAATTGGGGACTATCTGATAAACAAAGAAAGTGAGCCCTTAGGAAATACTCATTTTTAGATAGATGGCATGTGAGTAGGATGTGTGCAAACGTTCATAATGTCAAAATGTGGCATTTTATTCCACAGATGACCAATTTCTTTTTAAATTAAATTTGGCCTAAGGCTGCATCTCTACCTTGGGTCCCTAGGTAGTAACTGCAAACTAATATTATATAACAAACTGAAAGCCTAATGCAAGTATATCTTTGTAACATACAGCTGCATTTCTACGAAACAGAGGCAACAACTTCCCACATCATGCACAAATAAGAGAGATACCTAGTTCTGCCAGTCCAAGGGTTTCTCCAACTTACTGCTATTTGTAGGCAGTAAAAACTCACTGTGCTCAGTGAAGCTCATCAGTCTCCACTCATTCGATTTATGAATAGTTCCTCGCTCCATTAATTCCCACTAAATTTGTCCAAAATTTTTTCTATTGACATTATCTTTTAAAAAATGTATAAACAAGTAGTTGGATAAACCATCATAGAAGTTACATGGGATTTTTGTTTGAAGATTAATTGTTTAATTTAATCAGCGAGTGCAAGTGGATATCAATGAATATTTCTAAGGATGATAGGGTGACACATCACAACTAAAATATAATGCTATGCCTAAAACACCATCTTTCACACTTTATATATTGATACTAATGAATGCTAAAAGTCTTTCAGAAATGTTCAAAATATTAGTCAGTCTGTTTCCGAAGCAGCTGTATGTTTTGCCGTGTGGAAATACCATCTCATTTAATCATCAAAATGCTGTAATGAAGAAATATTATTATCATTCCAATTTATAAATTAGTAAACCAAGTTCCAAGGAGAACATAGAACGGTAGTAATATTGTTTATAATTATGAGGAATATTTTTTTTTTCCTTTTCCATCAGTTATCTCTAGCACATGGTATGGTCTTTAGCACCTAAAAAACAGAGATATTTATTGAATGAGTGGTAAGAGAACAGACTTTCCCAGATGATTTGTCATACTTTTAGATTAAAATATGTCACTTCAACTTCAGAGTATATTTTTCTAGCAGAAGGAAAGATATTATTTTCTACATTTTGAAAACAATTTTATTTAAAAAAAAAAACTGGATAAAACCAGTAAACACCTTCTCAAGGAGGGATACATATATTTTTTTTTTCCTTGAAGATTAGGGGCAGACAACTGAAGGTCAAGTTAACAACTTAATAGTTTGTAAAATATTTTCATGTAATCCTGTTTAGGCTAGTTTTTCATTTATTCATGCAATTTTTCATCAATTACCAGAACTCTACCAAGTCCTGGGAATGCAGTGTGAACCAGAAAAGACCCTGTCTTCAACTGGCTTATGTTTTATACTTCATGTATTCTTACCTAGAGATTTTATTTGATATGGACATGAATGTTCCTTATCTTTACTAAATATCATTACTCTAATTTGTTCAATTAATAAAACCCTCTCCACAAGGTTGCTATGTAGATAACATGTAAAATATGTAGGAAACTATAACAATTGAAGCAACAATGACTAGCCAATTTTAAGGTTTACAGATGGCTGTCACAGACTTTATCTTGCTAATTTCTCTACTAATAGAATTATGATAATATTGAGATTATGAAACATTATGATCAGGGAGAACTCATTTGGAGTCCTTGCACTGATATCTGCCATTTGACCTTCCTTGAGTAATTTATTAACTTTATTGACATAAATTTCATCATCAGCCAAGTGAAAATTGTATTCTACTTTGCAAGGTTATTATGAGAATTATTGATAATCTATGCAAATTGTCTATTCACTGAATAGTAACTATTATAACTATTTTAAATGATAGGTATAAAATGTTACAATTACATGGAGCAACCAGAATTATCATAGATTTCTAGTAAGAATATAGAAAAACTAATCTAAAATGTGTTTGGCAGCTTTTTCTAAAACTGAATACATATGATACCACAGCATATAAATTCAATTGTGCACATGTTCACCAGAAGAAATATATTCCAGCATGCTTTTATCAGCAACATTTATAATGGTCCAAGGTTAGAAACTATTTTAATGCCTAGCATTGCTTGGATAGATATTCACTGAATGGGAAACTATGCAACAACATTAATGAATGATTTACAACACACAATAATATCAATGTCGTGAATCTCAGAAATACAATATTGAGTAAAAGAAGCCATCTTGAAAGGGTATAAATGCTATGATGCAGAAGAGTGTCAGAATATGCTTCCTGAAAGAAGCTGCCTTGGCATAAAGATTATTTCAAGTAAAGTCACTTAAAAAACAGAAGAGAGTACTCTGAACCTCTGCTTTTTTTCAAGAGATGAGATTACCCAAAGGACAATATTCTCCCTAAACCAGAAGGAAAATAGCACTCTTATTATGAAGGCCATAATGCCAAAGCCTAGATTTATCTGAACAAACAGACCTTGTTGAACTAATCCAATTCTTCTATATCACTTCCCCCAATTAACTGGTCCAAAACCTTTTGCATTGAGAAATGCTGGTATCTTTGTCTAATTCAGAATTCAGAAAGAGTCTAAGGTTTTTGAAACTCTAAAATCCATTTATAAATTTATTCTAACTAGAATGTGGTTCTAAGGGGCATATGCCTCATATACTTGAGGTATTTTTCAATTTGGTTTTCTAGGCAAATTTCCAATAAGTGTGTACTATATTTCAAAAGATTAGGTCACAAACTCTTTAGACAGCGGAATACTATGACTCAGCATGGACATGAACCACAGTGACCTTAATATAATTGAGCTTTTAAAAACATATATGGGAAAAAAAAATCACAAGCAAAGCAATGGCTTTTCAAAAACAAATGTCTTGCTAATTTTGCAGATGGGAATTTTTGATAATAGACAAAGAAATCCAAACAAAATGAATGAATGCACAAATACAAAAAAAATTGTATAAGATAAATAACACTGCATAATAATAGAAGAAATATACTTGTATGTCAATTTGTGTTCTACATACTTGCTAATTTTGTTAGATCTAATAGACTTTTGCTGGAGTTTGGGGTATTTTTTTTTTCTATATATAAGACCATGTTATCTATAAAAAGTAGCAATGTGACTTTAACTTTTCCAATTTGGATTATTTTATTTCTCTTTCTTGCCTAAGTATTCCAATATGGACTTCCCACACATAGTGAATAAAATGGTGGAAGTGAGCATTTCTGTCTTGTTTGAAACCTTAGAGAAGAAACTCAAATTTTTCCCACTCCATGATATGTTATATCTTGGCTTTTTATATTATGCATATCTTATGTCAAGATATTTTCTTTCTTTACTTAATTTGTTCAGAGTTCTTATGAAAAGATATTGGATTTTCTGAATAATTAAAATTATATTTCTCAGAATATAATAAGAAGAAAGAAAAACATGGGAAAAATAAACAGAATAGAGGTGGTTTTGTTATAGGAGATCTTAGCACAGATTTTAAAATACTTAGAATTTTTATATTAAGAAGAAATAAATATGAAGAAGTTAGTAAGCAATATGAATCTACAAAACCTAAAATCAATCTAACAAAACCCAGAAGAACAGCATAATATGTGTAAATAAAATATTAATTATTGCAATTATCAAATTGCATTACATTAAACACAATAAAATGTAATCATTCTGTATTTATTGACAAATATTTTTAAATTTTATATGATTAGGGCTTATAGAATTTTTTGGATTTATTACAATGATGAACAAAATAATATAAATAAATAGTGCTAATATTACTGAATAATGCCACAGTTTCTGTGGGGCTAAAGCAAGTAAATTTGTAACATTGATGAGAAAAGAGGAAAAAAATGCCCACGTAAGAATGTGTTGCATATGACGAAAATGTTGAACAATGTGTACAAATGTTCTTGAAAATTGATAGTCAGATGAGTATTTGAAAACAACACTTATAGATCAAGATTTCAAAGTTGAAATCAATTAAGAACAAGTGAGTATATATATTAAATTAGATAAAGGAAAGGCTTTCTAAACGTACCATTTAAGTTCCTAAGTAATAGGAAACAATTAAATTTGATTTCATCTAAGTTTGAGTCAGATTTAGAGCACAGAATCATGTATTTAAAAAAAAAAAGAAAACTAGTGTACAGAGAAAAATTAATGGTCTTGCTAAAACTTTAAGTTCAATAAGAATAAAGAAAATAGTCTTGTGGAAAACAGGACAAAAATAAGTTGAAAATATTCATGAAAGAATTTGCACATCAACCCATGAAAAGATATTTGTGGTCTCCAAATTTAAGGTATAAAAATAACAATGTTAACAATAGGGTGGAAAACAATATATTTCCAAATGCTCTTGTTAAAGACTAAAATTGACAATATCCAGTATTGAATAAGAAAACCTATTTTTGAAAACTTTCCTGACTTTATTACCATCAAATTTAGGTGTGAACCATGTATGAGGATTTCACTTCTTAGAATTTACCATAAGACATCATTACATAAGCAAAATGTATATCTCTGCATAAAATATTTCTATCAAGGTGTTACCAAAGAGAGGAAGAGAAGGAAACCTGATAAGTATCTATCATAGAATATATTTACGGCAATTCTTATATGCACACATGAACTAGGCAAGGTAAGAGCTTGCTTCATCAATTATGACAATATTATCCAAAGCATATTTTTTCCTTTGTTTCTTTATAACGTGGAAAAAATTTAAGGCACTAAAAGTACACAAAATTACATTAAAAATTTAGTAATGTGGCTCATTGATTTTTCTCAATTTTCCTCAAGCAGACATGCCCTTGTGCCCAGACTACAACCCATTTCTGTCTCTATTCAGTTGCTAAGGGATTGAGATGATCAGCTTCCATCTGTAGCTAATGATCAATGTTCTCTCTCCTGATGAGAAATCTGCAGCAACCTCCATAATTATTTTAAATACATAATCAATCTATATCACACAACAAAATACTTTTTTTTAAATCTGAGAATTCATCAAAGAAAAGAGAATCCAATAAAAGATAAGTCAGTGTTAGCTAAAAATCTAAAATAACTAGAAAAACAAACTTACCTTTGTTGAAGCAACAATAAAACTGAGAACTGAATTCTCAAGTTTAATAGAAATAAGAACACAAAGGATGACATATTTAAAAACTGAACAAAAAGTCTGTCAATATAAAATTCTACATTCAGTGAAAGTATACTACAGAAATAAATAAACAATTAGTCCTGGAATTGGTATAATGCCTTATGGAGATGTGACACTTAGAAAAATAACTATTATAAATGCTGGAAAACTTTAAAATAAAAAAAAATCCACATTTAAAGTAATAGAGAACAATTTCGTGGCCTTGCATAATTTCTCATTGTGTTCCTGTTTACTTAGTAGTAAAATGGCATTATTCTATAATGCTGCTCTGACAGAGTAAATAGTCAATACACGGAAAGCTTTAAGACAGATAACTAGCAAATGGTAAGTGCCATACAATTGTTTTGCGTTATTATAAATTATTCTATTTATATGAATCATTTATAATTATTATTATTTTACAATAATTTATATAAGCAATTGCAAATTGGTCAATGATAAGTATGTGAAATTTAGAAAGCCAAGGCACCTATATTAGGTAAAGTGGTTTAAAAAGCTTGAGTCATTGTTTATTTTGTGTAATAACAGTAAAATGTAATAACAGACAAAATGATGACCAAATGGGCACAACTCCTATGAAAGAATCTGTAAATCAATGATTTTACCATTTGAACTTGGAGAATATCTATACAGATATGCAAATATAATTCTGTATCCTTTTACAAATATCATAATCAATATGATCAAAGATGAAAATAATTTCATATAACATGTTAGTGACTGACCCATAATGAAGAGTGAGCTTTTAACCAAGCAGGGACTATCCAAGCCCAAAATTTTCATGCTTTCAGTATTTTCAGTACACACCTTCTGTAGTGTGAGAAAGCAAAACCAAAAGGATGGAAATGTTAATGTAATGATTTTTTTTGGTGTGAAAATAGATACAATAACTTGTATAACATAGGAGTCATCCTTTTCATCTCAGTTAACTGTTCTGAATTAACTAAAAATACCCTAATTAAGACTTTCACCATCTACATCAGGAGAAATGGAATTCAGAGGAAAAAATAAATACCATGAATATATTAGTTTAGAAATAGATAGACATTCCAACTGAATTGAGGGTAGGCTGTTCAACACTTTTAGAGTGCTAGAATAAATGTCATCTATTTAAAATGGGCAAATATTGCTTGGTACCTTTTCAATAAAAAGTGGATTATATTTTAGACTATCTTGCAGGGTTTCTGAAAATTATACATCTTGAAAATTTCATTGTCATTGAGCTATTTTACAACTTTGTAAGCTATGTAAAACTGGCAAAAATTCAAATTATTATTTTTATATATAAATGCAAACAAATTGTGTCTAGTTGAAAATGATTGATTATTGCCCTGTGGATATTGGCTAGTTTTGCATTTATTTGTAAATTTATTTCATTGTTCCTTATTGCCTTTGTATGGGGATCTTTTGCCGCAGTCTGGCTGGGCACAAAATCACGAGCCACTCAAGCAGGAACAAAGTTTATTTTTTGAAACTGCCGCCAATGTCCGGTACCGCCCGGGAAGATTTTTTCCACCCACGCGGCCTCCTCCCGGACCCGCAGAGAGAGCTCCTCCCCTGGAACTCCCTCCTACTGTACTTCCCCAACCAATGGGAACTCTCCAGGAGTCCCGTAGCCAGCCTAGGTGAACAGCAGGAGTCCAATATCCATATGAATGCAAATCTTAACATAACTATATCATCTCAATGGCTAGCTGGTGTCACCTTTAGACCAAAAATGCCATGCATCATATACTTGGCTCTTAGCAATCTTTAATTCTTATTCTTCTTTGAACCCATTGTAGCATCTTAGAATATCTCATTTTATAAAGAAGTAAATCATATCATTAAATATGCCCATTTAATATTCATATGAGAAACATACTTTTGTCTTTTATTCACATTATCCTTTGAAACTTTGAATTCTTTCAGCTACTGACTGTGCTGATATATAACCCAATAAATTATAATTTAGTTTCAGTTTCTTTATGTAAAAAGTGGATATAAATTTACTTTTCTCACAGGATTGACCTGCAGTTTAAATGGGGTAGCCATGTAAAATGTTTAGTGTGGTGCTGTCTACCTATATGGTACATAAAACTTAGTTTCCTTTCATTCTTTGCATCATATAATAACTTATTTCTTGGGATTTGAAAGACATCCACTATATATTTATGTTTTAATTGCTAATAAAGAGAAATATGGGGATAATTGATTTTTAAAGTAAATTAATATATACAAGTAAAGGAGGAGTTAGTGGTTTTTATAGATTTCATACACAACCCACTAGGTATTTTAGACAATGAGGACACTGGGAATTCAAGTCTTTTCTCTTTCCTAGACTAAGTTCATAATTGCATATACTATATGTATGTATAATCTATATGTACATGTAGAGCAATCTAAATACACTAAAAATATGACTCAGACTCCAATTCTTTTTTTTTTTTTTTTTTTTTTTTTGCAATGAGGGAATATTACAGGATTTTATTTATTTCTGCATTTGGCACTGAGGATAGAGTGCTGGGAATGGTGTGCTGAGGTTTGAACTCAGTCTCTCAAGCATGCCAAGTAAATGCTCAACTAATAAGCAGCAACCTCTGTTCCAAAAGGAGGTGCTTCTGCAAATATATTAAGATTTCTAATGTTTCAACTTTTTTTTTTGTTTTCACAAAGATCCTTAATAAATTGATTATGCTGGTCCAAAATACATCAAAACATATTAAGGAACATGACCAGGCATCCTAATTGAAGTTTCTGGAGAACATGAAACATAAATGCAAAGAATGTGTCTCATTAGGTTAATTGTAAAGTGTTTAGCACTTAAAAAAAAAAGAACACATAATTGTGAAAGGTGGAAGAGCTAGCACTTCAGCACTGAATAGGACCAATAAGTTAGCTCTGTTTCTTTACAAACTTTCCTGAAGAGTTATTTGAGTCCTGATTGTGAATTATTAAGTCTAATTTAACATGATTCTTTGTCTAGTTATTAATATGAAGTAGTAGAAATATTCAGTCATCTATCTGCAAGATCAGTACTATTATCTAGCCCCATGGACATACATATCTATCTATTTATCTATCTATTTATTTTTGGTAGTAGGGATTAAATTCAGGGTCACTGGATCACTGAGCCACATCCCCAGGCCTATTTTGTATTTTTGTTAGAGACAGGGTCTCATTGAGTTGCTTAGTGCTTCACCATTGTTGAGACTGGCTTTGATCTGGTGATCCTCCTCCTCAGCTTTCTGGGTTGCTGGGATAACAGGCATGAGTGACCACATTTGGCTACATATATGTTGTTTAACTTAAGATGCTATTTTGTTTTAACAAGGAGAAGATACAAACACATAATTGTTTCATAATATGATCTTATCAACAGAAATATACAAAGTATGGAGAGCAGGCAGGAGAAATATTGATTGTTCTAAGAAAGGGCAGTAAAATCTTCAAGAAAGAGGTGATCCAGATTAGAGAGTGGGAGAATATGAAAACATTGTCCTTTGAAAATATTTTCTTTATTTTATATCAGAAGTAAATATATGGCTATAATATGTTGGGGGGGGGAAGCTTTATTGTGAGATCAATGAACATTAAGGTAAGTAAGAATATTACAAAAAGCATTTCAAAAGAGTTCCCTTTCTGAAGCAAATCATCAGTTACCCAAGTGATATTAAGTTGACATAAGCAGATAGAACTGAACTATCTGTGGTAGTGTTAATCTATGTTTCTTCCTGTAGTTCCTGGCATATAAAAAAAGCTCTTATGTATGAATTCACTTGTAGGTAAATATTATTTCTTATGTAGTCTTTTGTTATAGGAACATTATAAAAGCCAACAGGAAGTTGGTGTATTTGTCATTTAAGTCACATTCACATAATACACTTTCTCTATATGAATAATTATTTTCTATAATCATCATAAATTGTATTGAACAATAATTACCACAAAAATTCAGAATGTTAAAATTTCTTTATTGAACTTAACATAGAAAACTGTGCCTGTTAAATAAATTAAAAATTACAATTTTTAATACAAATTACAAAGACAAAAGAAAACTCCAACTCTTAGTATTTGATAGGTTTAAAATTAATTAACTTATTTTTAGAATACTTTTATGTTAACAATGAAACAGAGTGAAAAATACAGAGCTCCTATGTACCCCTGCTTCCCCCATATATATACAATTCCTCTGCTATGTACAAAGTAGTACATTTGTTACAAGTGATGAATCTATACAGAATCATCATCATCACCAAAATCCTAGCTTACTTTAGAGTTCACTCTTGATTTGTACAAAGACATAATGACATATATTCACCATACACAGAAGTTCACTGTCCTTAATGTATCCTGTGCTCTTTCTGCCTATTCATCTCTCCTTCTCCCCTAAGCCCTGGCAACAAATCATCTTTTTAGTGTCTCCATAGCTGGCTTTTTTCCAGATGCCCTATGGTCATAATCACACAAATTATATACAGTTTTCAGATTTGCTTGTTTTATTTACTTGTGTGCATTTACATTCTCCATGGTTTTTTATGACTTGATAGCTCATTTCTTATTAACACTGAATAACATTACTTTTCCTGGATGTAACACAGTTTATTTATCCACTCATATAATGAAGGACATTTTGGTTGGTTCCAAGTGCTGACAATTGTAAACAAGGCTGCTATTAATCTCTGACTGTAGGTTTTGGTGTAGGTACCAAAGAGTGAGACTGTTGGATTGTATGGTAATAGTATGCTTAGTTTTGTCAAGAAATGTAAGTTATCTTCCAAAATTGCTCTTGCATTTTGCATTACCTTTAGGAATTAATGAGAGTTCTTGCTATTCAACACTCTAACCAGAATTTGGTGTCAGTATCTTGGAGTTGGACAACGCTAAATGGGATAGAGCACTATTTCCTTATTTTCATTTGCAGTTCCCTAACCACATATATGTTAGAAAACTTTTCCTTGCTTACTTCCTATTTGAATATATTCTTTGGTGAGGTGTACATTCAGGTCTATAGCCCCCTTTTTAAATGAGTTGTTTATTTTTAACTGGTGAGTTTGAAAGATTCTTTACATATTTTGAATACCACACTTTTATCAGTTGTGTCTTTTTCAACAATTTTTTCAGAGTCTGTTTGGCTTGCTTTCTCATATGATTGGCATTATTTTCTGTAGATCATATCTTTTTTTTTTTTTTTTTATTTCAGTGACTGGCCAACTTCTCAGTTGTTTCCTTCATGAATTCTGCCTTTTTAAAATCTAAAACAGCATGACACCCCAAGTCACCTAGCTAGCTTCTATTCTACATTATTTTTGAATGTTATAATTGTGTGCTTTGCATTTGAGTCTTATGATGCATTTGCAGTAAGTTTATGTAATAGGCCAAAGGTAAGATACTGGATTCATATTAAAATACAGATGTTCAGGTTTTTCAGCATCATTTGTTGAAAAGTTTACCCTTGATCCCCTGTTTATCTTTGTTCCTCCATTAAAAATCAGTCATATTTTTGTGAGTATTTCCCAATAACAGTATATATACATGATTTTGAAGTTTGATTTTTTTTGGTTATAGCTTTATAATATTTTATGAAATAATTGTTGAGAAATAAGTGAATTTTAATAAAACTAAAATACATGCAATAGGTTCAGTGTTATAAATAGTAATTGCACTGGTGATAATACATTTTATTTCCCTAATATTTTCCTTGGTTTGGGGGGGCAGAGGAAGGAATATGATATGATGTCTCAATACATTTATACATTGTTCAGTGTTCAAATCATAGACAATTCAATATTTAAACATTATTCTATTTTGTTTTCACTTTACAAATTTTTTAATTCAGCAAACTATGTTATTTCTGAAGAGAAGTCCTATTCATACTACAGATATAGCAAATAAAAATGCCCTATAATCAGTTATATTTGAACTTCTGAACATAAAAAATATTGTTGTCATTGTAAGTATTTCGTAAATAGTACATGTGACACATCATACTAAAATTTTTATCTTAACTCAAATTTATCTAAGCCTTCTGCTTTTTATCTGTCAACCCTCAAACACTTACCAGAGAAAAATATTTCTTTTTATTTTTCACACTTCATTTAAATGTTTTAAATTTTAACATAAACAAAAACACTAAGTGATAACATGGAATGACAGAACTGAAGTGAATCTCATTCTCTTGTTTCATCTTGAAAATCTTTAGGTTCTCTTTTCTTATTTTGAATCTCTTATTTAAACATAATGACATGTACAAGCATGTAGTTCAAGATATGAAATACATACAGAAAATGAGGATGAAGAACTTCACAATTATGACCTTATGCCTGAAAGAAATGAACCTGGTTGAGCCTGTGTATGTTAAGTTAGCAAAATAACTTCTATCCAGTGTTACTTTTAGGAAAATTTGATTTTGCTAAAGATAAATAAAAGCATCTTAATATGTAGTTCACATACATATTGCTAAACTCAATTTCAGTGTTAACCACAGATATCATTTTCAATTTAGACCAGCAAATATCCAAGCTCCCCTATTATTTGGAATTTTTTAAACCTTGACATTGTTTCACCTGCAAGTGCATGGTTATAATCAAAACTAGAGCAGTTTTCCCTCAATTTGGTTTTTGTTTTTTAAGTACTCTATGAATACCCCTTTAGACTCTGTGCCCAGGGTAGACTTTCCCATCAGACCCTTTTTACTACCACATCTTTGGAATGTCAGTGGTATACACCAGAGGCTTACTCATTATCTGGTGTCTCTGGACACATTGCCCTAAGATCTGCCCTGGCTGCATTCTTTAGAGCTTTCCTCTCTTGCAATGAATAATGAGGGGTTTGAACACTTTGGTTGGCTGATTCAATGAGTACAAATAATCACTTAAAAACAACTTGAAATATGCTACAATATCCTGTTAAGTAATTCCCCCTGAACTTTGTGATTCTTTATTCTGTGTGACCAAACCAATGTTTCTTTTAAATCTCCAATTAGTACTTATTATTTTTTAAATGTTGCTCTTATAGCATCTTCATTAAGAGCTTTCAGTTTTTTATTATCCGGGGTTGAAAAATGGCATTTACATTTATGAAATTTTTCATTGGAGGTCAAAGTTTCTAGAATTTCATAGAAATATGGTGTTGAAAACATGTTAACTATTATATAATTGCTTGATTGGAAATAAGAATCACCATAATTAGAATGAATAAATGTTATTTTTTTAAAGCAAGAGAGTTTCCTGCCATGATTTGCATTTGGCAGAGACTCAATGACAGGCAAAAGAGTGTCTCAGGCCATTCCAGCTTCTATAACAAAATGTCTTATACTGGGTATAAGTATAAAATAGTCATTCAAAACAGAAATTTATTGTTCCCTGTTCTGGATGCTGGGATGTCAAGATCAAGGCATTAACATATGAGATATCTGGCATCATTTTACTGTCTGTTTCAAAGATAACACATTCTCAATGTATTTTCACAAGGTGAAAGGATTAGAAATGCGTGTTAGTAAGCTCCCTACAGTCTCTTTTGTAAGAACATTTATCTCCTTCATGAAGGGAGAGACCTCATGACCTAATCATCTTCCAAAGGTTCCCACTTCTTAACTCTATCACAATGGGGATCAATGTTCAACTGAAGAATTTTGGGGAGAATGCAGACTTATAGGCCATATCAAGGAGAGTAAGAGTTTTTTATTGGAAAAATAGGGCACAGTTTAGGTATGTCCTGATTGAACGTTGTTGCCCTGGAGAAAATGAAGATAGGCTAAATATAAGCAAGACATCCTGTGTGACTGGTTATGAGATTATATTTGTCTTTTTCTGGTTGGTTGTTACTTAAGGGGAGGCACAAATTAGAGAAACCAATGGGTGATGAAGTCCTGGCCAGTTGATTCAGCCTAACTTGATCACACTGCTACACAGATTGTGGTTTGACTTCTTGAACTAATGTGATGGACTGTGGGTCAGAATCCTATGTTCACATGTGAGCTGGCCATTGTTGATTTATATATTCAGTCTCTCACTTTTCCACCCTTCTTCACAGATGAAGAAACAGATCATCTATATAAATATTGGGAATGATTCATGTAGATCTCCAAATCCCAATTTGTGTGTTTATGCCTTCTTTTACTTACTCATTTAAGAATCATCACCACATAACAAAAGCTAAACATGTGTGGGCAAAATAAATAAAAAATAAAAATAACTACTGTCATGAACTCACGTTCTTTTCACAAGTACATCATATGAGGTCATGCATTTTCCAACTGAACCACACTGTGTCACCCATGTTTCAGACACATTCACTGTTTTCTACATTTTCTTGTTATAATTTTTTTCTCAAAAAGAAACTACGCTAATCATATTTTGTTGACAAGATCTTAATTGTATAATATTAAAAGCAGCTGTGCCTCTACTAAATTAGAGGCTCGTGTTTGTCATCATTTTCCCCCAGAAGTGAATTAAACATTAACATCAGCTACTGAGGAAATGTGCTCACACAGGCACTTCTATTCTTTCCCCCTTTTGCTTTTTAAGTGTATCAAATGGGAACACTCAGAGAAATGAATTTGTTGCATTGCCAGATCTTTTGGCAAATAACACTAAAAGGATGCTGATATCTTG
Organism: Marmota flaviventris; assembly: GCF_047511675.1. Classification (NCBI taxonomy): domain Eukaryota; kingdom Metazoa; phylum Chordata; class Mammalia; order Rodentia; family Sciuridae; genus Marmota; species Marmota flaviventris. The sequence goes on from NC_092506.1 coordinate 27,133,502, forward strand.
GCTGTAAACTAAAGCAAAATAAAAACGTCTTTAGATAGGTAGTTTGCCCTTGAGATATTTATGTGCATATTTTTGATGTAGCCACCCTATCTTTATAAAATGCAGGTGTAAAAGGAGTCAAATATATATATATATATATATATATATATATATATATATATATATATATGTATATATATATATTTTTTTTTTTTTTTTTTTTTTTTTTTTTTTTTTGCAGAGAAACTACACTTTATTCCCTGAAATGTTGAGAAAAATCAGTGTGCTTTAGGAGAGTAGCTTTGAATGCTGTACAGGAGAAGTTCAACAAAATGAGGGGAAAGGAAATGTGAGAGGCTCATTTGTCAATGATGGGAAAGGGCACAGGTCTGCTAAATGGAGTGGAGAAGTGGCTATTGAACTCTAAGATGAGTCAGAATGAGTGTCTGCTGCAGTAGGTCTGACAGGAGTTTCCAAAATTTACATTTCTCTTAAGTCAAAAGGAATTGTTGCTACTGCAACCTTGGGATCACACTTTGAGAAAACCAATCACAGTGCAGTACACTTTCCTCTGTTTGAAAGGCTTAGCATCACAATAAGAACAGTAACTGAAATCAGCCTGGTATTGGACTAGGTAGGGCATGGGCTTGAATGATGAGATCAGTCTTTATGGTTTGACTTTGTGAAAGAAAGGGGATTTTGCCTACCATGGAGAATTATATTTTCTATAGTTAATATTTCAAACAAATAGGTTTTGAGAAGAAAACCAAGACTGCTTGCTTACTAGTAAGAGATCCAACTCCATCTTTATAAAGGTGGAATTAATAAACATGAAGCTATTGAGGCCTTAAATTTCAGATTACTTTCCACAAGCCTAATGGCTTCATTTTCCAGCTTGAGTGAGTATATCCAAATTCTTATAACAGTTAAATAAATGTTATTTCCATATTAGATATACAGTAACAAATGCAATTTCTTAATAAATGCACTTTAAAATTTGGATTGGGGAAAATTAAAATAATCTAAATAAAGTGTTGCATACTCAGAAAATTTCATTTTATTACTCAAGAAACATTGGAATAATTTTAAACATGGTTCCAAAGTAAGGTATGAATTTCAACTCAAATAACTGCTACCCAATCTAATTAATATTGTTTAATCCTTGAGCTCCTGAGTTCATCTGAATGTAAATATTACTCATTTGTCTCACTTATGTTTCAATACTAATTTTTTTTAATATTTTAGTCAACAGGATTATTTATTTTCAAAGTTAAATGTCTATGTTAGTTGACATTTCTATATTTTCATCATTCTTCTCTAAGAAATCAAACCACTGATAGGCTTTTGTTTTTATTTATAATTAGGCATATGGTAAATATAAATAACCAAGTTGAATAAAGTTTCTTCTCCTAGGCTGTTCTACTTTCTTGTTCCAATTCATCAAATTCTACTTAAGGAGGCTGCTATTTGTGAAGTTCAAGACTTTAACAGCTTCAGGATCGCCCATGTGTGGAACACAAAGGGTTGTAGAATCCATAGAAATATTTAGCCCATTGGAAACAGAAATACATTCCACAGCTTTGAGCATAAAATCAGCCATATTTCTTAAGTGTTCTGGATTCCATGAAAATTGGATCTAAACATGAAAAGCAGTGTTTGCATGTAATAACCATGCCACAAACATTTGAAGAGCTTTCATGAGAAGCTCTGGACTTCCACACATCATGGTCCCACTGGATGGATACCCATTAGATCATTACAAGAATCCAGTCACAGTCCGCCTTCTCTACGGTACCATCTTTAAAGGAGCCCATCCTTCATTCCTGTGGCTTCAAGTAATAGGTTTCTTGTTTACATCTTGGTACCTATATACCTCTGTGACAGAAGTTCTGAGTTTTGGGGAATAGGTCCATTATTCAATAGCAATAAAAAAAACAAGTATCAAATAATAGATCAATAAATGATCTATTGCTCCTATGTGTGTGTTTTTACCCACATACTAGGGTCCAATGGAAGGGAGGAAGAGAAGGGGAAAAGGAAAGAAGGCAATGAGGGGATATAGGAGAGGGAGAAAAAGAGAAAGGGAAGAAGTAGATAAATAACATAATTAAGTTATTCTATTTAGGTTCTCCTACTTCCCTCTCATAAAAGAAAAGCAGTTTCTTATATCACATAGCCTCCTCCGGGAGGAATTTCCTTTTTGAAGTGGAGTGAATGAGATGTTCACTAATTGGGCAGTATTTCCACAATAACTCATAGTTGGGGGCCTTTATTCTTTCCTTGAATTCAAGTCTCTGTCCTTTTTTTTAACAAATACAAATAAACCTTAAAAAGTGGGACACCCCAGGGATCTTTTGGGATGGCAAGTGTTTCCTTCATTTCAATACCATGTTTTAACATAGTTCAGAGTAACAACATGACTGTACAATCTTATTTTGGAAATGACTGAAGAGATCAAAGGAAGATGTGCTTTTCCTGCTTTCAGTATTTTTCAATGATCATTAATGCGTCTGCTTCTTTTTTCCCCATAAGGGACAAAAATGCTAGGATCCTTCTCTGTCAGTGAAAACAGGAATATAAATCCAAATAGGATGCTCATTTATATTCACGTGTATTTATAAATCTCAAAAAGACTAATATAAATTTAACAAACCACTATTTAAAACTGAGGTCACCTTTGTGCAAACACTTGACACCCAGTAACTTGGTATTTAATTCTCTTTTACAAAAAAAAAAAAAAAATTACTTGAGGTTGCATCTCCCTGTAATGAGAACTTAGCACTAAATTTGTCACATTTTTATAAATGAACACAATGCATGAAAATTAGGTAAAAATCCTGTGATAAACTGAATTGAGCAGTGTTTACCATTCAAAACTGATCATCTCACTTCTTGGTGTCTAGAGAACACAACCACAACTGGCAATTTGAAACAGTTTGTCAAATGTCTGTCTTCTGTAATTGATCCTACCTCAGAAGGGCATGACCTTCATCTACCACCCTGGCTGTGATGTCACCAGAAGAGAGCTATTCAGTAATCATTGTATGAACAAACACTGGACTACTCATTAATTGCTGAATGAATGAATAAAATGGCAAGGTAGGCATGAAAAGAAGAATGTCATGGAAAAAGGACTGAGGAGATAGAGTCCAGATGATTATGAGTACAATATGCCTGGCTTTATCCTTACCTTCATGATCCCCTGTAATTGGCAAAATGGCACTAGCAACAGATATGTTCAGGGGTAAGATGCAACCTACAAGAATACAGGAGGAAAAAAGCCCCAAACATCATCCTTAGGAATAAATTTGAAAACATTTTTATCTCTGGTACTATCCATTACTTTTTGTTAATTATTAAAAGGGTATAAGTAAATAGTTTTCTTAGGTAAATGCAAAATAAAACTGAAAATCAAAATTGACATTTGACAGGTATTCATGTAATCTGTGGTTCATTGTAGACCATATAATCATCTGTGACGAAATTGTTTGTGTATGGATTAAAGCCAGGAATAAAAAAGTTGAGGGGATAATTATTTTCCTGATGCATACTTGCATTGTGCGTTCTTTTCTAATTCTATCCTTTTGGAATTCCAAGACTACTTTTTCTATTGTCTCACTCATGTAATAGCTCAGCACAGCCGGAAGGATATTCTTCAGTGTGCTGATGCAAATAAAATTTTCTGACTTCCAATATGAGTTACCCCTAAATTTACCCATTACCCTATTCAGAAAAGAAAAAATACTAACAAAAAAAATTGAGAATGTTCAGTTAATTGTCCTCAAGTTTCAAGCTCCATGTTCCCACTTTTTCAAGTCTTTCTCAACTGTTTTTGTTTTTTTTTCTTCTTCTTCCACACAAGAGCACTTTGCTATTCTCCCTCTAAACTACATCAAAGTAGTTTTTTAATCTTCTCTTTTCTTTAATAACCATATTTATCTTAAACAAAGATGAGACAATGTGTGCAATTCATGAAGTATAGGGAGTTCATAATCACCTATACCAAGGTTGAAAGAGCCTGTTTTTGATACTCAAGACGGAAAACCGAATTAGAAGAACTTATCTTTCTACAAATACATTACAGATAGATATATAGTAATTTTTTAAGTTCTAAAAATACCTACCAATTAATGGTTTTAAGTCTTAACTGAGATAGATATGTCAAAGAGTAGTATATAATAAAAAATTTATATCTGCACAGAAATTCTCAAGAAATATAAAATATCATTAATATTATTTAAAGAATACATTAAAATAATTTGTTTATGGGTCTGTGTTCTATACTAGTTTCTAAATTATTTTATGACAAATACAAATTATGCTCTCTTCTTTTATCCCCCTCTCTATTGGCATAAATTTCTAGCAATCAGTAAATTAGGATGTAATGGCTGAATGTAAACAACACATCTACATTAGTAGAAAAGATTTAAAAGAAAATAAAAACTGCATAAATAAATAGGTAGACACACAACTACAGTTGAAATCCTATATTTTAGTTATTAAAATGCCTTTCTTTATAAAAGAGAATGAGTATTCATTAACCTGTCTCAACAATGACATGCTCATAAAAGTAAGAAATGGAAGGAATTCTGTATATATGGACCACATTATGTATTTGTGAAAGGTGTTACATTGTGTTTCACTTTGCTTTACACCTTTATTTTAAAAATTAATAACACACTAATTGAAGTGTGGATGCAGAAACTCAGAATTCCATAAAATGTATTATGCTAATTCTGTTCCTGGAATAATATTTATTTTCACTTTAATTATTTTCTGGTAAAAAAAAAAAATCCTCTTTAAGAACTTGCATGCTACTAAAAGTAAACCTATAATTGATATTATTAGCTCACCTTATGGCTTTTACAGTAGACCTCAGTGATGATTTCTGTCTGTCATTTTATCTCTATCTATACATAATTTTTCTTTAGTGGCATTTAAGCCAAAGATAAAATTATCCATTATCTGTTCTATCTACATTCTAGTCCTCCCACAAACACTAGTTATATAATGTTTAATCTGACTGAAGACTATTAATAAGAAGGAAAGTTAGATACTGTGGTATACACCTGTAATCCCAGCAATTTGGGAATCAGAGGCAGGAGGATCACAAGTTTGAGGCCAGTCTCAGCAAATTATAGAGGTCCTAAGCAATGTCACAAGACCTTGTTTTAAAATAAGAACTAAAAAGGACTGGGGATGTAGCTCAGTGGTAAAACACTCCTAGGTCCATCCCCAGTTAAAAAAAAATAGTGTTAACAATGAATGTGTATATTTCCATACATTATTTTATATATTCTTCCCAATAATTTAATGAAGTAGCACACTAGTATAATACATAATTATATTGAAAATAAATCTGATAAATAAAGAATGCAAGTAAATTTTCCAAATATGTATATTTAGGTCTGTATAATTCTAAACAGTTATCAAGGTTTAAACTACATAGTTAATGTAGAATACCACTTAAAAATGTTTAAACTTCACCTGCCTACAAATATAAATGTCACTGTGTACAATATCTATGGAACAGCAATGCCAGTCTTTATAAATATTGTTTGCAATGCACTTTGGATTTCACCTCTCCATTTCATTGACAAGATGAAAATATGAAATATTTATCTTTCAAATTTATCAACTATTTAAAATAATTTATTAACCAAATTTGAGGGGAAAAATCAACCAATTATTTTATTTTCTTTTATGAACCAAATATAAGAGTATGAACAATCAATTCCAAATCAACCTTCCACCATTTTTAATTTTATGTCACCTATGGGTCATTGAATTACTCTCAAACCACTCTTCCTGCCTGTGATATACCATAGAAATTTTTCATCTATCTTCAAACTTCTTAGATTAAAAGTTTTAAGTTATTTGTGAATTCATAAACCCTTAAAAATCAGCATTAATATTCAATAAGGATATCACATAATAAATATTTTTTCCCTTTAGAACAATCACAAACTCATTTGTACTATCATGTGAGCATATGAGTATTCAGCAAAGTCGTGACAATTTATGAAATTTTCTACCAGAACTATGCTTAATTAGCTTTCAGTCCCACTTCACTGAAACCTCACACATCAATGAATGTAACTAAAATTGAAGTATTCTACCCTGTCATGTATCCCATTTCTTTGAAACATCTGCAGCTCTCTTCCACAGGGGTATTTCCCTTGCAAATTTAATGTTAGTTCAATTCCTCTTTATTTATTTATTTTTATTCTTGAGTGCTTTAAAAGGGTAAACTTGTTCCTCTTCCCAAACAATTTAAGCAGTTTAATTTTGAAATTCGAATTATTATTAAACTTAGCCTTGCAGTTTCTCTTCAAACTTAAAAAGGAGGATGGAGAAGAAAGGAGTCAATGAAAGACTATTTAGTTCTATTTCTATTTCAGGCAATAACAAACTGCTGCAATCCAGAAATAAAATAATAGAAGTGTACAATGAAAGTATATTTAAGGATTGTTTGAGAAATGCCAACACTTACAAAGGTAAATGAAAGGTAATATTATAAAAGAGGAGAAAAGTAAAGAGTATATATGAAAAAATTAAATCATTTGTTACCTATTCTTTTAATAATTACTTCTGCTAATTTCCCCTTGATCTCCCCTATGCATAAAAAATAATTAATTGAATACTCTTGGACTTGTTTTGCAGGGTCTTTCCCTGAAAGCTACAGGGAGAAAAGGGAAGGGTACTTTTTGAGCAATACTATTCAGTCATAACTTTCAATTCAACTTCCATGAAATAACCTGATGAAGTAAAGAAGGAAAAAGCAATTGTTTTAAATATAAATTGTTTAAAACAGAAATAATCCATTCTGTTTTACTCCATCTTGAATTAATTTTAAGTTTAGGATAAATGATGAACTGATTGACAGAATATGTATGATCCTTGAAGGAAGAGGTTTATCATTGAGCTAGTCTTTATGAGCAGATATTTGTAATTTATATTGCATATGATATATATATATATATATATATTATATATATATATATTATATATATATATTATATAATATATATATATTATATATATATTATATATATTATATATTATATATATATATATTAGTCATATTATTATGGATATCATTTATCACAAACATATTTGATGTTTTAGAATATCTTCCCACATGTAGTTCAAATAACTTTTGCCATGCATAATGATAAATAATAGAATATTCTTAATTGATAAACTTTTAATGATACATTATTTCTATCTGTATTTTTCTAGAAATAATATTTAAGCTACAATATACTTCGTGAATGTATAATTTTATTTTTTTTCCCAAAGACTGTGGAAAAAAACTGTATTGCTGCATAACATTTCAGGAAACATTCATCCTTCCTCTGTTGGTAGGCAGCAGACTCTCTAGAGTGTTCAACAATTATGGAAAGAGTTGCTATAAACATTTTAGTTCATGTATCATTGGGTACATTTGTGTGTAATTATTAAGTTTATATCTATTTTATGAGTCATGAAGTATGTGTGTCTTCTACTTTTTTTGATAATGCCAAACAATCACGTATCTCCTTGTCATGTTAGCATTCCATTGTTTTCCCTGTTTTCTTTTAAAAAAATATTTATTTTTTAGTTGCAGTTGGACCCAATACTTTTATTTTATTTATTTATTTATTTATAGGTGGTGCTGAGAATTCAACCCAGGTCCTCGCATGTGTTAGGCAAGCATTCTACTGATGAGCCACAACCCAGCCTTGCTTTCTGAAACTCATCTGGAGTTAGGTTTTTACTGCTAACCACCATTAATTAATCTATTAATCAATGTTAATATTAATTTTAATATATCCGATTAGTTACATGACTGGACATCAATGGGCAGAGCCTTTCAGTGTTCTTTGACTTCTTTTAATAGTGCTTTCTCTTTATGCTTAGAGATAGCTGAGATGTCTATATGTTACCTATATAAAAGCACCTTGTTGCTTCAGATGCTATGTTCTCTGTTTCTTTTAAGATAGTTAAAAATAATTTTTTTTAATAAAACTTCCTTTACTCTGATAACATGGATATACTTTCCTATATTGTATTTTGAAAGCTTTTGTTTGTTTGTTTAGAAGGTTTTATTTTGGTCTGTGATTCTGATGGAACTAATTATCATGTACGGCATATAGTGGGGGTCTATTTTATTTTCTTTCTGTTTTCTTGATGCATTAATTTCATTATTGTTGTACGAAATCTATTCTCTCAACTGCTCTGCCATGCTGTATGTCAACTATCAATTGATCCTACAGTCATGTATCACTTAAAATGAGGTATTTCTGCAAAATGCTGTTAGGTGATTTTTATATTATTCAAACATCAAGCCTATGTGGTTTAGGTCAATCAGGAGATTCAGTAAACACAAGATATATGAAGCTACTGCTTGTATAATACAGTGTATTCTTTTATAGTAAATTAATTTTATATAAGTGAGAACACTCCAAAATAAACAATAAATAGTATAGTATAGGACAATTGAGTAGAGGGAATACTCAATCCAGTAACAGTCATTTCTTAGTTTTATCAAGGATTATGTATTTTGTGTAATTTATGCAACTGACCACACAGTAGGTATGTGCATACTAGGATCACCACAATCATGGGAGCAATGTGTTGCACAACAATGTTACAATGTTACCATAGCTATGATGTCATTGAGTTGTAGTAATTTTTCAGCTCCATTATTATCCTATGAGAAAACCATACCATAGCTGATTAATTGATCAAGATGTCATTATGATGCTAATGACTATATATGATTGAAAATGTTTCTGATTTCACTACACTATTCCCTTAAGCTGTTTCTCTATTTTTAAATATATTTTTCTAATTTATTGAAATTTATTAAGGGAAGAAAAAACATAAAAGATGAAAAAATAGTCACCAATAACCACTATTAATATCTGATGTAACTGTTATAAGTGTAGGCATTACTCATTTTTCTTTCTCTAAAAATAAAGTAGGAAGTGAGAACATATTTTACAAATCTCATTTGTCTATAATAATTACTTTAGTGTCTCTTGTGATTAAATAATTTTCTAAATCATGATGTTTAAAAGGACCACACTTTATTTAAATAATTCCTAATTAATTGTCTTTTAGCTTTCTGTGTAAATTTGATTTTGAGCTTTACTAAAAACCTTTCAGGGTAGGCAGTGAATAAACTATTGTTATTCTTTTTTCTGATGCAAAAACCAAGGCTTACACCGTGAAAGGCAGTGAGATCTCTTTCATAATATCATCTATTTAATACAAGGCCAAGCTAGATTTCAGATTCTAAATCCATTCCATTTACTGTCTTCCCCCACAATTAATACTAATTATCTCTACCGCAAATGTAGATTTATGGTATATCAAATAAGAGAAATTAAATCCGTTTTTAAATCCTTTGGGTATAGATTGAGGAGAGGAACAGCTGGATCAAATGGTGGTTCCTTTCCCAATTTTTCCAAGAAATCTTCATACTGCTTTCCAGATTGGCTACACCAATTTGCAGTTCCACCAGCACTGTACGAGTGTACCTCTTTCCCCATATCCTCCTCAACACTTACTGTTGTTTGTGTGCATAATAGCTGCCATTCTGACTGGAGTGAGATGAAATCTTAGAATGGTTTTGATTTGCATTTCTCTAATTGCTAGTGATGATGAACATTTTTTCATATATTTGTTGATTGATTGTATATCATCTTCTGAGAAGTATCTCTTCAGGTCTTTGGCCCATTTATTGATTGGGTTATTTTTGGTTTTTTTGGTGTTTAACATTTTGAGTTCTTTATGTACTCTAGTGATTAGTGCTCTACCTGATGTGTGAGGGGTAAAGATTTGCTTCCAGGATGTAGGCTCTCTATTCACCTCACAAATTGTTTCTTTTTCTGAGAAGAAGCTTTTTAGTTTGAGTCCATCCCATTTATTGATTCTTGATTTTAATTCTTGTGACACAGGAATCTTATTAAGGAAGTTGGGGCCTAATCCCACAAGATGGAGATTAGGGCCTACTTTTTCTTATATTAAACACGGTGTCTCTGGTTTTATTCCTAAGTCCTTGATCCATTTTGAGTTGAGTTTTGTGCATGGTGAGAGATAGGGGTTTAATTTCATTATGTTGCATAAGGATTTCCAGTTTTCCCAGCACCATTTGTTAAAGAGGCTGTCTTTTCTCCAATGCATCTTCTTGACACCTTTGTCTAATATAATATAATTGTAGTTTTGTGGTTTAGTCTCTGCATCCTCTAGCAGCAGACTACAGGGACACAGCCACATCAATGTTTATAGCAGCACAATTTATAATTGCTGAACTGTGGAAGCAAACTATATGCCCTTCAATAAATGAATGGATAAAAAAGTGGCATATATACACAATGGAATACTACTCAGCAATAAAAAAGAATAAAATCAAGGCATTTGCAAGTAAATGGATGGTATTGGAGAAGAAAATGCTAAGTGAATTTAGTCAATCCCAAAAAATCCAAATGCCGAATGTTTTATTTGATTTAAGGAGGCTGATTCATAGTGGGATAGGGAGTGGGAGCATGGGAGGAATAGACAAACTCTAGAAAGGGCAGAGGTGTTGGAGGGGAAGGCAGGGGGCTTGGGGTAATTAATGAGGTTGGAAGGTGATGTTCATTACTATCCAAAGTACAAGTATGAAGACACAAATTGGAATGAATATACTGTGTATTCAATGAGAGATATGAAAAATTGTGCTCTATGTATGTAATAAGAATTGTAATTCATTCTGCTGTCATATATAAATAAAAATTTTATATAAAAAGAAATTAAATCCTTTTCAAAATCCCAATAAAGAATAGAATTCTCTGTTTTTATCATTTGAACTCTGTGCCCTCTCAGTATAGACTGACTGGTTGAAAAGTTTATGTCTACCAGCCACCCTAACCAAGTGAGAACCAATCCATAACTCTGTATCAACTGCACTTTTATTCTGCATAGACATTCCTAATCATTTTTCTGTCATTAGAATCCTTACATAGAGATAGTTCACACAAGTTTCATCCCCCCACCATTTAATCTATCACACATCACAACACATCCCATTGTGAGCAGCCTGGGAAACCTGTCAGCCTCATGTCTGACTTACACTGGGCTGTGATAACTATAAATGGATTTACAGGATGTATTCCAAATTCTCTAGACTTGCATAATTGGATAAAATATTATTTTTGATGCTTTTTAATTACACAAAGAAAATATTGAGTATGGATGTATCAACAGTTCAAAGATGGTTTAAATAAAGTATGCTACAGAAATCAGAACTTTGATGAGTGCGTCAGAGTAGAGTAAAAGGCCATCTTCTTCATAGAACTGCATGTTGGTTTTACCTCAGCCTGTGAAACCTTTTATATTTGATTTTCCTAGGACAAAGAATTTCAACTTTGAAGTATTTACTATAGTCATTCACAAGAGATCCTATAAGTAGAAATCATTTCAGAGCAATTGATACATTTTGTTGAGGCTAAAAAAGGTATAAATGGTATCTGAAATCAGGGTTAGAATAGATATACCATAGTGGTTCAGGAGAGAAAGTGACTTACAAAGGGATTTGAGTAGCATGGAAAAACAATCTAAAGCATCTAATATGCAATATATGGTATATGAAAATACATAAATTTGTAATTATGCCTTACAAATAAGAAAGAAATAGAGAAAGCATCACAACAGTTGAGGAAACACCATCAATAAACATTTAGTCATCCTAATATCTCTAGTAATTGAAAAGAAATAATTTTGCCTTTATTCTATAATCCTATATACTTATGTGTAACTTTTACAATTGATGAAGGAAAATATTTTAGTTTGTGTATGTTGGAGGAATGATTAAAATTATAAAATTATTGTTGGGTAATATGGAATTTTTAACTCAATCAACCAGCAAGGGATGAAACCAATAATGGAGGGTCTGTGTTTTCTTCACCAAAGTCTACAGTTCTAAATCAGTGGTGTCCAATGTTGGGCATCATGAAAGATAGCCACATGAAGCACATAAAAATACTGATAGTCTTGTGTAAATTAGAGTCTGAATATAGGCCCTGACACACCTAATAAGACTCCTATAGCACAAGCAATAAAATCAAGAATCAATAAATGAGATGGATTCAAGCTAAAAAACTTCTTCTCACCAAAAGAAACATCAGTGAGGTGAATAGAGAACCTACAGAATGGGAGCAAATTTTTGCCCCACACACATCAGATAGAGCACTAATCTCTAGAATATATAAAGAACTCAAAAATCTTAACAATAATAATAATAATAATAATAATAATAATAACCCAATCAAAAAATGAGCCAAGGAACTAAACAGACACATCTCAGAAGATGATATGTAATCAATCCACAAATATATGAAAAAATATTCAACATCTCTAGCAATTAGAGAAATGCAAATAAAAACTACTCTAAGATTTAACCTCATTTCAGTCAGAATGGCAGCCATTAAGAAGACAAACAATAATACGTATTGGTGAGGTTGTGGGGGAAAAGGCACACTCATACATTACTTGTGGGACTGCAAATTTGTGTAACCAATATGGAAAGTAGTATGGAGAGTCCTTGGAAAACTTGGGATGGAACCACCATTTGACCCAGCTACCCCACTTCTAGCTTTATACCCAAACTACTTAAAAACAGTTTATTATAGTAATGCAGCCATGTCAATGTTTATAGCAGCACAATTCACAATTGCTAAATAGTGGATCCAACCTAGTTGTCCTTCAATAGATGAATGGATAAAGAAACTGTGGTTTATATACACAATGCATTAAAAGTGAATGAAATCATGGAATTTGCAGGTAAATGAGTGGTGTTGGAGAATATTATGCTAAGTGAAGTAAGCCAATGCCCAAAATCCAAATGCCAAATGTTTTCTCTGATATGAGGATGCTGATCCATAATGGGGATTGGAGGGGGAGAGATGGGAGGAATGGAGGAACTTTATATAGGAAAAAGGGAAGGGAGGAGAAGGGATGGGGCAGGGTCTAGGAAAGATGGTGGAATTAGATGGACATAATTACCCCAAGTGCATGTATGAAGACATAACTATACTTTGTGTACAGACATGAAAAATTGTACTCTATATGTGTACTATGAATTTAAATGCATTCTTTTGTCATATATAACAAATTAGAATAAATAAATAAATTTAAAGTAATTATATTCTTCAACTTAAACATAATAATTAATATAAACTAATCCAAATAAAAAATAAAATTAAAGTCCTGGATATTGATTTCAAATTAATAAAAAAATAAGTAAACTTTACTTATAATACACTTCTTGCAAGTAATTCTGAAAAGAGCTCACACCTCAAAGAAAAACCAAAGATTAAAGACCTACTCCATACAAATAGATAACTTCTTCAATCTTTCCTTTTAAATTTATAAATGGAGATACTAAAAACCATCTTATAAAACCAGTAACACGTGTAATATTTACACAATAAAACCTTCCAGGATAAATAAAATTAATTAATATTGTCCCATTTATATTTCATCCAAATGGTTGGATTTTGAGTGTGCTCTAGTAATTAGAGTAAACAAGTACTATGACCCATGTAAATTATGCATGAAACCTAAAACTAGGGTGATGCATTATTTGTCTACGATTATATACTTTAAAAAGTCAGGTGTGGGGGTCAATTTATTTTAACTTCGATTGCAGTAAATTTGTTTTTCATAAAATAACATTATTAAGTTTTTTTTTTCTTGCCTATTTCTGTATGAACAGTAAAACCTCTAGTTTTTCCTAATTCATGACATAGTGCATGGAGAACCTCAGTGACCCAAAAACTACTAAGGAATCTTTTATTAACTAATAAATCAGTACTCAGTGGAATCCAATCAATAGTTTTTTTTTTTTTTTTTTTTAAGCCACAAAAGGATAAAGTAAAAACATAATAATTGTACATCCTTGACCAAAGCCTTCTGGAGTTCATAGATGTCAAACCACAAAGAACACCAGAAACTGAAATCAATGAGTATTCAAAGAAAATTAGGTCAGTGTTTGAATTAGGATGTCTAATGCATATGACAATATCTATAAGCTATTATTGTGACAAATTTAGTTATTTTAATGAAATTAATAGAAACATCAGTCTTCAGATGATTATATATGAAAACTGTCAGGCTAAGTACATGTTTTTCTAATGTTGATTTTTTCCCCTTTTATTTATTTATTTTTACTAACGTTGGAGCCCAGGGTTATTCTACTACTCAGCTACATCACCAGCCTATTATTTTTATTTTTTTCTTTTGAAATAAGGTCTCTCTAACTTTCCCAGACTGACCTCCAACTTGTTGTCTTCTGCCTGCCCCAGTTGCCTGAATGGCTGGAATTACAAATGTGCATCAGCATGCTAAGTCAATTGATAACATTTACTGAGGGCTTCCTATGTAAAACAAACAAACAAACAAAACCCTACTTTTAAAAGTTAATAATTTAAGTGTTAGTAATTTAAAAGAAAAATTGATTACATTTGAACTAATATTCAGAACAGTCCCACAAGTTCAAGTCACATAGCTACAAAGCAGTAAAATACCTGTGTTTACATAAGACAGGTTCAAAGTCAGAGATCTAAGTTTCCGTTACCAAATTATAAGTCCTGCTTCCAAAGGCAATCACCAGAGAAAAAAGTAAGCCAACCACAACAAAAACTTAAGAAATGACAATATTAAAAACATTAGATGAAACATTCTACATGCATGATCAGGTATGAAAACTAAAAAATAATCTGGGCCAAAGCAATTTAGACAGTTGTGATTGTCTTTGGGTTTGGGATTATATTAATTGGATACATTCGTAGTTGCTAAATTCCAATAATAAACATATTATAAGAATTATTTTTGCAGTATGACATGACAAGAGTTTTCAACTTCCTTATACAAAATGTTGTGATTTAAACAATATTATGTTTAGACCTATTAAAAATATTTAGAGTTATCAGAAGATATTTCACCCATTTTAAGCTTCTATGTAAATTTCTACTGTTCTGAATTTTCTTTTTGAGGAATTACAACAAAATTTTAATTCACCTTTATGAACTGATGACATTACAACATGTATTGCTGGTATGGGTTTGGAAATTTCATTTTTTTGTTTCTCTATGTCACCTTTAAGCCAGATAGCTCAACTTGACTTTATCATTGTATAACTTATATTTGGTTTTGTTTTGCTTTCAATGTCTCAGGGAGAAGTTCACTATCTGTAAATATCAACACAACCAGTTGCTCAGCCTGCCTTTTCATAGGTCATTATTGAATATGACTTTGCAGAACAGAGCAAGACCCAGCAATCTAAGTTTAAAGAGTTTGTTGCTGTTGTTTTTTGATTCCTTCTTTTGTTTTCTTTGGTAAATAATTTATTTATGCCTAAAAATTCATCTACTGGGAATGGCTTTATTTTAACTCTGTAATTTTTTATGAATATTTTATGATTTTAGTATATCTAAACCTGAAAAAAATAGTTGTGAAACCTCTGACGTCCTATGTATAAACACTCTTATTAAATTTGTGTGTGTGTGTGTGTGTGTACAGTATTGAAGACTAAAGCTGGGGAACTGTATCACTGAGCTACATCCTCAATCCTTTTTAGTTTTGACACAGGGTATCCTGAAATTGCTCCCACTGGCCTCAATTTGCATTCACCTTGTGTCATGGTTGAGATGTAGTGTCCCCCCAAATTTCACATGTGAGACAATGCAAGAAAGTTCAGTGGAGAAATGAATGGGTTGTAAGAGTACTAACCAAATCAGTAAATTAATCCCTTGATAGGGATAAACTGAGTGGTAACTAAAGTAGTAGGGTGTGGCCAGAGGAGGAAGGAATCGGAGTGTGTCTGTGGGGTATATATTTGTATTTGGAGAGTGGAGTTTCTCTCTCTGCTTCTTGACCACCCTGTGAGCTGTTTCCCTCTGCCACACTCTTCCACCATGATGTTCAGCCTGACCTTATGTCTTGAGGAATGGAGCAAGTTTTCTATGGAGTAAGACCTCTGAAACCATGAGCTCTCAAACAATTCCCCTTCTACAATTCTTCTGGTCAGAGCTTTTAGTCAGAGCAGTGAAAAAGCTGACCAAATCACCTTGCCTCAGGCTCCTGAGCTGCTGGAGCTGTAGGCATAAGCCACCATACCTGACTGAATAGTTTGTCATATAAGTGAATTTTCAATTTTTTAATATGGTTTAACATGTCTTTATTATTTTTTATTTTTATTTTTAGTTGTAGATGAATTCAATACCTTTATTTAATTTACTTATTTATATGTGGTGCTGAGGATTGAACCCAGTGCCTCACAAGTGCTAAGCAAGCACTCTGTCACTGAACTACAGACCAGCCCTTTAACATGGCTTTAAAACTTCAATGGGAATAAGAGCTGTACTTATACCCACTGAAATTACTAGTTATAGCTACTTATACATTGATTAAAACAACTCAGCCACTTAGTACAATAAAGATCTTCATTATGGCATAAGAATGTAAAGGAATGTATCCATTTATTATTCTTATGATGAGATTCTAATTAAAATGAAGTTATCTCAAATATTTATAAAGCATGTAGATTCCAAGTATTTTGGGGGGGTGGGGTACTGGGGGTTGAACTCAGGTACACTAAACCACTAAGCCACATCCCTAGCCCTATTTTGTATTTTATTTAAAGACAGAGTCTCATTGAGTTGCTTAGTGCCTAGCTTTTGCTGAGACTGGCTTTGAACTTTTGATCCACTTGCTTCAGCCTCCATAGCCACTGGGATTACTGACATGCACCACTGCGCCCATCTAAGTATTTTTAAAATTTTAATTAAAAGATTTTTGTAGTACTGGAGATTGATCCTAGGGCCACACAAATGCTAGGCAAGCACTCTACCAGTGAGCAACATGCCAGCCCTTTTTAAACCGTTTTATTTTGAGACAGGGTCTCCCAAGCTTCCTCAGGCTTGCTTCAAATGTGAGATACTCCTGAATCACCCTCCCAAGTATCTGGGATGGTTATACCACACCCCTCTAAAGGTACCGAATAATTTTGACATGTGAAAAAATCTGAAGAATAATGAGGCTGGATAACAGGTATCAAATCATTTAGAAGAAATAAGTTCTAACGCTTCACAGCAGAGTGAAATAACTATAGTTCACGTTAACCTACCATATGTTTTGTGAAGATCAGAAAGAGAGGAGCTCAAAGAATCAAAAAAAAAAATTATAAAGAGAGGCTGTGCTAAGTACTGTAATTTAATCAGTGTGTTATCAATCAGCATGGGGTTCATTTGCTCAATTCAGAATTGAAATCATGAAATGGGAAAGTACAGATCTTTTTTTTTTTTATGTTGCTGCTCATTTTGATGTGTCCATCTCCCAGCTATTAGTGTTTCCATCTCTTACAAGATATCTATTGCTCAACTTGAGATGAAAATCATGGAAAGAAAGGCAAGGAATACCATCCAGACATGGTTTTGTTGGGGCTTGTGATCCAACACAAGGGAGACAGGGGAGACAGTGCACAGAATAGTGTCTCCAGAATGCTTGGTGAGGACATGAGTTACAAAGCTAGTATAAACAGAAAGGGTGGGTTCACACAGGTGCACAACTGGCAGTTACATAGGATGGCAGGGTTTTTGAAAAGGTTATGTCATTTCTTTGCTGTTGCCACCAGGGTTTGCGATTGATGCAGTGATCCATGCATTCATGTTGGGTTCATCTGTACTTCATTTGTAAAAGATGATAATGGTGCTCACTACCACCAAACCAGAAAGGTCATACAACAGTCAAATCCAGGCCTATTGTGCATGTGGGGTTTCTGGAAAGTTTGGAAAGGAGCCAGGATCCACTCCTGTAGCTGGTAACATTGGTGGAAATGATCCTTCAAAAGTAGCTTGCATTTAGTGGGAAACTCTGATGGAGGTACCAGGCCCCCTTCTTGCTCTGTCTCAAGTGCCTACTCTATGTATATGTTAAAATAACACAGTGTACCTAATTGATATGCCTACTTAACACTTGTTAGTAAAAATATTAAAAAGTGATTATAAGCTGAGATCCTAAAACACATGCAATCTCTAAACAGCAAAACAAATTTTCTGAAGTTCCACTCTCCACTGTGGATATTACAGGAGGAAGTTGAGTGTAGCGAATTCTAATTGCTCTGATCTTCATGGCATTTTGCAAAAAGATACTGCTGATTTTTGACTATCTCATGTTTATTTTCAGATAAAATATTTCTATTCAAGATAACACTCAATTCATTTTGATGTGCCAAAACCTAACACAGTGCTTAATTCATAGGAGGCAATAAAAATGTAGTGGTTAGACATTGTCATTTCTTAAAATAATCAGCTGGGTTACTGGGTACTGTTTAAAAAGGAGATTCACAAAAGCTCAGAGGGTTTTGTGAGGACCCTATATTTGCATTTTTGAACAGGTGATACAGGTAAATCTATCTGTTGTCCAGGCTCCATGGACCATGTTTTGAGAAATGGTATAATAAATTAGCAAGCGTCTGGTTGTAATGTAGTTTAACAAAAGGTCAATGAAAGTTAAATACATCATGCCTATGTTTTGAAAAAGACATCAGAGTTTCAAATAAAAAAAAAAAGAAGTAAATTGAAGTTTTCTTTTTCTTTAAAGAAACAGAAGAAACCCCTGACAGAGAAAAGGGAAGGATGTCATTCAGAAGAAGCATGTTGGTTGATGTTATACTATCTCTGTCTCTTCCACCATAGTAATTGCCAATATTTTCTTTTATAGCATTTTTTTTTTTCCTGTTAGAAGAAAGTTAGCATTAGTCACAGTCAAAGAGCAGTGGGTGCTGTCCTTGGGGGCAAGGTGTCTGACAGCATCATTGTCAGTCAAGAATGATGCCTTCACAGTTCCACAAAAAGGTCAGGTAGAGAAAAGTGACACCAACTCCAGTGGAGAATGGGAGGATGTATTCTGTCATGCTCCAGAGATCCTTGTCCCTGAGGTGACAGGTAATGAGAGAGCATCATTCACAGTGTTTTACCAAGCTCACAACAGGAATTAGCTTCATCTCCAAGAAGCACCTGAGCAGAGAGGAATTACTGAAGCATTTCATGATGAATAATATTTTAAGATGTTTCATTAAATATAGAATATGTCTTAATTTTTTGTCCTCTTCTCTCAGAGAAAACTATTCTGGTGTTGTCTCTATTCTTTTGTCATAAGGTCACCCTTATGTTTTCTTTTTTTTATCTTCTTACATTTTGCTAGTAAGTCATGATTCTTTAAGACCTACGGTGGCCTCTTCAAACTTGAAGTGGCAGAATTGTAGCAAGTTTCTCTTGACATCTTTTAGACAGTCTCAAAGTGGTGAAACAACTACAGTTTCTGCTAAAACATCAGAATGGCCCCAAGCAATGTTGGCAAATGGGGGCAGTTTGCTTTGACCATTCCTCTGTTTTGCGACCCTGGTAGACACCTCTCTGCCTCTGACTGACTACTGGTCCCCTCTAAAGCCCAGGATTTCCTGGAACCTCCTGCACAATTTGCATCTCCTAATTTCTTCAGTTAAATTACGTAAGCATTCATTAACATCAACTGGAAGGCAGTTCTACAAAAAAATAAGATTGTGGCTACAAAAATAGAGACTCTGGCTATAAGAAATACAGTTTAGAGAGGGATGCAGATATTCAAATATATAGTAAATGGCACCTTGGATCTCTCATAGAATTAATTGAATGGTAATTAGGTAATGTGCACTGGTGTTATATATAATGTATATATTGGTCCTGGAGATCAGTCCCAGCAACATTCAACCACTGAGCCATATCCCCAGCCATTTTCTATATTTTATTTAGGGACAGGGTCTCACTGAATTAAGTTAGGGCCTTACTACATTGCTGAGGCTGGCTTTGAACTGGAGATCCTCCTGCCTCAGCCTCTCTAGTTGCTTGGATTACAGGCATGAACCACCACTCCTGGTTGGTAATATTTTTAAAAATAAAAATGATATAAAAGCTAAGAAAAGATAAGTTTGTCAAATTAGAACAGCAAAAAAGTAGGGTGGGTTTAGTGTATGGCATTGCAGGAAGATTTTGTGACATACCAGGGTATGGAACTCCTCTCTAATGTGGTAAGACTTCATATGTTGCCCCTAATTGTAAAATGGTTAATCTCTTCATAGGAACAAAATGACATCCAGTACATCTAGAGTTATTTTATTTCAAGTTTAAGTCCTTAAAATTATTCAAAAGAGGATTTTTTCAGAATTGTTAGCTTTTAGATTTATGTTATTTACAATTATTTAGTTAGTGTCCCACATCTGAATGGATCAGTGAGAATGTGTTGCTTTGATTGACATTGGTGTTGACAATATATTTCAATCTTTTACTTGGAGGAGTGTTCACATTAGATTTTAGGTAATGAAAAGGTGTTGCTATCTATCATTCAACAAAAGGCATATATGTTAAGACTGAAAAGAATGAGTTCTCACAGGATTATAGCCCAGGACCCTAACTAAGACAATCAGTTTTCATAACAGGGAAAGACAATTTTTGAAACATGTTTCAAAGTGCAGAAAAGTCAGGAAGAGATTGACCCCTCTGCAAGAAAAAAAAAAAAAAAACGCTTAGTGATTGGAAAAATAAAAAAGTATTTCTTGCTTACACATCATGTCCTGTGGGCATGAAAAATTCTTCAAATCAATGGTATACCATTTGACTGCTCAGATTCCAAGCTGCATGGATCTTACTGAATCTCCATTCAACATATACTTTCTTAAGAAAGCTGGATGGAATAGGACTGTCAATCAGAAGCCCAGTTTAATCACCACTAAATCATTACATCATTTCTTTCCACAATGTGTGGGGCATAATTAGTCAAATATTACACAGATATATAGAATTATTCTGTTCTAATTAAATGCCTAGAATTTTCTCATGAACACTGATCAGGACTAGTTATATGGCCTCAACCAACAGTGAGTGAATGCAGAGGGGACCAGTTTTACTCTGGACTTAGATTGAAAGGAGATAAGATATGAGTGATCATTGGAAGTTTCTACAAACTTAATAGCCATGCAAGCAAAGGAGCAGCACAGGAAAGGATGTGGGCATGTCAAATAGTATAAGGTATTCTTGTAGCTGTGTGGCTTCTGCATATTGGAATGCAAAGCACAGAGAAGGTAGAAGAAGAGGAAAGAAAGTAATATATAAACTAGGTCATATAACAATTTGCAGCAGATGGTGCTTTCCTTTGAATTCTATCTTCTTTTTCTTTGAATTTTATTAGCACCTTGACTTTTAGCACTTTTTTTTTTTTAAATTCAGCTTGATGGTTGAAACAGTTGCCTAACAAGGTGTAGGGCATAAACATGTCTTAATATTTCTCCTACTGCCAATTAGCAGAAACATTAATTATGGTCAAGATGGGCAACTTTGATAAACCAGCATCCAATTGAGAGTCTATAGAAACATTAAGACATCCTGTGTTAATCATAACAGAATCACCTCAGTACTGGGTCCCATATCAGATTTCATCAAAGTCATTATCACTTCTTTAATTTTGTCATTTCATTGGCTATTGTAATTTCATTGGAATTATAATTTCCAGTGCTCTGAATCAGGTACAAAAACCAGGAACATAATTTATTTAAAAATATTTAAAAAGTGAAATATCAGAGAAAAGTACTGAAAAAGAAGATATATTTAGTTATATTTTTTACCTGATGAACATTTTGTTGAAGAATTGAAATTTACTGTGAAAAAAGCTTTCTAAAGGTCCATTAATCCTAAAAGGTAGAATCTGAATAGTTAGCTTTCTAGAAAAATGGGAAAAGTTAATAGGGAACAAAATACAGGAGAGAAGTGGAGGAAGGTTTATGTGTACATTTTGCTACAAGTTAAATGATATTGAGAAACTTTTTTGGTTGATGTACGATTTAGGATATGGACAATTATGTATGTGAGAGTGATCCAGTGATTCACAATTTTGCATCTAAGATTTTACATTCCCACATTGGAAACAGAACATATCTAATAAGTGGATTTATATAAGTGTGTATTTTGCTAAGTTTATCATGTATTGAGCACTACCATTAATTTTATCTGATATTGGTCTAAGATTACCTTATTGATATTTCTGGCTGTGGTCCGATTTGAAATAAAATACTTTCAAACTTCTGAATGACGCCTCTTTGCTGACTTAGTAGTCATCAGTATTTTGATATGTTTTTATATCTTTCAAGAGAGTGGTTTTACAACCTGAGGGCATCCTAGGACTTCACTAAACCTAGTTCCTCCATGGAGTTATTAAAAAATACACATATTAGTAAACAAAAATAATTACAGGGAACTTATTGTTATTTATACCTTTAAGAACATTATAAATACCTTAGTGACAGGGTTCAGGACATGCTGCCCTAAAATATAACACGTTGACCTGTGAGAACACAGTTGAAGCACAAAAGTCATTCTGATCATCTGTACCCACTTCTTCCCTGAAGTGGACCATGAAACGGAGCTGACCACCCCATAAACATGAAACCTAGAACCCTCATTCTAAAGGGTTCTTCCCTATACTTAGAAGAGAGGGATGTGCTCCTCCTGAACACAGGGAAACACTAAGAAGAATCTGAGCCAACAAGTTTTGCTAAATTTCATTAAGTTTATTGCCATCAGATTAACCCTTTTGTCCTCCAACCATACATCTAGATGGCTTCCCATAAAATCACAAAAGTTCTCCCTGTTTCTGAAGTCTCCCATGTAATATAAAACTTGCATTAAATGAACATGCATTTTTGTTGTTGTTGTTGTTGTTGTTATTGAGAGTGAGGTTATGAACTTTGACATGGATTAAGAAAAGTGTATTGCATTTCTCCCTCTATCAGTAAAGCAGAGGAACAACCCTTAAAGTCTTGTTTCTCAGTCCCTGATTTGCCATGGTTTCTCCAGAAATCCCCCACAACAAAATGCCTTCCATGCAACTGTCTGACTTTCCTCTTTCTGCACCCACCCTTGTATCATGCTGCATTTGCAGAATGTCTTGGACAAAACTGACTTCCAGCTACTCCAGGCTGGCTCTTTACCTCCTGGTCTTTCTTTGTTCTTCCAGGACAGATGTGAACAGGACCTCCTGGAGGGAAAGGCAGGCAAATGCCCTCCCTGTTCTATTCTTTGAAATGCTATGATAAGGGTAATTCATCTTGACCAGTTCTGGGAGCACTGTCAGGTTTAGGTTAGTTGTGGTTATCATAAAACCCTATAGTAAACTCAGAAAAAGTTAGAAGGAAACATGTCAGCCAGTGAAAGTTTAATCCCTACCCACTTTACAACAAATGACTGACACCACTGAAGAAACTTTGTATGTTAGGACAAATACTCCATAAATAGTCATCAGTTTTACAGTTAAGATTGGCATAAGGTTACATCTCCCAAATTCTGAGAAGTCCAAGTTCAATCATCAAATTTGCCTGACCTCTGCTATTTCTTTACTATGCCAGAAATTGTGTACTGGAGTGGTCACAGTGCTGGTACTGCTTCCCCTCGATTCATCCTGGAAACAGACTATAAACTAAGCGTTGAATAAAATGCCATCCTCAGAATTGGAGAACCATTTAGTCTTCTTGTCAAGCACTCACTTATGAAAGTGCAAATTCAAAGGCAGTTGAGATGTCCTCTGTGTATCTCCATTTCCAAATCTGCTCTCATGAAGCAAGTGTGAAATTAATCACCTGTGGTCTTGTTTTCCATGTTTCTCTTTTCCATTTTGATGAATTCACAAACAACCAAAATTCAAACTTCTCTTCAATCTTATCCCTCCCTTCATTTTAAATTAAAACCAGGAAACGATAGCAAAAATAAAAAAAAAGTAGAATAACAATACTAAAAAGCTTCTGCACAGCAAAGGAAACACTCAACAGAGTCAAGAAATTGCCTAAAGCATCAGAGAAAATATCTGCAATGTATACAGCTGACAAGAAGTTTATATTCAGAATATAGAAATATATAAGGAACTCCCAAGCTCAACACAAAAAAGCAAAATGCAAAACAAAAACAAACAAAAAAATCACCACACAAAAACAAAAATCAAATAACCTGATTTTAAAATAGGCATTAGATCTAAAAAGACATTTCTAAAAGTAAGACATACAAAGAGCCAACAATTATATTAAAAAGAAAATTCAACATCACTACTCATCAGGGAACTATAAATCAAAACCACAGGAAATACCATCTCCACCAAGTAAGAATGGATAATATTCAAAGGATTCTTAAGTGTTCTGACTTAAGTGTTGTGGAGGATGTGCAGAAAAAAGGAAACACTGCAGTTTTGGGGAATGTAAATTGGTACAAACATTACGGAAATGAGTATGGTGTTTCTCAAAAAAAATTAAAATAAAATCATATAATACAGAAATCCCACTACTGGGTATGTGTCCAAAGGAAATAAAATCAATTTGTCAAAGAGAATTATACATTCCCAAGAGATTTAGCCAATTCCCACTGGCTTATTACAATAGCCAAGAAATGAAAACGTCATGAATATCCATCAATTTATGAACACACAAAGAAAATGTGGTATACATATGCAATGGAATACCATGTGTATATGAAAATGGACCAAAATTCTGTCATTTGTGATAACATGGATGAAATTAAGAGATCATATGTTAAGTGAAATTAATCAGGCACAGAAACACAATTACTGAATAATCTCACTCATACGTGAAATTTAAAAAAAATTGTGTTAAAAAAGTTGAAAATACTGTGGTGAGTCACCAGCAATTGTAAGAGGTGGTGGGAGGGAAAGGGAAAATTTGGTCAATTGATACTAAGTTACTATTAGATATGCACAAGAAGCTCTGAGGTATTATTGCAAAGTATTGTGTCTGTAGGTAATAATTATGTCCCTTACATTTCCAAAAGCTAGAGCAAAAATTTTGAAAGTTTTCACCACCTAAAATTCATAAATGTTTATGGAGATAAATATGCTTCACCTGATTTAAATATCGTGCAATATACATATGTGTCAAACATCACATGGTATCCAATTAATATGTACATCTTGTATATTTTTTGTATCAGTTAAAATAAAATGAAATAAATGAAAACAATAACCTATAGCAAATCTTTCCATAGATTGCTCCTACAGAGATGTGACCTCTTACTCATTCATCAAGTTTTATTGTACTTTATCTCAGAGATAGTATTGTAAAAGCTTTTCCAAATTTGAACAGAACAGAATGTACTTTTTCTTTTACATGGTTTTAACACATAAGCAGTAGACAAATTTTACTGGGAGAAATAATTGATTCTAGAAAGTAAGTCCTTCATAGAAATGAAAAACATTATGTTATTATGTCTTTGAGTCCCTTTTCATATACTAAGATGCATGAACTTCCAAGAATTTCTAATGCTGAAATATGCTGGTAGAAAATCTTAATTAGATTTTAAACTCTTTTTCTTTGACTTTGGCATGTTACTCTGCAAATCCCTCTTGAATCGAGTGAAAGGGAGCATTACAAACCATTACTGTGAAGGCATTGATAAATGCCAAAATATTGTTCTCTTTAGCCTTCAAGGAGGGCAGATAAGCTTTGTGGTAGCTTTCAGCTAATGGCATCATTGTTCCCTTAGGCTGAAGTGTTCTTGTTCTTACAGTGTATCAGACTATACAAGGATTATTATTTTCTATTTATCTCATTACATGAGAAAAAAATGTATTCACTGATCCATAACATTTCCAAACCTACTTAACTATAAGTCCCACTACAATATTCATATGTCTAGTAGAGTCAGTATTTGCTAAAGAATACAATAAACTTGAGGTATTTGAGCCAATTTGTTACTGTCTTTCTCATGCCAAAAAGAACATTTTAAGAAAAAAGAGATTTCTACTCTATAACTTCTCATGATCATTATTTTTTCAATCCTTAAGAGAGGAATGGTGGAATAAATCTAACCAAACTTTCTTATGTACATATATGAATATACCACAGTGAATTTCACATTTATGTATACCAATAATGCACTATTTGTTTTTTTTTTTAAATCACTATAAATAAATGGAAGAAAGATTAGTAGAGTAGAAGAAAGGAAATAGGGCTGGGGAGTGGAAATACTGGAAAATTAATTGGAGCAAATTATAGTAATGCTTGTACAATTATGTCAAAATGTACACCAACATTTTGAATAACTATAATGAGCTAATGAAAAAATTCTCAACTTTTATACAAAACAATAAAAAAGCAAAATAAATTAAGATTCCTCTTTCTCTACTGCTTTTGTAATATTTTTTCTTTATTCTCCTTGTCATGGATATACTTTCTAATGTTATACAAGAAATTCTGCTGCTACAACCTTCCATTCCATGTTGTTTCTGACAGTTGAAGAGTCAGGAAGGTCTATGCTTCCTCTGACTTGCTTGTTTTTATTAAAAAGAAAGGAAGACAGGAAGGAAGAAAGGCTCAAATATTGTTTTTAGCATCACAGGTATTTTTTTTTTTCAGTCTGATATTTTGAAATGATGTTTTCATAGGATTCTGGTCATAAAAATTTCTCTGTCTGGTTCCCTATTAAATATTAAGAGAAACCATAAGGTTTGAAGAAGACATGCCCTTACTCTGGATGTGAAAATTAGTATCTAAAATTTTAAAAGAGATATGAAAGGCATAAAGATTAGAGGTAAGAAGGTGATGATAACACATATATATGTATATCTGCAGTGTACATTGAAATTTCTGGGGAAATAAAGCATGACAAAGTTTAACACATGTTGGCAAACTTTAGTCAGACTCATCTTTACTCAATTAGATTTAACTTTGGGTCTCTGAATTCATCCCTGTGTATCCAATGTAGTAAAAATTATTACTAGTCAGAATTCCACACCAGGACGTCTCACCCCTCTTGACTTCTGATCAGGTTCTCTGTCCTTGGTTATCTTACAGGTGATGTGTAATGGCCCTGGTCTGCATTCATCAAGAATCCTCTTATGTTAATTTAGTCAGAATTCCCCTTATCCCTATTGTTTCCTCTTCATAATATTCCATCTAGTATCCCTCATCTCCCTCCTTGGTTATTGTTTGCTGTTATGGTTTTGGTCTTTTGGTGACACAATGTTCACATGTTGACAGTTTGGTCCTCAGCTAATGGGATATTAGGAGTGGGTAGAAACCTTAGTAGGTCAGGCCTACTTGGAAAAAGTAGGTCCTTGGGGGCATGCTCTTGAATGTGATATCTTATCCCCAAAGCCATCATCGCTCTTTATTCTCTCTTTGCTTTCTATCATGATGTAAGCAGCTTGGCTCTACAACATATTCCCCACTATGGTGTTCTGCTTCACAACAGGCCCAGAAACAAGACAAGACAACCGAGTGAATATGGACTGAAATTTCTGAAACCTTAAGTCAAAATAAATGCCTCTGTTATTTTGTTTTTTCTTGGGTATTTTGTCATAGCAACAGAAATTTAACCCAACAATAAACTACCTTGTTTACTTGTTCTATTCAGAATTGAGTTTGATCCTACTCTAAAAAACCATGATAGTAGACTCCGTGAATAAAGTCTGCCTTACTAGTCTTTAATGTATCATTAATATTAATTCTTTAATCTTGTCTTATATATTTTAATACGTACGTGATTATTTTTATGCATATGTAAATATAAATTAATGCAAATTATGTGTTCATATAACCACAAATACAGATACATCACACATACACATGAATATATAGATATAAAATAAATATGTATGAGTGTATCAAATAGAATTGATTAAAAACTTAAATTATACTATTTGCTATACCTTCATATTGTCACTAGATATTTAAAATGCATTTGTACATTTATATGAATAATGGTATTATATAAATGTATATGTGTATACAATATATGTAAATATGTATATATATATATATATATATAAATATAAATATTCTACAATGATGCTGCATACATATAGAACATATTCTAAGTAATTGAGTTCATACCAAAGTCATTTATTTTGGTCATTTAGGATTGGACACTTAAAAAACATATTAGTTGTATTTCAACATGTTTTCTAATAAATGGAATATTATTATGGTTTAGATATGAGGTATCCCCCCAAATCTATGAACTATGGACTGAGTCCTCTGATACTGTGAGCTCCAAATAAATTTTCCTTCCTCTACATTTTTCATGTCAGATATATTGGTCACAGTGACAATAAAAAAATACTGACTAATACAGATATTAAACATTATTTTAGCAAAATAGAAACATTCTTTAGAAGTACTAAGGTATCTGAATGATATTTTAGTGTTTTAGATATATATTATAAGCTTTCATTCAATAATATTAATCCATTAATACACCACAAAGGTGTTCCTTTCTCTGACTCTTAGAATATTTTACTAATATTTTCAAATATGAAGATACTTTAGGTGACTTGGTGAAAAGTTAATGTCAATATTTTGGCAATTTGTATCATTATGATTTTTACTTGCACTCAGTACTCTTTCTCATTGTTTGTTTGCTGGTCTGAATAATTTCCTTGTGTATACCCCCAAGTACTTCATTCATCTTTTTGCTTTTCTTGTTACTTTTCTGGCCTAGAAAACCCCAAGGCTAATTTAATTTATCTCTGCCTTCTCTGAGCCTGCTGTTGAACATGGGAGGGAAAAACAACAACAACAACAACAAAAAAAAAAAAAACAGAGTCTCACTTTCAACCTGTGACCACTATGAACTGCCATTCTTTAGTGTATCCTGGCAATTTTACTATATTTTTGAAGTTTACTTACTGTTTTCCTCTCCCGGGTTATTCTTTCACTTCTTCTCTGTTCTCAAATCTCCAAAGCCCCTGACTTTTCACTGTTTTCTCAAACTCAGTGGCTGAAACTTAACTAGGCACATTCAACGTTGCAGTTGTGTCATCTGCCTGGGAAATTCTCCCACATGATTCATCGTATTTGTGTTATTATATTCAGCAAAGCTTTTCTGACCATCCATGGGGATGCTCAACCGCTGAACTCCACATCACATGTTCTAATACCAGCGCTCTGCTTCATTATTCAGCATTAGCTCTGTGGCACACAAAGCTTGATTATTTTTTTTTTCCCTTTTTTCACTCTCCTACAATATACACTCCAGGGCATGGATTATCTTATGCTCTGTACAGTTTATTGCTGAGTTGTGAACAGTGCCTAGGTGATAAAGGGCAAAGTCTAAATATATAATAAACATTGAAAAATATTACCTTGTGCTCCTGTTACCAATGTTCTATTCAGTTATTAGCCTTTTAAAAATATTTATACTTGCTCTAATAAATTTATATGGGAATTTATACTTTATGATTTTATTTGTTCTAAAATGTATTTTAATATCCTAGGTCATTTATAGTCTTTGATGAGCATTTGTAATATATAATGGCATATGTTAGACTTTTATTTATACAAGGTTGGAAATAGTCTACTTATATTATTATTCTGTGATAACATTTCCAGGAAGTTTTTTTTTTTCTTTTTTTCAACTGTTAACAAATATTAACTACACATATTAATAGGTTCAGCATCATATCTCCATACATGGACACAGCATGCCTTGATCATATCCAACCCCCATTTTTACATCCCTGCTCTCTGCCCACACCATTCCCAATCCCCAGCAAACACTTTTCTACCCTCGGATCAGTTATTCTAGCTTCCCCATACCAGAGGAACCATGTAATACTTCTCTTTCCTTGACTAGCACGTTTCAATTACCATAATGTCCTCCCATTCTATCTGTCTTCCTACAAATGACAAGATTGTATTCTTCTTTGTGGCTGAATAATACTTCACCTTATATAAATATATACATATACATATATATGTAAATACATATACAAATATATGTAAATATATAAACTATATATAATCATATTGTCTTTATACATACACACATATTTATTTAAACATATAAATTATGTATATAATTGTATATATAAAATCACATTGTATTTATCCACTCATATAATCATTCCCATTTGTTTGTTATTTTTATATGTTTTCCTTTAAAATTTTGAGTACTGAAGAAATTTATTTTGGTTTATGGCATAAAATAATAAATTAATCTTTGGCTTTTCAATATTTTTTTCTCAGTCCTGTTTATTAAACACTCTATTGCTTTTCATGCTTTGAAACACATTTACCATATTCTAGATTCTTCTGTATTTTTGTGTCTGCCACAGACATTCCTTTTCAGTTCTTTATGATAGCCTTTATTCACTTTCAGTTGTACCACAGTGTTTTCAATATTCTACATATTTAAGATTTTACTAACTTAGAATAAACATATTTTCATTGTCTTTATTTATCAAATACACTTTTACTATCTTTGGAGGATACTTCTTTCATATAAACTTTTAAATAATTAAAATCTCCCAAGCCCACTACCACAAAATCTTGGAATACTAATATTTACATTTGAAATTTCATTGACGAAAATTAACATTTTTTCAGCATTTAATTTTCCCATTATAAATATGATATTTATATATATACACACATAAATATAAAAATAGAGTTGAATAGATGTCATTTTAGAACTAAAATTTAAATTTTAAATAGATTTTTATAGATAAAGTGTGGGACTGCAAATCATTATCTCTAATTCTGTCCCAGCCCAAATATTCAATTGCATATTTAAATGGTTGTCAACTCTATGTACATATTTGAATCTTTGGAGATTGAAAAAAGAAAGATATGTCAAGGCCTAGGTCCCCACTTAGGACATGCTTAAGTTTCTGGTGATATTGTGAATGAAAAGGCATGAATGCAATATTTTTAGAAAAACTATATTTTAATTTAAAGTTTATCTAGTATCAGTTGACATTAGAGTCCTGTGAATCATGATTTCTTCATCACTTCTCTACATGAATGTGTGGGTACAACTAAGCCAGATTTTGCTACAGTAATAAATAGTATCCACAGCCCTCCCAGATAAATCCTACAGGATATTATTTATCTAACAAGGAGGTGGGCTGCAGGCTGTGGTTGATATTAGGTCATTTTCAGATATTTGGTGCCATCTTGTTTTCTAGGTGGGATGGCACAATTGCACTTCTCCATCTCTTAAAATCAGGTTTGGGCATATAAATTTCATTGGCTGAAACAAAATTAACAGAAAAGCTGGAAACTTGTCAACACTTGTCCATGTTCTCTTTTTCTTTTTCCATGGTTACAAGCAATCTAATAGGTAGTAGCTTCTCCATCAATCCAGGTGCCATAAAGGATGTTAAAACATGAGGCTGAATTCATAGGGGGGTCCAAGGATAATTTTTATAAGTGAGAAGAAACCCTTTATTGAGGTAAGCCATGCAGCATATGGGAGAGTTTTATTATCACAGCAAAATCTAACCTGATTTAAAAAGGAGATCTGTCCAGTTACTCAGGACCCAGGCTAAAAACAATAATGTTGTCTAAATGTGATTGTCAACAATACCATAAAAGCAAAAAAGAGATGGAGCGAATTGGGAATGCTTTTCAAACTCACACCTGGAAAAGGCTTAGGTCACTTAATCTTGAATAGTCAAACACAACTTTACCCCATAAAATTTTGATTACTCTATTGTCTGGAATGTTGGAGAACCTATAAGTATTTGGTAGAGGAGCACTAATGACAATCACAAAGTCAATGCACACCCATGTGTGGGAGTATAACAAAGGATTTGTCCATATATTGGAATGTACATGATTTTTAGATCTTGACCTAAAAAATTCAAATTTTTATTTTGATATGTCTTTATCCCAAATACCTTGTTATAAATTGGAGAAAAAAATTATATTAGGTGTTCTCAATAAAATGCATGGAACTAATTCAAACATGGTTTGAATTATTTTAAAGTGTAAACATGTTATAAGAGAAGTAAAAAATGAATGGATTATAGAACCTGGAACATTTATACTCAAATCCCAAATCATAAGCTGCTAGATAACAACAATAGGCCAAGTGTTAAACTCCTCTGAACTTGTGATACACGTGCCATACCTATCACCCTGAGAAGTTTTTGCAATTTTGTGGTATAGTGAATATAACACACCAAGTACATTGGCTAATCCAGTTAAGTAGTCAAGAAATAGTGTCGATTCCCAGGCTCCTATCTTTCTCTGGTCCCTTGTCCCTCAAAACCTTAATAAACTTCATTTGCAAAAATGAGAATATAATTGTCATCTTAGAATTAAAAGAATATTTAAGGTTTGCTGTGTTAAAAAAAAAAAAGGAAAAGAAAAAGAAAAACAAAGAAAATAAAGGCTAGCACAAGAGCAGTCAATTACCCTGTCAAGGAAAGGTCAGGCCACCTAACAATAAACATCCGTGTTAGTTATAGGCCTTTCTCTGTCTTTTTAATTACATCAGTTTATTTACAGACAACAAAGGGGCAACAGAACATTCAGGCCAAAATGTTCCAGAGAGGAAGTTCAGATCAAATAATATTTCTTCGGGAGCCATGTGGACAGTCTGCTTTGTCAAAGCAGCAGGGTAGCTGAGAGGTTGATTCTTTTATGCCACATCCAGAGAGGAGCACATCCAGAGAGGAAAGAGGCCGCCTACTGCTGCTCAAGTACCTCCTCCCCAAATAGGTAGACAAGGACAATGGGATGGAAATTCAGAAAGCTTCTGTTTTGCCAAAACAACAACAAGAAAAATTGCATTACTCACCTTCACCTTGCTTTGTCCCAAGGACATTTTTTCTTGTCTCCTTAAGAATAATTACAAAATATAGATATTTAAAACTAATGTTCAACTTGAATTTTATACACTTTTCTATCTGACCTTATGTTTCTGAGGCACCTTTGAATCCACATGTTCAAAATTAGTTCTGAAGAGGGTATAAGGAAAAAAAAATTAAAAAGCCTTCCATAGATACTTAAGAAAGTAACAGCACTGGCATTTATCCAAATATGACATCAGGGAACAAAACAAAACAAAACAGAATCAATTTTGTAAATAACGTATGACACACTGTAGGTCTTCAAAAACTCTCAGATCCTGAACAGTAAAGGTTAGTGATCAGACTAGATAACTGGCCTATTTTGGTTTCCTGTCCTTAGTATCTCTAATATTACTTTTTCTAATTGTAGTCTTGCTTGAAGATATATAGAATATTAAATATTCTATAGCACAGGACTGAAAAGAAGAGTTAGTGTAATAGGTTGCCTGACAAAATTACTGTTCTATATCTCCACCTGCTGGAAATGAGGGCTAGACTAAATATTACAATTTGTAATAAAGATACTAAATCAAGAATGTTCTGAGAGCATGAGGTTAGACTTTCCTTGTTTAGAGACAAATTATGGTGGAGTAGTAAACCTCAATCCTAGATATAATGCAAAAACCAGTTTTATGAGTTTGGGAGGGGGGAAATAAGTGTTTAAGACAAGAAAAGCAAGTAAAACTGTTGTTCAGTATTAAAAGCAGTGTTAAGAAGCTGCCCATAAAGGTGTTTTGTGAACTTTGAAATAAAAGCATAGTGTCCAAAAAGGTGTGATAGAAGTCTTAACTCTCTTCTGCAGTATAATATTCAAATTCAGAAAGTTCTCTTATAAATTTATTTTTTTTAAAAAATGAACAACTAGGATGAGGTTTCAGAGAGTAAATCCAAAAAGTGATTTGGCTCAACTTTACAATCTGCATAGTAAAGCTGATGGCATTTAAACTGAAGAAGCCATTATTATTATTTTTTTAATTTTGATTTTTTTTTGTCCTTTGCATTCATAAACTGTTAGGGTTGCCATTAAAACAGAATCTTTCCTTTGTGAAACTTTAAACTAAAGTGAGTCTTGTCAGATATATGAGAGGAATGTTTTAGATGAAGCAGTAGCTAATAACTCACATTGTTTATCAACATTCTGTGAACATTCTATATGCCGATTGATTCTAGGCCCTTATCAGCTTTTTGAGTCAGGTAATATTATTCCTGCATGACATAGATGAGGAGTCTGAGATTCAATGTGTTAAAACAAACAAGGATTAAACAAAGAAATAAAGCTACAAGCCTGTTTTGTGACATAATCTATGATAATCAGGGTTTGAACTGAGGCCATGGGGCTAAAGAGCTAGTGATGCCTTAGGAAGAAAGCTAATGTATCTGAGGTGCTGACCACTAAGCTTTAGCTCAGTGTGGAGTGAGTAGCCAAGAGACTTTCATAGCTTTTACTATGAAGAGACTTTCAGGGAAAATGTTCTTTTCCAAAACTCTAGGTCATGCTTTAAGGACAACATGACATGGTGCAATCCCAATGGTGAGAGTGGATCTTTTCTTTCAGATTTTGTGAAGTTGGACTGAGGACTTCAGAAGACACTATGAACACTTACTCTTCTGAGTAATTTGTAATTTTGCAATTTTAACTCATTGCGTTCTCCAAATAATCCTATGAAATAAATGTCATTACCATTTTCCTTGTTGTTAATGGCGCCTCCATTTACTATAAAGCCACAATTCTTAAAAACCTTACCTATAACAGAGGTTAAGATCTAAAATATAAAGTTATATGAGAAAGTATCCTATATTTTAGATTTTAATATATGGAAAAGTCATCTATACTAAGAGAGCTCTCTGTCTTAATAAAAGACTAGAGAACATAAAAATGTTTCTCTCTCTCTCTCTCTTTTTTTTTTCTTGTCTACTGGTATTGGCATCAGATCAATATTGGCATCAGATTTGCCATTTTAAGTTGGGAGTCATTTTATCTAGAGGCTCCAAAGTTTCCATTCTGAGGCAATGCTGCTTACCTTCCCATAAGAACATGTGCCTGCTAAATGCTCAACCCCACCTCAGTTTATGACAGAACTCCTAAGCAGATGATGAAATTCCTCTTTTGGACTTCAAAGCTGCTCTTGAGTGCTCACATTCTGCTGCTATCCTCGGAGGAACAGCCTTATTGGTTTGCCTCCTGCTACTGACAATATATCTCTTGTGTGAGATTCAGGTATATGGCGTGGCCTTTGGACTTTGAGTGGACTCTGCAAGTGTACTTTCAACTAGGAAACTCAAAATTAAACCTTAAGGTAGTCTTAATATGATAGTGTATTGTATGTATTAACTTGGCTGCTCATTTTCCTTTTTCAAATAAATAAACAAAAGTCCCAAAAGGTTAAAAATTTATCCAAGGCTACACAGCTTTCAAGGGATGGATCCAGCATACACATATCTGGTTTGAGGGCCCATGTGTTTTATTGCAATGTGGAATTACTGCTCTTGAAGTTTAGTTTTTCTAAAGTTGTGCACTGTTGAGAGCCACAGACAAGTCAAGATGGTGCCTGGCACTTTGCCAAGAGGAGTGGTTTGAGAAGTAAAGCCATCAAGCCATTAAGATGATAGATTCCTTAATGACTGACTGCTGTGTCTAGATTATATCAATCAAGTTAAGCTGTGTATAATCATTAAGATGATGAGGATTCCTAATTGGTTGACTGCTGTATCTAGTTTATGTTAATTAACATAAGCTGTTTTTAATTAGTTAAGTATATATACCTCTGCTGTCCTGCAATAAAGCGGCTCTAGCTGTATCAATCTTCACAAGTTCCTTGTCACTTGCCCCCTGGTTATTTTGCCCAGCCAGACTGTGGCAGTGCACAATGGTTCTGGAGGTAAACGGGCACAAGGGCTTCTGTTTGCTAGACAGAGTTGACAGCACTTGTGGTATGTGAGCTCTGTTATGGCTACTGTGGGCAGTGAAACTACATATATTCTAATTTTACATAAGAGGTAGTTATAATTTTGCATGTCCGGAATCTATCAACTACTTTAAAAAGTCAACCATAGATACCATATTTGCTAGTTCTCTTTGGATTTCAAGTAATAGGAAATTATTGGAGCTAAAGTAAAGATGAAAAGGGGCAAATTATTTCAGTGAACTATATACATACTTACCAATTGCCCAGACCATTACAAAGAAAGAATCCCCAGAAGGAACTGGAATGCAACTTAACAATACTTTTGAAATTGTCAGTCCCCAGGATACATTCTTTTCTGGGTTCCCATCACAATTTTGTGGTGAAAACTAATAATTTCTTTAACCCTCAAATTTTTAGGTAGTATTTCCTGAAATCAAGGATTTATCTATTTTTTTAACAACCAAAGCACATTTATGAAAATCAGGAAATTAAGCATTGGTACATAGTATAATCTAATTCATACTCTATATTTCAGTTTATCTATGTCTCCATAATCCCTTCAGAATTTTTAAAAATTTAATTGTGTGTGGTATGTTTGTATGTGTATTATACATTTATGGATATAGTGTTTTTTATTTACCTGTTCACTTCTTTATTTTTAGTCTATAATCAAATCAACTCTTTTTTTTTTTTTGTACCAGGGATTGAATGTAGGGGAGCTTAAACATTGAGCTAAACCCTTTTTGATTTTTTTTTATTTTGAGACAGGGTCTTGCTATATTGCTTTGACCCTTGTGAAGTTGCTGAAACTGGCTTTGAACTTGTAATCTTCCTGCCTCAGACTTCCAACCTGCTGTGATTATAGGCATATGCTATCACACCTGACCAATCAACTTTTGCTTATTTACTAAGTTTATCTTTAAGGTTCAGCCTTTCAATATGCAGCTAAATTTTAATGTGAGTCATTCTAAACTCATTGAATTGAAAGTGTTAGAACTGACA
The DNA here is from genome assembly GCF_047511675.1 of Marmota flaviventris. Classification (NCBI taxonomy): domain Eukaryota; kingdom Metazoa; phylum Chordata; class Mammalia; order Rodentia; family Sciuridae; genus Marmota; species Marmota flaviventris. Next base: position 27,170,083 of record NC_092506.1, read on the forward strand.
GGAGGTCTTACAAAATTTACTAAGTCAACATTTAAAGTCATGTAATAAGGGAAAAAAAATCTTAGCAAAACGAACCTATTTTACTGACTGTGAACTAAATATTGTTAGATAGTAGGAGTCTCTAGAATGAAGAAAGCTGCAGGTTATTTTGTGACACTGATATTTGAGATGCTATTCAGCACCACACAATACCTTGACAATAAAATCAAGGCAAAAGAGTAGGCAGGGAATGAGGAGTGAGTACCTAAGGCAAGAGAGAGCATGGGAAGAGTAAGACATCATTATAAACATGAGACACAGAAAGAGCATCCAAATATCACCCACTTAAATTCTTTCCCTGAGGGCTACTTCTTCCTTTCTTCTTTCTTTCACTCTTTAAAAAAAATATCTACTCTATACTAAGTGTGCAGCAGAGATAAATATGCAGACTTCAGAACAATATTTTGCATATTGTAGGAAGGAACAGTGGAAAAAGACCACAAGCAATCTTGTAATGCAGGAATGCAAGTTATGCACAAAACATTGCTCTTTCTAAGCTGAAACTCAGGGAATAACAGGAAGATTTCAACAAACATGGTGTGTGTAGCATCCTACTGTGACTATAAACATAGCCCTTGCTTAGGCTTTAATAGATTTTTTTTGAAGTATTGTTTTCCATTCATAATGACCAACAGATATGAATTTATATATTTCATGACTTGCAATTATCTGATTAATTCCCCTGAAAGGCACTTTAATTGTTGTTCTTTTTTACAGTAGGTAAACTTTTGTGTTATCAGTGTGCCTAATCAGTACCAACTGCCCTTTCTCTAACTTGTCACCATAAATGTCTCTATGTTAAACCAAAATTCTTCAATGCCAGCTTGACATCTGTATGATATATCCAACAGCTAATATTCATGCTGGCTAATGTTAGTGAAACCAGTCTTGAAAATCAGAATTGTGTCTCCTTCCCCTGGTGTTGAAAATTAAAAACATGATGATCCCTGATGCAAGAAAAAAAATTCTTTATTCAAGGGATAGAACAGAGATGGTGATAAAGAGATAGAAAGAGAGAGGGAGGGGGAGAGACTCCTCCAGAGAGGAGGGGTTCCAGATCCGGTGCTGGAGGAAGTGGGGATGTCTTACCAATTTTATAGATTTTGGGTTTCTTTCTTCTCTAGTCACTACCTTCCATACTGCCAAAAAATGGTGACCAAAAGTCTGGAAAGGAGCTACCCAGGGGTACTAATTAACAACTCCTTGCTGGGAGGAACAATTCCCTGGAAGCCAGGTAAACTTGGCAACAGGTTTCAAGGAGGAGGAAGTATTCTGGAGGTATTAGCATTTTATTTCCTTTTGAATCAGCCCAAATCTTTCTGACCCAATCCTTCTTCACCTACTCTATCTGTCCTCTGCTCTGGTCTTATTACCATTGGCGATGTCTGTTAACTATATTTATCTGAGATATATAATACATGAACATTTCACTTACCTAATGGTGAAAACCAAGGGAACACAATTCACCCGCAATTTAGCTATAAATTGCAAGAAAACAAATGATTCAGATTTTGTAAGCGAAATCTTGGATTCATTTTGAAACCCTTTTCAACAAGTAAATGGGTTCTGGAGTTTGGAAAGATCATGCAGGTAGTGTTCATTCTCTTTGATAGATAATGGGATTCTTTGATGTGTGTTAGATGTGAACAGAGCAATAAGTCAAACTTGGGGTATAGGAAATGGCTTTGCACAACTAGGAAAGGGAATTTAAAGAGGCATTATCACAACCAAGAAATAGGGTTAGAAAGACCAGGATCAAGTTACCAGGCTGAAACACAAGTTAAAATTTGATCTGACCAAGAAATATCATGTAATTTTAGGGTAAAAGAGAGAATTGATCTCATGACACGTTAATGAATAGTTAACGTGCATTTTTTCTGTGCATTTAAGTAACCAGGCCAATACTTACTGCATAGTAGATGGTCAACAAAATTGCACAGAATAAATACTAAGAAAGTGATAAAAGAAGTAACAATTGCCTTTAAGTTGCTGGTCACCTTCAGAAAAAAATAGACAAAAAGGCAATAAGTTTGAAGTATACCTCCAAATAATAATAACCACTCAAATAAGTCTAAAAAAATGAAACAAGATAGTCAGTAGCTAAAGAAATCATCCCCATAGCATAATCAAGTCAAGAAGATGGTGATGCATTACATAAATTATAGCTTTTAATAAAATTAAAATATTATTTTTTAAAAGATAACATTTTAATTAGCACTTAAGAAATTGGGGCTTTTGGAATGAGGTTACATGCCTGTGGTCACCATGCCGCAAAGTGGTTGATCCAGAGGTTTTAATTCAGATCTGTCTGGCTCTATAACTCTGGTCAGAGTTTACTAATCTGAAGTTCCATTCAAACATGGGGAGGGCCATTTGACATATGTAGACTCTGGATCTCACTGGGAATCATTGTGATTCCTGCTGCTAAATGATGATTCTGTGTAATATATGAATGCTGTGCTATCAAAGAGCTCTGTTCCAGAAGAAGTGAGCTCCTCATTAGCAACCTGGGAAGCAAGCTGGATGTAACATAACTCAAAAGCAAAATAGAATCTTGCATGGTTAAGCTTTCATTTGAACAAGGCAGGAGAGTAGAAGATTTATCAAGCACAGAAGCACTACCTCAGAGGTCTAAATGTGTATAGAGACATAAAACGTATAAATGTACAAAATTTATAAATCTTTTTAGTTTTTGGTGCTGGGGATTGAACTCAGGGGCACTCAATCACTGAGCCACATCCCCAGTCCTATTTTGTATTTTATTTAAAGACAGAGTCTCACTAGGTTGCTAAGTGCCTCTCCCTTCCTGAGGCTGGCTTTTAATTTGGGATCCTCTTGTGTCCCTACTTACTGAGATTACAGATGTAGGTGACCATGTTGGGCCTCAAAATGTATGAATCTTAATGAAATGTTTTCTTTCAAAATTTTGTTTATAGATGAGCTGGTTAGTGATAAGGGGTTTTCCAGGTTTTATTCACACAACAATGATAATGCAATAAACTGAAGGTAGTTACAATAAGAAAACTCTGCAGGTGGACACCAATGATACCTGTCATGTCCTATTGGTGTGTGGGCTAGACCTAGTAACTTGTTTCTACAAATAAAATATCTTAGTGGTGTTGGTATATAACATCCATGATAAAGTTACAAAGAACTGTAACTTCTTAGTCGACGGCAAATTCTTCTTTCATTGACATTTTGAGCATGCTGCCATGAACACGAGGTTCACATGTCAAGGAACTGAGGATATTCTACAGTCAGTATCCTGTAAAAACTGAGGCCTTCTGTCCAATAGTACTTGAGGAAAACAATTCTGTCTATTTCTACCCTTGTGAGCTTAAAATTCTATGCTTCTTGGGCTGAGCTTTTAGATGCAACTCTAGACTGAAGGCTGACACGATTTTTATAATCTTTTAAAAGATTATAAGTTAGAAAATCCAAGTAAGCTATGCCTAGATTCCTGATTTAAAGAAATATGGAGATGACCTGAATTAAGCCAATAAATTTGGGAAAGTTTGCTAAGCTGCAGTGGAAGACTAGAGAAGAACTGACATATAATGGAGGTATATGACATATACCTATAATTAATTGTCTTACTCTACATAGATTACAGGTCATATCCAATATCTACCACCCCACAGGTTGACATGAAGTCAACAGCTATGGTAAACCACATTAGACTATTTTCTGCATGTGATTTAAAAACTTCCTTTGTCTTATCTCCATTTTGCAGTTCATCCTTAAGAAAGTACAGACAGACTTTGAAAAGAGAGATGAAAAAAACTCAAACGAAATGTAAAAGCATGAATTCAAAAGATGCCCTGCATTATAGTCTGTAATGGTAGAAAACACTAATTCTAGTGCTTGTGGCTCTTTCCAATGTAATTTTACCTTAAAATTGTAACTGGGGTGTATTATACAAAAAAAAAATGAGTCAATTTACAGCACTAATATTGGAAGATATTCTTTTTGTAAAGTTAATTGAAAAATTACTTTTAAATAATAGACAATTATGTTAAATCTTATTGTGTTAGTGCATAATTGAGGAAGTACATAGCAAAAGATATTTTCTCTGTCATAGATAAAATGAGGTAAGTTAAATATTTGATTATATAAATATTTTCCATTTTTATTCATTTATTTATTTTGTACAAAATCAGAGTCATCTTTAAAAAAAAAAACTATTTTGAGAAAGCACATAAGGAGTCTTCTATGTTATGTGGTATCTAATCCAATTTCATATCCAAATTATCTCTTTGTAGGTTCTTTGGCCAATCTCAGTTGCTACAATAGACACTTTAACAAAAGTTTCAATATACTGTATTCTTTACTTCAGAATCAGCATAGACTTAAATATGGTCATATTTATTTGATTTCTTAACAGCAATGCATTTTTAAGCAGGTTCTCCACAATTACACTTTCAAAAATCCTTTGAAGTATAAGTCATTATTGATCTTAGTAATAAAAATTGGTAGGTAGAGGTATAGAGTGTAAATAGCTTTCCAAGGTTAAACAGCATAGGATAAATTCCACAGACAATCTGACTCAAAACCAGACTTCTGTGCTTTATGTCATACTGTACATGATATCTACATATGGAATGATGTTAACTTTTTTTTAATCTATGTACTTTCTCTTCCTCTCTCTGCTTTCAACAAACTTTGTAAACATGGTTTATTGTACCCATTTTTCTGGGCTATTTCAGGCTATCTGCTCTGGTTTGTAATAATGATACATGATTTTACAAAGGGTTCCACCTCTAGCATCATTTCTGCTAAGTGTCTTTGTTATTTACATTGATATCTTTTACTATAACTATATTTAACCTATGAGCAATCCTTGGGCAAAGTTACTACCGATTAGTTTGAAGTTTCTCAAAACTGGCAAAGAATTTATAGATGAAAGACTTAGATCACACCTCTTTGCACCTACTCGAGTCCTACTTTACTCCCTCATGCTAAAGTCCAGAATATTCTACTCATTCAAGTATTTGGGCTGGAATGCCCACATGATGAAGCCTATCTGGTGACTGCTAACATCTGTTGCAGATTTTTACTTACTGTTCATATTACCCAATGCAATGGCGCCTACAGGGTCACTGAGACCAGGAAATGAAATTTCATGCCTGAGTCTGTATCAAAGCATCTCTCATGCTAGCTCTGCACACTTGGGCAAGCTTCTCAACTACTCTGTGCCTCCTTTACCTATATAAAAATAATGCTATTGTCTCTACTTCATGGTTGTTTTATGAAAATTAAAAAGGAATGGATACTAGGTGATACCTAAGTGTGTGTAAAATAAAATATAAAAATTAGAAACAAATATGAAACAGAATGTGCAGTCTTGAGAGATGGGCAATTGTGATGGTTTGGTCTTCCAAAGGCCTGTGATAAAGGCCTGGTCACCAGGCATAGGCACTATTGGGAGGGAGTAGAATTTGGGGGAGCAGGGCCTAGTGGGGGCATGTCCTTGAAGGAGCTATTGGGACCCAGCCTCATCCTTTTTCTTTTGCTTCCTAGGAGCCATGAGCTGAGCAGCTTTGTTTCATCACATACTTCCTAGCACAATTGAAGTTCTGCCTTGCCCCAGGCCCCAGAGCAATGAAGGCTGTCAACTATGGACCCAAACTTTGAAACTCTGAAAAAAACAATAAATCAGTCCTTCTTTTAAATTGATTACCTCGGGAATTTTGTCACAGCTACAGAAAGCTGTCTAGCACAGTCATGTGCATTTACAATCCAATCCTCTGCTTCATGAAACCAAAACCCTATTATTGGGTTCCTGACATATGTCCTTTGTATGTATGTCCCTTACAATAAGTTATACTTGTTTATTTAAGCTATTTCAGGTGAGTTTTTCTTCCTCTTAGAGAAGACTTGGTTGACTAGAATACTAACAATACAGATTGAGAGTATTTACATTATATTGTAGATAAAATGCTTAGCACAATATATAGAATAAAGAAAATTCTCCATAAATAAGAGCTAGTATTGCTTCTTCTAATCCAATAGGACTAATATTTACTTTTCTAACATATTGCTATAATTATGTAATTCCTCTTTCAAGAATCTCAGTGGCTTAACATTACCCGGCCAAAATCACCTACACTTAGACTTTCAACATCCTCTTTCCTATCATCAGTCTGTCCCAAAAAAGCTAATTATTTTATTTTCTTCAGAAAATATCAATTGTGAGTAAACCTGTGACAAAAGTTCTGTTTCTTGCCTACTCTTTATTTTCTCTAAGTAAGAAACATGCTGTCTTTGTTATCCTCCTGCCCTACCTGTTTTTCTCAAATACACAGCACAGTTTATGGAACTTTGATTTATTCAACAATCTATATAATTTTAAAACACAGGACTAAAATGTCTTGGCTAATCTACACCACATGCTATGATGCTGCTAACTTATTTTAAATCTTTGAAAGCTGAGTCACCACTGTATCAAACATCTTACTGTGAATAGGATGAAAGCTCAGTTATAGGGTCAGTCATTTCATAAAAGAGGTGGCTCCTAGTGAATTCTGAGATAGGGTTGCTTGTCTGTCTTGTGTTTCAAGTTATCACAAGTTTTGAGACAAGCAGCACATTTAGTAAGTTCTCTTTGGTACCTTAACCATACTCCTGAGCATAATAAGGTTGGTACAAGGAGTGCCTGGAATCAAGCGTTTGACTCTTGAGGGTATTTCAAATTCTTCAGCATCTGCTCTTTTTAAGTGCTCACAGAACGTAATGTTATTACTAGCACTTTTACCCACTATAAGCAACAATTTTTTTTTATTAAATCACTATCAAACTTGATGCAGTGACCTTTTAGATCTATGCTACATGATAATTTACTTTTTAAATACGTAACTTAATGTCTTATTTAAATATTCATGGAAGTATACAAATGAATAATATCAGAATTGTTAAACCAATAACAAGGATGCCAATAAATGAATAACAAATAGCTCTTTGATATATATAGTTTTTTTCCAAAAACTATTTTCCATTTTGATTTTACTTCTCAATGAGAACAATAGCAATATGGATTTGCTTGAGAAGATGAGCTTCTTGGTTCTGCTAGATACTTTCTTTTTCTATGACAAATGCAATATCTTAACTTAAAATTGGAAATGTATTCAAATCAGGTCAATGTGGTGGGAAGTATATATATATATATATATATATATATATATATATATATATAATATATATAACATGTAACATAAATTATATAACATATAATTATATATATATATATATATATATATATATATATATATATATATATATATATAAAACAGATGCTAAGGATCATCAAATCCTGAATAATTGAACCTATTCAATTGAAAAATTGTTTCAAAGAATGTGGGTAAGTACAAGGTCTGGCTTCTAACTTCATTTCTACCTTCTATTTCCTGGCTAAGTTATTTTACTTTTCTAATTATAAATTGAGTAATCTGTAACCTGAGATGATTATTTACTTATATTGTTAGAACCTCTTGGAAATGGAAATATAATTTCTTCTTAGGCAAAACATAACCAATCTCACTTTCATCTAAGAACCATCATGATGATTATGAATTAATTAATATAAAGTGCCCTGTGTGGTTCTTGAACAAAGGAACCACTTGAAAAGTATTATTTTTTATTTCTCTTTCTCTTTCTAGTTATATCTTGTACCTTCTGAAATATTTCTCTCTTTTAAAACTAAATTCAGTGTTGCTTATTTCACTGTTATGGATATATTGCATATTCTTTTTCAAACCTAAAATTAAATTCCCAAGGAACATTTTCTTTGCTAGAAGCCTCAGATTTCTTAACTAATCTATTTTTACCACCCACTTGTATTTTTTTTTCTGTTAAGAAACAATTAGGAACCTATAGTTAAAGGAATATTCACAATATAAATAATGTAAGCATAGTTATCTAAGATAAACTGTATGCCTCTCAATATACCAACTAATTCCTTGCAAGTCCAGAGTGTCAGTCCTACTTTTGGGGGAAGAGAGTATATTTTCTGCAGAAATGACATTTAGCAATATCCTATTTGCCTGATGTATATTAAGAAAGCAAAGATAAGACAGTTCTATTTTCACACATATCTGCTATAGCTTTCTCAGACATGGAAAAGATTAAGCATTAAGACTGCTTGCAGTTTCCAAGACTAGAAATAATAACAGACTTCTGTGACATACAGAAGAGTACCATTTGTTTTTCAGCTTTTGCAACACTATAAATATTGGATTTACATTTTTTCCCTTTTCATGTCTTTATCTTTTCTACTTTTCAATACATGTATCTACATGGAGCTACTTTGAAATATATGTGCATGTAATTGAAAGAATGTGATTAAGGTAAAATATTATTTTTAGATAAAATAAATCAAAAAGTCATCAAGACTGCACAAAACTGTATATCTTCTTCCACATTTCAGTATGTAATTTTTCCAAATATATGTTTTATGTTTAAATATGATAGAATAACTTTATCACCTGTATTGCATATCATCTGAATGGCTCTACAACTGCATAAATATTTAGCCTGGAAAAATATTTCTGATACCTCAACTTATAATTTCTGGAAAGTGTTCTTAATGGATTTGATAAGTTGATGGTTAATGAAAGAACATGGTACAGGTGAATGTACAAGGGTCAATAGATTCTATATTTTAATTTATCAATTGTTTCTCTTACTCTAAAGTCAAAGAGTTTCCATTTTTAAAGAAAGATATTTAAATATAAAAAGATAGATGTGGAATAAGAAAAAAATGTTTTCTTTGGTTTTAAAGGAATTAAAATTCAATTTTTAAATTCACCAGAGAACAAAATGTCATGCTGGTCAAGTGGCTTGTTCTTCTGGATTTTACTTTCATTAACAGTAAAATAGGGTGCACCCTTGTAGTCCCAGCAGTTCGGGAGGCTGAGGCAGGAGGATCTCAAGTTCAAAGCCAGCTTCAGCAAAAGTGAGGCCCTAAGCAACTCAATGAGACCCTGTCTCTAAATTGTCATGAGCCATCCATGGGCATTATGTGTGTGTGAGCTTTGCACTTTTGAGGCTATGAGGGGACTGGTCTGGCATTGTGCACTGATTGGGCTGTGCAACTCAAATACGCCTTTATTTTCGCTCTACCTGTGATCCCACACAGCACCTGAGATGGGTGGGACTTGTCAATTTACAGACCACAAGACATCACCAAGCAAGACTCCTCCCTTCAGAAACCTACTCCTTGTCTTATTTGGGTGGTATATTCTATCAAATGTCTTCTCCCCAATAAATAGGGGCGTTTCAAATGTGCTCACTCTCTTGCTCTTTCCAGAACTGCCCAGCTTGGAGCTGACTGGGGTCACCAAGCCATCCTTTCCTCATTTTTAGAAACTCATGTTCATGTGCTGCATGGTTTCTTCACCATTTTCTTAGTTATTGCTGCAGCCAGCTCCTTTGAACCCAGTCATCTCACCAGCCCGGCCAGCTGACAACACTAAATAAAATACAAAATAGGGCTATGGATGTAGCTCAGTGGTTGAGTGTCCCTGAGTTCAATCCCTGATATCCTCCTCTCCAAAAAAAAAGTAAAATAGAACAGTGGAATGGGAGGACAATTACTTCACATTGAGGGCCATAGCAGAATTCAGTAAGGTTATTTATATAGTTTGCATTGTCTCTTGTTCAAAACCAAGGTCTTATAATCAAAAACAAGGTCTTATAAATGCTAATGCCCTATTTGCTTTCCTAAGGGATTTTTGAAAAGACATTTTTCCTTGGTGATTTTATGCCAAGAGAATACAGGGAGTGTTTTAATCTATTGCTCTGCAATGCAAAAGAAAACAACAGTAAAAACAATGCATTCCCTTTCAAATCAGAAAATTTAAATTAATACAGAGCACCAAACTTGCATTAAAAAGAAATCATGTAAAAATCCGTCAATTGTCCAAATACCTTTTCATAACCCATTAACAAATTCTGCAAGATCAATGTATTTTAAGAAATAAAATCCAAAATAAAATGACAACCTTTCCAGCAAACACTTTGGATTTAATTCACCATTAAACAAATTTATAGCCCTCCTATTTAATGACTGTATTTCAAAGCTTGCTAAAGCACTGTGCACAATATAATCCTCCCATGATATCTTGCTTCATATAGCATTTTTCCACTTCTTTAGGGAATATTCATGAAAGATTTTTCTCTGAATTATATATATTCTCATACAAGTATTAAGATGCTTGCACCATTGGTAGAGTTCATGAAAAGTGCCATTGCATATATATGCAGAGCCTCTGGAGTAGCAGGTAAAACTAAAAACTATCAATATATAGCACCTTAAAAATAACTGTACACAAAAATATGCAATAATCCATCTTGAATCTGAAAAGTGTACATTTCAACTTTACTACCTTAGAATTCAGAAAGGGAGAATATAAATGCTGTCAATGTTAAAGTTGAGAAATCCAGTTACAATGAGGGAACTCAGCATTTTGGTTTCTATGGAGTGTCCTGAACAGCAGGCCGTGCTTTTCTTACAAATATAACTGCAGTTACTTCTAATTGCTTTAATTCTACCATCAAAGAAATCCATCGGCATCCTCCAATCCTGTCTATTTATTTATACTATCATTTTGGAGTTTGTATTTTGCCAGAGAAATAGTGATTGAACTTCTTTCTGAAATGTTTTCCCAGTCTTCTTTTTACATGTTTAGATCCAAATAATTTTACCATTACAAGCTTTGCTAAAATAGTAAGACTTCATGAACATATTCGAGAAAGGAAATATTCTAGAAAGGAAATAAATATCATTCCATATTCTAATAAGGAAACTAATACCTCACATTATGAAACTCAAAACCCATTAATTCATCTGCCTTTCTTGAAATACTTGGTAATCTTTATATTCTGTTTGAATTATCTTCCATATTTTTTATTCATTTACATTTTTAATGTTTTATTGTCAAATAATATCAGACATATGGAATACTTGCTAATATAATAGAGATAATTCCTAACTCCACTTCCCTCCAGCTTCTGCCAGTGTTAGTATCTTACATGAATATCTATCTGAGACCAAAACTAAGAAGGCAACATCTGTCAATATAATTAACTGAATTTGTCTATTGTTTTCTTATAATTACATTGAAGTTGTGCTTTTTTCTTTTTGCCTGAACCACAATAAGTTCTTTCAACATATCATATCAGGAGATATATAATGTCAATGTTTCTTTACCAGTTCTGTCAGCTTTGGTTAGGTGGTATCTGCTAATTTCCTCCACAATAAAAGTACATTTTTTTAAATTTGTAATTCATGCTTATCTATATGGGAGATAATATTTTGTGGTTATGCAAATATCTACTTTTCAACAAACTTTTTCTTTTGTTTCTGAGTATTTTATTTCTCTAAGAAAAACAAAAATATGAAGTAAATGTAACAAAAATTTTGAATGGTGCTAATGCTATGGGGTCCCAGATGTTCCTATGTTATATGCAGGTTTTAATTATTTAAAATTATTCCTACTTTTTCATATTTTATTAGTATATCATAGTTGTACATAATAGTAGGATTTGTTGTATATATTCATCCATGCACAGAATGTGACAATATTATTTGACAAGTATCATTCCCCATTTTTTTTCCTTTTTCTCCCCTTCTCCTACCCTGGTCCCTTTCCTCTACTTTACTGATCTACCTTCAATTTTTATGAGACACCCTCCATCCCACACATATATTTTTCTTTTTCCTCTCTAAGTCACACATATGAGAGAAAAAAATATGACTTTTACTTGTTTACCTTAACATAATGTTCTCAAGATTCCTCCATTTTCCTGTAGATGACATAATTTCATTCTTTCTAATGACTGATTAAAGCCCATTATGCATTATGTAGTATTTACTACATGTTCTTTATCTAGTCATCTATTTAGGGACATCTATGCTGGTTCAGTTCTTAGGAATTTTGCTGACAGAAACATGGGTATGGATACACCTCTTTAGTATGAAGACTTTAATTCTTTAGGATAAATACTGAGGATTGGTATGGCTGGGTCATATGGTGGTTCCATGCCTCATCTTTTAAAGAACCTCAAGGCTGATTTCTGTAGTAGTTATATTAATTTCTAATCCATTCAACAGTATAAAATTGTTCTTCTTCCTCCTCATTCTCTTTAGCATTTATTGTTATTTGTATTTTTAAATGATTTTTTTATACTTTTATTTATTTATTTTTATATGGTGCTGAGAATCGAAACCTGTGCCTCACACATACTAGGCAAGTGCTCTACCACTAAGCTATAACCACAGCCCTTATTATTTGAATTTTTGATGACTTTCATTCTGACTGGAGTGAGATGAAATCTCTGTGTGGTTTGATTTGTATTTCCCTAATTTCTAATGATATTTAACATTTTTTCATATCTTTGTAGGTCATTTGTATTACTTCTTTTGAGAAGAGTCAGTTTAGTTAATTTGCCCATTAATTAATTGTGTTCTTTGTTTTTTGTTTCTTTGGTTTTTTTTTTGTTTGTTTGTTTTTGTTTTTAAGATTTTTGAGCTCTTAATATATTCTGGATATTACTCCTTTGTCAGAGAGTACCTAACAAAGATTTTCTCCCATTCTGTGGGTTCTCTTTTCACATCCTTAATTGTTTCCTTTGCTGTGCAGAAGGTTTTTAATTTGATGCCACCCCATTATTAACTCTTGGCATTTATATATTTTTAAATTCCTTTATCTAGATTCAAAATACAAAAGAAATGGATTTTATCTTACTCCTCTTTGCAACTGTATAGCACCTTGGAACCACAGGCATTGTTGATAATTGTTTAATTAATAGTTAGGCCTTGAAGGGCAGGCTTAAGAAGCTAAGGTGGTGAACAAAAAAAAAAAAAAAAGGTTTAGTACAGAATGGTAACCATACTGTCATGCATAATCAGAACTTTTCAATGATTCATTCACTTGAGTTGAAATTACAATATTTTCCTTCTTATGGATCCCTAGATGAACCAGACATAATCTTAGGATATATTATAATGTCTGGCAATGACAAATTTTCTCTGTTGTTAATCTAAAGGTTTACACTATAGTACATTTGATGGTTATTCATCTATCAAGTGATCTTTGAATCTCTGATCCTTGACCTTGTACCCTGCTCAAACAACTAGCAAGGCTGACTCAATTCCTTCACAAATTTTTCATGAAAATTTATTCTTTTTTTGTGATTAAACAGTTGGTCATTATCATTTCCTTTCCTCATAATTGCTAGTTCATGCAAAGTCCTTTCTATAGTAAATCTCCAATTGGAAAAGGACAAAAGTCTCTTTTTCCCCTTCTCCAAATAAATTAACAGTCATCTCATTTAAATCTTTCAACATGCTGCTTCTATATACAAGGTTACAAGTTACTTTATCTTAAATTTCAGGTTCTTAACCAATTAGCATACTAAATAACTCAAACTGCAATCGGATTCTGAAACCAACCAGTCAGAAACCAATACAAGGATGGTCTAAGTCACAAAATATATCAAAATGAATATGTTCTAATAAACCGTGAATTCACCATGGGAATCAAATTTAAACATTTTCCAACATCTATAGATATCTCTTTCCTGACATTCATCTGATTTTTCAGGTATACTTGTCAGGTTCCTGTTTAACGGAAAGCTTGCCTGCCACACATTTCTCTCCTTAATAACTGTTAGTTCTGCATGGATGAACCTAAGTATCAAACATGATTGGAAAGAGATAGGATGCAGGTGTTGGAAAGAACTTTCTAAAAGGTTATGAGTTGTGGTTCTAAAATAAGACAGCAAGTTCACTCTTTCTCTTGCTAGTTAACCATTCCATCCAGTTAAATCTTATGCTTTTGTTCCTTAATTGCAAACCTTGCTGCCCTGCACAGAACTCTTTGTACTTTGTGTGTAATGTGAAAAAGAAAGGAAAATAAGCCCTCTCCTTAGTATCCAGTATAGTTTATTGTTGTCTGCTTTTTGACATTTAAGAATGATCTCATTCTCACCAGCAATAGGTCATTGAAGCAAAATACATAATAAACCCAATCAAGATCTTTTTTTTCCTCCCTTAATACAATCTCTTTAAATACTTGTCTCTGGTGATTTGAAGCTCTTGAATAGCATCCTCTTGTGAATTTATGAAACCAATAAAATATTAGAAACAAGTTGATTTCTACTGGCCTTTTTTTTTATAATTGAGTACTGCATTTATATTCTTTATCATTACTAACAAAAAATAAACAAAACTTATCTAGCTAGATGAAGTGTGGCCCACAAAAATATATGTCCAAGTCCTAATCCTTGATACCTGGGAATGAGATGTTACTTGGAAATATGGTCTCTGGAGATGTAATTAAGCTAAAGGTCTTAGGATGAGATCATACTGGATTTAGGGTAGGCCCTAAATCCAATAGCTGCTCTTTGGAGAAGAATAAAATGCCAGAGATTTAAGAAACAGGAAAAAAATATCAGGAAGACCATGCAAAGACAGAGGTAGAAAGTGGAGCTGTGTAGCTTCAAGATAGGGAACACTAGGGACTGCCAAGAATACTGAGAACCAGAAGACAAGGAGCACGCTTGCAGAAGGAATCAACTATGCTTGTCTTGATTTTAGAGTTTGGTCTCCCAAACTGTGAAAAAATAAATTACTGTTTTTGTTTGTTTGTTTGTTTTAAGATACCTGGTATGAACATTTTTAGTGTGATCTAAAATATAATTATTTCTATTAAAACCATTTTTCCGGAGCTGCTCAATTTTTCATTGAAGCACATTGTGTAAGATGCACTTGGAAATTAATTTCTTTTCTTTTAAATGACTTTTAATTTGATAACAATAATTACCAAATAAATCACTTATCTCACAGTGCAGTTTCCATTGAAGTCCTTTCTGATTGTGAAGCGTTCCTGCAGATAAAGATATTTCTTACTTCCTAGCCACTATTTTTGATTTTGATTATGCATGGGAGATGATATAATTATAAAGATTAATTAGTAGTCAGCAGAATATAGTCATATGTCCTCACATTAGCAATATGTCAGTACCAAAACACAGAAGCTTTCAGAGAAATGAGATCAAAAATGTTCAGAGCTTGTTAGGTTAGACAACTCAATGAAAACATTTCATTTTGTTTGTATGCTGGTTTGCAAAAATGTAAGAGACAGTCAGATGAAGGGGATGAAGATTGATTAGGTTTGTAAAACCTCTTTAATTGCTAATTAGATAGGAGCACATCAAATTCAAATGAGAAACAATTAATTTTTTTTCTCCTGACCAATTAATAATGACAGGGAAGATGTTTGAAGTGGCAATAACTTTTGTTTTTGTTTTTTTGAGGGTTTTTTTTTCCCCATAAATCTGGGTATTGGGTATCAGGTATTTCTTTGCATAGAAGTAATTTAACATCAGCAGCAATAACAATAATAAGCTCAGCTTATGCCACACTTAAGAGTTGCATTTTTTTTGGGGGGGGGGTGTCTTCTTAAATGC
Source organism: Marmota flaviventris (assembly GCF_047511675.1). Classification (NCBI taxonomy): domain Eukaryota; kingdom Metazoa; phylum Chordata; class Mammalia; order Rodentia; family Sciuridae; genus Marmota; species Marmota flaviventris. The sequence goes on from NC_092506.1 coordinate 27,185,590, forward strand.
AATGTACTAAGGAAAAAAACTTCATTGCTTTACCTGAGTTTGGTCTTGCATGATTCATTTATGACCCCATGACTGGCACAAGATTGAGTGCATAATTGATGCTTACAAAACACCTTATGATAAAATGGGCTTTTCATAAGAATCCTTATGGAGCAATCTTAAATGAATACTCAGGAAATCAAAAAAAAAAAAAAAAAAAACTAAAATGATCTCATATAAGATTAACTGAGAGTTGTTACAGGAAATTGCCAATCAGACAAGAATACTGTCAGATTTTTTCTCTAATATTTAACTTTAAGCATATCATATTAAAACAAAGTATTACTGGGATAGATATTGCTTTTTTAACCTTATTGCTAGAATAATATATATCTATGAAAGTGTACATACACATATACACAAATTTTGATGGTGTGTACACACACACACACACATACACCCTTTCCTGTGAGCAGCTGGTAGCAGCAATAATAGATGTTTTTATGTTCTAATGGCTAAATGTGAGGAAATTTAAGCAGTCTGTAGAGTAAATAAAATAACTGGGAGTAAGAAAAACATGAAGATAGGAAAATATCTTTTTCTGAAATTTTAAATTTTGTTTCATTTTTTAAGGTGAAATTCAATGACATTTGAAGTGCTTTATATTGAGTTAGGGGTCCTTTGTTATTTGCTGTTTGTATTCAGATAATATGAAGGTTTGTTTAATATGCTGATCAGCAAATTTGCTTTAATTAGGATTAGAGGTTCTTAATCAATGGTAGTCTGAGATTATTATCTGTTGCTCAGAGAAGGGATAGATATTATACAGAATATCTATCTGCTGAAAAATTGTTCTGTGTAAAAAACAACATCCACTCATTCTCATCTAACATGGCTATGATGAATTTCTTAAAATAGTTTTTGTTTACATAATTAAAAAAGTATTTCCTTAGCATATGAGGAAACTATGACTTGAGATCTGAATTTCTATGGTGCACTGAATACTGTGCTTTATATGAAAAATATACTGAAAATAATAAATCTCATATCAGCCACTAATGGTGTTCAGAGCATCATGTACTTAATGTCTTCTTTCCTAATTCAACTCTGTCCTCTTTACTGTGTTCAGATAGATCAGAAAACTTAAAGATGAAAAAGTGGAATCATTTCTTCATTCAAAAAAAATTTAAATATGTTCCATGTGGATGTGACATAATCATAAGCAACATTGCTGGAAATAAAGGGTGGTAAAGAAAGGTAGGGTTGGGGTGTTTATAGTCATTGATAAAGTTTTTTATAACATTTTTTCTAGTTCAGAGGATTATATTCAAAATGATTCTTGTCTTGTAGTCTCATTTCTTAATCTCAGAAGTCAAGAAGGTCTCTAAATTTTCAAAGAAAACCCAACCTTGCAATTAAAAAAATTATGAAAAATGACCTCAGGTGATTTATTTAACTACATATCAGAAGAGGGTGGTCTTTATTTTAATGCAGTGCTACATGATTATGTCCAGTTGCTGAAAAAGAAGTAACTATCAATACAATAATATGAACCTATTCTATAAATTATGAACTGATCAAAATTTGAAGATACTCTGAGGATGTTCTATAGATTTCACCTTAGTTCATGAACAAGAAATGTAGATCAAACTGGGTTTTGAAGTAACATGGTAAAGAGCAGAAAATTTTAACTACTATTTAAAAAAAGATAAGATCCAGGCACAAGAAAAAAAATTATCTTATTTTTTAACCAGTGGCATAATGAGAAGGATTGTGAATCAATATGAAAAACACATCATACATATTGTTTATTTTCCTTTTTTTATTGTTGCATTATTATCCATGTCTATCTATGAATTGAAAGCCACTATTTGCTTATGTCCTGTTATTTGGGAAAATGATTGGGCTCAGCTGGGAAGCTTTTCTGCTTCATATGATATTTCCTGAAACATGGTCAAGCAGCTGTGAATGTCAGAGAATCAGGTCAACCAACAATTGACCTGGGATGTCCAAAATGGCTGACTTACATGTTAGTCAGCATTTGGTACTGGCTGTTGGCTGGGAATGAGAACAAGTCATTTTTCCAGTAGCCCCCCTCTGTGGCTTGTATTTCCCTCTCTGAGACTGCTCTTTCAAAGAGCAGAAAGTAGACAATGACAATGATCTTACAGCCTGATTTTCTAGAATATCACTTTTGCAACATGCTTTTTGTTGGGGCCTATACACAGGCTGGACCAGAATCAAGATTAGGGGAGGTCCCACTTATTGATGTGAAGGGTGATGTGAGCATAAAGACAAGGAAATAATTTGGAGGTACTGAAGAATAGTTATGATGGAAAGTAATGTTTATTTATATTTAAATTCACAGTTTAATAATCTGGACACATTCCATTTCATACTATGCTTTTGTATTTTCTAAATTTGTAAAATTTTTTAATTTTAATTTTTATTAGAAAATATGAAATTAAAATAATTCTATTGATTTTTTAAGATAGTTTCCTAACATGAGTCAATTAATAAGTGTGGTAATGTCAACAAGAATAGACAAAATACTTACAGAATGGTATGACATATAGTTATTCATGGCAATGTATAAAACCCATGGTCTTTTTCATGGAAAACATCAAAAGAGAGCTGGCTTCAGATCTAAATAATGATTGTTAAGTTGCTTGATGTCTTAAAATCTAAGTTTTCTCATTTCTTAAGCAAGGATAATAATATTCTTGTGGATATTTCCTATTTGTCATTGTGCTAGTCAGCTTTCTATCACAGGGACCAAAATACCTCAGCAGAACAACTCAGAGAAGGAAAAGCTTATTTCAGAACCATTTCAGAGGTCTCTGTTTATGGGGGGTTGACTCCATTGTTCTGAGGTGAAGCAGAACATCCTGTTGGAAGGGCATGATGGAGGAGAGCTACTCATCTCATTACAGTTAGACAACAGAGAGAGAAAGCCAGAGAGGGTAAGGGAGGTATGAGATAAGGACAGGATATAGTCTTCAAGAATGTGAGAGGATCAGGTCAACCAACAATTGACCTGGGATGTCCAAAATGGCTGACTTACATGGTTAGTCAGCATTTGGTACTGGCTATTGACCTACTTCCTCTAGCGATTCACTAACTGCTTAGAGTTCCCACCAGGTCGTCCAGTCAAATTATCATTCCATTGAATGGACTAGTCCACCAAAGAGATAACAGCTCTCATAATCCCAGTCTTTTCATCTGTACATTGCTATGTTGCCATGAGCTTTGCTGGGGATGTTAAAGACCCAAGCTATAACAGCATTCTAGCATCTATCTTATAATTCTTCTCAACTAGTAGACTCAAATTTTGTTTGAGGAACTGCCCGTTCTCCAACATCCTACCTTAGGCCTCTATGACTCAACCAATTATGATATTTCTCTCTTCTGGCATAAACTATGAAATCGGGGCTGGACCTGTGATTCACACCAAGCCAAACAGAATAAATTTATTAGCACTTGGAATGTCAGGACAAGAAAGACATTTCTTTATATAAGCAAAGAAGCATGTAGCATGTTTTGAGTAGGGGAAGCATGAGACTTAGCATTCGACTGATGATACAGAGCTCAGAGCAAATGGATAACAAAACTACATCATTAGTGATGGCCTCATGGCATTGGATCAACCTACAACTGAAGCTAGCTCTTCTGGACAGGCTATATTGAGAGCTAATAATACATCTTAGTTTTCTAAATGTCTTTAAATTGAAATTTCTGATACTAGTAAAATTAAGAGTTTTAAAAATCTATGTTTTTAAGGTTGTTTCAAGGACTATATTTGATTATTCGTAGAAAACATTATCCACAGTGTATGAAATTTAATCAACATTTTTTTTCACCATTTTTTACTCAGTGTTTTGAATTATGGGAATAATTTTAATCAATCAAAGAGTTTTCTTTTTTCTTAAGAACCAAATAAAAATGCATTTTCTCTTCAGTTACTAAACAAAGAAAAAGTCCTAGGAGTTTGAATCTATTTGACTTTAATTTAAATACATAAGGTAGAGCTGTCTGCAATTACATGCTTACCTACAAGAGGAATATGATATAAATGAAAAACACAATAAAAATGTAATTACAGAAGCTAGATGATTTTTTTTTCTTTTAAAAACGTTTATGTTGGATAAAAAGAGCTGATTTATATTATTTTTATGATTACAGTATTCTATTTATATTTTCAGCACTGAATTAATTTCCTTGTCTAATGCTAACCTTGCTGAGGATCCTTTTAAAATACTTAAATGAGTTGAGTACAAAAATCATCACAGTGAACACAAATACTTACATTTGAAAACTCTGGAAGGAGCTTCTTGAATAGTTTAGAGTGGTAAATAAGTAACTTAAGAAATTGTACCCCATCTTCTTATTTATTAATTTGAAACAATAACAACTGTTATTTTTCATAGACTTAACAAGGATGAAATCTTTTTATAAAATATTCAAGTTGATAAATAAATAACATCACATATAAAGAGCTGTATGTTTGCATTATAAGCAAACTCTGCCAAGTTCTTGCTTAGCATCTATTTTAGATTTTATGGCCTTTAACCAACAGCAGGCATCAGACATGAATGATGAAATGAATTATATCCAAATAGGCCAATGTCCAAATGTGTGTGTGTGTGTGTGTGTGTGTGTGTATATATATATATATATATATATATATAGAGAGAGAGAGAGAGAGAGAGAGAGAGAGAGAGAGAGGACTGCAGTTTTATAATGTGAATGAGTCATGATTAAATTTTTAAATTTATCAGGTATTCTCACACATAAAACATTCACTTTGTTAATCACATGGAGAGTCCTTAAGCTGCTAGTTTGAAAAGCTCAATTTCCTATATTGAATGTAGTGAATATACACTGAGTCTGTAGTCTCATCTACCTGCATACAGATATCCAGGTGTTTTTTTTTTTTTTTTTTTCCTAAATCAAAATCATTGAAGGGAACCTAGACACATATCTGTGACAAAATTGGGGATGCATTAATAAACTTCATTTTCTTTAAATTCATCCCACATATCTACAGGTCATTATAGATCTGTGTTGTAATTTGTTGCAAAATTTAGGAAACATATTTTTATAACTTCCTTTATTCTCACAATTAATCGCAGACACATAATGTTCAGGAAGTATAAAAATTTCACCAGTGCAGGCAGAAATCAGGGATCAATATAATGAAAAAGAAATTGAACCAGTTCCTGATTCTAATCTGAGATATATAACAATGATTTGGTTTTGTGGAGTTTAATTTCTTTAATCCTTATTATTTTACTTTTGTTAACAATAACTTTCAGTCCCCCAATATAAACATTGTTCACCTGAAGTACGTAATCATGAAACCTAAGATGAACTAGCCAAGGGCACTACTGCTTAGGTTTAAACCAGAAGGTGATGTATGAAAACTCTGCTTGTTTGTCCTAAGTGCTTTAACTTCTCAGGAGAGTTCCTTGCTCTTATTCCATATACATTCTGCATCCTTTATAAGTGGCTTATGCTATTTCTTTTCAGTCTAAAACATCACAGCTGGATCCTATAACTGTCCCCTGACTGTACCACATCCATTCTATTATTTTGGTTCAAATTTTTGATTCAGTTCTTGACTATGGCCTCACTGTCACATGTCCTTGTAAGTCCAAAAACATGAGGCCAGGCTATCAAACAACAGAAAACTTTCTTTATAACTATCATACCTTAACTTTGATGGATAGTGAGAAAATCAAGAGAATTTGGGACATTTACTGAGTTCTTTTCACTGGGAATATATAATGACTGATTTTTAAAAATTTCTCATCTTTATATAAATACATGGAAATTATTATTTTGCTGTAAGTTATTTTGGAAACAATCACTTTGCATCTTCAAGTTTGCATCTCTGTGATCTTGGAGGTCTTTAATAGATTTTATTGCAAATTAATCATCTCCTTGATTCTTCTAAGAAGGCTCACTGCTTGGGAGGCTGAATGAGGATTATTAAATTAATTAAGGTTTTCTAAATTTCACATCTAAATGAATCAAAGGTATATAAAATATTATCCACAATTGGAAGATAATATTATGCAAAAACAATTATCCACTTTGAAGATAATAAAAACTGAAGAATTAAATCATGGTATAATATAAGGATTTAAATAGCCAAATCTCATAGTGAAATTTTCTTAACTTATTTACATGATTTCTACTATATTATCTAGTCTTTACCCCCATATAACATTGCTTTAAAAAAATTACATTAACTTTGAAACTATCCCAAAATGTGTGGAATAATTAACAGAGTTGTAATCACTGTTATAAACCTCCTGAGAGCAGTCACACTAATAAAACTGGCATATTAAATTCTACAGAAAAAAATCGGGTGCAACTAAACGTGATTAATGATGAACCTACTAATTTTACATGCAAGGAATATTAAGCAGTTGTGGACTTTGACTTGTATCAAACATCCTCATTAATCTGATTCTTTGTTTGATAGGAGCAAACATACCAGCAGTTACCTCACTTGACTCAAATGATTGAATCCCGTGCTCTTTTGATTATGTAGGATGTTTGTTGCTTAGAGTAGAAAGATAATCCCAGAACTTTGATGAGACAATAGTAGAGAATGTACTACAAATTTGTAAGAATTTGTACTAGAAATTCTTAAACAGCTGTTTTCACTGCTTAACCCTAACAGAAAAATTTGTAAGTTCTCATGTGACCACATGTTATTAAATAGATAGCCTTTGGCAAGTTCAGCATCATCAGTATCCTCCAGTGTCTATGACTTTTTTTAAGTAATTTTGTGATTAATAGTGATGCTCTTTGGAAAAATTCTTGACATGAGAGGAAAATTGAATTCATAATGTTTCATCTATGTGCACATGACCAACTGTGGACTTTTATCCAAATGAAGAGTGAGAAACTGGCACAGCCATTTTGTTAGAAGGAAGGACACTGTCCAACTATCATACACCTGCAGTTTCACAATATAAAACGACCTTTTTTACTGTGTAATGAAACTATTCTTGATACCAGTACTGTTTCCTCTGAGGAAACTCCTGCTTTTAAAATGATAATGCCCAAGACCATGATGTTGGGTAGACAGGCTGAACATTATTTACTTTGTCTGGGGAAGTCGCTGACCATGATTAATTTTCTGTCTATATCTCAAATGTCAACCATACAGTTACTTTGTCTATTAAAGATCAATTTCTTTCCTTATGTTATTTATTTTTCTTACTGTATTCATTGTTTTGTCTTTCATTTGTTAATAATGTTCATAGCCTGGATAATTACCTCAAGTTTAGGTCTTCACCATAGGGGAGGGGCAGAAACCTGAATACCATTTTCCAAACCTAATTCCAAACCTGTGTATTGAGAGATGCCGTTTTCTTAAAACTAGGCAGATGACGATATTGGGGCTACACATGATGATTGCACAAATAATTTTTTAAATTGCAGAAGTATGTGGTAACTGCCTTTAAGGTCTCAACATTCAACTGAGAGAACAGGAGTAAAATTAGGACTCAGTGCAGACTGCATAATTTGGGAAATGGTAATAAAGGAACTTAAGCAATGATTATATGCCACCTACCTTGCTAAACATTTTAACAAGAGTTTTCTTACGTCACACAGTTGTGATTAATGCCAAGGTAAGTGAAGGCATAGAGAACTTCCAAAATATGCTCAACTCACAGTTGGCATGTGGTGGATCAAATCTTCTTGAGGCTAAGTACTATCTGAAAATACTGATCAGAAAAAAAAAAATTAGCTGCTGTGTTCCATACTTGAAGCAATTACTACAGCTTTTACAGGGCAGCATCTGATTTAATTGAAACGTGCATATGGGGATTCCAGTGTGACAACCTGCAAATAGAATAGACCCCTTAAAGCTAATTCTGAGAATATCCTGAAATCGAGAATTTCCTCTACTTTCTTATTATTTTCCTTAAAATGGGATATGTCTAGTAGTTTTTTCTGGGCCTTTAAATAAATGTGTGGATGACTTAGCTATGTTGTATATGCCTGAGTATTATGATGTCCTTTATTCTTGCATAAATGCTCATTTTATTTTAACTTTTGCTGCTCTTCTCTAAATATCATAGTGAGACACCGCCCGTGAATTATTTGAGTTTATTTGAGTGCCTTCACTTGGCCTTGGGCCAAGGAGATTTAGGTTTGGCATTGCAAACTATTTTGTGGCTCCTCCCACTCCCACATGATTTTGCAATGCACTTGACCTTTGTCTTCCATCAGCTAGGGAGACAGCTTTATTAGCTCCAGAGTCAGGTATAACCCATTGGATACTTGACAGCCTACTTCCTACCTTGTTTGGCAAAAGAACATTCCGTGAAAAACTTGATGCTTCCCCCATATAAATAAAGAAAATGGGCTCACACTCTCTCTTTCCAGTGTGGAAGCTTGATCCTTAAGGACGAAGAGCCATTCCATCCCCACTTTCTAAAACTACTTCTTATGTCCTGTGGTTTCTTCAATGTTTTCTCTTTTTTAGCTTTATTTCTCAGCCAGGTGTTACACACAGAGAAAATCCAAATTTCATACCCCTTGCAGGACATAGACGAGATATCATAACTGCTGTTGATGAGGTGATGATAAAGAGGATGATGATAAGGACTATAATGGTATCGAATGGAGCTCTTTTCCAGATAATATAATTAGATCCAATCACTTATTTCTTCTGTAACAGCCAATCAAGTTGGGGATATAGTGTCTGTCTTTGAGAAACTGGCTATACAATTATAATCCCGAGAACAGTCTTGAGAAAACATCCACAATGTACAGTTTGGGTAAAGACTAAGTCAAAGAAATCTTCACCACTTACCAAAATTAGATATTATTATCTCAATATGGATTTGTTTGTATCTCAATAGATTTTTCTGTTTTTAAAGCTGGTTTTTAAAACTAAATATAGGCTCCTTGATTTTTTTAAATAAGTATTTAAAATTAAGAAAGAAAAAAGATTATTTGTATTGAACATAATGAAAGAATGTTTATAATGATTTCCTGATTGTGCTTATATTATTAAGCAAATGCTCAGAATGCAGGTAATATGAAATCTTATGAAAATTGATAATATTTCCATATAAGTTGATTTACTTACCAAACTAAGTTCAATCGTCTTTGTATGTCTTCTTGACTCTTAGCTTTCTTACACTTTCTAATTTTATTCTCTATGACTATTATTATTCCTTTACTTTTACATACGTTGTAGTCTTATTCATTTCAAACTGGTAAGGAAAGTACTGTAATGATGATAGTTTGTTTCACAATTATTCATGGATAAATCAGACAACTCACTGCACCATTAAAGCACAACCTGTTACTTCCAACTCACTGAAACAAGAATGACTTCTATTTTTGTAAAACTAGGATCTAATGTCTGCCCAGTAACTTTCAGGTCCTGTAGAAAGATTTTTCCAAATATACCATGATTAAAAAAATTATCGGGTACCAAAGAGATGAGGCCTTACAATGATCATTAAAAATGAATATAGTTGAATTAGATTCTGAGATGGATAGAAAGCTGAAAAAGAGCAGAAAAGAGTTTTGGTGAAGAGTCTTGTTACTTCTTATAAAAATTAAGGGAAAAATCAAATTGTGGAATACATACCATACTTTTAAATATAAAACTACTTAATTAAATCAGAAGCAGAAATATTTGCATCATTTCCTCTTGGAATTTTGAAAAAGGTGAAGAAATATCATATTTCCTTTGGAAACAACACCCCTCCCCCTCCTGCCCCACCAAGTGGAGCATCTTCAATGACTTGAAAACAAAATGTCACATACTTGTCAGCCCAGGCTTTGTGTCCCATTTTTCAGGTCTACACAATCAAAAGTTGAAATCCAATAAGGTTAAGAAGATAGCTTTTCAAATATTATCAGGAGCTGCTAGAAAACAGACTACTTGAAATTGGCATATATATATATATATATATATATATATATATATATATATATATATATATAAAAGACACTCCAAACATAAAATGAAGGTTGCAGAAGGTTACAGAAATTCAAGAGCAGAGGAAATTAAATTACAGCCAAGCAAAAACTTATACAAGATCTTTTTATCAATAGATGGTTACTCATTTTGTTTGTATTCTCAAATGTATAAAACTAAATAGGTAGGGAATAAGATGACTAGAGGAATAGGATTCTCTTATTTTGGCTTCTCTTGAGTGTACTTTGGATATTCAGTTAACACAGAAAGAGAGAAAGAGAAAGCAGTCTCCAACCTAATTAAGAATAACACATACTGTCCTTTCAGCTTGTTTCACAATATTGCATGTGTACATCAAAGCAGCTTTCTTTTTTTCCTTCCTAAAGAATTTGTATATGGGAATAAAACAAATCCAGATTCCTTTTCTGTTTTTTAGTGCAATTTCCATATTCTATATGTGACTAAAGATTAAAAATTGAGACGTTGATATCACAACATGCCTCATGCCTCATTTTCAGGTTTGGTTGTTAGTTTATTATTTATTTATTTAATTAATTTTAAACAAAAACATTTTCTGGATAAGTACATCAACCTACAGATAGCTAAGGGTACAAGATAAAGCCCATGTAGCTCTGCCTTCATACATCTCTCCTACCAAGATGTTACTGTTTCACTTAAATTTTTGTTTCTATGATCAAACTGCAGGGCCAGAGCAGCCCAGAGGAGAGCAAATTTATCTGGGGCTCATGGTTTCAGTGGTCATTGTCCACAGACATTCAAATCCATTGCTCTGTACCCGAGGTGGGCAGCACATCCTGGGGAAAGGTTGAGGTAGAGGGAAACTGTTCCCCTCATGGGAGCAAGGAAACATAAATAGAAGGACAGGGGAGGGACTGCATTCAAACTAGGATGCACTGATTGGGTTATAGGTTTTTTAATTTAATCATTAAACCTCTGAATATTCTTGCACTAACAGAAGATTTTGGGGGACATCTCATATCCAACCACAGCAGTCACACATGCAAATAAAGCCATCTGTACATGCCAGACCAGACAGGCCAAAAGAGAAACCTATTTTATCATCTCGCCTCATACCTTTTATGAAAACAACATGGTCCTTTGTTTATCAGCTGAGTCAAACTGGGAGGGCTTTTGATGGTGAAGTAGAAGAAATTGGTTCCTGTCATAAATTAAGATGATGATAAACTTTTATAACCAGTATATGTAAAAAGTGAAGACTATCAAACTATTTTTGGTTTCAAAATAGTAAAGCAGGATTCGAAAAATGTATTATAGGACATCATATAGACCTCAAAACAATATATATATATATATATATATATATATATATATATATATATATATATATATATATATATCAATGAATGCCTATATGTTGAATATCCAATATACATTGGTACATTGGATATCATTTTAGCAATTATTCATTAACCACTACTGTATGACCACTACTATCAATCTTCCACAACATGAGAAACACGGAAATTCATATTTTATTAAATATAATCAAAATTTGTAAATAAATAGGTAACACATGCTTCACATTAGTCTAAATACTTATAGTCTCAAATATGTGTTACTGTATTTAAATGACTTTAATAATATCATTTAATCACTTTGTCATTTTAGAGCTTTTGGTTATATCTCCACAAGAAAACAAATGCACCTGTACATAATCAACTCAAAAGACAGAATACAACTAAATAATAGAAGTATATACAATAGTTCACCTTTAACCAGTATAAATTTTAATGGGAATTGTTTAGGAAATCCCAGGGATAGATAATGACTTATATAGGGAAGGCTGAAATGAAGCACATTATTCCTACCTTGTCCTGTCTTCCTAGACCAACCCTATCATTGCAGCAAGACATTTTTATCTAAGTCAATATACTCTAATCAGTTTGGGGAGGCTAGTTTACTTGAAAATACTGTCAAATTTTTTGTTTAATGGACTAGCGTGAAATACTTATAATACTTGTAATTCTTATAATAACTCATTGAAATAATGAGTTAATATAAGTATCTACATTAATGATATTGATGTCCATGCCTCATGTGAAGGAATAGTACTCGTGCAGCCAGGTCTTTCATGCAAATCGAGAGACTCCCATCTTAAAATAACAACTTCCCACCACAATTGGATCAGGCTCAGTGACCTGTGGGTAATAAATGACTAACCACCAAACCAAACAACAGACAAATAAATCAACTGCCAATAGCATTCTTTCAATCCCCTGGGATTGATATGTTTAATTAAGGAAAACAAATTATGTTGTGTTGAATCTGTAATGATGCTGTGAATCAAGCCGTATTTAAATGATTTGTCTTGCAATATTTGTGTACTAATTATATCATTCAATTCTGAAGTAACAGGTGAGATAAAAGAAGTAGAAAGAAGATTTCATTTGTCATGTGTTGTGCTTTGAAAACATGAGCAATTAGCCATTTCTTTGAATCAAAACAGGAAGATAAAAATCATGAGGACACATTAAAAGTTGTATTTTCTGAGGCAGAGTTGTAGCTTTAGGTTTTGATTTCACATTAGATATGTAGAAAATTTTTGCAATGAAAATGTATAAAATTTCAGGCAGTATTTGATGAAGTACCCCAAACCATGTTATAAAGAAGTTCTTTTCTATCCCACTTCTGTGATTGTTACATTATTATTACAAGTGTAATATGTGGTATGTTTAGTAACTCAGACTTTACAATTAGTTGCCAATATTTAAATTGCTGCCTTCATTTTCTTATCTCTACTTTACTTTTTTTTTTCATTAGGGCACAAAATCTTTATCTGGGAACTTGACAATAAAATTTTTATAACATTACCGAGAAAAGTGAATAAATTGTAACAAATATGAAGTTAAGTCTCATTTAAGTCTCTGATATAGCATAAGTCCTATAGGAAAGTAAGATATAATTTCTCAATCGTTACCATGGTTAGAAAATGACATTGATGCTTTGAAATTTCACCTTTGTGAAATATTTTTCATCAAATAAGACTGCAATTTTCTTTTTATAGCCCTCAAGACTCCTAAAATTTTCTCTTCATTATCCCAAATGAAGTCCTTTTGACTTAATCTCATCAGACTCAATGCTAAAGAGTTAGAAGCAGTGTCAATACAAGCTGGACCAAAACATTTCTACCCCAAGTTTCAAATGTTTTATGTATGTATTAGTGTATTCCAATACGTGAATATATGAGGGCTTACCAAGTATTCTCTATATTCTGTGCTGAATGCAATATTATGTTCCACTAGCTGGTCTAATCTTTGTGAGCCTATTAGTTAATAATGTATGAGAATGTATTGGTGTATAAATATACAGTCAAAATGCATGTGTTTTAAAAGAGATGACAGATTGATTTTGTTTGATGTTTTTATATAGAGATGAGAAAGAGCAGGCTTTGAGTGGAACAGAATTGGAAAAGTTTGAAATGGAGAACATGATGCAGCATAACATTTTACAATAAGGTACAGCAAATAGACAACTAAAGTTCACAGGAAGATACTGGGAACCTAAACAAGATGGCAATAATAGTGTGTTTTAAAAGAAGGAGAAAACAAAGTCGAAGGACAGATGGGCTTCACAGTCAAGCAAAAAAAAAAAAAAATACGGCTTCATCCCAGGTGAGAAGACTTAATAAGTCCTTGAGTCTTTACTGACGTGATAGAGTGAGAATTTTATAAGGACCAGTCTGGTTGAAGTGAACAGAGACTGCTGAAGATGCAGTATCCAGTTATCAACTTAAACTATATAATTTGGGATTGAAATGATAGAGCAGTGAACTGAAGCAGCAGCTGTGGAATAAATATAAATAATAAAGCATGAGCTTTCATGAGAAATTGAATTTAGAAGACGAAGGGCATATATCTAGACTGATATTTCCAGGGAGTTTAGTTTTAGATATAACAACTCATTTCATGCTCATAAAAAAAAAAGAGTGTGAGAGACAGACACAGAGAGAGGAGAGAGAGAGAGAGAGAGAGAGAGAGAGAGAGAGAGAGAGAGAGAGAGAGAGAGAAAAGGAGAAATATTATTAAGGGATAATTGCCCATTTTAATTGCTTGGTTGAAAGTAAAGATTGAAAGTGGAGAAATGCAGAATTTGCTGGACAGACAGGAGTGAGGTCTGTGTGCCAGGTTCCATCTGGAGCATCTCAGGGAGTCACCTCTCTCTTTACACATTTCAAAGCAAAAAATGGACTTGTTATCCTAGGATTTTGAATCTCAGACCAAGAAAACTCTTTGAAAATATCTCCTTTTGTTAGGTCTCCTCTTGTTGAACACTGAAAATTATCTCTGATCAGAATTAAAATGTCTTTTCACAGAGTGATGCTGTTGATTGGAATCCATCTTATTAAACATGCATAGCTGTGTGGCCATTACTTGCAGTCATTATTTATGGCCATTATTTGTGATTAACTTTGGTCTTTGGTACAAATCAATGGTAACTAATAAGAGTTCAACCTATTCAAAATTTATCTAGTGTATATATTTTTTGTAATTGTTTGAAAACAAACCAATACAAAATTTATGGAATCAGCAAGTTTTCTTTGACGGAAACTGGAGAGGAATCAAGTCATAATTCGTGGAATGCCTTCCACTGGCATAAGAAGCTAGAGGTACATCTTACTGAATGCAAATGTGAAAACAGATGCTGTTCAGTGGATTTGACTGTGGACCATTTCCCCCCTTTCTTTTAACTTTTAAGATATTTAAAGATGCCAGATTGTTCTAGCCACAAGTGTCAACCATTCATTAGCTTAATGGAAAAAGGTAACAGATTATGTACATAATAGTCACCCAGGGAGAAGATATACATTTACAGCCCGTAACACTTATGTAGATAGATTGTAGACATAATAATCTTCTACAGGAGGGAGAGAGACAAACAATTACCCTAATGGAAAGCAAGAGAATGTGATTAAAATTAAATACTACCTAAAGACAGATAGTTGTGGTAGGAATGACACAGGGGACAGCTATAAACTTGGCCAAGTCTTTGGGCAACAGATACCAGACACAGGTAAGATAATAGATATGTCAAGCCTCACTTGAAGAAACCATTGTAATTTTTTTTTTTTGAAAGCATCTCAACTTTGGTTTTTACTGGCATCGTGAATCTAAAATCACTTCCAAAAGTGACTCATCTCAATTCTCTCTGGGTAAGGTGTGATATCACTACCATGTTTGAAGTTTTATGTGAGAGTGAACAATTGGATGGGCAGATTACCTTGTTGAGTAATCTCTTTATATGATGAAAACCTCTTCATCATATGATGAGAGAAAAAATCATGAAAATTTAAATGATAAAAAAGAAAGGGCATGCTTTGAATGGATTTATGATAGAGTTGGGCCATGTCAAAAATGCAGTGGCCTAAAGGAACCAGAAGAAGCTGCTGGCTGAAAAAGAAAACTTGGCTGCTGCACTTGGCAAATAACTGAATTGATTAAATGAAGGAATGAGCTTGAAAGTGGACCCCGGTCTCCAAGGAGAATGAACTTCGCTGATAATTTGATTTTAATCTTGTGAGGCCTTGACTATGGATCAGAGCCAAGCCCAATTGGATTTCTTACCTATAGAACTATGACTTTAAAAAAATTAAAAATAAATAAATAAACACTGTTAGAACAAATTCTTGATTATATTGGGCTCAAAGACCAGAAATTATGTCATGTTTTAAATATTTATAATAAGGACTTAAATCATTATAAATATAAAATGTGAATAGCCCTGAATGAGCTAAATGATGGTGCACCATCATCTCAGTTTAATTTTAAAGGAATATGGTTAGAAAGAAGGAATTGGCACATGTCTTTTCTTGGGTTGCTAGGGGTTTGACTGAGAATAAAGTGCTTTGAAAAAACGTCTTTGACTTATATGGTCTGACTTATCAAGGAATAATGAAATGCAATATGTAGTTAAGAGTAAATTCTATGTTTGTGTTTTCTAACAATTACTATCATGCCATTTATTAGGTATGAAATTCATTTGCACTCTTGAGAGAAAGAAGTGTATTTTCATTATGCAGTTGCTTCATGAAGACCTTGACTTTTAATAAGGAAATAAATGTATTTCCATATATCCTTAATAAAGAAAGAAATAAAATTTTTAAAAAGTGTTTAAGTTACAAAAATTATTATGAAATAAGTACTTATTCTCATTTTTAAGACAGTGCAATATCAGGTGTACTGTCGCAGGTGGTAACATGGAGATTTGTGAGTTGACAGTGTTTTATGAAAATAGTAATGGGTGAAGAAGGGAGAAATATAATCACTCTGCTATAATTCAACATTATAATTAAGATATTTAATATAAAATTAATGTGAAATTTCTAGGTTTGAATAACTCATTGTTGTATGCCCTTCTGCTCATTTCTTTTCTGACAGCAATGTGTTTTATGTATTTTTAAAAATCTCACTCCTGATATTTTGGCTCCTCAGTTCAAATCAAATATATCCATGTCCCAGATTCATGGGAAATAATAATAACACCTTGAATTTCATATCTGATTTTTTCATTATTCTCAATTTTTCTTCCAGTATTATAAAGTTTGTGAATCTGTTGGGGATGATTTTTTTCTAAATGCTTACACTGGGGAATATAAAATATTAACATTAGCTTTGCTTTCCTGAAGTTATAGTTGTTTATTTTGATGGTTTTAATATTAAGTGATCAACATTTTAAATCCCAATTCAAGAGTAATGAGTAGAGATCAATCAATTCACACTTATAAACGTGAATTGATCTGTACTTCTTATACAAGTGAACCATGAAAATAATTCAGCATGACTTCCAGAAAGCCAAATTGGAAAGCATTTGGAATTACTACATAGTCAGTGCCTTTGAATATAGCAAATGAGCTATATTCTACTGACTTTCTCTACTGTATCCATTTTTCTCCAGTGAACCAGTTAGTTGCTTCCCCTAATATTTCATTAATGCAATTTTCAAAAATGTCACAAGCCCATGTTTTATATTCAAAATGCTTTTTTCTGATGCTTAATTTTGTGACCTTTTGACATTTGGTCCTATTGGGCATACCTTCCTTTTAAATCACCTCCTCCTCTGAACATTTTGTGTTCTTCCTATTTCACTCATCACTACTGGTCTATGTACCTTTGTGTTTGTTTTCTCTTCCTCTCAGCAACTACGTGATAAATCACCAAGCTCTCTCATAGGCCTAATTCCTTATTCTATTTTCTACCTGTAGGTGATCTCAACTATTAGTGATAAGTAGGTGATTCTTTATTTTACATACCAAACACAGAACTCTCAAATTGGAGTTTAGCCAACTTTTGATTTACAATCTCTTCTTGGGATGCTTGACAGCATGCCCCAAACCAAGTTTAGAGATTTTCGTCATTGTTAAGTTATCCATTAGTATGTAACAATGTACTGCAAAACCTGAGGTTTTATGAAAAAAAAAATGTAATTTTATGTGTGTGTGTGTGTATCACAGTTGTATACACACATACATACATTCATAAGGAAATGAGAGAGAGAGAGAGAGAGAGGTAAACTTCTTTAAACCAGGAATTTGGGAATGGCTTTACTAGGATATTTTATTGAGAGGTCTCTCAAGAGATTGAGTGAAGTGTTGCCCATGACTATAGTCATTTAAACTTGATGAAAGATAGAGGGTTCTTTACCAAAGTACCTGACCTGACTAACATGATTTGCCAATTGGTGCTGGCAGATCTCCTAAGGCCTCAGTTATTCACCACATGGGCTTCTTTTGAGGAATGCTTTTGAGGACTGCTCAAACATCCTTACAACATGATGGATGGCTTCCTGCAGACTGAGCAATAGGAGAGACAAGCTGGGCACTGTTGTCTCATCTGTCAATACTCCATTGGTTTCCTGGGTCAGTCATGATTTGGAGGGAGAAGGGAGCATATAAAATGTAAATAGCACATAGTGAGTATTAGGGGGACCTTTGTAGAACTGCATTCCTGCATTGAATAAGATTGTGTTGTCCTGTGCCTCTACACCCCTCAGGCCCTCAGCAATGACAGGCAGGCTAAGGATCAAATTGTCACACCTCCTTTCCCTTCACTCTTTCACATTCATTCTGTTGCTTTAGCCATGTGGGGTTTTGTTGTTGTTGTTGTTGTTATTTATTTATTAATTTTTCTCTCAAATATGTTTTGAATCTACTCATAGAGTGATTATATTACAACCACTGAAGCCTTAATCAGTCAAGTTGCATATGTTTTCATCTTCTACAACCAGTTACTTTTGTACTACACAAATTAGAGTGTTATATGCCCTAATCCAATTTAAAACATATCCTTGGTTTTCTTCTGCTTTTAGGCTCACAGGCCTACCATGACTTTGATATGACTTCTAAAACCCTGCTTGGTTTGGCTTCTACTTCTCAGATACAACACAGGTGACTTCACCTTTCCTCTGATTTTGCATATATACAATACCATTCAGTGTCTTCGTGTGCACCTGAGGAATTAGCTGTCTTTCTACCTGGATATCGCATTTTGTTTTTCTCCTTAGTTAACTAACATCATCTTTCATGTTTTTCTTTCTGAAACAAAAATTTTGAACCTCTCTAAGTTAAGTCTTTTTATAATATGTGCCAAAGTAAGGCGTGCATTCATATTTCTTATAGGATTATAGTTTTACTTTTATTTTTATGCTTATTTTATTCACTTTAACCTTTTAGATATATTAGACTTACAGTCTTTTTTGTATCTTTGTCTTCATAAACTTCTACTTAGATGAAAGGCAAGAATAGAAAGATGAGAATACAGTGAGTTTTATTTTTGTTTGTGTTGCTTTGTTTTCATTATGATAAAGGGGAGTATCAACACACCAACAAATATTTATCAAATAGAAACCCTTTGCTGCTGCTGTAGTAAATACAAACAATAATGATTCTTGAAGTCTACTTCATTTTGAAAATGTAAAAATAATCATAAAAAAATGAGGATCAGAAAAGGAATGAATCATATGTGTTAACACAAAAGAATATTCTGTTATCAGGGGGAGGATCTTTTCTTCTTTAAAATCATAGTAATACAATTCTAAAATCTTAGTAGTTCATTCTTTTTTTGTTATCCTTCAGCTACATTTGTACAAGAACATGTCAATATTTCTAACTGATTTAGCCTTTTTAAGGATAACTATGAGAAAATAAATGGATAGCCTAAAATCACTTAACTAAATCACTCCCATTACTATAGGAATATTTGATCTGGTGAGAGAGTCAATTAATTCAAAGCAACAAAATAATCCTATAAAAGCATGCAAAGCAACTTTTCCACATGCCAGCAACACACCTGGCATATGGAAAACAAGCCATGTACTGAACTGTGTAAAAGACCATATAACAGGTCAAGATATATATATATATATATATATATATATATATATATATATATATATATATATATATATATATAATAGTATGCAACTAATTAGAATATTAAGTTAAATCATAAGGCAAAGCGTGTCTTCTCTAAACTCAATAACATTTTGAAGATTTGGATTTTTCAGGCTTCTGCCATTTTAGAAATTCACCAATGCTGGTGTTGTCATACAAAGAAAAGTTAAAAAAAAACAAAAAAACTGTCTTGGTGAATCAAGTGTTGACTTTTATTAAAATGTCACCAAAACTCTTCTGACAAGAAAGTTACTTAGTGATATCTGCTCCATACCTCTCAGCCCTAAGATCCTAGCAAAAAAATTTAAACACTCTGCTTGAAGCCTGCTGTTTTGTGAATCTGCACTGACAACTTCCTGACCTCTCTCTCTGGGTCAGAGACATCTCCAGCCTTGTAGGAAACCTTTTTGCCATCAATAATTGTCATGACACTTATACTTTAGTTACTGCCTTCTTTACTCCCTGTAGAGGAGATTGGTAGAATATTCTAGGAATAAAATTCATGCATTTCTTTCAGACAATGTTAGATGTTTATTTTGTGCTTACAGAAAAAAAAAAAAACCCAAAACAGTTGTGAGTGCTAACTGCCTTGTGATTCATATATAAGAGGGCTCTTTGCCAACATAAATTTATCATAAATGCTAACAAAGCCCAGTGGAAGAGCAGGTTGGGAGTCACCAGAGAAGCAAAGGGTCAGAATGAAAGGATTGCAGATGCAATTTTACCTGAACTGGGAAAGGCTGCCTAGAAGAGAAGGGATACAAGTGTTAGAAATAGGTTGTTCTGTGGGACACAGGCTTCAAGCAATGGTACTTCGAGGCAAGAGTAATAAAATGAACAAAGTCCTGAGTTAGGAAGGTGCCAGTTACATTGGGAAAACAGTATTTGTCTCAACTAGTGACACTGGAGTATTAAATATATGGCAGTGTGGTATAGCACTGGGGTTTTAACTGATGGTCAGCTCAGACATTGTCAATAAAATCTGGAATTCATTCTGTAGGTAGTACATTCAATACTTTTTATTCATGATCCTACACTTAGTGAGTTAGGGTGAGCAAGATGGAGTGGCTCATGTGGTCTTGGGACACACACAGAGAAGGCTTTTGGCCAAGCCATGTTGTGCTCAATGGGGAGGGATGACAACTAGGCCTTGTGTTTCACCCATTCCAGCAGATTAGTTCAGAAATGTTCTAATTTTTATGACAGATCACATGAGGGAATGTGCCCAAACAAGCAATTTTCAAAGCTACTTAAAATTTACACAGCAGTGAATCCAAACACCAAACATTTTGTGAATATATCCATTGGTTAGCTCTAATTTCCAGAAATTTAATTATTTATTGGTATGTTTTTAAATAGATTTTTTTTGAGAAACTGTCTAAGTGAATAGCTTAAGTTTAATCACTTGCTGATCTTTACAGGAAATCAATTTACATGTAGACTAACCATACACTGAAAGCTACATTGTCCTTTTGAAAATATGGAGGAACTAGGGTAAAAAATTCCCAATTGAATTATGTCAGCAGCTATCGTAGCATTCCTGGATCTCTTCCCTGCATGGAATGACATCCCCAACTATCTTCTTTGAACTCTTTGAATTTTCAGAACTGTGTAATCACGTTATTAAATACTAGAAGGTTTATAACATTTATTGCTAAAATTAGTTCTTGTTATCCTAGACAGTATTTCTGTAAACAAAAAGGAACTTGTTTTATCTTAGATGAAGCCTGCAT
The DNA here is from genome assembly GCF_047511675.1 of Marmota flaviventris. NCBI lineage: Eukaryota > Metazoa > Chordata > Mammalia > Rodentia > Sciuridae > Marmota > Marmota flaviventris. The sequence goes on from NC_092506.1 coordinate 27,206,690, forward strand.
GTCTTTGCTAAATGCAGAGTGTTAACAAAAAGGTTGACAGTAGTTTGCTCACATTTAAAGTCTATAAATGTCACTGTGAAGATGCAACTATATCAAGTATTACCCACGTTTCCTTGGTTGTGCTTTGATATTTTTCTGCTAAGATATTTTCTTTGCCTTTCTGAAGTGCTCTGAGTCTCAGGTAATTAGAACCTGATTAATCAAATTTGTAGCACTTCGTTTACTTGATTTTTCCTTCACTGCTGAAATAATCCTGCCTTTTACTAATGGATGATGCTTTTGATAATGGAGGATGTTTTAATCATCATGCTTTGAAGATAGATGGTCATTCCATTTAATCAAATGTTGTTTGACAGAGTATTGTCTTGGAGGTTTGCAAAGATAGTGACTCAGAGGTGGAAGGCATGTGGTAGTCTAGAGGAAACCATGTACATTTATTTAATAATGCTGTTAGCCCATGACATGATAAAGGAGAGAACACAAATAATATTTTTTGAAATATGATCTCAATATATTGCCCAAGCTGGTCCATATCTCCTACTCTCAAGTGTCCTTTATATCTCAGCCTCCAGATTTGCCAGGACTATAGCTGCTCACCATACTCAATTTTAGAACTAATTTCTAATTCAATACTATAATAGTTATTAAAATGAAATATAATTGAGGAACATTTTAAATATTACATGTTGAATTTAAAAATCACATGATTTTTTTATTATTTCCTTGATTTAAATCTAAGCATGTACTAAACTAATGACCAACATTTTGGGAATTTACCTGGTTTTGTTTAAATAGTTTTGGAAAAGATAGAAACCCTGTATGTGTGTCTGTTTTGCAAACTGAAGATTTTCAAGTATACATGTATGTAATTTGCTAAGTGGATATTCCTTCAAATTTGAGAGTGGTAAAAAATTTGTTTTATTCAAAAATATTTCGTTTTCATGTTGGAAGAAAAAAATGTTACTTTAAAAATAATTGTGGGGCTGAGTGCTGTGGCACACACTTATAATCCTAGCAGCTAGGGAGGCTGAGGCAGGAGGATCCAGGATCCAGAGTCCAAAGCCAGGCTCAGCAACTGTGAGGTGCTAAGAAAGTCAGTGAGACCCTGTCTCCAAATAAAATACAAAATTGGGCTGGGGATGTGGCTCAATTCCCTTGAGTTCTATTCTTGGTACAAAAAAAAAAAAAAAATTGTGGGGCTTATTATTTAGCCTAGTAAAGTAAAGTTACACTTCAAACATTCCACAAAAATATCATCAACATGTACCAAAAATAGTAAGCTAGCTAAGAGAAGAAAGACAGATGTTGTATAAAAGACAAAGAATCTTAAAAGATTAGTTTCTCAGAGAACTAGTCTATTCTGATATATTATCTAGAAAAGAAATATCCAAGAATACATGCTAAACAGGGAAAGCAGAATCTCTGGCTGTAAAACAGGATTTATTTTTGTTAAAGCCATTGACCAGGAAAATAAGGCTGCATGAACAGACACCTCAAAATTCAGACACTAAAAAAAAATAATCACAAGGCCACCATCCCACCCACCATAGCTGTCCCATCACCAAGACAGGCCACTTCCAGTCACTGCCATCCCATCTCTGAAAGTGGTCACCGCCATCTTGAGACACAGCCATCAATGCTATCTTGAGGTATGGCAGTTTCCATCTTGGGACACCAACTGGGGCCTGGAGGCTGAATGTTAGGGTTTCTGAAGGTTTGGTTACACCTGAGATCTTTCTGGTGGCTGTGCTAGCAGGGCTCTCCCCAAGTCCCTGAGTCGTGAAGTGCAAAGTAACTCATGTGACTGGTAATAGCAGGTCAGAAGGTAGGATGAGAGTGGGAGGGCATCTTGCTCTTGGTTCACCCAGCCAATCCAGCACCCTCCAGATTCCCAGGGCCTACTCAGGCCAGAATTTGCTGGGCTCTTATCAGCCCTGTTCCTTATTCCCTTCCCAGTGAGGCATCTACCAATCCTCTGGCCCCACCAGGTCTGGCATAAGTCTGGCTCTCAACAGAGCCCTCCAGCTCTCTAATCCCCAGAATTCCAGCCCTTCTCCTTCCACCAACCTGGCCAAGCATGCACAGTTATGTGGCCAACCAGCAACTCTCTGTGCTTGTATCTGCCCTATAGAATATAGCTCTATGCAATAAGCACACATGTCCCAGTGCTCAGCCCTCAGGATGACCTGGGGGAGAAGTGTGTGTCATCTTAATAGGAGCTATTTGGTTTATTGTTTGCTTTGGGTGCTGTTAATATTAATCTCCCCCTTAAACTTGAAGTCCTGGAGACCTTCAAGAACACTATAACTCTATAGGAAAGAAACTGTACAACCTTAGATCCACAGTGCTAGATGTGAAGACACATGAATAACATGAGAAAACAAGAAAACAAGTACCGAAAATAAACTAAGGTGCTTCAATAATAGAATACATTGAAAACACAGTAGAAGAAATGTCAGAGAAAGAGTTAAGAATGTACAAACTTAAACTGTTCTGCAACAAAATGTGGACGTAAGGAATGAAATCAGAGATAAATTTCAGGAGGTGAAAGATCACTACAATAATGAGATAGAGATTATGAAAAGAAACCAAGCAGAAATCCTCAAAATTGAGGAAACAATAAACTGAATTAAAAATTCAAATAAAAATATCACCAACAGGCTAGACCACTTGGAAGACAGAAAAGTAGGCAACAAATACAAAATAAATAATCTTGGAAATAGAGTTGACCCTTCAGGGAAGATGGTAAGAAACCATGAACAGAATATCCAAGAATTATGGAAAAACTTGAAAAGACCAAATTTAAAATTTATCAGGATAGATGAAGGAACAGAGGAAGAAAACAGAGGATTGCACAATTTTTTCAATGATATTATATAAGAAAATTTCCCAAACCTAAACAATGAAAAAAAAATCAAATACAAGAGAATTACAGGACCCCAAATATACAAAATTACCTCAGACCCACACCTCTACACATTCTAATGAAAATGACTAACACAGACAATAAAGATAAAATCTTAAAGACAGTGAGAGGAAAAAAAGCAAATTATATATAGGGGTAAACCAATTTGGATCTTAATTAATTTCTCAGCTCAGAGCTTCAGAATTATAAGGTCCTAGAATAATATATTTCAAGCTCTGAAAGAAAATGGATATCAACCAAGAATTTTATATCCAGCAAAATTAAATTTCAGATTTGAAGCTGAAATGAAAACCTTTCATGAGAAACAAAAGTAAAAAGACTTCACAATTAAAAACAAAGCCCTACAGATATTTTCAGCAAACTATTCCAAGAGGAGGAAGTGAAAAAGAAAGAAAGAAAGAAAGAAAGAAAGAAAGAAAGAAAGAAAGAAAGAAAGAAAGAAAGAATCGTTCTATAAAATAGACCGTATCTATGACACAAAGCATTCTTAGCAAATGCAAAAAAAATTAGAAATACTACCCTGCATTCTATTAGATCATAATGTAATGAATTAGAAATCAATGATAAAATAAAAAACATATGCTACACTAACACATGGAGACAAAGTAATATGCTATTGGATAATGAATGGATAGGAGAAGATATCAGGGATGCAATAAAGAAAACTAGAGGTAAATGAAAACAATGATACAAAACATCAAAATATCTGGGACACTGTGAAGGCAGTGCTAAGAGTAAAGGTTGAGCTCAATTATTAAAAAAAAAAAAAAAAAAAATAGAAAGTCAATGAATGAATGACCTAACATTACATCTCAAAGCCCTAAAAGAAGAAGAACTAATTAACACCAAAAGCAGTAGGAGAGAGAAAATAATTAAAATCAGAGCTGAAATCAATCAAATTGAAACAAAAGAAACATTTCAAAAAATTGATGAAATGTTGTTTCTTTGAAAAACGTAAATGAAACTGATAAACCTTTAGCTATGCCAATGAAGAAAAAGAGAGAAAACTCAAATTATTAAATCCACGATGAAAAAGTAAATATCACAATGGACGCTAATGAAATGCTGAAGATGATTAGAAAATATTTTGAAAATTTATACTCCAGTAAAATAGAAAATCTTGAAGACATCCTCAATTTCTAAAGACCTACCCAAACTAAATCAAAAGAACATAAACAATTTGAACAGATCCATTTCAAGCAACGAATAGAAGACATCATCAAAAGCCTACCTGTGGGAGACCAACCTCACACGTGACTGGGTTACACTCCCCGGCTGGGTGCTGAGGCACTCAGTCCCAGAAATGTGGCAGAGCTTTCCCCACCCTTCTTGGGCCTGAGGGTCGCTGTCTCCTGCATGGGTGTGTCTTGCTACAGCCCCATGGGTGGAGCTATGCTCACCTGTTCCTTTGTAATATTGTCCTGACCAGCAGGACACATCAAGAGGGCCCGAACCTAGGTGGGGAGGAATGAAGGGACAAGAGACACTGAAGGGCATGCCGAGGGGGGATGAGAGGTCTTTTGCATAGCCTCTTCCCCAATCCTGACACATTTTAAGGTACCATTGTCAAAGGGTGAACTTTTAAGAATTTCATTAATTAAGTTTCAGTAAGAAAAGGTGGGAACAGGCACCTTTTCTGGGCCAAAGGATTCATAATAATCTTTTAAACAGTCTCCTGCTCTAAGCCATCTTTTACCATCAATGGTCCCTTCAAGGGGAAACCACGGACACAATTCTCCTATGTATGAAAAGAATAATTTTAAGTCATTTTTCTTAACACGCCCCCCCCCCCCAGTGTCTTGAGGGCCTCCTTAAGGCCTGACAAAAATGAACCATGTGACGAAACTGCTTGTCCCATGGTGGGTCACTCACTGTGCGTCGTCCCCACTCTCCTCCTGGACCTGTCTCTCGGTGGTGTCTGCCAAGGCAATCACAAGCTCCGCTTGGCTAAGTCTCCCCGGAGGATGGCATTCCCCCTCAGTCAAAGGCTCAAGCACACAATGTTGGGCACCAAATGTCCCCACCGGCAGGACACATCAATGAGGGCAGTGAACCTAGGTGGGGAGGAATGAAGGGACAAGAGACATGAGGGATGACAGCAAGACAGGAGTTCTGATCAAGCTGCAAATTTTTATTGTTCACACAGGGGTATTTATATGCTGGGGATGGGGAAGCTCTCTTATTGGCAGTTGCTGGATGTGGGTGGTAAAACTGCCAGCTGCAGGATGTCTGATGATCCTGATAACCGCAGGATGTTTCAGGAAGATAGGTAGCTGCAGGATGTCTCCCAGGCAGGATGTCTCCCAGGGGGCTGTTTCTTGTAAATGTCAGGCTATTCTTTGAAGGAGAATTTCCTTCTAGCCCCTGACACTTTGTAATATAACCCCTTGCCATGTTTAGGATAGAAACTTCCATGGAAGTGCCTTGAGTATGTCCCCTTCTCTTACTGTGCCCTTGGGTGTGGTCTACCCAGGTGTCAGTCAACCTACTGACAGTGGACATCATGAAGACACTCAGCCCCCTGAAACCTGACCCCTTGCCTCATTTGAATAGCTTCTCCTCAATAAAAGGGGTCAGCAGGTGCTCTCGCTCTCTCTCTCTTTCTGCGGACCCTTAAGGTCAGAGGAACCATCACAGCGACCCCAAAGAAAAAGGTATTTGTGTCTCTTGTGTGGTTATTTTGTATAGCACAGTCAGCCCAGTTCAACTAGAGTGACCCCTGAGCCTTTTAGTCACGAGAACAGAAACCTGGCACCTACCAACCAAGAATAGCTCAGGAACAGATACTCATGGAGTTCTACAAGACATTCAATAATTAACACCAACATTTTTCAAAGTATTTTATCAAATAACAAAGGAGGAAAACCTTCCAAACTCATTCTATGAGGCTAGTATCACATTGATGTGAAAACAAGACAAAGACACATCAAGGAATGAAAACTTTCAGACCGATATCCCTGATGAACATAGACACCAAAATTCTCAATAAAATTCTGGCAAATTGCATACAAAAATTTATTAAAAAGATAGTGCACCATGATCAAGTGGGGTTCATTTCAGGGATCCAAAGATGGTTCAACATTCAGAAGTCAATAAATGTAATTCATCACGGCAATACACTTAAAGACAAGAATTACATGATCATTTCAATAGATGTGGGAAAAGCATTTAACAAAATAGAGCACCCCTTCATATTCAAAACACAAGAAAAACTAGAGATAGTTGGAACATATCTCAACATTGTAAAAGTTCTAAACCCAAGAGCAGCATCATTCTAAATGGAGAAAAATTGAAAACTTTCCCTCTAAAAACCGGAACAAGACAATGAGGTCCTCTATCACCACATTAATGTCCTTGAAAATCTAGCCAGAGCAATTAACCAGACCAAAGAAATTAAAGGGATACAAATAAGGAAAAGAATATCAAAACTATCACTATATGCTGATGATGTAATTCTGTATTTAGAAAATCCAAAATAATTCCACCAGAAATCTTCTAGAACTAATAAATAAATTCTGCAAAGTAGCAGAATATAAAAGTAGTACCCACAATTCAAAAAAAAAATTCTATATATCAGTGATAGATCAACCAAAAGAGAAATTAGGCAAACTACCCCATTCACATTAGTCTCAAAAAAGAAAGAAAAGAAAAGAACAACATGGGAATCCAATCTAACCAAAAGGTGAAAGACATATACAATGAAAACTACAGAACATTAAAGAAAGAAATTGGAAAAAAAAACAAAAAACCATAGAAGATGGAAAGATCTTCCATGCTCTTGGACAGGCAGAATTAATATTGTCAAAATGGCCATACTACCAATAGCAGTATATAGATTTAGTGCAAAATTCTTATTAAAATCAAAATGACATTCTTCCTATTTTTATAAAAAGCAATCATGAAATTCATTTGGAAAAATAAGAGATCTAGAATAGCCAAAGCAATATATATCAAGAAAACTGCAGCAGGAGGCATCACAATACCAAAAACTATACTACAGAGCCATAGTAACAAAACCAGCATGGTACTAGCACCAAAATAGACATGTAGCTAATGGTACCGAATAAAAGACACAGACACAAACCCACATAAATACAGTTTTCTCCCTCTCCATAAAAGCACCAAAAACATTCATGGGAGAAAGATAGCCTCTTTAACAAATGTTGCTGGACAAACTGGAATTTCAAAATGAAACTAAATACTCTCACTCACCCTGCACAAAACTCAACTCAACGTGGATCAAAGACTTAGGCACCAGAATAGAGACCCTGAGACTAAGAGAAGAAAAAGTAAGTCCAAATCTTTACCATGATGGCTTAGAAACTGATTCCCTTAACAAGCCACTTAAAGCATAAGAAGTAAAATCAAGAATCAATAAATGAGATTTATTCAAACTAAACAGCTACTTTTCAGTAAAGGAAACAATCACTAATGTAAAAAGAGTGCCTACAGAATGAAAGAAAATCTTTAGCACCTGCACCTCAGATAAAGCATTAACCTCTAGGATATAAAAAGAACTAAAAAAATTCAATACCAAAATAAATGAATAACTCAATCCATAAATGGTCTAAGGTATTGAACAGACACTTTACAGAAGTATATATACAGTTGATCAACAAATACATGAAAAAAATATTCAACATTTCTAGCAATTAGATAATGCAAATCAAAACTAAGATTCAATCTCACTTAAATCAGAATGGCAGTTATCAAGAATACAAGCAACAATAAATGTTGGTGATGATGTGGGGGAAAAGGTACACTCATACACTGTTGGTGAGACTATAAATTGGTACAACCACTCTTAAAAGCCGTATGAAGATGCCTCAGAAAACTTGGAATGGACCAGATATCCCACTCTTAGGTTTATATCTATCTAAAGGACTTAAAATCAGTATATTATAATGATGCAGCCATAGAAATGTTTATAGTGGCTCAATTCATAATAGCCAAACTATGGAACCAAACTATATTTCTTTCAACAGATGAATGGATAATGAAAATGTGATACATATACAAGATGGAATATTGCTCAGCCTTAAAAAAAATAATGAAATTATGGCATTTTCAGGTAAATGGATGAAGCTGGAGAATATCATGCTAAGTGAAATAAGCTAATCCCCCCAAACCAAAGGCTGAATGTTTTCTCTGATATGTGGATACTAATTCACAGTAAGGGGCAGGGAGCTAGGGAAAAATAAAAGTACTTTGGATTAGGTAGAGGGAAGTGAAGGGACGAGAGCAGGTATGGGAGGAGGAAGGATAGTAGAATGAATTGTACATTATTACCCTATATACATGTATGATTGCATAAATGGTATTACTCTAAATCATGTACAACCAGAAGAACGAGAAGTTATACTCCATTTATGTATGATGTATCAAAATGCATTTTACTGTCATGTATAACTCATTAGAACAAATAAACAATCTAAAATAAACCAAAGTTACTCTTTTACTCTGCTTTTTCACTGCTGTGACTAAATGATCTGGAAAAAAAAAACAATTTAAAGGAGAAAAGGTTTATTTGAAAAACTCACAGTTACAGAAGTCTCATTCCAAAGGAGGCTGGCTCCATTTCTCAGGGCTGGAGGTGAGGCAGAACACCATGGCAGAAGAGTGTGCCAGAGGAAGCCACGACATGATATTCAAGAAGCAGAGACAGACTCCACTGGCCAGATACAAAATGTATGCCCCCAAATCATGCTCCCAATCCCCACCTCCACCTACCCGCCTTTAGTTAATCTTATCAGGGGATGAATTCACTGATTGGGTTAAGGCACTCACAACTGAATCATTTCTCCTTTAGCCCTTCTGGCATTATCTCATACTTGAGCTCAAGTAACACATGAGAATAAGAATTAAAATTTTATATATATACTCACTAACACTTTCAATCGTTAATCTTTTTGACTTGTAACATTGTTATGAGTATAGTTTTAATGTGAGTTTTTCGAAGATTAAATCTAATGAGCATATTTTATGTATCTGTCATTCATATATATTCATTTGTGCTTTGGTAGTGTGAATTTGTGTGAGTGTGTGTGTGTGTGTGTGTGTGTGAGAGAGAGAGTGAGAGAGAGAGAGAGAGAGAGAGAGAGAGAGAGAAATATTTTCCTTCTTAAAAATGGATTTTTTCTATTGTACAGAGTTATACATTTTAAATATATTTCCAATATAAGTCTTTAACAAATACATGATTACATGAAGCATCATCTCTTGTAATCAATTAACAAAAGTTTTTAGTCTTCAGAAAGTTCAGCTTATTAATAAAATCATGTTTTCTTCTCTATGTATCCTAATAAATTTTTACCTTCACAAGATCACCTAGATTTTGCTCTATACATTCTTCTAGACAGTTTATCCTTTTAGCTCTTACATATTTATTTTTTAATTCTTTTCATATTCATTTTGTATATCGTAGATGCATCATGCATCTTTTTTCCCCATATAGCTTTCCAAATATTTACCACTCTTTTTCAAACTTCTGTACTGTACTCATTATATTAATTGGCATCCTTGTCAAAAATCACTTTGTATTGGTCAGACACATTGGTGCACACCTCCAACTCCAGTGACTCAGGAGGCTGACACAGAAGGATCACAAGCTCCAGGTCCATCTGTGCAACTCAGTGAGACTTTGTCTTGAAATAAAAACAAATGATTAAATAATGGGTTTGAAAATGTAGCTAAGCATTACAGTGACCTGGATTTGATCCTCAGTATTGCATGTGTGTGTGTGTGTGCACACACACACACACACAATCCCTTTTTATTATATGTACTCACTATAATCTTATTAGTAAATTCGTTTACTTTCAGGATATAAATTGAGAATTATGAAACTATTTAGCATGCATACCAGGATTGGACAAGCAAGAAAACAAATTATAGATAGCAACAGCCATGTTTCTTAATGCCTGTGAAAAGGTTACAAATAAACAGGTATAGAAAACTACAATTAGGAATGTGTTGCTGAATTAGAGTTGGGAATATCAGCCTAAATAAATATTTATCATCATTAGTGTAGAGTGAGAAACAAATTTATTATTGACAAATATATTTTTAATTTCCATCCACTAAAAGAGCATAGAGACCTTATAGCTCAGTAGCAAACAGCTGATGTAGCATCCAAGTCAGTTTCTGAATACCATCTTCCAACAAATGAACCAGAACTCCCTAGAGGAATGACTTATTCTAGAAGGGGAGCAGAGAGAGTATCAGACAGCCTGGAGCACCTCAGAGTGCAATAAAGTTAAGGAGGGATCAAAAGTTTTAAAAGGTATGAAGACAGATAAACAGATTCCCAAAGTTTCCAAAGAGCAACAAAATAAATAGCAAAGTGTCTGTTAAGCCAAGCACAAACACCATGTTTATGAGTCTGTACTGATAATGTGAATAAACTAAACTAAACAAAGAAGAGATGTTTAAAAATTTTCTCCCCACAGAATAAGTGATACAAATAATACATGTGTAATGCCAAATAATATGTCTAGTCTTCCTAAATCTAGTCTACTGATGAAAAAATAATCCCCAATGGAAAGAAATCCTACAAACCAACAGACCAGTATGTTTTGAGATTCTTACAGTCATAAAAAAAATCAAGGACTAACTAAGAATCTGTTATCAAATAAGTGGAAATAAAGGAGACAAAGGGCCATGAATCAATGCAATATTGTAAATGGTAACATGGGACCAGGAAAGGACATTAGTAGAAAATATTTTAAGATATTGGTTAACTCCTACAGTTCAGTTAATACTATTGCACTAATGCTTATTTATTAAATTTTAAAAATGACCCCAAGTTATGTAAGATAGAAAAGCTGGCTGAAAGGTAGAGGGGCCTCTCTTTAGCAACAGATAGGATTAAATGATTGAACACATCAAAGAGGATTAGTGAAATCAAATTTCCAGAAAGCAATTACAAAATGCAACATAAAGAATACTTTTTCAGGAGCTGGGGATGTGGCTCAAGCAGTAAAGTGCTTTCCTGGCATGCGTGGGGCTCTGGGTTCCATCCTCAACCCTACATAAAAATAAAGATATTGTGTCCACCTAAAACTAAAATATAAATATTTTTTAAAAGAATAATTTTCAAAAAAGTGTAAAACATATTGGGAATCAAGAAAATTTTCTGAAAGAATTGAAATTTGAATTCCATTAGGGCAATATAAAGAAAGTGGGGCTTATACCATTATTTTAAATTAACAATAACACCAGAGACACAGTATTAATTTCTTTTTAAAATTTTTTTAAAGAGAGAGAGAGAATTTTACTATTTATTTATTTTTTTAGTTTTCGGCAGACACAACATCTTTGTTTGTATGTCGTGCTGAGGATCCAACCGGAGCCGCACAAATGCTAGGCGAGCATGTTACCGCTTGAGCCACATCTCCAGCCCACAGTATTAATTTCAATGAAAGTCAGAGATGGATGGGAAAAGGAAGTATACTTTTATAGTGTAGAGGGTGGGGTAAGACTCAATCGGAAATGACAGCCTAGAACTCTATACTCAGTTCAAATACCCTTCAACTTGTGAGTTTAAGTAAATATAACCGCAAGAAAGGATAATTGTATGAATATAGAAAATTATGTATTGTCTCATGGTGTTTAAAATGTGTGTAGCATTAAAATTCATGCCAATAATAATGTAAAAGTCTGCAAGACTTTAATGGAGGAAATATTTTCTAAGAGAGATTCTAATATTATCAGGAGATGCATTTAGTGTGTGGTAAGAAATGTATGTTGTAATCCAGGGTAAAAATTAAGAGGAAGAAAAAAGAAATAAAATATTAGTAGACAAACAATTGTAATATACAGTGTAAGAAAAACAGGGGGAGGGTTAGGGATGAAAAGGAGAACTTAAATAATTGAGCCAATCATAAAAAAAAGAAATAATGATAAACTCAAAATTGCAGTAGTTACACTAAATGTATATGTTCTAAGTACTGATAAGTAAAATATATTACTTTTAAAATTATAAAATCCTAATATATGTGCTACATAAAAAAGACATTAAATGTATAAGATAAAGTAAATTGTAAATGGATGGAAAATGATGTGCCGTACAATAGAAGTCTCACATTTGGTATTTCTGTACTAATATTTTCCAAATTAGAGTTTAAGGTAGATGTATTATTATCCACAAAGATAGCATTTCAGAAAAAGAAATGGACCAATGTACTACATATAATGCTTTTAAATGTCTTTGTGGCCAGGAATATAGACTTGAAATGTTGAAATAAAAGTTTGAATGAACTTAAGATTATATTTGCTGTTACAAGGAAGTAATTCAAGGTACATATCTTAATAAAGGAAAGCACAACTAACAAAATCTAAAAGTATACTGAATATCTCAACCACAACATTAACATAATTAATCTAAATGAGATGAAGATGTTTTACAACAAAAGCATCATAACCCACATTTTTTTCATTGCAAACAAACATGTATTAAAATTATCAATAGAAGGATCCATAAAGTAATCTTCAAAAGACTAAATTGACAAAAACATCTTTGGTGAAATAACGTAAAATTCAATGCAAGACAGATACCTGGGAAAATCTCCAAATGTTTTAAAATTAAGCAATATACTTCTCAATAAGCCACAGGGGAGAAAAAGAGAACTATATAGAAAACAGGAAATGGTTTTTAATTAATTTTATTTGTATATGACAGTGGGATGCATTAAAATTCATATTACACATATAGAGCACAATTTTTCATATATCTGGTTGTATATATACAAAGTATATTCACACCAATTTGTGTCTTCATACATGTACTTTAGTTAATAATGACCATCACGTTCCACCATCATTTCTAACCCCATGTCCCCTCCTTTCCCCATCCACCTCTCTTCTGTATCCAGAGTTCTTCTATTCCTCCCATACTCTCCCTCCCTACCCCACTATGAATCAGCCTCCTTATATCAGCGAAAGCATTTGGCATTGGATAATATCACTTAGCATTATCTTCTCTAACTCCATACATTTACATACAAATGCCATGATTTTATTCTCTTTCATTGCTGAGTAATATTCCATTGTGTATATATGCCACATTTTTTATTCATTCATCTATTGAAGGCTTCTAGGTTGGTTCCACAGTTTAGCTATTGTGAATTGTGCTGCTATAAACATTGATGTGGCTATGTGCCTGTAATATGCTGTTTTTAAGTCCTTTGGGTGTAGACCAAGGAAAGGCATAGCTGGGTCAAACGGTGGTTCCATTCCAAATTTTCCAAGAAATTTCCATACTGCTTTCCAAATTGGATGCAACAATTTGCAGTCCCACTAGGAATGAATGAGTGTGCCTTTTCCCCCACATCCTCACCAACACTTATTGTTTTTGTATTCATAATAGATGCCATTCTAATGGGAGTGAAATGAAATCTTACAGTGGTTTTGATTTGCAGTTCTCTAATTGCTATTGATGATGAACATTTTTTTTCATATTTTTGTTGATTGATTGTATAACATCTTCTGAGAAGTGTCTCTTCAGGTCCTTGGCACATTTACTGATTGGGTTATTTGTTTTTGTTGGTTTTGTTATTGTTCTTTTACTTTTTGAGTTCTTTATATACCCTAGAGATTAATGCTCTATCCAATGTGTGAGGGGTAAAGATTTGCTCCCAAGATTTAGGCTCTCTATTCATGTTACAGATTTATTTTTTCCTGAGAAGAAACTTTTTAGTTTGAGTCCATCCCATTTATTGATTCTTAGTTTTAATTCTTGAGCCAAAAGAGTCTTGTTAAGGAAGTTGGGGCCTAATCCCACATGATGGAGATCAGGGTTTACTTTTTATTCTATTAGAGACAGGGTCTCTGGTTTTATTCCTAAATCCTTGATTCATTTTGAGTTGAGTTTTGTGCATGGTGAGAGATAGGGGCTTAATTTCATTTTGTTGCATATGGATTTCCAGTTTTCCCAGCATCATCTGTTGTAGAGCCTATCTTTTTTCCAGTGGATGTTTTTGGCACCTTTGTCAAGTATAAGATAATAGTAATTTTGTGTGTTAGTCCCTGTGTCCTCTATTCTTTACCATTGTTCTACCAGTCTGTATTGGTGCCAATAGCATGCTGTTTTTGTTACTATTGCTCTATAGTATTGTTAAGGTCTGGTATAGTGATACCACCTGCCTCACACTTCCTACTAAGGATTGATCTAGTTATTCTGGGTCTCTTATTTTTTTCCAGATGAATTTCATGATTGTTTTTTCAATTTCTATGAGGAATACCATTGGGATTTTGATTAGCATTAAATCTGTATGGTACTTTTTGTAGTATGGTCATTTTGATAATATTAATTCTGTCTATCCAAGAGCAAACCAGATCTTTCCATTTTCTAAGGTTCTTCTTTGATTTCTTTATTTAGGATTCTGTATTTTTCATTGTATAGATTTCACCTCTTTTGTTAAGTTGATTAAAAGTGTCTCCTTCCAGAGTCAGAACAAAAATGTACATAATATTTGTGTGTATGGCGTGTATGTGTGTATGTGTGAGTGTGTTTTACCATTAAATACTGGAAACATCATACTTTTTTGAATTTTCATTCTTAGACTTATACCACTTTATTAGTACAGATAAGTTTATGCAAAAATTTATTTCTTCAATTCTGAAAAATACAATTCAAATATAAATATATCATATGAGAGAAAAGGAAAAGGCTCAAACTTCAACACATTTTTTCACGCGCATGTGTGTCTGGTGTGTGTGTGTGTGTGTGTGTGTGTGGTGTAATTTTCTTTGGATCTTTCCAAGATTGAATTGCCCTTAATAATTACCACCCTGGGCAAAAAGCATGAATTTTAGTCAGACTTGATTAATAAAGGGTGGTCTTTAGGAATTCATAGAAATATAAGAAAAAAAACTTGGAATATTATTTAATGTATCTTCAATGACAACGCTATTGCTTAAAGCACCTTAGATTAATTTTTTTTCATTTTTGTGAAAATACAGTCCAGTGTTTTTTAAAGTCAGTTGTTATTGACTGTCTATAATAACACCACCAAATAAGGAATGTGAAAATGTTTGAATTATCTCAATGATTAGAGCCTGTTATTACAAATGAAAAGTTCTCAGGCTGGCTAGGCATTATTATGGCATACAGAAACTCTGCTAATTTATAGCATTGGTCCAGCATTTCTTATTGCATCTGGTCCAATCAACTATGCAAAATCCAACTAAAATTTCACAATTAATGGCAACTTTCTTTTCTTCTCTGTGATCTAAATGCCAACAATATTTATTCATTGTAGGACATAGAATAGGGAAGAAAGCTAATTTGTAATGCATATATGCCCAAAGACATTTTTGAAAATCGGGAACTTCCCTTTAGAGACTGGAAAATATTTATGGCAATGTTTGCACCTAAAGAAGCAAACTTAAATTTAAACTTAAGACAGGGATTTACCAAAGAGGTGTGTTTATTTTCTCCCTTGTGGATTTGAAACCAAGTAGGAACTGAGTAAGAATCGAAACAATATCCAAACTACTTATTAAATACTCCAAAGTCAAACTAAAATACCATGAGAATTCTACTCTAAATTAGGAAAATATAGGTTATATTTTTATGCAGTTGAAAGTAGGCTGTATGTAATATTTCCAAAATCACTGAAAAAAAATATACATATATATCTATATCAACTTTTATTACAATAAGTAAATGAAAGTTACAATTTCCAGGCTGCTTAATATAATTCAATACAGCGGAATCTAAAATTCTTATCACAACTGCCATTTCTTAAACATCCTGAGTATGAACACATTAAAAACTGCATAGCTGTTCTCATATCTTAGCACAGTAGCTCCTGGGCAAATGCATGTGGGAAAAGAACAGGGGCCAGGGTCAGCTTCTCATCTTTTTCCTGCTGAGCCCATCCAAGCACAAAACTTCCTTTTGTAGACAGTGGGAGCTTTGTGCTTCAATCTGCTCTACAGGGAGACAGAGCCAGAGAACTGAAGTCAATAGATGCTGTGTGTAGTTGTGATTGTGGGTTGCCCTCCCTAACTGGTGTCAGATTTGAATGGAATCTGCGAAGCTCTTGTTCTTTCTGGTGATTCTCAAAAGTGTCCTCTGCTTATTCTCTGTGGCTTTCTCAATTTTCCTCTCTCTATATAAAAAATATCCAGCTCAAGAGTAATAATGTCAAAACTAGCACCAGATAACTTACAGCTCAGGTTGATACACAGGGACTTACCATCCCTGTATCAAAGTTTGGAATTCTTAAAGAATATAAGGACATATATAATAATAACAATTAATAATAATAGTGATAAGAATAAAAGTTACCTTTACTTCAGTCGAATGACCAACAAAGGTTTTAAATACAATATTAAGAGTTTTTTTATGTGTATTCTGGGATATATTCACTGTTAAAATTTGTTATCTTTGAATCAAGTTTTCCAGATAGACCTGTAGAAAAATGATTGAGCCTACAGTTATGTTTTTTTTCAGGTATTAATGCCTAAAAGGTGTATGAAATTTACTATGTGTCAAGTACTTTGTCAGGACTACACATTTATTATGGGTATATACAGAGAGATCAAGTGAATTGCCAAATTTATATAATTTGCAAGAAGTGGATTTAAACCTAAACAGTTTGATTCTAGAATTTATTATCAGACACATCATATTTTACAAATAATATACATAATGGGGCATTATAATGGGATGATAATTAGTTTTAAATTAATTAAGAAACCCCATCATATGTTAAATGATAGGGGCTACAGTAGTCAGAAGTGGACATAGGCTAAAATCTCCATGGCCAGCCAAGCATCACCTCGAGCTAAGACGCTGATTTTTTGAGTCAGAGTATCTGGGTTGGAATCTTGACTCCATTACACACTGAAGTTAATGATAGCTCTTATGTTTTTGTGTGTTTGGTGAAGATTAAATGAGTTAATGCAAAAGTATCCATAATAGAGCATTGTGTTGACATAAGAATACAAAAATCTTAAATACTTTCATCCTGATTGTATAAAAAAGAGAAAAAAAAAAAGGTTACTAATCTCATAAGGAACAAGAAGGATGTGATAGAGCAATTGGATCTAGACAAATATGTTGGACTTTCAAAGGTGTTTAAAAAAATGGAGCAATTCTGCATCTGCTGGAACAAGTCAGTAGCCAGATCAGTATAACAGAAATATATTATTTTTTCTACTGTGACATCTTTTGTTTTTTTTTCTTTTTCATGCAGATATCTGAGAATGAAACTTACTACAGTGAGGTCTGATTTTTTTTTTTTTAATTGTTTTCACTATCCACACAAAACAGAGAGTTCAACCTTGAAGACTCTTGAAACAGTGCAGGGTAATGCTAACACATTGATTTTGGACTTTTAGTCATCAGAACTATGAAAGAATCATTGTCTGTTGTTTTAGAACACCTAGTCTATAGAAATTTGTTATAATAGTATAAGAAACTGATACAGATGTTATTAGAAAAAAGAATAAAGTGCAGGTCTTTAAATATATGGTGAAAAACAGAGAAATCATAAAAAACTGTTATTTTTTATGAGTGGGGACTGGACTTTGCTCAGTTCTTTACTATTTAGATTATCATAGGAAAAACACTAGATAAAGCTATAAACTTCCTGACAAGTCTCACCAAATATTAATTTATTCATATATTTTTCCCAGAATAAATTACCTTCATGTTTGAAGTTTTGGGCCATGATTGTATGATAATTGATAACAGATGTTTCTATCAATTGTGGATCATAAAGACTAAAAGCATGTATCTTTGTAACATATTTGTGAATTGAATTACTTTCAATGAGAGAACAAACATTTATTTAGAAACACCATGGTCTTAAATTTGTTTCAGTATTGATGGAAAGCAAACCTATTTACAAAACTCTTTAATATCCTTTAGTATCATATATAAATTCAACACCAATAAATATTTTAGAAAGCAACAGGGCAAAAGAGTTATTTTTTATAGACATCAAAGTTAGTCAATGACAACTTACATCTGTGACCAATGATTTCAGATTGTTTAATGAAAAATTATTAGAAGACAAGATTAATGAAAGATAGTTTCTAAAGAAAATGGTCTCTTTGCCTTGCCATGATTTTATAAATTGAAATCGCCACTTTTGTGTTATTTTTCAAAACATTTCACTTTTTTGTATTACTTGAATATGGTAAAACTCTGGAGTATTTAGATATTCTAGGTATACATCATGCTCTAAAATGCTCAAATTATTTTAAAATGAGATTTAGATGCTACTGAATAATTATAATAAAAAGGGTATCATGAATTTTTCTTAACTTAAATTTTTGATTTATAGTATTGATGAAATAATTAAAAACATGTTTTAAAATATTGAAAACTGCAGCCTTATCAATAGTTTTGCCATGAAACAAAAACCCCAAACTTGATATTCACAATGAAAATGACCCCTTGGTCATAACTATTACATTGCCATTCCAAAGAAGTAATAAATCCTCATTCACCTGTAATAGATTTGTCTTCTGTGATTATCAATCCTCTTGTTGAAGTAGGCAGTCAAACCATTCAACCACTTTGAAACTTAAATATCTCATAGAAGACATGGAAAAGCTGATGTTCCATAGCATTATTATCATATATAAATGGGATATAAAGGAATCTCTCTAGCCAGTGAAGCAGAAACTCAGATGCCTATTGAAATGGTAATTTGAAAAAGAAGGGTTTTGAAAGAGTTATATTCTGGAAGAAATATTTTTGGAATATTTTCTTAGTTGGTTATGTTAAATTTGGTCATCTAAAGGCAATCATAGATTACCACAATTTCAGAGCCAGAAAGAAAATATGTACTAGCTGAAGGGATTTTTTTCAATAATGTTTTATTTTCCATAATTTCTGATGTAAATTATTTTGGCAGTAACAGGTAAAATGGTTTCTCTGAAACAAATTTCAAACTTTAAGATGCCTTAAATATAGTTTTAATTCTTCCTTGAAAAATAAATAAATTCCCTTAAGATACCAATATAGTTATTTTACTTAGACAAAATGTGAATATTGAGCTGTCAAAAGATGAAAATTATTCTTCTAATCCTCTTCTTCTTCCTATAAATTTACCAGCAAATAATTTTGTGTCTGTATTCACAAATATCTATTATTTGTTGAACATGTCATATATTACACATATTAAAGATATAAGTTGATTTATATTTTCTCTGGATTGTAATTTGCTTTACTTACTATGTATTTTGAGGTATAGTTTTATGTTAGGTAAGTTTGTATTTTAGCATAAGTTTCTGTGTAATCATAAATAGTATTACCTCATATTTGTAAAGACTTACATATTTTATAATATTGATATGCTACAGTTTATTTAGTAATTCCTTATTGATGAACTTTTGTTTCAAAGCATTACAAATATTTCTGTAGTGACTACTTTCATGAGCATCTTGGCTCATACATCTGAATATTTCCATAGCATAAATTTTTTAAAAGGCAGATATGGATTAAATTTTGATGGATATTTCAACAGTGTTATCAAGAAAATCATCACTTACATAGCAACCTAACTTTCCAGTATAATGTATAATTAGGTTGGAATTTTCATAAATGATAGCTAATGCCTTCTATAACCTATGCTTCCTCTTCATCTTTTGAAACATTAATTATATCCTGCACTGGATTTATAAGACTGATCAAAATTGACTTAATTGTAAGAAAATTAACAAATAATAAATTTCTCACTGGAAATGATAATTTTAATATAACATTTTACTGTCAGAAGCTAAGGATCTGAGAAAGAGGCAGTAGAAACCTCCATTACTTTTTCAAACCAACTGTACTATTTAGCAAGATTTTAGAGGAAACTAAAATTGCAACTGGATTGCATTTAAAAGAAAACAAATTATAGCATTTCTGCAAGAAAAATTTGCTACAGTATTTTATTACTGGCTACAGAGTGGTTTAAAGTGTTTGCAACTCTTAAATGAGTTTGTCAAGAATATTTTAAAATTCCACCTTTCCATATCTCATATATATTTGGAAGAAATCTACCATTTTGTTACTCACACAAAAATCACAATTGATATTATTTTTTCTTTTATTTTTAATGTAGTTATTAATGTATTGTTGTTATATATAATACTGGATTCTTTGTGACATATTCATATGTGGCCACAATATAATTTACTCCAATTCTTTCCCCAGTACTAACCTTTCCCCTTATCTATCTATTAATTAATTTATTTAATTTTGGTACCAGGGTTTGAATCCAGAGTCTCCTAACCACTGACCCACATCCCAAGTCCTTTTTTTAACATCATAAGACTTTAATTTTTAAAACTATATATATATATATATATATATATATATATATATATATATATATAAATAAACTTTTTACAGACACAGATTGAGAGTTCAGGATACACTTTAAAAAAACTTTTCTTCTAATCAACTATATGTTGTTTATAACTACTAGGTTGTTGGATATATTTTACTAAATGAATTTTCACTTTCTTGTCATCATTTTTATTAAACTTAAAAATTCTTTCTTTTAGAACACAATTTTCATATCTCTGTTTGCATATAAAGTATGTTGACACCAATTCGTGTCTTCATACATGTACTTTGGATAATGATGTCCATCACATTCCACTGTCATTGCTAACCCCCTGCCTCCTTCCTTGCCCTCCCACTCCTCTGCCCTATTTAGATTTTCTCTGTTCCTCCCATGGCTCCCTCTCCCTACCCCATTATGAGTCAGTCACTTTATATCAGAGAAAACATTCGCCATTTGTTTTTTGGGGATTGTCTAACTTCACTTAGCATTATATTCTACAATTGCATCCTTTTACCTGCAAATGTCATGATTTTATTCTCTTTTATTGCTGGGTAATATCCCATTGTATATATATGCCACATTTTTTAATCTACTGAAGGACATTTATTTAGGTGTGTTCCACAGTTTAGCTATTGTGAATTGTGCATTATAAACATTGGTGCATCCAATATGGAAAGCAATATGGAGATTCCTTGGAAAACTTGTAATGGAACCACCATTTGACCCGCTATCCCTCTCCTCTGACTATATCCAAAGGACTTAAAAACAGCATACTACAGGGACACAACCCAAGTCTTTTTTTTTCAATGTTTTATTTTGAGACAAGGTCTTCCTAAGTTCTTAGGACCTCATAAGGTTGCTGAGATTAGTCTCCTCCTTGCGATTCTCCTGTCTCAGCCTCCTAAGTCACTAGGATTATAGGCATTCACCATAGCACCAGCTCCCTAATTGACTTTCTAAGGCACCTTAAATCTCACTAAACCACTTTCTATTTCAAACGTGGCATGTGATTATGTTAGAAAATGGTATTGCTGTCTGTATATAGTCACTCTAGAGGAATCAAGGGTACCTCAGTTTATTAATCTCAGATGTGTCATTTATTAACTGTAGCTCCTAAATGAATTCTTTAAATGTTCTAACCGTGTTTTCCTTATTCAAAGAAATTTGATTGGATCAGGTGCTATCCCAGGTCCTTCCAGCTCTAAGGAGATTATAAAGGTTAGATATATTATATATTTTTAATTTTTTTCTTGCTATAACACTAATGTCTTCAATGAAAACAGTCGTCTTTAAAACCTGCAAAAAATAAATGAATGACTATATGGAATTATTTGATTTTTTCAAACAAAATTCACCATCATAGTCAAAGAGCACAGACTTTCAAATCCCTGAGAATAGTATCCATTTCCCTTCTCTGCCCTGGACAGTGCATTCATTAAGGTTTTAATTAACATTTAGTATTAATCTGAAAAATATCAGGATAATAACATGTATTTTTAAATTTAGTGTGAGTTTAGATGAGTATGTTGATAAAACACAACTTTCAATATGTATCCATGTTTGTTAACACTTTCTATTAGAATTGTTACTTTCACGCTGCCAGGCATTTAGGATTTTAGTCTGTATCATTTCCTGCATCAATTCACCCTACTTTGACAAACACAGTAAGAATGATGGAACTCTTTGGTTGGCCCACTCCATCAACAGAGCAGGACATTTGGTGAGAAAATCAATTATAGCTCAGATTTCCAAACAAAGATCTCCTCTCAAAAAGAAAATAAAAGTAAAATCTTGCAACCCATCAATGCCTATGTCATGTTCAACACAAAATTATTTGCAGGGTCAGACCTATTAGTTAACGAAATCCTGAAGAGCAACATTTTCTGTCTCGAGTCTGTTCAAGTGAATGTCAAATTGTCATCAAAGGTTAGAAAGAGAACTTCAATTAACAGGCTGACACCTGAGACTAGAGTTAATGACATATGTCCAAAATTTTCTTACTCAAATGACCTAAAAGCTGAAACAAATTAATGATCTGAATTGGTCATAAGGTTTTTAAAATCCTGGCTTGAAGTAACAGCGAAATATGATCTAACTGTGAAAATGAGGTTTATTTTATTCTTTCTTTAAAGTTTCAAATTTAGAAAGCAGTGTTAGAAGGAATTTAGGAACAATCAGACTTTCAGCAGAAGTTTTCACATATCCCATCAGTTTCAGAAAATCCAACTGCTTAGTTGAATTCAGTTCCATTTCTTTCTTTGTTTCTTATTGAAACTATAACTTCAGCTTAAATGGCTTATATTAGAAATTCTGAGAAAGTAGTTTCTTCTAAAAAGTACTACTGAAATTTCTCATACTGTATAATAACTCTTTAAATCTCCTTATAAAATAAAAAAGAACAATTTTCAATCTTCCAAATGTGGATATCCAGTTTTCCCAGCACTATTTGTTGAAAAGGCTACTCTTTCTCCAATTTATGTTTTTGATACCTTTGTCTGTATTAGCGACCTCTAGAGGAATAGGTTTTATTTCAAGCTTTGCAGCAGGGAATTCCAGACTTGTTAACAGAGTCTCATTTAAATACATGAGCAAGCATACTGAGTGCCCATATCTCTGCTCTTCCTTGGCTTCTGTGGTCCTGGTGGAGGACCATGAGCTAGCCAAAGTCACATCCTAGAAGAGGTTGGGGGCGTGGGGGGTCCATACTTTATTACTAAACCTTAAATAAATCTAAGATTTTTTTTAATTTAATGCAAGAAAACATATCTACAAGTGAAACAAATTATCTGGTTTAAAAAAGTAAATAAATTTCCTAAATAAAAAAAAACAAATTAAGAATTTGCTCTTTCTTATTCAATTGTCTGATAAATATTACCTTAGTGAAAGTAGAACGGTAGATATGGCCTTCCATAGGATAATGGAAAAAGATTCATTCTGTTATCCATAAGTAAAGTAAAATCTTGAGGAGACACCATAGCACTTCCAAGCTATGAATTAGTCTTTACTAACAGTGAGTTATTGAACTCCACCAAGGTACAGATCTCCATCCATTTTCAGTTGTTGCTGTTCATCATATACACATGATGCTTTAGAAGCTGATATACTCCTAGATTCTTGGTAATGTGGTTTGCAAGAAGAAATCATTTTAAATGAAATTTATGGGGAAATAACAATTTTGTTTAATGTCTAATCCCCTTTCATCTTAGGAAAAATGTAATTGATTCTAATATTCAAGAGACAGGACCATGGTCTTGCATGACTGATGCTGAAAATGTGATTTGAGATACTGCTGTTATTTTTCAACTAAAGACCATTTATTTATTAATATTTAAATTTCCCAATAAACAGACTTGTAAAAAATTGTTTTTCTTCTGAAATTTGCTATAAATAAATTAAAAAAAAGCTGGAGTTGTAGCTCAATGGCAGGGTACTTGCCTAGAACATGTGAGGCACTGGGTTCAATCCTCAGCACCACATAAAAATAAATAAAATAAAGGCCTTCTATTCATCTACAACTATAATTTTTTTAATGAAATAGAAGAATAAGAAACCTACATTTATCTCAAGGAAGCAGAACAAAGACCCAGAGAGAAGTACCAAAAAAAAAAAAAAATCAACTTTTGTTAATTCAATCATTGTGAATATTAGTGTGTGTGTGAAAGCTAAGAGAAATGATGCCCTTTGACTTTGTGCTATCTAATAATTCTATGGAATTAGATACGTATTGATATATGCGTGCATATATGCCTTTACTCACATCTTACTTCAAGACCCGAAGTTGGTCTGGCAAACTTGCATTGGGGTCCTCATAATAACATATAGATCAAGGCAGAGTAAAAAAAAAAAAAAACAATAAAATTATTTTTGACTGGCTGTGGGAGGTGACTGAGGACTAGGAACAGGGACACAGGAGGATGAAGACAGGAGGTGACTGAGGACTAGGAACAGTGTGATCTATTCTCAATTGATGTTCTATTTGTCCATTTGCTTTCTGTAACTGGTTGTGGGCAATTGAGTTTTCTGTAGTGTTCTGAGCCTTCTATTATTTTCATTCTCCTTCTTTCTGTGTCTGTCAAAGTTCTTGCTTGCAAAAAACGAAAAATGAAATGTCTTAAGGCCAGGAGAAGTGTATTGAATATCAAGAGCTCCTGAAATTCATCAGAGTTTGCAAAACCTATTTGGAAACTGATCAGGAACTAAGGCATTTCTAGGGCATATGCAAAGCTTAGAAGTATAATGACAGTTTCTCAACATCACACTGTGGCTGGGTGCTGCAGTATAAGGCTTCTCTCTTTATCCGCAGTAGTTACAGAAGTCAAAACCTTGGACTCTGTGTCGCTAACTGCATAATAAATTCTAAAGTGGAACCAATCAAGTATTTGAATATTAGGCATTTCCTGATAGAAAGTCAACAATGAAAGGGTCTTTCCACCTCATTTCTTAAGTAAAGGGTTATATTACTGTATCCCTTCAGCATTTCATAAAATGGGATACTCTCTAAACATGAAAGCCAACTAAATATTGGATAAGATCAAGTGACACGTATTTACTACTTTTTTTTCCTCATCATTTATTTACATCTAGTTACACCACATATTCTCCTGCCACTTCATCTTTAAAGGCAAGATTCATATGTTCAATGCTCCTTAGGACCAGCTAGTGTATATTCACTTGAAAACTATTTTTGTGGTATTACTATATGCTGGGTCCAGATATTTTATTCTTAATATTTTCAAACACTGAATTCATCATGTTTGCAGACTGGTTGTTTATTCCTGTGTTTTGTTTCTCAGTTCAGAATATCATCCAGTTTAGATTTATCTTGGAATTTTCCCTCTCCTTCCTCTATTCTAACACCAAATCATTCTAAATATACATGTTACTATTTCAGGAATTTGTGCAACACACTTTATTTCTGCTGCTGTTATTACCAGTCACCAACATATATTATATAGCTATTGTGCACCTCAACAATTTGTCTTTTCCAAATGAAGTGGCATTACTTTATTTCACTTTAATTCCTTAATTTTGGTCACATTCCTATTTATCAGTATTTCCATAACACAATCCATCAAAGAAATTGTGCCTTATGTTTATTAAATCTTAACTAAAATCTAGTAAAAACTATTACATAATTGAAACTATCAGCAACCCCAAATTTCATTCTGTGTTCATTTCCTTCCTGTCCTTATTTAAATTTCTGGTTGTGAGGACTAAGAAAAAATTATTTATGAGACTCTTAGTGTCATTAAATTAGATGTTCTCTAAATATATTAAGTAAACACAATTAAGTTTTCATGATAGAAATTATTATTAATTTTATTTCTGTCTCCAACATCAAACAATTTGAGACAACAACAATTGGTTTTGACTCTGAACTTAACCCAGCATCTGGGAAAAAACAAAAACAAAACAAGACTTGTGTTTCTTTTTTGAATGTACAGAGCACACAACAGCACACAACAGAATTCTGGTGAGTGAGCTGATCACGTTAAATCAAGCCAAAATGAATACCATTAGAATTATTCTCTGCTACATTTTAGTTTATCTATCAACAACATTGTTGACCTAAATGGAAATCTGTGATGGACCTTTAAGTAATTAGACAGACATCCCACATAACCTATTTTATATCATCTTCTTAGAAATAATTCTTCATGTTCATTAGGTCATGCATAGTTATTGAATGAATTTCCTCTATGACCCACAACTTTCAAACTACAGATGTTAGACTGTTCAGCTGAGATCCTTGGTGCAGCTGAGAATCCTCTCCAGCTGCCCCAGTACTCAGTGTCTCTCTTCTCCACAGCATTAAAGTATGCAAAGCCATAAAACCATGCTGCTTTTTAATTCCACTTGTGTTTCTTTAGACAGGGGGGATTGCACCAGAACAATTGGGGACATCTTGTGCCTCTGAGTTTATAAAATATAATTAGAGAAAGAAAAAGTCTCATAATGTGTTTAAGCAGACCTCTTATAAGAAGGAAATGAACAAATACACAGTTTTTCTTTACTATATAAATTGACAGTGTATTTTAGCTCCAGCCAATTGCACTGATTCTGTGTGTTAGATGTTAAGCCACCACATCTTGAAAGGTATATCTGTCTATCAGAGGATAAATCTATGCTAATCCTCTCTGTAAAATTGGAAATAGAATTGAAAGGGTACTCTGGGGGAATTGGCCCTATTAGTTCAAAGCATAGATCTTGTAAAACCTTCCTGATGCCAAGTAGGATTTATTATTTTTCAAATGTGGAAGATAGAGTAGATACAAACTATGTTCTCCACCCCTTTGCCATAAGAATGTAGTTTTTATAGGAAGTTATCTTTTCAATGTCTAAAAACACCCAACTTTTTTTTTAGTAAATTGTAGAACTTTTGTCTTATAAACAAGAGCTTTGAAAACCTTTTCTAGATACATTTTCATCTATTTTAAGAAGTTCCCCATAGTTATCAAGGGACAATTAATTAATAGTATATATTTAATGTGTGGGATTTTTTCAGACAAAAGTAATATAAAAATTTAAAGAATGTTTTGAAGAATTTAAAGTTATGCTGTATAATAAAAAACACTTAGGTATTAATCTATTGTTTCTATTTTTCTGTAATTTTACATATAGATTTGATAAAGTCAAATTAAAATATTTTAATAAATTGACACACCTTTACCATTTGTTTCATATACTACTCTTGATCACAATGTTGCACAATAAACTCGACACTGATTACTGTGACTAATTTTACCTGAGATTTTATCAGATCTACTGTAATTGGTGTCCTAAACCTTACTCAAATCCAAAGCACGTTTAACTTCCAAATATTTAAATTATTATGTATGGCTTTTACTTTTGGTAATCATATTACTATATTGTTTTGAATTAGATAAAACTAAGATTAATAGTTTGTCCTTCATTTTGTTTCCTAAGTTTAAGTGGTTCTTGGAAGACTTCATACATTTTACTCTGTAAACATCTTTGATATTTGGTCACCAAGGAACACTTCCTGAAATAAGGTCTATACATGCTAATGGCACTATAAAATGTTATATAGATACCATTTTGAATTTATGCTTTAGGGGTAAGAATATAAACAGATAGATTTTTTCAACAGGATTAATTTTAATTACCTCCCCAAAACAGCTGGCTGAGTTGATGCCATTAGAAGCCTCTCCTAGAAATGTTTATGACAGGGGATGTCCTGTTGGGATGAAATCAGTATATAAAATTACAAGCAATTAGTGCCAGCATTTTTCACAGACCCTATGAAAATTACAAAAATATGATGGTAGCTGTCAATTAACAGAAACAGTATACTTGTTGAAAAATATTTATAATGCCACTTCAGAAAACAAAGCAATAAACAAAATGTAGTTCCTTTGGTAGATATGCCTTTAAGGGCATTTAATTGAATTTTTGTGTGTGTGTTTGTATGTTTCTCAGGATTTAACTCAGGGCCTTGTGCATGTGAGGCAAAGACTTTAACAACTGAGCTATATCCCCAGCCTTTGAATGGAATTTGAACAATGAAAGGAAAAGAAAAACTGGTGACTGATCCCTGACACCACAGTAACTATTCCTTGAACATCCATTGATTGCCATTATTATTTTTTGAACATCACTGCCTGCTATCTCATCAAACTTCTGAGCATCGCATTATGGAGTCACTGATATTAGATGCAAGATCTAGATCAAATTGAAACAGTAAGAAAGGAGGAGATAAAAACTAGAAGTTTTTTCCATTTTATGTTTCCACACACTGTCCAAACAGCATCTCGTGTTCTTGGATGGGCCATACATAAGATTGATATTTCAGTATTTAATTATCTTAAGGGATTATGGTGAAGCACAATCTAGCTGTTGCAATTTCTTCATATTTGTATTATCCTTAGGAAATGTGAATGTTACACAAATATACTTACATATGTACAGGTAATATTAGGCAAAGCAATGAGATAGGATGTAGGAGTGAGAATACTTAGAGCAATCTCTGTATAACAAATGGAAAAAAAAAAAACTGAATTACTTTTAACATTTCCCTGGCAATTAAAATCAAGTGGTCACAAAGAAGGACATATTATGTAAAAGATGGCATTTCTTTAAGTTCATATTAAATTCACCTTTTGGCAACATAGTTTTTACTTTCACATAACCCTATTATATGTACATTGTTTGGTATACATTTTATAATGAAAAAGAATCCGTGATGTCTCAGATTTGAAATTTGATTGTATAACTTGTTAAGAAGTAGTTCTAACAGAGTATTCAAATTATTTTTTATTATTGTTATTGTTATTTTTATGTATTTTTTTATTTCTATATGACAGCAGAATGCATTACAATTCTTATTACATATATAAAGCTCAATTTTTCATATCTCTGGTTGTATACATAGTATATTCACACCAATTTATGTCTTCATCCATGTACTTTGGATAGTAATGATCATCACAATACACCATCATTAATTACCTCATGCCCCCTTCCCTTCCCCTCCAACACCTCTGCCCTGTCTAGAGTTCGTCTATTCCTCCCATGCTCCCGCTCCCTATCCCACTATAAATCAGGCTCCTTATATAAAAAAAAAAAAATGGCATTTGTTTTTTGGGGGAATTGGCTAATTTCACTTAGGATAATCTTCTCTAACTCCATCCATTTAGAGTATTCAAATTCTTAAAGATAATATGATGGTTTTAATAGTTTTGTACCTAAATTCATACAATATTTGATTACTGGATAGAGCTTTCCTTCTGAAAGCAAGCAGTGAATAAAATTTGTCTGAAGTCATATTTAATCCACGTGCTTGTATCAAAACTCAGAACACATATTTTTCCCCCTAAGGGTAAGATATCAGATTCTTAAAAGGGTTACTAAACAGAAAGAATTGACAGATTCATTGTGAAATTTGGAATAATTAAAAAAAAAAAACATAGAACAATAGTAATAATATATAATTTAGCATTGGACTGTAGAATTAGCACTAAAGTTTATTTTAAAGAGTTCAGGAATAAATAGAAAGGGAGCTATATGTAAGCAAGTTATGGGGAGGAGTGTTGAAAGCTCAGGAAAAAATATGATAGAGATAAATCTAGATCCTTTAGATTTAGTACTTCTTTCCGTTGATAGCTCTTCTGTGAAGTATTAATAGAAAATGTGATCACACTTCTTTTTAATTGAATGAAGCACACTGGGACACCTCTCATCACATCCATTGTCTCTCCATTTCTTTCTTAACACTTCTCCTTACCCCTAACTAATTGCTTTTCCTTATCTTTAATCTTTATCTTTCTTCTTCTTCTTTCATTTCGTACTTAGCTAACCCATGCTTCACACCTGTGAATCTGCCTGTACATAACTGTCAGTAAGACAATTTCCATGTAGGAATTTTGATTTTTTTTTGATTAAGGCAATCATATCATAAACTGAAGGTGGTTTATTACACATAGCACTCCATACGTTGTTTGTGCTCAGAAAAATATTTTCCTTTCTTATTTTTTCAATATTTAATCCAAATACATCCTGTCCAAAACAGAAACATATAAATTGTTTTGGGTAATAAATTTATTTTATCAACTTTGGTAGCTAAATGGCATTATTTAGAGTAATATTAAGAATAGAAAACTAGAATCAAATAAACTTTCTTGAAATGCTGTTTATCTGCTGTAATACTTTAATTATAAAACTTAGACCATACTAGTGGTTAAATCAACGGCTGTGCATGTATTTCTGTGGAGGTGAAATATGATCTTTTGGTGAGCAGTTATTTGCCAAGGTAATATAATTTTGTATTTTAAGAAAAGATGTGCAGATACAGCAGAATATCCATCTCTGACCGTAAGGAATGAATAATTTTTCCTTAATAAAAATGGAAACATATTCAGATAAGACTTATATTAAAACAAATATAATCAAAACCTAAGAATTAGTTGAATGACTCCAGACACACAGATAATTTAATAAATGCTGTCAATACTATAATTATATGTTCATTTATGGTATATATATATATATATATATATATATATATATATATATATATATATACATATACATAAATCACACATTTAAGGCTAAATACTGTGTGTACATGTATATACACACATCACATATCCTTATATTTATATTCTTTAAACATACTGGTAAATTCATAATAGAAACATTTAATGTCACAATTTTTGCTTAGAATGCAATTTTAAACAGTCATAAAAACTTCTCTTTGGGAACTTCCATTCCAAAAAATGAAACTGGCAAAAAAAAAAAAAAAAAAAAAGAAAAGAAAAAAAAGAAAGAAAAAAGAAAAGAAAGTGACCAGTTTATGAGTGAGAAAGTTTTTTAGAGGACACAAAGATGGTATTGAGATAGAGACTCAGTGTGTTCTATATGAAAACATTCATCAATTCGAGTAGAAAAGTCGCTCTTCACAGGTGGCTTTGAAATAGTGCCCTTAGAAAGCAAAAAGGAAGGCTGAGGAGTTGGGGATTAAACTTCACTCTCCCTATAAGTGTACTGTACAGTAAAGAAAACTGCAATGAAAATCACCTGGCTAAAGGAAATGTTTTGTTTTCTTAGAGCTGTGAAAGATCAGTAAATAAATAGAGAATGTTTATTGAATATTTCCAAAAAATATGTTCAACCTGGTTTCCTTCGTCAGGAGATTTAAAATGAAGTTGTGGAGACAAAATTACAAAACAGGAAATAATTAAAGAAATAGAGTTCAAGGGATGTGATACTAACTTATGGGAAATTGAAACTTGGCTCCACTGGAATGATCCATCAAGAGGCTGTAAAAGCCCCCTAAACAGCTTTGAAGGACCTCCTCTTTGTAGAAAAGAGATTGTCAACTCTGGTACAGCTCAAGAGCATGAATAAAACTGGAAGCATCCTACACATAACTTGAGTCAGTGTATGATCCTGGAGGGAACACTGAGGGATGATTTAGTTGTGACAGCATTCAATAAAAAAAGTGATCTTGGGAAAGAAATTTATAATCATTTTAGCCTCCATTACATCTTCTATAAAATGTGAAAATAACATCTTTCAAACCTAACCAAAAGAATGAAGTGAGGATTTCATGAGATAATGCATGCATACAAACAGCATAAGTTCAAATATTCAAATAAGTATTCAAGGTAGTAATGAGATTTACCAAGTCGTTTGTTAGTATCAAGCATAAAACATCAATTATTTTTTCAATTCTGCAACAATACTTAAATGTGTTCTTTTGTTCTCAAAAAATATAAAATACAGGGAAGATAATTTCCTGACATCTCTTGTCTACTAAGTAGTAAAAACAACATTTAAAATAATGTTTTTCTGATGTTAGTTTATGTGTTCAAAACCTCTTTTTAAAGTTAAGAATAAAGAGATTAATGCTAATTATTTTGATTTTTGTTTTACTGACAGATATTTATGGTTCTCTGGAGATTTCTGCAACAATTATATCTGTGTTTCAGAAATGAGGTATAAAAAATCTCTTCAATCATTATGGAGAAATGAAGATTTTGTGCTGGTGTGACTGAATGTACCTTCTCACAAACTGCTCAGAGAACATTTCACCAGGTTGTCCTGGTGAAAGGCTATCTTCATCATTGCTTCTTGTGGAAGTACACCACAGTTTAAGCTCAGGCATCATAGTTTATTGCTCCCATTTCTCTTCTTCCATCAGAGTTAACGGAACTCTAATTTTGGTGTTTTCCTCTATTTTGGGGAACACTTTGGGGATACTTCCAGCCTATCACTTTCTTCTTTTTGGGGAGGGGATTGGATATTGAACGCAGGGGTGCTCTATCACTGAGACACATTCCCAACCCTTTTCTACATTTTATTTTGAGAGAGGGTCTCACTAAGTTGCTGAGGGTCTTGCTAAGTAGCTGAGGCTGGCTTCCAACTTGTAATCCTCCTGCCTCAGCCCCGAATTGCTGTGATAACAGGAATGCACCAGCACACCCAGTTCATTTATCTTTAATATGAGAAATCTGACCAAAGAATAATGTCTCAGGTTTCAATCAAATTCTAAGTTTTAAAAGTCTACAGTTGTCTATTTATTTTGTTAGAGAATGGCGTATAAATAAAATAACCTGAAGAAACTTTAATCATTAAGACAATGATCTAAATATATGAATATATATTTACACACACACACATACACATAACCATACACATGATTCTTCACTAAGGTTCAGAAAACAAATGTATGCAAAATGAGAAAGTATGTTCTCTATGCCAAGATTTCCCCTACACTCTGTGCATGCTCAAGTGTTGTTGAATGTGTCTGAGAGAAAGTCATATCTGTGAGGACTACAATTTTTTTTATATCTGATCACTCTAGAATTTCCACCACCTATAATGGGGGCTGTGACATTATGAGTATTTTCTCTCTCTCTCTCTCTCTCTCTCTCTCTCTCTCTCTCTCTATATATATATATATATATATATATATATATAAATTATGAGTACTTACTATATATGTAGTATTTGTTCTAATAGTTACACATGAGAATAGAATGCACTTTGTTACATCATACATAGATGGAGTATAATTTCTCATTCTTCTGGTTGTACATGATGTAGAATACCAATAATCGTACTTACTATATATTGATTGAGTGAATGACTAGTAGTGAACACTTACAAGTCTCTTGTTATGTGACAAAAATCATTTACTCCTTATTTAAATCTCTCCATAACCCTATTTATCTCACTTAAACCTTCTGACAACCCTCTGAAGTATTTTTGCTACTGTTATCCTCATGTTACAACAGGAAAATAAGACCTAAGAAGAAAGATCATTTTCAGAAGATACAGTGACCAGGAAAAAGAAAATTGCCCCTGAGGTTATTAATGGTTTGTGTATTTATTTAATAAGAGTCACACTTGAATCCATATATACATATTCATTTCGGTGTTTCTAGGGAGGAGGGGAGGATCCAGGTTTTGACAGCATGAAAAAGGTACATAGAAAACCATGTAAAGAATTTAACTTCAGAACATGTATTTTATTCATGAGACATTTTCTATGTTATGTGACTGACATCAGTACTCAGATGAGCAGTTGGAAGTCAGTGGCAATGAATTCAGATTTCACTATAAGCAAATACTGTGCAAGAGATCAGAGCTATCTAAAGATTAAAATTAACAAGTAGGAAGTCTCGGGGTTTACTGTTATTGGAGACACATTTTCTGGATGTTTTAGAGGAAAGTTGAATTGGCACAAGGTGTGCCCCAATTGATTCTCTTAACAATTTTTAAAGCATCTCTCTCTCTCTCTCTCTCTCTCTCTCTCTCTCTCTCTCTCTCTCTCCCTTTTTCACACACACACACACACACACACACACACACACATGCATGTGCACCCACACACACTGTTCTAACTTGAAGTAAGTTTCATTTTTCAATACAAATAGGCTGTATTGGAATTTAAAACATCTTCATGTTTTGATAGAGAAACCAGTGATAATTCCATCATAATGTAAATCTTCAAGGTTGTTGGAGACTTGGCAATTTTCTTGAGATTGAGAAGAACAAATTTCTATATGGCATAATTATTTCATCATCAAGTGACAAACAGCTCTCAATTGTCTGTAATTTCCAAATTGTTCTCGGCTTTTCCTCAGTTATGCCCTGATGTGTGTAAACAATGCATGCATATTAGGTCCCAACACATGTATCTAATTGCAGAAAACTTGACATTGCTCTTACACCTCTTGGGTTAAAATGAGCCTCAGTTCCACAGAACATAGGATAGAATATGCAGTAAGTGACTTAATTTAGTTATTTATTGATTTATTTTGGAGCAAATATTTCTGTGTGTAAATAAAGATAACAAGCCAATAGAACTGTCAACTCTCAAGGACAGCTAATTAGAGGAATACATTATACTATTTGAAGATGTTTCCCATTTTGGCATTTGCTGATTCATCAGTGAGGTCATCTAATTCTGGAGAATCACACTGGCTTTTTAATTAAAATTCCACTTTTATAAAAAATAAAAGGTGAATAACATAATAAAACCGCAAGGAACACAAAATAAAGAATAATAGAAAGTAGTCATCAGGCAATGAACTGACTAAAAAATGTATTTATAAAAAATAAAGTGATATAAACAATAATAATAATAAAATGATAAATTACTATTTTGAGAATTCATTTGGTAATCAATAATCGATATATATATATATATATATATATATATATATATATATATATATATATATATAGAGAGAGAGAGAGAGAGAGAGAGAGGAGAGAAAGAGAGAGAAAGAGATAAAATGAACCAAATATATATGTGCTTGGTTCTTTGCACTGTAGAGTGTGTGTGTGTGTTTTCTCTGTGGCCTTTCTGGACTCTGATACTACTCCAAAAATAAATCTGTTTTTTATTTGTTTGTTTATTTAAGAGAAAGTACTTGATTAGACTCAAATTTCACACTGTCTTTTGTGGGGAACCAGAAATCTCTCTCTTGTCCATCTACCTTAGCTATGAGTCTACCTCTGGTATGCATCTTTCAGCAGTAAGAATCTACATTCAGAAAACCAACTCATTTTTATCTTCACTCAGATAGACTCTCTTCGTTTCTTAGCAGCTTTGGTTTTCCAAAATTCCATCCTCTCTTTTTTTAATTGAAACTGTATAGTTTATTGTATTCCTTGTAGAACTGACTGCAGTCTTTCCTCAGCTGTGCATCCATAAAACACTAATTTAAAAATATTAAATATCAGAAAGATCAATGCAGTAGAGGGAAAGAAATTGAGAGAGGAAAGAGGGGAAGGAGACAAAAAGTAATGGGGAATGAATAGGACTAAATTATATTTCATGTTTTTTATAATTAGGTCAAAATGAATCCTACTATAATATATAACTTAAAAGAATCAATAAAAATGAAACAAAAGAGTAAAATAATTGTAGAGACATGAAAAACTTACATTGTAGGGATGCCACTTGTCAATATCTAATCTCATCCACAATATATTTTTATGTAGTGGGTTTTTATATTATGATAGGTTCAAAGTTGTTATTTCTTGAGAACTTATTTGTCTTTGATGAAAGTGGAATTGTCCTATTTTTTCTTCTTGATATATTTCCGTTTTCTTCTATGCAAATCCTCACTTTCTGGAACTAAGTGTTCCTGGGTGGTCTTATACTTTCCCTTCCCAGGTCTGGAGACAGTTATTATTTAAAAGAGCTCTAGGCACTTTTATTGTAGAATTTACAAACCAAGCTCCTGGTGATTGATACATTTATGGCTCTTGGGGTGTTATTGGTTTTATTCTACCTTAGTGGACATTTATTTATCACCTATGTTCCTGTTGCAGTTTGTATATGATTTGTCCCTTCTAAAATC
Source organism: Marmota flaviventris (assembly GCF_047511675.1). Taxonomy (NCBI): domain Eukaryota; kingdom Metazoa; phylum Chordata; class Mammalia; order Rodentia; family Sciuridae; genus Marmota; species Marmota flaviventris. Next base: position 27,242,251 of record NC_092506.1, read on the forward strand.
TCATGTAGAAATTTAATTCCCATTGTAAGACATCAGGTTAGTCATAGTTTCATAACTGTAATAAAATACCTGAGAAAAACAACTCAAAGTAGAAAAGATTTATTTTGGCTCATGGTTTCAAAGTTTTCATTCCATGGTCAGCTAGTTCCATTGGTATGGGCCTCTTGTAAGGCAGAGCATCAGGGTAGATGGAGAGGGAGTGGTGGAACTTAGCTGATCAATATCAGGTGCCTGAGAAACACACACACAGAGAGAGAGAGAGAGAGAGAGAGAGAGAGAGAGAGAGAGAGACTAAGAGAGGAAGGAAGGACGAACAAGTACAAGATCTTTCATTTAAATGCATACACAAGGATCCACAACTTTCAACTAGGTCCTACCTATTACAGTTTCCATCACTTCTCAATACTATATTCAAATTATGAATTCTTCAATAAATTAATCCACAGATGAGATTAGAGACTTGATGATTCATTCACTTCCCCATATGAACACTAGTACATTAAGGACAAAGAATTTAATATGCCAGCCTTTGGGAGATATTTGAAATCAAAACCACAACAGGTATTATGAGAGTGGAAAGTTACTTGCTTATAATATTTAGAGGTAGGGCTTGGGGGAGATGATTAAGATTATGTAAAATCATGTGGATGGATCCCTGGGATGGGATTCCTGTGTCTATATATGATGAGGGAGAGACATTATAACAAAAGATTATGTCTTTTGCCAAGTAATGTCCTGAATGCCTTGGGACTCTGCCAGCAAATTACAAAATGTGGTCCTTCAAACTTAAACCAGAAATTTGAGATAAAATAAATCTCTTTTATTTTTACCTCACACAGTTGGTGATATTATATTAGCAAAAGAAAATATAATAAGACTCTACCATCTAATTTACATATTTTATACACACACATATATAATTGTAAATATAAGCACACACACATGTAAATATATTTGTACTTCTTTACATATATTTTTAGAAATAGCCACTTTACAGGTATGAAAGCTAATATCATTTGGTTCATTCACCAAAAGTGTAAGTACCCTTTTCCCCAAGCTGGAATCATTAGTTCCTACAAAGGATAATGTTTGGGACAAAGAAGAAAGAGAAATAAGAAAGAAGAAAAATAAAGGAGGAAAGATGGAAGAGAAACCAGGCTACCTACAAGCACCTCTTGTTCCTGCCTGATTTGCCAAGACAAACCCGAAACATACCAATATGACACCTACCATCCAAAATGTCATTTTCACTAAGAAAAAAATAGTATGAAAAAAAAAAAAAGGCAGGAGTCAAAGAAGCATTAAAAGAAGGGGGTAAGGCTTCTAGGATATTTCATTAAACAACAAAGTAAAATAATTAATGCATGCTAAATACTTGGCCAAACTCCACAGCAATGAGAATAATACTCCCTGATAAATTGATGTTGAAAAACAAAATTATGTGATGTTGAGTTCAAGAATCCTTTCAAATATGGTACAAATGAAATCACTGAACTCTTTTTCTACACTAAAACATATTATCTTTAGATGGACGATTTGTATACAACAGAAACTCATTTCTCATAGCTCTGGGGGAAGAAATGTCCATGATAACAGAGACAGGATACTCTCACAGAGGTCTATTGATCTCATTTGGCACCTTCTTGTCAGGTGTTCACATCATGTAAGGGGGCCAAAATGGCAGAAGAGATGGATGGCCCAAAACCTCTCTGAAGCTTCTTTTATGAGAGCATCAATTCCTTTGATGAGGGTGTGGCCTCAAGACCTGATCAACTACCAGTGCCCTACCTCTTCATACCACAAACTTGGGTTTTAAGTCCCAATAAATGAATTTGGGAGGGACATATTCACATCATTACAGATGTTCACTGGAAGAAATAATAAACCCCTAAATTTCTCCATTTTTTTTCCAGCTATTCTATTATGAAGTTTAATGGTTTCCACTGAATGCTAACATCTAGATCAGTAAAATCATTGGTTAAAACTCTCAAAGAGTCAGTGACTTCTATGATCTATTTGATCTAATACTAGGCTCTGGCCCTTACTTATACCTGATAAATTTGGGAAAACTATAAAATTATCAACAGTATGTGACACATCTAAAAATAAAACAAGTGCATATCTTATTCTTGCTTTTCATAAAAAAAAAGATTGTGTGAGAATGGATTTAAAATGTACATTGATTTTACTTATTGAAAATTCTGTGAAGTTATTTTTAAAGAAAAATAGGGAAATAATTAAACAAAGGAAAATAAAACAAAAATCGCACCCTATTTTCAGGTACTCTATGTGTTCCCAACAGAACCCAAACATAATTTTGGTCCAAGAGAAAATTTTTCCAATTATAACTAGTATTCTCTGTCATCTGGACCCAATTGCAAAGTTGTCTTTTCTATGATGTCTGTTCCTCCATGAAGATCGCACAGTACTTGTAAAACCCTTTATTGCAATAGCTAATACATAGTGTTATGGGTGTTATGAGAGTCTTTCAAAATGATTTAATGGCAAGACAGCATTTCTGATTAAGTTGTAATGTTATTTCCTCCTGATTGGTGTCATTTGTTAAAATCTCTTTAAAAGAAATATTCCTTTGAGAGGCTCATTAGGATCTAACTTTTAGCAAATTGATTATGCACAATTAATTATTTAGTTCCCTTACACATTGTGTCTGTCTGGGGTAGCAAATCAATCATTTTGACAATACATAAAAATTAAATTGCAGTCAGAAAGAAACAAATATATATTGCCCTGTGATCTAATTAAGTGTAAAATAAAGGAAAAAAAATCCATTTATATTTATGTGTGATACACACAGAAACACACACATATACATAAAGAATCATTTATATTCACAAGATCAACTTAGGTTATCACATTGGACAGTCTTATATTAGTATTCTAAGACTTCTATGGCAATCATTTTAGGACATTATTAACTCCTTCTAGCATGTCTTTAAACACTCTTCAAGCCTTTACTCATTTTCTAGTACCAAAACTGCCTCCTCATTCTTAAGTATTTTTTATAGTAGCAGTCTCATTTTGAATAACAATTCTACCTTAGTCATTTTGAGCTGCTTTAATAAAATATCATAGACCGGGTAGCTTGAACAACACATTTCTAAAGGCTGGTGATTTCAAGTTCAAGATACCATGTACCTGGAGACTGGTAAAGGACTTTCTGTTTTGCAAAAGTCTTTTGAGTTTGCTATATTCTTACTTGGTAGGGTAAGTAATCTGTATGCAGGAGGGGAGAAGTCTGATCTCATCTAACCTCATCATGGACGCTCCAACCACATGACTTCATCAGAACTTGATTATCTCCCAAAGATCCCAGGTCCAAATCCCATCACTTCCAAGATCAGGGCTTCAACTTAGGACTTTTGTGAGAAAACAAGCATTCAGTCTACAGCATAGACAAAATTTGCATGATTTGGTCTGAATAATTAATCTGATACCCTAACCAAAAGAAGTATATTTAAAGTGTAAAGTATCTTGGATTCTACAGTAAATGTAGGAAAGTTCAAAGCCATATATATTAAAAATTAAAATGCTCTAGGAGACTTCTGTGAAATGCTGGTCCTTGTTTCCTTCCTTCACTCTTCTTCCTTCAATGTAAGATGACTTTCAGAATTCTGGTCAAAGGTGATTTCTCTCTTTCTATGTCTCTTGAAACTCAAGGTGTTTTTTAAAATTTTTTTCTTGAAATCAATTTTTGGTTTTACTCATATGATTACTCTAACATTTTTCCTATCTCCAAATATTATCGTTTATAATAAACAATATATATATATATATATATATATATATATATATATATGTATATTATATATATGTATGATTTATGTATAAACATTTTTTAAAGTATTAAGAAACTGATATAATATTTTCTGATTTATTGTATGTTTCTCATATGGGCATACAAGACAAAAACCAAATACAAAATCACTTGAATTATAATAAATATTTTATTAAAATTTTCTACCTAAACATCTTATTCTTTATGAAGATATTTCTGGGCCAAGAATTATGGCGGATGTTTTAATCCCCAAAATTTAGGAGATTGAAGAGGGAGTCTGCAAGTTGAAGGTCAGCCTCAGCAACTTAGCAAGACTATCTCAAAATTTAAAAGTCAAGGGGAATTAGAGGGTATAACTCAATGACAGAGAGTCCCTGGGTTCAATCCCCAGTACCACAAGAAAAAAATAAATCAAATTTAGTTTGTTTAATATCAAAATCATCCTCTTTTTTTCCTCTTCCCCTTTCTGCTGGATCTACAAAATCAGAAGCATTTCTCTATTGTTTGTCTTTTTCCCACTGAATTTTTGTATAACTCAGACTCAAAGCCAGGAAAAATTCAAGTCTTATTCACATATCCAATCCAATTAAAAAGCAGCTCAATAATTTCCTCTTTCTCATGTGACCCTACTATTTCTCTTCCACATGGCAATTTAGATGGTATATGATTCATTGTGTTTTATCTATCTCTCCATCTCCATACAGGATCCTCTATCTCCCATTCCATACTCCAAACAATGCTCTTGGGCTTATAGAAATCAAACGTATATTTTAAGATTCATTCATTTTTATTATATATTATTTAGATTTGAAAATGTCTCCCATAGTCTCTAAAATTCCCTTTTGCCATGAACTTATTAAAAATAATTGGTAAATGCTATCTTGCAAATTCTTAACATGAATATAAGTTCATTCGAGGAAATAATCCAATATTAGTCACCTTTATAATCTACAAATTGACTTTTATGTCACAAGTTTTTTAGAATACTTGAAAAAGAAAATTTTAAAGTTTTTAAAAGTAGCAATGTAAGAATTGCATTGCTACTTTGCAGGATATTTGAGAGTAAATTTCAAAATTTTTAAAAGTTAAATTGGTGCAATTTATATAAGATTGCATTCAGTATAAGAAGAGCACCACTTAATCTTTATTTTAATCTAAAAAAAGGTTATTGTTATGCCAATTAAATTGTCCTACAAACATCTTCCTGGATAATTGGGATTTCAAAACAAGGCAATAGCTTTCTAGTTGAGATAACATACTGACTAAAGCCTTTCTTTCTCTCTGAAAATGAAATTCTCTACTGTGTACAGTTACCAACAAACTAAGTAAATATTAGACACGGTGAGAAGCCCAAACTGTATCAAGACAATACTGTATTAAATTTACTCACTGATTACCAGGGGGCCTATAATTTCTCCTTCAACTGAGTCATCATGTGACTTGATCAATGTTACACAGTCATTTTGTAAAACATTAAGAAATTGATATAATGTATTCTGAATTATTGTATGTTTCTCATACGGGCATGGAAGACATAAAGCAGTTATGCAATCACTTGAATTCTAATAAATGTGACATAACCTGAATGGATAAAAGATGACCTTTTCAGTAAGTGATGCTATACTGATGGTTGTATGGGATTATTGTGAATTTTGACTCCATATGATACACAAAAATCATTTTCAGATATTTGGGATTAAAAAGGGTTTTTTTTTAAAAAAAGTTCTGCACAAGAAAATTTAGAACTTTTTTTTTTTTCTTTTTGTACCAGGTGTTGATCTCAGGGGCACTCAACCCCTGGGCTACATCCCCAGCCCTTTTAAAAAATATTTTATTTAAATAAGGCCCATGCTAAATAAGATCCACACAAGGAATTTAGAACATTTAGAACATTATATCCTTTGGGAATATAAAAACATTTCTCCAACAGGATAACAAAATGTCTATGCATTGTTAAAATTGAGAGCTTTCTTCAAAAACAGTAATTTTAGAGAAAGAAGGCAAGTGACATACTGATAAAAAGACTTGCAATAGATATAATTGACCATATCCTATCACACAGAAAGAGACAGAGACAGAGAAACAGAGAGAGAGGGAGGAAACACCATGGAATGCACAACAATCTTGGGCATTTAAAAACAGAAAGTCTGAATGACCCATGATCATATGAAAAGATGTTTGACCTCACAAAGAACATGCAAATTAATGCAATAATGAATATAGGGCTCATTCACTAGAATTTCTAAACCAAAGTGAATGATGGTTTGATATATTGGTGAACACATGGAACATCTGGAACTACAAATAAGATAATGGCAGTAATACATTGAACGTTTATCAGGAAATACGTACTAAAGTTTTTTTTTTTTTTTTTTTTTGTGTGTGTGTGTGTGTGAGAGAGAGAGCATAATATGGCCTCCAAATTGAACTTATAAGCATTTCCTAAAATATGAGAAAACATATTCGAGAAAAGACATGCACAAGAAAGATCATAACAACATTATCCTACATGATCCCTAAGAGGAAACAAGCTAAATACCCATCAACATACAATGTATTAAAAATAAGTTTTTTTAATATGCAATCCAACAAGACTAACTCTATAGCAATGCAGGTAACAAAGTACTTTTAGAAACAACAGCATGAAATAACCTCAGGAAAGAGCTGGGTAAAAGTACATAGACTCAAAAGGGTCAAAATGGAATTAATGCACTTACCAAATATCTAGTTTTAGTGAAACAATGGAATACACAACACTTACATAAAGAAATTAAATTCATTAACAGAAAAAGGTTAATTCATTAGCAAAGGCTATTTAAAACAAAATAAAATAAATGACCATGTTTTGGTATTACCACTCTTTGATCTCCTAATTTTCTGTCTTTATTATATACCATTTTTTAACTAAAATCACACATTATCAATGGGGAATATTCCATACTTCTTCTAATACCAATGTGTATTTCTTGTTAAGAATTTAGGCATTTTACAATGCAAAATAAGACTGCATAGATATATGTATCTATGAGCTTTTATATTGAGCTCTTCTTAAAATTAAAAAAAAAGATAAATATATGTCAAATGTGGATATAGTACTTCAATTTCAAAATTAATTTCTTGATGAACTCTTAAGTCGCCTGTTCAAGTACAAATGAAGCAAATATTTAAAGCCACCAGAGTAATATCTGACCTCTATCTCCCTTAAAATGTAGCCTGTTTGACCTAGGTTCTTATTTTGTGAGGTTGTGAGACACATTTCCCTAATGTGGCTTTGTTCTCTCTTGTTCTCATTAATGAAAAAGGTTTACCTAATACATTAATCAGTGAACACAAATGATACCCACTGGCAATGAGAAAATATCTGTGGTCTTATAAAATGTGCTTATTATTAATGGTGTTTTGCTGGTTACTGCAATTAGGCATGTGTGAAAATTTCAAAAGTGACTTATGATGATTAATTTTTCAGATACCAAGCCCTCCTGTCTTCTTTATAAATGAGGAGAGCCTAAGATTTATAGATGTTGAACAACTTCTCCAAATTCACAAACAAAAAGTGAAAACAAAAGGAACAGGCTGTGTCCATGTGCTCAAACTTTCTACAGGAAAAAGACTTGAAGGAAATAACCACACAAGAGACAGAGATAACTTTTTCTTATTTTATCCTTGATTTCTAATTTCATTCCATTATGATCTGATAACAATGTAAGAAACAAACTTCAGTGAAATCATTTTCAGCCACAACCTCATATCCAACATATCTCAGTCAATGATTTTTTTTAAATATATATTTTTTTTTAGTATTGATAGACCTTTATTTTATTTATTTATATGTGATGCTGAGACTTCAATGCATGCCTCACACATGCTAGGCAAGCACTCTACCACTGAGCCACAACCTCAGCTTCAGTCAATAGTTTCTAAGTGTCTAGCAATGTAATGTTAATCAGAGAAGAGAATGAACTTGTGTCACAGGAACATAAGTAGTGAGAGAATGAAGCAAGAAATGCACAGATTTCCTTGAAAGACTTTTGATTTACCATTTAAGCTAATGCAAATTTTGCATTGTAACCTAGAGCTACCCATGATTCCTTTTGATGTATTATGTGTGAAATTTTTCACCAAAAAGAGTGATCTAGGTGTATTGATAATCCAACAGCAATGTATTCTCTAACTATAGTCACTGGAAGTGAGAGATATAGGCCTTCCAAAACAAAAACTTACCAATTAATAATGTCTTGTTCTCATTTAGGTTCAGCATATTACGAACAGTTACTATAGCCTAGACTTACTTTAGGCTACAAAATTGTGAAGGCAGAGACATCAGAAAACTTGAAGTTCAGGGCATCTTCTGCAGCTGCCTTCACTTGTCCGAGTAATAGTTTTTCAAGTATAAAATGAAAATAATGAAGTTAACTTTTACAGGGCTATCACAAGGGCTAACAGGCAATAGTATTTATATATGTGAAAGAGTTCCTAGAAAATCCAAAGTGACATGAATATGTAGGATTCCTTCATGATTTATTCATTTGTTAGGCACAGGGTATAGATGCTAAGGATATAATTGTGCACTAAATAGTAAACATTCCCTGCCCTCATAGTGCTTACATTCTACTAATAATAGGAAATTAAAAGTTAATTATATTTATTATGTATGAATGTTTTGTCTGCCTGGATATTTAGACAGATATTATACTACCTGACATCCATGGAAAAACAAAGAAAAATGCAAAGCCCATCTTCCTTTAAAATTAATGACAGTAATAGCTTAACATGTATTGGGTATGGTATTAAGGATTTTACATGGACTACTTATTTTAACTTATAACACTTTAAAGTAGGCTAGTTTTTCTGGTATCTGGACATACTAAATACTAGAAAGGAATTCAAACAGTCATCTTCTATTATTCTTATTTTAAAAGTATGTTTCAGAGAGAAATATTTGAATACTCATAAAGCAGTTGCATGTTGAAAGCATGCTACTCAGTAACTAGGAAAGCATGAGAGTGTGGTACACATCTCATGCAGTCACATCTAAGTGGCTTTATTATTCTATTAGAAAAGAATAAGTAGAAACCCCAGTTCAGCAACTAACTGACTATGTGATTTTGAGAAAAACACTTAAATTTCCACTGTCAGTTCTCACGTTCCTGTTGAGATTATTATTAAAGTGCAATAGGGGTCTAGTATCCAGCATATATCTTGTATAGAGGGAAGATCAGTGGAGTAGAATTAGAGAAAGACAGGGAGGGAGGAAGGAAGCAAAAGGGAAAGAATTATGGACCAATTCGAACAGAACCATGTTGCATACATATGTGAACCTACCAATGGGAATACCTTCTTTATGTCTATGTCTAAAGTACCAATAAAAAATAAAGAAATAGAGAAGTGAGAGGAATATCAATAGAAACAAGGATATATTCAAGGGGGAGGGAGGAGGAGAAAGGAGAGAAAGAATAGAGATTGAAATCAAATTCCATACATGTATAATTACATCAAAAGGAACCCAAATAACTATATATAAACATAATGCTCTAGTAAAAAAAGATATCTTGTAGCTCAGAGGCAGGTAAGAAAATCCAATTTAAAAATAGGGAAAGGTCTCGAACATTCCATTCCAGGAGGAAGCTGTACAAAATTGAAAGCAAGCATATGAAAAGATGATTAGCAATATTAATCATTAGGAAAATGCAAATCAAAACGAGAATGAAATGTCACTTCATAAGCGCTAGTATGGTTATAATTATGAAATAAGATAATAAGAAGTATTGGAAAGAAGGTGAATAAATTGGAACCTGGGATAAAGAGCTCTCTACAGTGATGAAAGCAAAATTGCTCAGCCACTGCAGAAAACAGGCAGTTACTCAGCAGTTTGAAAAGAATTGCCACTTGATCACTTGATCATAGGTACATGTTCAAAAGAACTTAAAAGGGGTGTTCCAAAAAAAAAAAGAAAGAAAAAAACACTTGTACATAAGTGTTCATACTCCCACAATAAACCACAAGTGGAAATAATAAAAATGGCAGTGCACTGGTGAATGAAAAAAGTTTTTTTTTTTCCATGCAATGGGATGTTATGAAACCATAGAAAGGAATGAAATATTGATAGATGAATCAACATTAATGAGCCTCAAAGACATTCTGCTAAGTGATATAAGCCAGGCACAAAAGGACACATGTCTTTAACTTCATTTACATGAAATATTTAGAATATGCAAATTCATAAGGATAAAAGCATATATGTGGCTTCCAGGAAGAGCTAAATGGAGTAACTGCTTAAGAGATACTGAGTACCTTTCTGTTTGGATGACCATGTTCTAGAACTGGACAGTGCCAAAGGCTGATCACATTATGAAAATGCTGTGTCACTGAATAGGTCATTTATATTGGTAAAATAATTATTTGTTATGTAAATTTTACCTTTTAGAGTGATAAAATAGTATTTTATATGTAAAGTATCTGCTACACATAATAATCTATAACTATTATCTTTAGTGTACTCTAATTATTACATGGGAAATAATATTGACAGTTATTTGCTATCATATAAATATTTTGGCATGATTCATTTTTTGATGAGCTTACCTGAATTAGCTCAAAATTTTAATAGTTCTCTATAGAACTTTGAAATATGCATTATGTGCACTAAAAATGGCCAGCATAAAAAATGTAAGGGAAAATAATCTGCTTATGACTGAATATAAATTTATTAAAAATCAGACATTGAAATTCCTCTGTGACATGAAGCTGTTGTACGAAACAGTAATAAAACTGATGTGGAAATAATAGTACTCAAAGAAATTCCCATGTATTTTTTTTTTTTTTTGAGGCTTTTGTAAATGGGGTAGTTTTCCTTGTTTCACTTTCTAAGGATTGGTCACTGATATACAGATATGCCATTGATTTATGAGTGTTGATTTTATATCCTACTAATTTGCTGAATTCATGTACTAATTCTACAAGTTTTCTGGTGGAATTTTTAGGGTCTTCTAAGTTTGGAATCATATCATCAGCATATTTGCCAATTTGAGTTCTTCATTTTCTATGTGTATCCCTTTAATTCCTTTCATCTAATTGTTCTGGCCAATGTTTCAAGAACTATGTTAAATAGAAGTGGTAAAAGAGAGCATCCCTGACTTGTTCCAGTTTTTAGAGGAAATGCCTTCAATTGTCCTTCATTTAAAATGATGTTGGCCTGGGGCATAGCATAGATAGCCTTTATGATGTTGAATATATTCCTGTTATCTCTATTTTTTCTAGTGTTTTGAACTTGAAGGGGTGTTGTGTATTTTGTCAAATGCTTTTCTGTGTCTATTGAGATGATCATATGATTCTTATCTTTAAATCTATTAATGTGGAAAATTAAATTTATTGATTTCCATATGTTGAACCAACCTTGCATCCAAGGGATGAATCTCAATTGATCATGGTGCACAATCTTTTTGATGTGTTTTGTATTCAATTTGCCAGAATTTTATTGAGAATTTTTGCATCTATGTTCATGAGAGATATTGGTCTGAAGTTTTCTTTCTTTGATATGTCTTTGCCTGGTTTTGGAACCACTGTGATATTGGCCTCATAAAATGAGTTTCCAAGTGCTGCCTCTTTTTCTATTTCCTGAAATAAATTGAACAGTATCAATATTAGTCCTTCTATAAAGGTCTTGTAGACCTTGGGTGTGTATCCATCTGGTCCCGGGCTTTTCTTGGTTGGAAGATTTTTGACGGTGTCTTCCATTTCATCACTTGAAATTGATCTGTTTCCAATTGTGTATATTATCCTGATTCAATTTGGGCAATTCTATGATTTAAGGAATTTTTCTATGCTTTCAATATTTTCTATTTTATTGGAGTACAAGTTCTCAAAAAATTTCTAATTATCTTCTGTATTTCCATAATGTCTGTTGTGATAATTTCTTTTTCATCACAAATGTTAGTAATTTGAGTTTTGTCTCTCCTGCTCTTAGTTAACATGGCTACAGGTCTATCAATTTTATTTAAATGTATTTTTTTTTTAAATTATTTTTTTATTGGTTGTTAAAAACATTATAAAGCTCTTGACATATCATATTTCATACATTAGATTCAAGTTGGTTATGAACTCCCAATTTTACCCCAAATACAGATTGCAGAATCACATCGGTTACACATCCACATTTTTACATAATACCCTATTAGTAACTGTTGTATTCTGCTACCTTTCCTATCCTCTACCATCCCCCCTCCCTCCCCTCCCATCTTCTCTCTCTACCCCATCCACTGTAATTCATATCTCTCCTTGTTTATTTTCCCATTCCCCTCACAACCTCTTATATGTAATTTTGTATAACAATGAGGGTCTCCCTCCATTACCATGCAATTTCCCTTTTCTCTCCCTTTCCATCCCACCTCATCTATCTGTTTAATGTTAATCTTTTCTTCCTGCTCTTCCTCCCTGCTCTGTTCTTAGTTGCTCTCATTATATCAAAGAAGACATTTGGTATTTGTTTTTTAGGGATTGGCTAGCTTCACTAAGCATAATCTGCTCTAGTGCCATCCATTTCCCTGCAAATTCTATGATTTTGTCATTTTTTAGTGCTGCGTAATACTCCATGGTGTATAAATGCCACATTTTTTTTATCCATTCATCTATTGAAGGGCATCTGGGTTGGTTCCACAGTCTAGCAATTGTGAATTGTGCTGCTATGAACATCGATGTAGCAGTATCCCTGTAGTACGCTCTTTTAAGGTCTTCGGGGAAAAGTCCAAGAAGGGCAATAGCTGGGTCAAATGGTGGTTCCATTCCCAGCTTTCCCAGGAATCTCCATACTGATTTCCAGATCCAACTTTTTGTTTTGTAATTTTTTCAATTGTTTCTTTTGTTTCAATTTCATTGATTTCAGCTCTGATTTAAATTATTTCCTGTCTTCAACTGCTTTTGGTGTTGATTTGTTTTTCTTTTACTAGAGCTTTGAGATATAACGTTAAGCCATTTATTTGTTGACTTTTTCTTCTCTTAAAGAATGAGCTCAAAGCAATAAACTTTCCTCTTAGAACTGCTTTCCTAGTGTCCAAGAGATTTCAGTATGTTGTATCTGTGTTCTCATTCACCTCTAAAATTTTTTTAATCTCCTCCTTGATGTTTTCTGAAACCCATTGTTTATTCAGTAGCATATTATTTAGTCACCAGTTGTTAGAGTAGCTTTTATTTCTTATTTTATCATTGATGTTTAATTTCATTCCATTATGATATGATAGAATACAGAGTAGTATTTCTACTTATTTTTATATTTGCTAATACTTGCTTTGTGGCATAGTATTTGGTCTGTTTTAGAGAAGGATCCATGTGCTGCTGAAGAGAAACTGTATTTTCTCCTTGAAGGATAAAATATTATTTATATATATATATATATATATATATATATATATATATATATATATATATATCAGTCAGGTATTAAGTTATTGATTATATTATTGAGTTCTATACTTGCTTTGTTCAGCTTTTGTGTGGAATACCTAATGGATAGGCAGAATTAATATTTCAAAAGCACTATACAGAGTTAATGCAATTCCAATCAAAATCCCAATGACATTCGTCATAGAAATAGAAAAAGCAATCATGAAATTAATCTGGAAAACGAAGAGACCTAGAATAGCTAAAGCAACCTTTAGCAAGAAGAGGAAAGCAGGTGGTATCACTATACCAGAATTTAAACTATGCAACAGAGCAATAGTAACAAAAAAGCCCTGGCATTGGCACCAAAACAGACTGGTAGAACAATGGTACAGAATGGAGGACACAAAGACTAACCCACAAAATTATAATTATCTTATATTAGACAAAGGTGCCAAAAAGTGATATTCATTGGATAAAAGATAGCCTCTTCAACAAATGGTGCTGCAAAACTGGAAATCCATATGTAAGAAAATGAAATTAAACCCCTATCTCTCTCCATGCGCAAACTCAACTCAAAATGGATCAAGGACTTAGGTATAATACCAGAGACCTTCATCTAACAGAAGAAAAAAGTAGGCCCTAATCTTCATCTTGTGGGATTAGGCCCCAACTTCCTTAATAAGACTCTTTGGCACAAGAATTAAAATCATGAATCAATAAATGGGATAAACTCAAACTAAAAAGTTTCTTCTCAGCAAAAGAAATAATCTGTGAGATGAACAGGGAGCCTACAACTTGGGAGCAAATCTTTACCCCTCACACATCAGATAGAGCACTAATCTCTAGAGTATAAAAAGAACTCAAAAAGTTAAACACCAAAAAACCAAATAACTCAATCAATAAATGGCCAAGGACCTGAACAGACACTTCTCAAAAGGGAATATGCAATCAATCAACAAATAGATTAAAAAAATGTTCATCATCTCTAGCAATTTGAGAAATGCAGATCAAAACCATTCTAAGTTTTCATCTCACTCCAGTCAGAATGGCAGGTATTATGCATACAAACAACAGTAAGTGTTGGCAAGGATGTGGGGAAAAAGGTACACTCATAAACTGCTGATGGGACTCCAAATTGGTGCAACCAATATGGAAAGCAGTATGGAGATTTTTTGGAAAATTGGGGATGGAACCACCATTTGACCCAGCTGTGCCTTTCCCCATTCTATACCCAAAGGACTTAAAAACAGCATACTGCAGGGATGCAGCCACATCAATGTTCATAGCAGCACAATCCACAAAAGCTAAACTGTGGAACCAACCTAGATGTCCTTCAATAGACAAATGGATAATAAAAATGTGCCATACATACACAATGGAATATTACTCAGAAATAAAAGAGAATAATATCATGGCATTTGCAGGTTAATGGATGAGTTACAGAAGATAATGCTAAGTGAAGTTATCCAATACCAAAAAAAAAAAAAACAAAAACAAATGCTGAATGTTTTCTTTGATATAAGGAGGCTGATTCATAGTGGGATAGAGAGAAGGAGCATGGGAGGAATATATGAACTCTAGATAGGGCAGAAGGATTGGAGGAGAAGGGAGGGGGCATGGGTAACTAATGATGGTAGAATGTGATGACCATTATTATCCAAAGTACAGATATGAGGGCATGAGTTGATGTGAATATACTATGTATATAACCAGAAATATGAAACATTGTGCTGTTTATCTCTAATAAGAATTGTAATGCATTCTGCTGTCATATATAATTTAAAAATTAATTAAATATAAAAGAAATTCAACATGCCTCTTCACAACATACAGATACACTACATACCAACTCAAGGAGAGAGAGAGAGAGAGAGAGAGAGAGAGAGAGAGAGAGAGAGAGAAGAGAGAGAGTGTGTTTGGATCTTCCTATCAAATAGAGATTTATGCTCCTTTCCTTTGAATTTCAAAGGCTAAACCAGTCCCAGTTAAACACTGCATTTTTCAGATTTTTCAAGTCACAAAACCCTTTAGTGTACTTCTAGGTTTTTCATACTTGAAGATGCATGTGTATTTCAATGTGGTCTGTTTAAAACACATTGCAGGCCAGTTCCACAGAGTTCAATTCTGTAGGTTTTTTTTTTGTGTGTGTGTGTGTGTGTGTATTTGTGTGTGTGGTGCTGGGGATTGAACCCAGGGCCTTGTGCATGCAAGAAAAGCACTCTACCAACTGAACTATATCCCTAACCCTCTCCAGGTTTTTGTTGAACCTATGATTTACATTTATATAATCTTCCAATATTTTTTTAGTGCTTCTGACCCTGAAGTCTCACCTTGACAATCAGCAAGATCCTCAGTAGAAATATTGAGAGTAGTTAGGTTTCTGTTATGTATTACCTCTATCAATTACTCCTTGTTTGATGGTGGGAAAAATAATTCATATATGTTAACTTCAGCATTTTGATCTGTCAAATTGATATAGTAGTAAGTCTACTTAAGATTGCTATGAAGATTTCATGTAAGAATTGATATGAAATTGCATTCTCTAATTATGACACATAATATTCATTCATTGCATATTAAAAATCAAAGTTCAAAGCATATTATTCATTAACTTATATGTATACCATCACACAATTCTATGATGTTTAGTATTATGAATTATTGACAAGGAATTAATACTTATCATTGATAAAGAATCTGAGGTTCAAAAAAATAAATAATTTGTTAACAAAAAATTGTCTATATGTAACATAGATAAAAGATGATGGTGCACATATTTATACCTAGGTAAATACCAGAGTTCCAGAACCTGAGCACTGCATGATGGCTGCACTATATGCTGGAAGATCAAATTTCTCCTTTGAATTTTTATCCTAAGTTGCAATGGATATAATAGAGACTGGTGGTTTAAAAATATAGTCTTTAGATTGCTTAGGTCACTATCTATCTATATCACTTACTTTTTGGGTGGCATGACTAAGTTTTTAAATTGTTTTAAAGCATTTGGGAAGAAATGGCTGGAACTAGAATATTTTGGGGGACGTTGATGAATTATTCCATTCATAGTACTTAAATACATACATGAGGTATATTAACAGTCAATAATACAATAAATATTCCTGAAAATTATGTTATGACAAGAAAAGCACTCTTTATTTTTAAAATAATGCACTTATAAAACATTAAAAATTATGTGGTATGTGTGAGTAACCATGTGTGTTGACCAATGTAAAATTATAATGAAATAGCAAATATGATACTGGAATGAGCTATTGTGTTGAGTCTTCAAGCAGAGTACTAGGAACAACTATTTGGGACCAAGTGTATAGACTCTATACTGCAAGACTGTGAAGAATGCAGACTAAGCAGGGAACAGAGTTCATGTAATGAAAGACATAGAAAGATTGAGACCAAATTTTAATTGACTGTTGGATGAAGAATCTGAATTTCACTTTGTTGCTTTGGGATGCCAAGGAAACAGCAAAGCTCAGACCTAAACACATAAGTTCACAGGGTCTGAGACTAATTCATATTGAAATGTGGCTAAGAATAGAGTATATCATTGCTAGTATTTTATTTCTTAGATATAAAAATGCATATTTTGACTGAAATATGCTAAAAGAATGGTCTCAGCTGTCACTTCAATTAAGTTCATTTGAGAAAATACCAGACCCAAACTGCTTTTTTCCCCATTCTATTCTATTCTCAATTTCATTTTGTAAACTCTTTTCATCCTCCTATAATCTATCAACAGCAAAGCACTAGATATGTGGAAGACAAACCAGGATCTGTCAATTTATGATGAGAAAAGATTGAAATTGAATTAAATACAATTTAATCCACAGAAAAATTGGCCATGCCATAAAATAAATTTATCTATTATTAAAATTAATTTAAATGAAATAAACTAAAAATAGATCAAATGAACTAACTCAAGTAATTTTAGACAGAAAAATTATCCATAGGATATAATTTAAAATAAGCCAATTGTCAAATAAAATATTTTAAAGTATTTTATAATAAGAAGAAAGATACTAATGTAATCCACACTATCCAAAACACCTGAATATAATGAAAGTCAAAGAGATAAGATGTAATAGATTTAATCAATGTTAAAGATTTAAAAGTGTTAATTAATTTAAATGAAATTATATCAAAATATCACTAGTCCTGTAATAATGTATTTAAATAAACTAAAATCAATAAAAATAATTGAGATTCATTCTGTTCACATACTTATAGAGTGTGGATGTTAAATTCCCCCCAAAGTATTAATGTCTTGGTTCCAAGAATATTGCTTTTGGGAAGTGGTTGTACCCTGGGGATGTGGGACCTTGTGGGAGATCCTTATGTTACTGAGTGTGTGCCTATAAGGAGCCTCAGTCTCCCCTTCTTTATTTCTCTTGAGATGAACAGTTCACTCTGCCAAAAACTCCTGCAATTTGCCAAAGATCCAAAGTAATGAGGCCATCCAATCTTGGACTGGAATCTCTAGAAAAATACTTCAAAATAATTCTTTCTCTTCATGAATATGATGGCTCAGATATTTTGTTACAGTGCCATGGAGCTGACTGACTTACATACACTGAACATTTGCAGGTAAATGGAGTTGGAGAATATCATGCTAAGCAAAGTAATCCAATCCCACTCAAAACAGAGGCTAAATGTTGTCTCTGATAAGTGGATGCTGATCCAAAATGGGAGGGAGTGTGGGAAGAATGGAGAACCTTTGATTGGGCAAAGGGGAGGGATAAGAGGGGAGGGGTCAGGGGTAGGAACAATGGTGGAATGAGATGAACATCATTACCCTAGTTACATGTATGACTGCACATATGACTGCAACTGTACATCATGTATAGCAAGATAATTGAACAGTTGTGCTCCATTTGTGTACATTGAATCAAAATGCATTCTGCTGTTGCAAATAATTAGAACAAATAAAATAAAATAATAAAAAAAAAATTGTACTGGAAGCAGTCTATATTGTATTAAGAAAAAAATAAATAAATTATATAAAGATTAGATAGAAGTATAAAAAAACTTTAAAAAACCTTCCTTATCACCCAATATACCTCAATTCAATCTCCAGATTAAGTGCTTGAAATTAAATTTCAGCCATAGTTTATATTCCATGGTAAAGAGGTAAATTGTTCATACAGAAAATCTCACTTCAGCATAATTGAATAAAAATTAACTATGAAAAAAATGTATTTCAATATTTTTGTGTTGTTAGAAATAAGGGCGGCACCTATATTTTTGGATTTTTTGGATAATGTGTCTTTATATAGCTAAAAATTTTCTAGAAAAATTTGAAAATCATTGACCCAGATCAATTTAATTCAATTAGAATCCCAGCTAAATGTTCTGTGATGTGGCGGATTTCACTTTGGCTGAAAACTAACGTTTCTTTGGAAGATTTTCAAAATTGCCAATAGCCCTGACTCACCTGTAGTAATCCTAATTTAATTGTCTTTGTGTTAGGCTCCTGCACTAGGAAATTTTAAGTGTTCTTTAGGTGATTTTTATGTGAAAACAATTATGAGAACCCCAGGTCTAGAAATATTGCTAAATATTTCCTGTCATATTTATATACAAAATTGACCACATGCCTGTTTCACTGTGATTTCATTTTTGCCCCCTGGTTTTGTGTATGCCAGTTGTGTCAAGACCTAGAGTCTAGCCCAATTATATAAATAAAATAGAAAGCTTTGGAAGCTTATGAAACTGCATATTAGAGTAGTGGTATTTTGATTTCAATGGGTAATCAATAGCATGAAGGTCTTGTTAAATGGTGTTGCATTTAGGTGACCTGGACAAGATTAATTGAGTTTCTCAATTAAAAAAATATTTTATTTGTTCTTATTACTTATACATGACAAGAGAATCCATTTTGATAAAATTATAGCAGCAAATGTTTTATCTTTTCTAATAGGGACCCCATTGTTGTGGCTGGGCATGATGGTGCAGTTTACTTAGGTAATTTCATACTGCACATAGGAAACTCATGTTAGATTTATTGTACTGTCTTTCCTATTCCTATATTCCCTTCCTTCTTTTTGTTCTGCTTTGTCTAATGTACTGAACTTCTCTTCTTCTCCTCCTTACTTTTATTGTGGGATAGCTTCCATATTTTGGCTTATTTCACTTAGCATAATATTATCTGGATCCATTCATGTACTGGCAAATGTCACAGAGTCATTCTTCTTTATGGCTAAGTAAGATACCATTGTGTATATATACCACAATTTCTTTATCCATTCATCTGCTAATGGACATCTCCTTGGGTTCCATAGCTTTTTTACTGTGAATTGTGCTGCTATAAGCATTGATGTGGCTGTTTCATTATAGTATGCTGATTTTAAATCTTTGTATATATGCTGAGGAGTGGGATAAATGGTGGTTACATTTCTATTTTTTTTTGGGGGGGGGGTTAATCTCCACACTGCTTTCCAGAGGTGTTGCACTAATTTTTCCCAATTTTTAACAAAAATATATATAATGCTGATTCTGGTTCTATATGTCTATGAATCAGATTTTACATAACAAGACAGATTATGGTTGTAGCTAAATGGAACGTAGTTGAGTAATTTTAGCCTCAAGTGCAGTGTTGATGAAATCTATTGAATTTCACTGAGTTTCAGGCCTTTTCTTTCAATTGAAATCTACTATTCTAGATCTGTGGTACTTCTTTTATCATCTTAAAAATAAGTATTATATGCATATTCTGCCTATTGTATGAATAAAGATTATGGCATCTACTGATTTTACCATGTTTTTTCCTACTTAAAATACTGTATTTTTTACATAAAGATTGTATTGAGACAAATTTAGTTTATTCTAATTATTAAAAAATAAATATTTGGCCACTTAATGGATCTTCAGTGAACTACCTAAAGGCTAGCCAATGATGTGTCTTAATTGATCTCCAATACCTAGGCTCCTTCTAATGAGTCTGGAACTTTGGCCATGGATCTTGCATAGAGATAATTTTATGCTGAAACCTTGCAAATAGCAAATTTTATATTAAAAACTTGACAGTTATCAATTCTAAAATTTGAATACTAGACAAGGAAATGTGGTACTGGAGTTAGTGTTGTAATTGGATGAAGCTAAATAAATGATAAATCTTATTTATCAAATGAATATGCAGGATTATACAGGAATTGACTACTGTGAATTGTGCTGCTCTAAGCATTGATGTGGCTGTTGCACTATAGTATGCTGATTTTAAATCTTTTGGATATATGCTTAGGAATGGGATAAATGGCAGTTTATTCCTAGTTTTTTTTTTTTTTTTTTTTTTTTTTGAGTAATCTCCACACTGCTTTCCAGAGGTGTTGCACAATTTGTTCTCAATTTTTAACAAAAATATATGTAATGCTGATTAGAGTCTGAAGTAATGTAAGTTATACTATGAAGGATTCAGATTTTCTTTTATTTGTTTCCCAAGAGATTTATTTAGTTTTTAATTGTGCAGCTTGAACTAATTTAATTTACAGAAAACAGTTGAGGGACGCTCGCTATGAGAACTGTATGCTCTCTGGGCAGAGAGCCCAGCATGTCTTTATTACTAGGATTTGATCCATACTAAAGGGAAAACATTTCCAAGTTAAGTTTATTTTTCAAAGATAGTTGTTGTTGGATTTGAGTTTCTATCTAAAAGTTGATGAAAGTCATGGTGCTTCCCTTAGGTAATTTCAATATAATGGTAGCATTTTGAAGTGTTTCTTAATTCAGATGAAAGCATTTTAAGGAGCTAAATGTCTAAGCAAACATAGTAACATCTATGTACTATGCTCACAGTTTTGCTCCAAAAGCGCACATACAGGCAAACACACTCTGGCACACAGCCTTGTAATTAATAATGTGTATTGAATTTCCAGATACATAGTTGTTTTAGACAGATCCAGACACTTTTATCCAACCGAACATTTTCAAAGCTCATTAACGCATCAGTGTATATATAATTACAATTTCACTTGGCACAGCATTTTCTTGTTGATTGCAGGGTGGAGAATAGTTCCCTTTGGTGCCTTTCTCTCTCATCTGGAGCAGAGAACCTAACTGCTGTGACCACTTATGAGACAAACTTGGCACACCAAGGGCCCAGATGGAGATGGATCCAGTGTGCTTCCAGAGGCAGCATCTGTGTCTTTGATTGACTTCTGGGCCATCTCCTTCAAAAACCTCTTGAACTTCTCTAGTGTTGATACTTAGAACAGCTGTGGATTTCCTTGTTGGATTAATTTCAAATAACCTCTATTCATAACTAGATTATCTTCCTGTGCTTTATGGATGAAAAAAAACTTACACATCCTTGAAAATTCAAGCAGTAGTAGATAAATAAACATAATAGTGTGTAGGATGATCAGATCAACAGCCACATATTTAAACCACCATTTTTCCAAACTTCTAAAAACAAATGGTTAAATGCCATGTTTTTGTGGACTATACACTGGCAGTGACGTTTTGTTCTATAATTATTGAACAATCAAATATAAACATTAGAAGGCATTTTAAGTTTTTGAACAGAAATTGTCTCAATGTTCTGAACCCATACTTGTCCATCAAGTATGACTGAATGATTTATTAACAACAACAACAATGTTGTAGCACACAGTAACATCTGAAGGGAGATTTCAAGTTATTTCTCTTAGCAAGAAAAAATTTTAGATGAAAATCAAACTCTTATAATCTGAAATAAAAAAAATTAAGAGAACATTCAAGTATAAATAATAATTATCCTTCAGTTAAAATAATTTCTGATATGATGAATATAGCATGTCTCTTCAGATATATGTAAGATTCTATAACTATAGCAGTGCTAGCCTAAATGTACAACACACTTTGGACTACACCGCAACTTATTTCTGATCAACCATTCTAAGTCTTATAGTTTGCTTTTTTCCTTTGCTTATACAAATATAAACTTGAAGTGATTTAAAGGAAAAAAATATAGCAAATCCAATGAAGGATTTCTCTATGCCTGTGGCTTTATGTCAATGTCATGTCTTCCTACAATACACATTCTTCAGAATTAATTTGATATCATGGTTTCATATATAATCCTCTTCCTATTGTTAAATTCTGTTGTCTAGGATTCATGGATTGACAACACAACCCACGCATGGATTGTATTTTAATTAAAACCCACGTATCTTCCAAGTGTGGATTTCTGGACTTCTGCAGCTTCAGCAACTCTTTTCAAGATCAGAACCAAGACCGTCATTCATACATTCTTACTAGCTCTCTGACTCCTTTATAATTAAAATCTCTCATTCAGTGCAATGGATTTATATTCAGGGCTGTTTTGCTCACTTATTCTTCCCATTTTTATTATGTAGGACAAAGTTATGACCCGTTTTATTAGTCTTAAACACAACATTCATAACAATACTTATATTATGAAATCAATTTAACTCAATACCACACTTCTTATTACACTGTGATCATTAGTAATTCATAGTGTCTATCACCCTCACAAAATTATCTCTTTTACTGCAGATATTTTCATTTTATAGTAAGGATTATAATACTTGCCAGGGCCGCAAACTCAAATCATTTTAGTTTTGTTGTTTTTCTTCAATCTTTTCATAATGATCTGCCCAACTTCCAATCTGGTATAACTAAGTCCTTCTTGTCCTTCCCACTCATCCAATGACTCACTTTTCTATCAATCATCTCTCAGTATCTTCTGTTTAATTTACAGCTTCCTTCAGTAGATTTTTCACAATTATTCATGCATAGCTGTGTTGTATTTTTTTATAAACCCCAGAGTAAATATTGCTTGTAGGTAAGAATGAGGAGTTGCATTGTTTAATTTTTTAACATTTTAATATTGTGAACCATGATACCGCATAGTTACCAAGCAAGTCTGGAAATAGTTATGTTTTAGGATAATGGATCCAAATAAGCCTTTTGGTTTCTGTTCTCTTAATAAGATTTAGCTGCCATTGTGCTCTTACTCTTTGTAGGACACTCTGCCAAATATTTTCATGAATTATTGCTTCCCATCCTCAAGCAATACTAAAAATAAGTGCCCCTATTATCCTAGTTACACATTGAAAGAAAGTGTGTCAGAGAAATGTTAAAATAAAAACCTGGCACACTAAATTTAGCAGAATTTAACTGAAAGAGGGGAAAAAAGAGGCTCACAAACTGGTCAGCACTGTAAATCAAAAGCAGCTCTAACAACTCCTGCCTACAGGTGCAGGCCCTAACTACATACAGAGGAGCCAAAATTATATGCATACCTAACTGGATTTGCTGCAATTTGGCAAATGCCATATTTGGACATGTTTTAGTAGCTTTCAGCCCATTAATAGTAGAAAATCCATCTGTTATGATTGCCTAATAATTAGCTACTTTTTTATACAATTATCAAGTTTGGTAGCAGTTTGTGCATTTAATTTAGTGTTTGTAATGCAAGGAAGCATCTTTAGGACACTCTTAATTTAATTTAACAGTGATTGATAAAACGGCACAAAGATATATCAATACAATTATTCCTTAGAGAAAATAAAAATTAACAATGTATTTATTATTACTATAGGAAAATAATAAACCCTATTATTTATTTTACTAGATTTTACAATGTATTGGATATGAAAATAAATTTTTGAATGACACATTCATTTCTTAAATTGTCTCAAGATATGCTAAATTCTGAGATAATATGGGGCTATGAAATTGATCAAAACTGGTCAAATTTTGTTATGTAAATATATTAGTTTGTCCTAATGAAATCTTCTGTTTAGTATAATTATTATAATTTTAAAATAATAAAAGGTTTATGTAAACTAACTTTTGAAAATGAATTCTAAAATAGAATTTTAAACATTGTATTTCAAAATTTACTTGTAAGTTGATTTATGATGTTTTCCAATACTATAGAGATAAGTTTTCTATAGAAGGTCATTTTTTTAAATAAAGTACAATGAATAAGAAGGAGAAAAAAGAAGAATAGTGCCTCAGAGTGATAGGGTTGTGATGCTGGTTATTACCATAGTGTGAATTTACTTATTTTTAAGTATCTATGGAGTTTCTATTATGTGCAATAAAGCAAAATATACATTTTTTGTATATAAAGATGAATCACATGAGGTTACTACTACTGTCAGAGAATTTAAAATTTGAAAGGGGAAATATGACGCTGGATAAATTATTGTAATAGACTGTGGAAAGGAACATCAGAAATATGTAGCTGACACCTAATGGAGTTCAACATACACATAATTATTTGTATATTGAAAAAAGGTTAGTGCCTCATTTAGTATGTGCCTTGAAATCAGTCATTGAACGATTCAAAAGAGCAAGAGATTTATATTAAACATTTAATAAATTGGGAAAGAAATTAATACTAATTAGCCTTGATCTATAATCCATCACATCAAACACAAAACAGGTATATAAGACATTTGAAACTATTTTCATTTTCTACATTAGAAATAGTCAATAATGTATCACAGTGAACTTAACTAATACATAATGAAATTGGATTTTGAAACCTGGTTTATAATTTTTGACCCTTTTTGAATACAGGATAATTGTGATAAACCAAGGACCTTTCCAAAGAAGTATAGAATCATATAATATATAACTTGTGTAAGTTTATCTAGACTTGTTTATGTTAATACTGAGAAAACTGTAATCCAGATATATGAAGAGATCCCCCTAAAATACTCATGGTATTGAAATTAAGACTAAGTTTTTTATTACAATCTTATTATCCCTTTTTCTCACCACCTTATAGAATAATCTCAGTAAGGTATAGAAGAGGAAGTATTCGGGGAAAATTTATATATGCTAAAAGCTATTACAGCTGTTTCAGATGTAAAATATTGGCAATTAATGTACTTGGCTTTACAAACTAAAGGGAAGATACCTGTAACATGAGATGATGGAGAATATGTCTGTCATTGGATATGCCTTGTCCAAGAAAGAAAAAAGGGCCTGAGGAACATTTCCTTTATTTAGATGACCAGAATCAGTAGTTTAAAACCTTGATATACAGTAGAAGAAGAATGGATAAGATGTGTATATTTTGAATAATCATTTGAAAGTAGCTTTTGGAAGGATATCTAATTGATGGTACTTATTTAGGTTTTTAAATATTAACTGCTGACTGGGTGTCTGTATTACTTGCACTATACCATGTAAAAGTTTATTATCTTAGTTCTGGAGAAGCCTTTCTAGTATTGATCTAGAGAAACAGACGGTTAACATTTCAAACATGTTTGGAAAAAGGAAAATATCTGGCTAATATTTTTGGTTTTGTAATCAAAATATGTCTAGTAAAGACAATGTATTAGATTAAAGCCAACAAATAATATATTTTGAATACTTTTTCTAAAGTATACAAATTAGCATGTTTGCCAAACCTTGTGTTCTGATTTGGAATTGGGAAATACTTGACACAAATATTTAATTGAACAAACACTTTTCAGCTTGAATTTTAATACATTTGATTCTTAAAATCAGCAACAAATATAAAAGAATTATAACAATGATAAGATCCAGAGTATAGATTTTTCTTCCCTCCACATAATCTTAGTCTATGTGGCTGTATTTCACCTTGGGCAGAAACTTTTACTTACCTATGGGGCCCAAAGATTGAGAAGATCTTTGCTTATATTACATATCTGAATTGGTTTTTTAACACTACTTCATGGCAAGAAGTTTGCCTTTTATTGAGTGTCATTTAATTCTTCTTCCATTTTATGAAGTTTATATCAACCTTTGGTTTGAATTCTTTAAAGGAACACATTTTTAAATAAGTCTGATTATTAGCATTAGTGAGCATTTTCTTCCTTCTTGCCTATAGCCATATTGATTAATTAAGAGAATGATCCAAACAAGGAATCCTTCATAGTATAATACAAAGGATGCCAATAGACAGTGCTATTTTTAAAATTTTTCTTTCAATATTTTTTTAATTTCAATGGATGTTTATTTTATTTATTTATATGAGGTGCTGAGAATCAAACCCAGGGCCTCACACATACTAGGCAAGTGCTCTACCACTGTGCTACAACCCCAGCCCAGAGCTATTAGTTATTTAGGAAAATATTATTCTAAAAATTCCAAGTTAAAGATAAATGTGTGAGGGGCATATAAGTGTCTTCAAGCAAAATTGTGTGATATTTTTCATGCTACTTCTTACACATCTGTCCCTATTTCCTAAAGGAAGTTAACTCAGGCTTGCTTCTTATTTTTCATCTCATATTCTATTCAGAGCAAGGCAGTCCTGCTTTATTACTCCTGTAGCTATTTTGACAATAAGATATTACTTATTCAAGCCATGTTGTTTTCTACATGGTTGAATATCATGAATTAGATTAAGAGATAAAAAGAAAAATAAAAGAGGAAACACATATCTTGAAGTCGTGTTGATTCATAACCAGTGCCCCCTACTTCTCAGTGGAATGATGCATATTTAAATACACAGCTTAAAGGATTTCATTTACCACCTTGGAACAGTGGGCCATCCCATCAACATAGCACATACACATTGAGATTTATCACCTTTCATTCTAAAAGAATGTAAGGATGACTAAGTTCCACTTACTGTAAATTTCAAGCTCCATAAAAATCCTTCCAGGCAGTCATGCTTCACAAATGACTAATCACCTCATAGCCACTTTGTCTTCATAAATGAAAACTTAAAAACTTAGTGATTGGTACCAAATGTAATTTCAAAATAATCATGAATACCAACTGTATTTAATCATTGGGCTTATTATCTTGCAACTTTCATGTTATACTGTGGCTGCTCACTAATATGGAATTTTTTGATTTAAAAAAATTATAAGTGAGGAAAGTTATTTGAAATAGTAGTAGATTTTTGGCAGTCTTCCTTTTTTGAAAACATAAAATTGGAACATTTATAGGCTTCTGATGTGAATTCATTGCTATTCTGGAAATTGAATAATCATAAAAATGGTAATATCTGGTGTCCTTAACATAAGGACAACTTTTGTTTGTGGATTTTAGGTTTATGGGATTTTTAACATTTCAATGGAGTCAGACAGACTTGATTGTTTTTATCATTTTGACATTTAGTTTCAATCAACAGAAGAACATAGGGATGTTATCCAGTATTAGGATTAGGTAAGTCATTAAATCAGATATCAGCCAATATTTGGGAGTTCTGAAATAAAATGCCAGAAACTGGGTGGAATTTCAGCCTAAAGTTTCCCTGATCTCACCTGATTACACACAATTGCAAGATTTATATTTTAGTGTTTGAGTTTTGTCCATTTTATTTTGAATTAAAGATCAAACAAGTAAAGGTCTCTTCAAGATTATAGTGATTAGGAACAGAATATGCTCTTTCTATATTTTAAAAGTCAAAATAAATGAAAGGAGCATGGATTGGATCAAAAAATTAATAATAATAAAGTTAGAATCATGGGAAAGCAGAATTTAAGAATTTTGCCCAAACTCTCGCCTTGCAATCTCATGAAATCACATTTCCCCCATCTGAATAGTAGTCAAAGGCATGCATTGAAAATCTTTCCCTGCCCCATTGTTGTGTTAACATCCATATGTCAGAGAGAATATTCAGCCTTTGTTTTTTGGGGATTGGCTTATTTCAAACTTGTCATGATAGTATCCAGATACACCAATTTACTGGTAAATACCATAAAGTCATTCATCTTTATGCATGAGTAATATTACATCATATATATCATATATATTATGATATATAGTCCATTGCATATATGTTCCATCATATATATGATATATATCATGTATAATACATATATAATATTTTCTTTATCCACTCGTCTATTGAAGAGTACTGAGGTTACTTCCATAGTTTCGCTGTTGTTAATTGAGCTGCAGTAAACATTGATGTGATTTTAAATTTCCAAACCATGCACATCCACAAGACTTGGATCCTAATTAGAATACGATATACTCCATGTTTCTATAAATGTTAGAAATGACTCTACTGTCATGTATAACTAAAAATAACAAATCAAAATTGTAATAAGAAAAAATATTATTAAAAATTAAAAGGCAAGCAATTAATTCAATTTGTAAATCTTCTTCTCTTGTGTATTGGGCAGGAAGACGGATTATCTCTGAGTTTAAGTCTTTGAATTCTCTAATTTTAATTGAAGTGTGAAAATGAGCACATCAATTTTAAAATTAGTACTATCACTATTTTCTTACTTTTGAAATTGGTCCTTTACAAAAAAGGTTTGGAGCAGGTGCAATATAAAGCATGAGGCAAGATCCTTGCTTTTAAATATACATACAACTAATATAAAATGATTTAGTTTATATAAATGAGATTGCATTCAATTTTAAACTTTGTGAATATTATGTTTATTTGTATTGCAAATATTTCATTGATTGTGGTAGAAAGGTGATTATAATTTTTTGGAATCATGCAGTGGTACAAGTAGTTCACATTGGAGTTTTTTTGTGATGAAAGAATATTATTGGTTGCATACACAAACAACCTAAACACATGCATATCACAAGATTTTTAATGGGGAAATTTACCATATGCTCATTAGTCTACTACTGGAAAAGAAAGATGGGAATAAATGTTAAACAATGTCCCACATCTTTTTTAACTTTTATGACTCTATATCTACATATTTGAGTGAAAACTATTGAAGAATAGATAATTGTCTTTCAGAGAATGTTAGTTTCATAGATTGCCATTGTGTTTTAAAATCTATAGAACCATGTATTTGTTGTTCTTAAAGAATAATTTAATAAAAAACTAGACATATTTTCAACTCTGAATATAATTTAAAGCCCTTTATATTAAGTCATATTTATTTTTTTTTCAGTAAGTTCACAACCAAGAGTGAAAAATTCTGAGAGGGAGCACCTACTCATGACATATGAGCTGGGAATTTACCGAAAAAAAATTACATACCATATTAGACCATATCTACTTTCACATGATGAATATTTATATCTCAAGTTTATACTGAATTCTACAGAGAATTACTAAAACACAGGACTAAATAATAATGTCACTGCTTTAGTATCTTTCTTACTATATGGATCTAAACAGAAATCTAAAAAGATTATACCAAAATGCAGAATAAGGAATAGTGATATGCAAATCTTATTCACTGTCTTTGTATATTTGGACAAAGGTTAATGGTTAATTAGTAATATGATAAGCTCTCAATTTGTCATGATTCCTAACTTTGCAAATTCTGGCTTCAGATTCTGATCTTAGATTTCACCAAGATGAAATTAAGAGTATTAGAGACTGTTCACAGTTTGTTTTCAGAGACTTCAACAACAGAAAGGGAAGAAGGAAGACTGAACAGCAAAATTTTCTGTTTGTTTCCATGAGCAGTGAGACTCCCAGATTTAGGATACTCATATGCTTTGTTTCTAGCCACCATAATTCTGGGATTCCATGATCTCTTTGATTTTTCTTTCACATAATTTCACTGTTACAAATTATAAATATAAACATTTTTTTTCCCAGTAAGTTTTTTTTTTTTTTTTTTTTTTTAATTCTGAATGTGGGCTAAAGATTAGGTTTATCTCAGGGAGCCTTTTAGTGGTCATTCGGGTTTGGCATAAAAAATTGGAGACTTAGAGACCTGAAATGATCAGTTGGCTTCACCTAGACATTTGTGTTGAATATTGGGCTTCAAGGCAGCAGGTTGGGGTGCTAAGCTGAGAGCTTTGTCACAGTGATGGACCCCTCAGTCTCACAAGTTATGGAGTATTGCCTTTAGCAATGGGATGAGCAAGGGAGGAAGCCAGCCTCCAACATGCAACCAGTCTCTAACATCTCTCTAATTTGGAGCTATATAGAATGGAATGGTTGTGAGGTACTCTAGAAAATAGAAAACAGTATTATTTTAGACTTTCAAGGTAAAGAAATGGGCAATATACCATGTTCCCTAAAAAACTTCAGCAGTTTAGAAAGATCTATAATATTGAAACAGGTAGACAGAGCCTTACTGTTAATGTAACCCAATCCTTTATACTTTTTGACTGATATACCCAAACTACTTGCTTATGAAAAAGAAAAAAAATAGTCTCTGGAGATATAGAACATCACCTGCAGATTATTTGCTGCTCCTTTTTTTTCATGGGAAGCTGGAAGAAAATATAAATAACAATTAATATAAATAAAAATGAAACAGATGCACAGATGATAGAGGTATTGGTTGTATAGAAAATAAAGAATTGCATGTTTCATTGAGATTGCAATATGTAGTTTTAAATTATAGGTTTTATATTATCTCAAGTCCTAAGCAAGAATCACCTCATACTACACTATTTTCTCTCCTAAATCATAAATGAGAAGCATTAGTCAGGTCAAGGTCTTGGTGAAATATAGTGTAGAAGCAGACAACATTATTTTTTTTCTCAAAGAATTGTGATTAATGTGAGAAAGAAAGCAAAAATAACTTAAGGGTTAGAAAATGAAATGAGGATGAATTTCAACATGCTGTTGAAACTCTAAATTAAAAATTGAATGACATTAAAAGCCAGGTATAGTGGTGCACAGCTCTGATCCCAACTACTTGGAAGGCTGATAAATAGGGGAATCACAGGTTTAGGGCTAGTCTCACCAACTTAGCAAGAACCTGTCTCAAAAAAAAAAAAAAGGCTGGGGTGTAGTTTAATGATAGATCACCCTGGGTTTGGTATCTAGTGCAAACAAACAAACAAAACAAAAAAAGAAAGAAAGAAAGAAAAGAAGAGAAAAGAAAAATTGGCATTGCAGATTTGAGAAAGATACTACATGAAATTTGGACTTCATTCATATTTTTAGTAACAAATTGGCTACAGTGAAAGTTAGTTAATTGAAAACCAGTGGAAAAGTGCCTAAATTAATATGCATGGAAAGGAAAAGAAAAAAAAATAATTGGTTAAAATGATAAGTGTGGAACCTGCTAAAAACTTCTAAGAAACATCTTTCCCAAAGCCCCCCAAAGGAGAGGAATAGTGTGACTAATTTACTTTTGCTCCTGTAAAACATCATCATGTAGTTGCCACCTCTGAAGCTATTTTACAAATATAAATGAATAAGTCAGTTTATGACTGTATTGACAGAAAGACCTGAGTAGAAAAACAAAAAGCAGTTTTCCAATTAGAAGGAGATAGCAGGTTAAAAATCTGTTTGTCAATTAAATGGGGCATTCTCAGATTATGTTTGCTTCTAAAACCTTTTTGAGTATGTTCTCTGAAAGCTGTCCAGGATTGAAAAATTGTGAAAAATAAAGAAGCACATTTTTCTTGTGGTTGTTCAAGGAAAGTAACCTTGGAAATATAAAGGTCACTTTTAGTATGAAGAATGGGGTCACTTCTGAGGAGATAAACAATGTGGTATGGTCCAGATTTACAGAAACAGCAGATCCAGGAATAGACAATATCATTGCAATTCAAGCTTCTGCTGTATAAATTGGTGCCCTTTAATAGAGAAAGAGCTAGGGAAAGAAAATATGATTACATCTTTTCAAGATACTCCTGGTATTAAGTTATTAGTTTAAAAAATTCAATTGTTGATCATTGAAAAATATTTGTCTTGCTGACAATATGATTTGATTATAAATTAAAAACTTGTTTTCGTATGTTTCAATAAATAGTACATCTTCCTTAAATTAAATAATACTTGAACCTCATCCCGCCTGAATCCCCTGTATGAATCAGAAAAAAATAAATAAATAAATTCTATCTCTAAGTGTGACAGTATTATGAGTCTATAAAAAAACCTCTCTGGGAGATGTAATAGTAACAACAGAAAAACAATGACAACAAAAATAATAATCATAGCACCTCAAAAATGTGCTAGAATACTTATGACAGACCTTTGAGTTATTTTTCTTAGAGAGAATATCTGAGAATAAAATCCCCAAAACACCAAAAAATATATTCTACATTGAAATCTTATACACAGATGCCAGATAACCAATAAGGAAATAAATATAGTTTAACAAAGAAACAACCCTAGTCTTATCTATAGAATATTCCCTAAATTACAGGAAAGTTTACCTTCACGTAGATGGAGGCAATTAAATATGATATTAACAATTGATATTTTCCATAAGAGTGCATTTAAAATATGTTATTATAGTTTGAATATGAGATAACTCACAAAAGCTCATGTATTAGGTAATGCAGAAGTACGCAAAGGTGGCATGATTTGATTATGCTAGTTATTATGGATAGTTTATCTATTTGATAACAATAATTTTAATGGTCTACTGGGTGGTAACCCTAGGCACATGTGGCATAGCTGGAGGAAAGTAGATCAATTTTTGCATGCCTTTGCAGAATATATCTTATTCCTAACTCCTCTCTCTCTCTCTCTCTCTCTCTCTCTCTCTCTCTCTCTCTCTCTCTCTCTCTCTCTCTCTCTCCTTAATATAACATGAGCTAAACACCTTTCTTTCCTTCACTACACCTTTCTGCCATGATGTTTCTGTAATGGAGTCAGCCAACCATGAACTGAATGAACTCTGCAACAATGAGTTCCGAATAAACTTTTCCTTCTGTAAATTGTTTTTCTCAGGTAATTTGCTCCCACCAATGAAAGGCTGACTAACACAAGTATAGTTTGTAATCTTGTAAACTATAGTCATAACTATTAATCTCTTAACAAGATCCTATTGTTGATTTAAAGCCCTTTTTCTTTCTACTGCGCTTATCAGACAGAACAGACAGACACTTGGTGTGAAAAGGGAATCTATGTATTCCTCATTACCAGTGAATGAATTGTGGTTGAGTGCTTATCAAATAGACATTCTATTTATTAATTCATTCAGTAATTCACACATTCATTTTTGGTACCAGAAAGTGAACCAAGAGTTGCTTAACCAGTGAGCCACATCCCCAGACTTTTCCATTTTGATAGAGTTTGCTAAGGTGCTTAGATCCTCTCTAAATGGCTGAGGCTGGCATCAAATTTTCTGTTCTCCTTCCTCAGCCTCCCATGTTTCTGGAATTAAAAGTGTACATCACCATGCACAGCTCAACACATTCTAAATAATGAAAAGTAGAGAGCTAATCTTCACTAAACCTTTAAGTTTACCAGGTAACTTAAAGTGAGAGGACATGCAAAATGAATGGTCATGAAGTTTGACAGGAATTTGCAATGAAGGAAGTGAGAGACTTTTATTGAATCATCTAATAAATGATTCATATTTTGTCACTTAAGATTCTTTTTAGAAGTTTAAATGTTAGCTTTTCTTAAATCTAAAGGTAAAATATATCAAGATGACACTCTTCTAATTTGGTATGGATTTGGCTATTCTTCAGGAAAAAAAAAAAACCTGCTTATCTGGCCAAAAGAAAAGGTGTCACTACATAAAATTCCAACGGCCTATATTGATTGAAGCCAAAGGTCAATAATGGAGAAAGAAGAAAACTGTTCCCCAAAATATGATCCAGTTGTGAAATTTACTGGGGTTGATACTGGGGTTGTGTGTGCTTATCCTAAGTGTTTTTATTTCTCTTGACACTATTCTTTCATCAGTACTTTATTAAAAAAAAAAAATAAGGAAGAAACAAAGAATAAAACCCATAGGTACCATTCAATCAATAACTACACTTCATGTAGGAGCTTTAAAGTAGTCAACAAGTCTCTATTATCTGCAGAACAAAGTAAAAGTTTCCCAGCCTGATATTCCTGGGCTTCTCCAACCTTTGCTGAATTAAACTATTCAGGGTGATCGCATTGATAATATTTTTTTTTCTTTTCTGCATGCTTTCAACAGCAGACTTTTTTCCCCAGCCATGCTTTCCTTAAATCTAACTCATGCTTGGTTGTGCAAATCCCTCTTCTACATTTGAGCTTTCTCTTCCATCCCCTAGGCAAAACTCTTCATGATGCATGTTAGGAAACTGGACACTGTGCTCCCTTTCTTGAGTTTCTGTCGTCTAAGAACATGTCACAGGACCCTTAGAACGTATTTCTTTAGCAGAAAGTTTCTTATAATTTCCTTGCTGTTTGTTTCAATACATTGTGTCCCATCACCCCATACCTAGAACACCTACAAAAACTTAAATTGAGTAACATTTATCCCATTTACGACTGTTTTGAAATAAATATTACATTCTTTGTGAAAAGTGATAGGTGAATGATTAGAGCATTTGAAAAACAGCATATAGTTCCACGTACACATGAGAAAAATATAAATTATATAGAAGGTCTAGATTATGATTTACCACCTGTTTTAACGCAACTGTGTCAATTTTTGGACATATCCAAGAAATCAAAAACTTGGGAAATAATGAACTAAGAAACATTAAGATAGGTAAAACCACATTTACTTTTAATATCTCAGAGCAATTTATACCTGGGCTTTCTGTATATCAGTAATAAGCTAAAAAGATGTAGGATCAATAGAGGAATAAAATTTTATTTTTATTTTTATTTATTTATTTTTATTTATTTATTTTTAATTTTTTATTGTTGGCTGTTCAAAACATTACATAGTTCTTGATATATCATATTTCACACTTTGATTCAAGTGGGTTATGAGCTCCCATTTTTACCCCATATACAGATTGCAGAATCACATCGGCGGGTGGACCAATGGTACAGAATAGAGGACACAGAAACCAATCCACAAAACTACAACTACCTTATATTTGATAAAGGGGCTAAAAGCATGCAATGGAGGAAGGATAGCATCTTCAACAAATGGTGCTGGGAAAACTGGAAATCCATATGCAACAAAATGAAACTGAATCCCTTTCTCTCGCCATGCACAAAAGTGAATTCAAAATGGATCAAGGAGCTTGATATCAAATCAGAGACAGAAGAAAAAGTTGATAGAAGAAAAAGTTGGCTACGATCTACATTCGGTGGGGTCGGGCTCCAAATTCCTCAATAGGACACCCATAGCACAAAAGTTAATAACTAGAATCAACAAATGGGACTTACTCAAACTAAAAAGTTTTTTCTCAGCAAAAGAAACAATAAGAGAGGTAAATAGAGAGCCTACATCCTGGGAACAAATCTTTACTCCTCACACTTCAGATAGAGCCCTAATATCCAGATTATACAAAGAACTCAAAAAATTAGACAATAAGAGAACAAACAACCCAATCAACAAATGGGCCAAGGACCTGAACAGACACTTCTCAGAGGAGGACATACAATCAATCAACAAGTACATGAAAAAATGCTCACCATCTCTAGCAGTCAGAGAAATGCAAATCAAAACCACCCTAAGATACCATCTCACTCCAGTTAGATTGGCAGCCATTATGAAGTCAAACAACAACAAGTGCTGGCGAGGATGTGGGGAAAAGGGTACACTTGTACATTGCTGGTGGGACTGCAAATTGGTGCAGCCAATTTGGAAAGCAGTATGGAGATTTCTTGGAAAGCTGGGAATGGAGCCACCATTTGACCCAGCTATTCCCCTTCTCGGTCTATTCCCTAAAGTCCTAAAAAGAGCATGCTACAGGGACACTGCTACATCGATGTTCATAGCAGCACAATTCACAATAGCAAGACTGTGGAACCAACCTAGATGCCCTTCAATAGATGAATGGATAAAAAAAATGTGGCATTTATACACAATGGAGTATTACTCTGCATTAAAAAATGACAAAATCATAGAATTTACAGGGAAATGGATGGCATTAGAGCAGATTATGCTAAGTGAAGCTAGCCAATCCCTAAAAAACAAATGCCAAATGTCTTCTTTGATATAAGGAGAGTAACTAAGAACAGAGTAGGGTCGAAGAGCATGAGAAGAAGATTAATATTAAACAGGGATGAGAGGTGGGAGGGAAAGGGAGAGAGAAGGGAAATTGCATGGAAATGGAAGGAGACCCTCAGGGTTATACAAAAGTACATACAAGAGGAAGTGAGGGGAAAGGGAAAAATAATACAAGGGGGACAAATGAATGTCAGTAGAGGGAATAAAAAATTTACTTCTGATTTAATTTATAATTTGGGATGGCATGAACTATTACAAAACCATTGTATCAAGATTTTGTATTTTGAATTAATGACTAAAAATCACAGTATTGAAAATATCATATTTCCAGCTATGTATAAATGTTAAAATTATTGTGTGGGGGAGGCGGGAGAAGGAGAGAGGGGAAAACATATTTTAAAATATTCATGATTACGAAAATTTTTTGCAGGTCTTGTTTCCTTGTTAATTAGAAATAACTTTGAAATTCTCTTTCATATTATTTAACCCCTACACACACAACATATATATATATATATATATATATATATATATATATATATATATATATGAAAGTATATATATATATATATATATATATATATATATATATGAAAGAAGAATAAATGTTTGGTACTGAGAAATACTTTAGTTTTATTCTTCCTCATAAAACTAAAGTATTTCTAGAAATTCACAGTACGGGATATTTTTGATAATTAAACAGCAACCTAATTTGAAAATCTACTGTATGAACAGAGTGGTTGCTTTGATGAATTCAGAAAATTTATAATCTTCCATTAACCTCTAAAGTACCCATGACCTTGAATTTGTAGAATTTCTGACTCTGGTTGGATCAGAAGAAGAGAGATTGATGCTTTTTTATTGTGCTTTTATCCTGAAGACTTTAGAAAGAGAAAAATATATATATCATAAGAAAAGCTGGTCTGGCAAGATATCCAAAGTAATTTTGCTGTCTCAAGAGTGGCAGATAGTCATGATAAGCATACAACCTTTGAGGTGCTTATCTAAACCGAGCAGAAACCCCTACTTTCAGTTCAACACATCACTTTCTGTTTGTACTAGGATAGTGGAGTTTGGATGTTAAGCAATTTGAGCAGAAGAAGAACAAGAATGTGATCTAAATCATTTTACTTAGATTCCTTTACCAGTTCTTGTTTTCAACTTATTTATATGATGTAAAGGCAAGCATCCTACCTGGAAATTTAGGTGAACATTTTGTGCTTCTATTATCACAGTACTAGGACATATAGTTCATGAGTTTTGTGTAATTAAATTTTGAAAAAATAAGAATTCTCCATAACTAAAATCCTTAGGTCAGAATTTGCTTTAAGGGCTTCTGAGAATACAAAAGTAAAGTTAGAATAAGGATGAAAGAGGTCTAAAATACACATATATTTTTGAATATACTTTATTATTTAATAATCAAGCAGTAAGAAAAATAATAAAGTCAACTCTAATTTACAGATGAACATTATACAAATAGATTAACAAATATGTTCAAGTGAAGCATATTCATTGTAAACACTTACATGGTGAAGCCCTAATGACTATGATGAATTATTTCTATCATAGATTTGAACCCCTGTTAAACTGGCTAGAATATACATGCACCATTTTATTCTGAGCCAAAATTTTGACAATGGTTAAAAATACAGTCAAATGTTGTTCCTAACCAATTGAAATTGGGAAAATCACATTTCAAAATTTGTGATAAGAACATTTATCAAAAGATATATTCTCTTAGCAATTTTTAATCATCGAATATGATATTGTTTATGTATTTTAATGAACTATTCATGCTGCACATTTTTCATTTTGTATAATTAAAATTATTAATCTTTAAGTATTATGTCTGTTTCTCCTTATTCAAGCTCTTGGAAATTACCATTTTCCTTTCTGCTTCTGTGAGTTTCAATAGTTTGTCCATTACTGAATATTTAGGTGACTTCACTGTTTGAGTTACTGTGAATAATGCTGTAATTATCAGGGGTGTGCAGATATGTCTTTGAGATCATGATTCCTGTTGTTTGGGAATGTAGTACCAAGTGGTATTGCTGAAACATAAGATAGTCTTATTTTTTTTTATTTTGGGGTTGTGAAGAAG
Source organism: Marmota flaviventris (assembly GCF_047511675.1). Lineage (NCBI taxonomy): Eukaryota > Metazoa > Chordata > Mammalia > Rodentia > Sciuridae > Marmota > Marmota flaviventris. The sequence continues at coordinate 27,280,205 of NC_092506.1, forward strand.
TAGTATTGCTGAAATATAAGAAAGTCTTATTTTTTTATATTTTGGTGTTGTTCCATTCTATTTCCATAATGGCTTCTCCAATTTTCACTCCTACGCAGAACGTACACCATCATTTTTCTTCAATCTTGACCAAACATGTATCTTTTTTTAAATTCTTATAATAGTTGTACTCAAATGTGTGAAGTGATGTTTCTTTGTGGTTTGATATTTATTCCCCTAATAATTATTGTTGAGTACCACCTTCTCACATGTCATCATTTGTAATGTTTGCTTTGGAGATATGTTGATTCAGTTTCTTCCAATTCTGAAATCAGATCATTATATTATTATTTTGCTATTGTGTTGTGTAAATAGCTTACATGTTTTGGACATTAACTTTTTGTTAGCTGTGTATTTTTCTATAGGTTGCCATTTGATATCATTAATATTTTTCTTTGCTGTGCAAAAGGTTTTTATTTTGATATGATACTGCTTATCTACTTTGTTTTTATTTTAAATATATATTTTTAGTTGTAGATGGATACAATACCTTTATTTTTTTTTATTTTTATGTGGTGCTGAGGATAAAACCTAGTGCCTCACACGTGCTAGGCAAGCACTTTACCACTAAGCCACAAATACAGCTCCTAATTTGTTTTTATTGTCTGTTTTTTTGATGTCATCTCCAAAATGTCTTTTGTCAAGGTCCAAGTGAAGAAGGTTTTTTCCTGTATTTTCTTCTAAGTTTTACAGTTATAGGCTTTATATTTAAATAATTATTTAATTAATTGTGAATTAATTTTTGTTATGGTGTAAAATAAGCACCCAATTTCAGTTGTTTCTGTACAATAACAATGAATTATCTGAAAAAAGATGTCAGTAAAATTAACCCAATTTCCATAAGCATCAAAAGCAACAACATACATAGCAATAAATTCAATGTAGAAGTAAAACTCTTTTTTCATACTTTTATCATGCATTGTAATTATACATAATGGTGGAATTTGTTGTCAGGTATTCATACATGAACACAATACAGCCATAAAAATTGACCAGTATTTTCCCCAGTATTCTCCTTTTCCCTTCCATGCTTCCCCTTGGCCCTTTCCTCTACTTTATTGATCTTCCCTTGATTTTCATGATATTTCCTCGCCTTTGTATTCCTTTTTCCTCTCTGGCTCCCACATATGAAAGAAAACATGCAATCCTCGACTTTCTGAGTCAGGCCTACTTTGCTTAACATGTTTTCAAGTTCCATCCATTTTCCTGCAGATGCCGTAATTTCACATTTCTTTATGGCTGACTAAAACTCTATTGTGTATATATGCCACATTTTCTTTATCCATTCATCCATTGGCAGACACCTAGGCTGGTTCCAAAGCTTGGTTATTGTGAAGTGTGCTGCTCTAATCATGTGTATGCATGTATTACTACAGTATGTGATTTCAATTCTTTTTTTTTTTTTTTGCATCAGGAATTGAACCCAGGGGTACATAACTCCTGAACTACATCCTTACCCCCTTTAATATTTTGTTTAGAGTCAAGTTCTCCTGAGTTGCTTAGGGTCTCACTAAGTTACTGAGGCTGGCTTTGAACTCAAAATCCTCCTGCCTCACCTCCAGGAACCACTGGGATTACAGGTGTGTGCCATGATGCCTAGCTGACTTTAATTCTTTAGGATAAATACTAAGGTATGGTGAATCTAGGTTACAAGGTGGTTCTATGCCTAGTCTTTTGAGAAACCATGGAGGTGAATCTCTTGTTCATCAAACTCTATAAATCATTGATGAATGAAATTTGAAAGTATTCAAATAAATGGGAATATATATTTTGTGTTCATGGATTGGAAATCTAAGTACTGGTAAAATGTATATTATGCCTAAAGCAATCTAGAATGTTAATGCAATTTTTATCAAAATTTCAAAGACTTAAAAAAAAACAGAATTAGGGGGAAAAAGCAATCCTAAAATTCATATAATAAAAACTCTGAAAAAACAATGGAATTTGTGCAGGAAGAACACAGCACAAATCACATTTCATGATTTTAAATCATATTTCAAAGCTACAGTAATATACACAGTAATATTTTTGCACACAAACCAACAATAGACCAAGGGTTCAGAATACAAAATCCAGAAATAAACCCATGTACACATGGGCCAGTGCTCTTCATCAAGAGAGTCATGAGTATACCTCAGGAAAATCACAGTCTCATTGACAAATGTTATTGGGAAAACTAGATATCTTCAGACAAAAGAATAAAATGGTCCATATTTAAACACCTTTACTGTCTAAAATTTAAACAGCTTTACTGTCTGCAATTTATCTTATCTCCCTCTGCCTCCTAATCAAGTGGTTTCCCCCCACCCAATTACTAAAATAAAGATTGCCTTTATAATCCATCAGGTAATCAGTTATATGTTGTTCAGTAATATCACTTTGACTGTGTTTTAAAAAAAATTATTTTATTGATTTTTTTAAATTCTAAATATTTGACTTTCTTAATGCCTCAGAATGTTCCCTCTTAAGGCAGGGTTAATATGTGATATTTCTTCATATTTCTCCAAGTTTACAGTACAGCGTCTTGTGTTGCAGGAATGCAAACAGCATTTGTGTATTTTACTTGAATTGATTTTACACAAATAAACCAAGCTAATTACAGGTGAAAAAAATAAACAACTTTATTAAGATTTAATTCATTTACTAAACAATGAAGTCATTAAATGCATGATTCCCTGGCTTTTAGTTTGTTGTGCATATGTAAACATCACCACAATAAGTTTTATAACACCTCAGTCATCATAAGGAGCATGTTTAAGTTATTATCTCCCTATCCACTTATCTCCTCCACCCAATCCACCCACCATAAACAATCACTAATCTACTTTCTCTATTCATTTGCCTACTATGAGCACTTCATACCAATGGAATCATACAACATGATTCTATCTGACTGCCTTCTTTCACTTTGCATAAGTGTTTCAAAGTTCATCAAAATTGAAACATGCATCTGTGCCTTCTTCTGTAAGGCCAAATAATACACCATTGCATGGATATACCACATTTTATTAATCCATTCGTCTGTGAATAGGTACTTGGATGGTTTCCATCTTTACATAATTGTGAATAGTTGTGCTATGAACATTCATCTCCATTTTTGCATACACTTGAAGGCCAGGGATTCATTGCAACCTGGCTAAGTATGTAATTCATAGAAGGCTATTCTCTAGTTTTTTTTTTTTTTTTTTTTTCCCCAAGGTTTTGTAAATTATTAATCATTCTTTAAATGTTCAGTAGGTTCTTCAGTATATTTTTCTGGGCCTGAATTCTTTATGGATGAATTCGGATCCTTAAATGTTTTTGATCTACATAGATTCTCTGTTTCTTATTGGGTCAGTTTGTGTAGTTTATTTCAAGTAATTAGTTCAATTTATCTAAGTTGTCTAATTTATCAGAATCCAACTGTTGTTAATATTCTTTAAATTATTTTTATTTTCAAAAGTCTATAATAATAGCCCCTTTTCACATTAATTATCTTACCAATGTATTTTCTACTTTCCCCCCTTAGTCTGGCTTATAAATATCCAACTAAATGATGGTCAGTATTGTTAATTATTTCCAAAGTACTAATTTTTAATTGAAATAATTTCTCTTTCATTGTCTAGCTTACTAATTTTTGCTCTTATTTCTACTTGCTTTAAATTCAGTTTGCTCTTTTTACAATATCTTTTGTTACAAAGCTAGGATATTGATTTTTGGTCTTTTTGTACAACTACATAATTCTATGGAAGTACTGTGTTAGCTAGAGGATTGTTTTAATAGTTCATATCTTCATGTTTTAATCTTTGTATCTTTGTATTTTTCCTTTTTTATTAGATTATTAATTTACTCTAATTTGTTATACATGATGGCAGAATGCAATTTATTTCATATTACACATATAAAGGACTGTTTTTCAAGTCATTGTACACAAAATGTTTTCACACCATTGGTGTCTTCATACATGTACTTAGGGTAATGATGTCTAACTCATTCCGCCATCATTGCTACTCCTTTGCCCTATCTAAAGTTCCTCCATTCCTCCCATGCTCCCCCTCTCCATTCTTATTATGAGTCAGCATCCTTTTATCAAAGAAAACCTTAGACCTTTGGTTTTTAGGGATTGGCTTGCTTCATTTAGCATTATCTTCTCCAACTCCATCCATTTACCTGCAAATGCTATGATTTTATTCCCTTTTAATGCTGAGTAATTTTTCATTGTGTATATATACCAATGTTTCCCCATCCATTCATCTATTGAAGGGCATCTAGGTTGAAATTTATTTCTAATTAGATTTAATTTTGTAAGGAACATACTCTTAATTCTTTCTGTCCATGTAAATTTTTTTAGAATTGTCTTTTGAAGAAATAATATATGTTTCATCCCGGAAAATGATTCATGTGTTCTTGAGGTAAACATATTTCATTATTCTTGTGTAGACTTTCAAGTCTATTTTGAGTATAATTTTGTCTCCAAATACCTTGCTGATCTTCTGCCTAGTTTTGGTATTTGATATATTCAGTATTTAAAATAAGGAATTAAAGTCTCCAGTAATTATTTTTATTTTCTCATTTGTCAATTTTTCTTTTTCTTTCTTTTTTTTTTTAGTTTTTGCTTCATGTATTGTGGCATTCTCTTAGTTGATATGTATTTTGTATCACTCCCATAGATTCTTGATTAGATTCTCTATAATTTTAAATGTTCTTTTTATCACCAGTTTAATTTATTTATACATATGCATATATATTTATAAATGCAGATGTATTTTGCTTGATTGTTTTAGATTCCATATAGGTGCCCACCTTTATGGTGGTTGTAGTAAGAGGCTTTTTTTCCCCAATTTTCTATCAATATATCTGCATCTTAATTCTTAAGTAAATCTCTAACAGCATAGTTGTATCATATATTTACTCAGCCTCTCTGTCTTTTGATGGTTTGTTTAATACAGTCTCATTAAACATTGTGATCAATACAGTTCCATGTACATCTGTCTCTTTAGCTTAGTTTCCTACATATCTCGTCCTCTGTTATTGTTTTTGTGTGTGGTTTCCTTAATATTTTTCTAATGTTTTCAGTTATTCATATACTGATTACTCTAGGGTTTTGATAAATACCTTTATAAGATTTGAATTCATGCAGAGTAATTTGTGCTAGGGTCCAGAGTTGTTACTCACAGAGATCCACCCCACTTCCTTCTTTTGTGGTATTATTACACTTTTTACGTTTATGAATCTTACAAATCCAGCACCACATTGCTTAATTATTACCTTGTGTGAATTTTTGTCTTTTTTAAAGACTCACTAGAATAAAAGAGCAAGTATATACTTAAAGATTTTGTGACATTGACTTTTGCATTCATAATTTCTGTTATTTTTCATTTGTGCCTGCAAATTTAGGTTACTTTCTGAGTTATTTCTTCCATCCAATAAAGCTTTGTCAACCTCATTATTGTTGAAATACACTCCACATAAACATTAAAAGTAAATTAACCCATTACATACATTTTACTTGACACAATTAAATTTTAAATCATTGAATAGAAGAAAAAATAAGAAATATGGATTTATACTGTAAATATTTATGTAACTAAATATTACCTTTACTGCTGTGTTATGTTTCTTTAATTTTGTTTTGATTTATTTGCTTGTGTTTGTATATATGGACTTGAAGTGCTACATGAAGTAACTTGCTTTCAATCAGAAAAATTTTCTTTTACCTTCAATTAGGCAGGACAGGTTGATAGCCTTGCTGGATCTTTAATTGCGTGGTTTCTGGGTAGTCCCCCAAACCTGTAATCCCAGAGGCTCAGGAGGCTAAGCCTTCAGGATCGAAATTTCAAAGCCAGCCTCAATAACTTAGTGAGGCTGGAAACAAAATAGTGATATCTTTTTTTTCAAAATAAAATGTAAAAAGGGCTGGACATTAGGCTCAATGATTAAGCACCTATGGGTTCAATCACTATTACAAATAACAACAACAAAAATACCACATGGTTAATGTCATTGAGATGGTCTTGTAAGTGATGGGTTGCTGTTTTATTGTTGTTGCTGTTATTGCCACTGCTGTTGTTGTTGTTTTATTGATGTTTTGAGATTTTCTAGATTTCAATGTGGCTAGAATTTGCAGGACAGAATATCAGCAAAAGAACTGTATCCCCAAAGAGCTCTTGCATCTTTGCCTGAATATTAATCTGAACCTCCGTAGGCTGAGAGCCAACAGGACATTCAAGGTAGAACTGTAAGTAAAATAAATTTTTCTAGGGAACTGTGAAACAAAAATTCTTAGAATTAACTGAGAGCTTAAGTTCAGTTTTGTTTCTTGTAGTCAACTAAAAGCACCTCATTGAATACAAGAGCCAGAAGAAAGATATTTTGCAAGTGATGAGAAGTTAACTCTAGAAAAAATGGTATTCTACTTATGATTTTATTTTAAAAAAATAAGCTTTAAAAAATCCCATTTAAGTTTTATGAAAATATGGAAAAACTCCAAATATCTTCAAAAGAATACAATAAAATTCCACACAAAGTTATAAAAAGTATAAATTTTAGTCATGAAATAAAAATTACTAGATACATGAAGAATAAGACACTATTACCCATAATAAGGTGAAATGAAGCAATGAAAATGACATAAAATGAAATAAACAATAATATTTCAAAATGAATATATAAAATGGCACTATAAGTATGTTGATAAAATTTAAAACATTAAGATACTGAAGAAAACATTAGAGGCTATATGAAAGGGCAAGACATTTTAGGATCTAGTTTGGGCATGGATGAAGATAAATAAGTTTACATCTTAAAACCACAACAATATGAACAACAATAAAAATCCTACACAGGCAGCAAATTAAGTAAACCTATGAGAATGAAGAAGATGGGTATATTAATTTTTCTATTGCTATATGAAAAATGACCACAAATTTGATGAATTAAAGAACAATGACTTTTGTTTTGCAGTTATTCAAGGCAGTGTTTATAGGTGCACCTGAGTTGTCTGTGAAGGTATCACGAGACAGAAATTAAGATGCTGACCAGACTGAGTTCTTCACTCAGGAGTGAGAAGTCAGTTTCTGAGCAATCATTGTTCTTTATGAGTTTTTTGTAGAATCCAAATGTTGAGGTTCAAGGAATAGCCCCTGTTCTCTTGCAGGCTGTCAATCAGGAGCCACCCTCCACTCTTGCAGCCCATTGGCATTGCTCATCATGCACTCCATTAACCTCAGCCCCACCCACACAGAAACTCCTAAGGTTGACTTCTTTTCTCTGTTCTACTTCCCTGCCTCTGAATGCTAGATGTGTGTTTAAAGGGCTCATGTGTTTAGATCAGATTCATCCAAATAAAATCCCCTTTTTAAATTCATTTGTACATATCATGTTACTGGACCACAAGACAAATTTCATTATTTTGCTAGCTCCAGCATTATATAAGGTATATGCACAAGAAGGACAGGAATTATGGATATCATTCTAGGGTTCTGTCTCCCAAAACAGGATAGAAAACCATACCCAAAACTGGAGAGAAACAAGTACCTACAGAAAGAAATGGAATCTTAGCACCATATTAAATGAAACGAAAGCTTTCACATGCCACACACAAAGGCAATGGAAACTTTAAACTAGAACTTTGGAAGAACTGCTGAAGGATAAGAATGTGGCAACAGCCACAGGGAACTTTTCAAACTTGAGTGGGCTTTTTTCCTCCAGGAACTACAACTAGTGTGTGTACAGCTTGGATGGGTTAAGAAATCACCTTCGATGGCCTTGGATGGAGAAAGAGTACAACAGTTTCTTTCTGGGAAATCCTAGCTGATATGTATCCCTTAGAGAGCACAAAGCAGTCTGCAAGGGAAAGAACATTACCTGAAAAGATACCATCAGAACTGTGAGAAGGAAACTTGGCCATGCCTCACTATGGAGATGCCTCACAAAAAATAATAATAAACATAAAAAGTATAAAATAATTGTTTTAAGACAACTTCAGACAGGAAAGCCTATGCATAACTGGAATAAGAGAGAAAACAGCACAGAAGAAATTGAAGAAATAATGGCCAAGATTTTTAATCCCTATATTACTGACAAACAAAAAACCCTAGATCCCAGAAGCTAAGAGGACAGGGAGGAAGATGCATAGCAAAAGTGCAAAGCCTAGGCAGACCCCAAACTGGAGGAAACCAAAGACACAGAAAATATTCAAGATACAAGATACTGTTCCATGTAGGAGAATAAAAACACAATATGTCAACATTTGTGGAATGCAGCTAAAGCAATGCATAGAGTGAAGTATATTGCACTAAATGCATGCATGAGACATGGAGAATGTTCTAAAAACTAATGTAATTTTCTACTTTGGAAACAAGAAATAGAAGAGTAAATTGAACATAAAGCAAAGGTAGGGAAGGGTATCATAAAAGTAAGTGAATGAAATCAATAGCATTTAAACAAGGAAAAAAATACTAAAAAAAATCAATGAAAAGAAAAGCTAGTTCTTCAAAAAGATCAGTAACATTGATAAGTCTAGTTGGATTAAGCAAGGGAAATCAACAAAGATATAAATGAACAATATCAGAATTGAAAGAGGGGCTATCTTAATGATCTAGCAAAAATTAAAAGATTTCTTATATACCCTACAAGGAATTGCCTCAAAAATCCAAATTGATGAATTGAACTTCAACTAAATAATAAACTTCTGATCTTATGTTAACTGTTAAGACTCCCAAAAGACAAAACTCTGTACTAGGACAAAATATTTGTAAATTAAAATATATCCTGTAAGGTTTATGCATCAAGAATATATATTTTTGAATAACTTTTAAAACTTAATAATTAGAAAACAAACATTCCAATAAAATAGATAATGATATCATTTAAAATAATATTTCACCAAAGAAACTATGCAGATAACAAATAAGTATATTTAAAGTTGCCAAAGATCATTCATTATTTGTATAATGCAAATTGAAACCAAATTATGTACTATTACATATACATCTATATAAATGAACAAAATTGGAAAAAAATAAATCTTTATAATGGCAAACACTGCTAAACATGATAAACTATTTAAACCCTCACATTTTGCTGCAGTGACAGCAACATTTTAAAGAAAACTTGAAAAGTTTGGGGGGATAGTAGAGGATAGGAAAGGCAGCAGAATACAACAGACACTAGTATGGCAATATGTAAATCAATGGATGTGTAACTGATGTGATTCTGCAATCTGTATACGGGGTAAAAATGGGAGTTCATAACCCACTTGAATCAAAGTGTGAAATATGATATATCAAGAACTATGTAATGTTTTGAACAACCAACAATAAAAATTAAAAAAAAAATATATTTAAAATAGACAATAAAAATTGAAATCAATAAAAAAAGACAATTTCTAATAAACATAACTTTGACACATGGTCTTCCATTCATAGATACTTACCAAAGTGTAATGAAAAGTTATGTTTGCATGAAACTATAAAATTATTAATCACAAAAATATCCTGGAAATAATCTTAAATGCCTTTCAACTCCCAGAAAAGAAAAAAAAAAAAAACTATTTGATCCCTTCAATGAGATACTCTCCAGCAATAAGATGAATAATCTGCTGATATAAGCAAAATTATGAATGTTAAAGAATGTCAAGTGAAAAAGGAAGACTCAAATTATATATTATATGATTACCTCTACCATATGAGATTCTCCAACAATTAAAAGTATAGGGATAAAAAACAAATAAGTCTTTAGCCAAGGGCTAGGTGGGAGTATAAGGCAGATTTGTTTACAAAGTACATGAAAGACTCAGAAGAATTATATAATTCTTTTAATCTTGATTATGGTGGTGATACACTGTCTATATGCATTTGTAAAAACGCACAGAACTGCATATTAAAACAGATAGATTTTGTTATACATAAATTACATTTTAAATTTTAAATTAAGTAATTCAACATAGAAACCTTAAAATTATAGTTCCCAAGAAGATACATGAAAATGTCCAAATAAGGCTGTATGTGTGTCCAGCATCATCATCTATGAATGAAATTCAAATTTACCTTATAACTCTTATATAAATGGAATAAGCAGGATATATACATGTAGGTTGTGTGTACATATATATATGATATATCTGTATGTGTTTTAGCCGATGCATTACATATAATCAGACTACATGATTGTGGGTTCTTGCAAGGCAAACTGAAGTTCTAAATCTGGCCGTAAAGGATAGAATAAAACTCTCCTACATAAGTTGAAGTTATTATCTACAGGTGAAATTCTTTTGAAAGTTTACATTTTAATCTTAAAGTCTTTTACTTGATTGAATCAGGTCCACAGTAATATCCCTTACAAAAGTCAATTGATTAGGGACTTTAATCACTTCTAGAAAATGTCTTCATAGAACCACTCAGACTAGAGATTGGTTAACTAGAGACTATGACTTACTAAGGTTCATTAAAAAAAAAAAAAAAAAAAAAAAAACTGATAGAGTCCATCATTGGCATATACTAGTTTGTTTATTTGAACTTATGATTTTTTCCCTTTTATCATTCTGGGATACCCAGTGAAGTCTTGAATTCCGGTGCACAAGTGATCTCCCTACCTCCTACTGCAAAGCAGGATAAACTACAGGTACATGCCACAAACCCTGCTGAACATGTTTGTCATGTGAGGCAAGTTATTTTTTTGCAAGAAACATAGAAAGATGTTTTAAATTTAATTGAATGTATAATAGTTCCAGTTTCCATTTTCATAAATAGTACATTAGACTAATTTATTTCTTACAATTTAAAGAGAATAAGAGCAGTAGTTAAGAATTTGTGAATGTGTCATATCCACATTACTGAAACTTTTTATAACTAAAACATATTTATATTATTGTATTGTTTGACAGAGCTTTTGCAAAATTGCTTTTCCTAATAGAGAATGGATATAACTCAACAGTTCATTAGAAATATTACTTTAACCATCCAAATACAGTTCACTAAAACATTTCACCTCAAAATTATGTACAAATAATAGATTTTATTTTCCTATTTAAGAAAATAACATATAAACACTGTACCTGTTTTCTTAGTTTTAAAGAATATTAATTTTTCTTTTTTTAACATTTGTTTTTTATTTGTAGATGGAGACAATAATTTTATGTTTTATTTTAATGTGGTGCTGAGTATCAAACCCAGTGCCTCACACATGATAGGCAAGTGCTCTACCTCTGAGACACAACCCCGGCCCTAATTTTTCAATTAGACATTTTAGAATATATAATATTAGCATGCAAGAAGTTTAATAAATTCTAAGCAACAGAGACTCACACTAAGAAACATAAGAAGTCCAATTTTGAAGATAAAACAAATAGAAAAAGCCAAAAACAGCAAGAGACATAACTAATCACATATGATTATTAGATTTCTCAACAGCAATTTTGGAGCCCAGAAGTCAGTTGGCTGATATATTAAGAGTGCTTAAGGGAAAAAAAAAATCTATGAATGAAGAATCCTCCATCCAGCAAAAGTGTCTTGTAAGTGAGAGGAAGAAATTAAGATATTCTTACAGAGAAGGAAAGAGAGAGAAAGAACAGCTGGGCACAGTGACCCATACCTATAGTCCCAGCTGCTCAGAAGACTGAGGCAGGAGGATAATGAGTTCAAAGCCAGCCTCAGTAATGGTGTGGCACTAAGCAACTCAGTGAGACCTGTCTCTAAAGAAAATACAAAATAAGGCTGGGGATGTGGCTTAGTGGTCAGGTGCCCCTGAGATCAATCCCCAGTACCCACCCCCCACAGCAAAAAAAACAAACAAACAACAACAACAACAACAAAAAAAAAAAAAACAGGCCTTCCATGTAAGAAATTATTCTTAAAAAGTCATGTATGGTGAAATGAAAGGACAATGTACATTAGTGTAATCAGCAGAAAGTTACTTTCTTGCAAGTATGCCTGGACAATTGCTCCTTGAGATGCTGGTCATAGAAGCAGACAAAGCCAGCTAATGCTAATAATATTACACTGCTCCTGAAGTTTATTGAACACCTCTATATTTTTTTAATCTTTTTTTTAAAATATGACAGCATAATGCATTATTATTTTATTACAAATATAGAGCACAATTTTTCATATCTCTGGTTGTATACATAGTATATCACACCAATTAGTGTCTTCATACATGTATTTTGGATAATGATTTCCATCACATTTCACCATCATTTCTAACCCCATGTCTCTCTCTTTCTCTCCCACCCCACTGCCCTATCTATAGTTCATCTATTCCTCCCCTGCTCCCCCTCTCTACCCCACTATGAATCAGCCTCCTTATATCAGAGAAAACATTCCGATTTTTTTTTTTTTTGAATTGGCTAACTTCACTTAGCATTATCTCTTCCAACTCCCTCTGTTTACCTGAAAATGCCATGATTTTATTCTTTGTTGCTGAGTAATACTCCATTATGTATATACACCACATTTTTTAATCCATTCATCTACTGAAGGGCATCTAGGTTGGCTCCATGGTTTAGCTATTATAAATTGTGCTTCTATAAACATTAATGTAGCTGTGTCCCTGTAGTATGCTGTTTTTAAGTCCTTTGGGTATAGATTGAGGACAGGAATAGCTGGGTCAAATGGTGGTTCCATTCCCAGTTTCTCAATGAATCTCCATACTATTTTCCATATTGGCTGCACTAAATTGCAGTCCCACAGCAATGTATAAGTATGCCTTTTCCCCCACATCCTCACAAATACTTATTGTTGTTTGTCTTCATAACAGCAGCCATTCTGACTGGAGTGAGATGATAGCTTAGAGTAGTTTTGATTTGCATTTCTCTAATTGCTAGAGATGATGAGCATTTTTCCATATATTTGTTGATTGATTGTGTATCTTCTTCTGAGAATTGTCTGTTCAGGTCCTTGGCCCATTTATTGATTGGGTTATTTGGGTTTTTTTTTTTTTTTTTTTAGTGCTTAGCTTTTTTAATTCTTTATATACCCAGAGATTAGTGCTCTATCTGATGAGTGAGGGGCAAAAATTTGCTCCCAAGATATAGGCTCTCTATTCACCTCACATATTGTTTATTTTACTGTGAAGAAACTTCTTTAGTTTGAAACCATCCCATTCGTTGATTCTTGATTTTAATTCTTGCACTATAGAAGTCTTATTAAGGATGTTGGGGCCTAATCCAACATGATGAAGATTAGAGCCTACTATATGTTCTATTAGAGGAAGGGTCTCTGGTTTAATTACTAGGTGTTTGATCCACTTTGAGTTGAGTTTTGTGCATGGTGAGAGATAGGGGTTTAATTTCATTTTGCTGCATATGGATTTCCAGTTTTCCCATCACCATTATTTGAAGAGTCTATCTTTTCTCCAATGCATGTTTTTGCCACCTTTGTCTAATATAAAATAATTGTAATTTTGTGGGTTAGTCTCTGTGTCCTCTATTCTGTACCATTGGTTTACTGTCTGTTTTGATTGAACCCCTGTATTTTATTGAAAACAATGTGAAAATGGGATGTGTCTCTTTTCCAGCCAGTTGGCACTGGAAAAAACATCACGAAGGAGAGGAGGCACTGTTTGGCCAAGAACCATGACAGAAAAGAAATGTCATCAGCCTGTCAACACTGAAGTCTTGGAAGAGTCTCTGATCTCTTAAAACTTTTTTTCTGATTATTCATGTTTCCCATGCTTTTTCTAGGCACTTTTTTTTTTCTTTTCTGCTACTTCCTTAACAACTGCCCTGGAAAGATTCTACTGAAATGAGACAAGTAAGTGTTAAGAGAACATTCTGTAACTTTAAATGTTCACATTAAAAAACAATAAATACTCAATTAAAATATTTAAAAATAAAAAATTTGACAGAATAAATTATGTCCAAAGCTAGAAGAAAGAAAAAAAATAATAAATATTAGGAAAGCTATTAATGAATAAACAGTGGATAGAAATGCAGAAAAATTAATAACATCTAAAAGTTTTTAAAAGTTTAACAAAATTGACAAGCCTTTACCAAGTTTGGTTGAAACAAAAGAGATAACCCAAATACTAAAATCAGTAAAAAATCTAAGGCCCTTTATAGCGATTTTCCATAACTTAAAAAAAAATTGTAAGCAAGTGCAATAAGAAATTACTGGCTAACAAATGAATAATTTTAATGACATGGAAAAATTTTTAGTAACCCCCACAACTTTTAGATTTAGAGAAAATCATTCAGAAAAAGAAAATCTCAATAAATCTATCACAATAAATAGATTGATTTATTGATTAAGCCTCCTAAATAAGAAAAACTTTAAAGTGACAGCTTAACTGATGAAGCCTAACAAACTTCTAACAGGAACTCATGCTACTAGTTCATATAGATTCTTCTCTAACTTTTCCAATAATAAAAATTATACAGCTCCTTCTGAATATTTTTATGGAGGAAACATCTGATTATCTCAATTAATGCAGGAAATAAAACTGATATGTTTCTATACCCTTACATAATAAAAATGACCAACACAGAAGGAATAGAAAGATCTGTCTTGACCTAATGAAACCCATGCATGAATAATCCAAAGAAACATCATTCTCAATGGGAAAGACTAAAGGATTTTTCCTTAGAAAAATAACAAGACAAGGTTGCTGCAAGTTCTAGCCAGAGCACCTGGGAAAGAACAATATATTTTAAAATCCACATTAAAAAGAAAGAAGCAAAATTAATGTTACTTACAGATAATAAACCATTTGTGTATAAAACACTAAAGATTTCACAAACCAAAATTGTTAGAAATAATACATGGATTAATCAGAGGGTTAGGATACTGCCACCAGTTGAAAAAATAAATCAGTGGGACTGGGAATATGGCTCAAGCGGTACACGTGCTTGCCTGGCATGCGCGCAGAGCTGGCTTCGATTCTCAGCACCACATACAAATAAAGATGTTGTGTCCGCCAAAAAACCTAAAAAAATAAATATTAAAAAATTCTCTCTCTCTAAAAAAGAAAAAATAAATAAATCAGTGTTTTTGTATAGTAATAATAAGCAATCTGAAAAGGAAGTTTTAAAAACAATTCCACTTAGAATGACATCAAAATAGCCTAACCAGAATGTGGAAGACTCATACAACAAAAATTTTAAAAACAGAAAAAAGAAACATATATTTATACATACACATATATATATATATAAAGTACCAATTAATAAAATGAGGAAATAAATAGAAGGAAGTCCAGTATAGGAAGGGGAATAGGGGGAGAAAGAAGAGAAGAGAAAGAGGAAACAGTGGGGACTGAAATGGAGCAAATTAAATTTTATGTATGTATGATTGTGTCAAAACAAATCTAACTATTATGAACTTATAAAAAAAACTATAAAATATTGGTGAAAAAACAAAGAATACGTAAGTGAAAGGAAATACACTCCATGTTATAGACTGAATGACAATATGCTAAGACATCATTACTAATCAAATTGATCTACAGATTCAAAGCAATCTCCATTAGAACCCGAATTATGGTTTAAAAAAAGACATTAAATAATAAATGAGTTAAGCAAAATAGCAAGATGAAATGTTAATATGTTAAAAATTGGCTGGGTATATATACTAACAAGGAACAATTCTTAAGGGAAAGTATGAAGTCAATTTTATTTACAGTAGCATCAAAAAGAATATAGTACACCTGGCATGGTGGTACCTGCCTGTAATCCTAGCAGCTTGGGAGGTTGAAGCAGGAGAATTGCACATTTGAGGTCAGCCTCAGCAACTTAGCAAGGCCCTAGGCAACTTAGTTAGACCTTTAAAAAGGGATTGGGATGTAGTTCAGTGTTAAAGCACCTTTAAGTTTGATCCCTAGATTCTAAAAATGAAAATAATATAATACTCAGAAATTAATCAAGGTAGTTAAAGACTCAAGTTCATGTGTCTTTTTTTTCAAATGATCCAAATTTAAATGAAATCTCAAAGATTCTGAAGAGCAAAATCAATTTTTTGAAAAAAAAAATTGGAAGATTCACACTTTGAGATTCAAAACATATTCCAAAGCTGTACACATTGAAATAGTGTTGTACTGGCATAAATATGGAAATATAAACTGATGGAATAGAATAGAGAGCCTAAAAATAATATCATGTGTATATCTACAAAAGATTTTGGAAAAGCAAACCAATACCATTCAAAAGAGAAAACATAGTGTTTTAAACGAATAGGACTGGGATAACTAACTATATAAATATTAAACTTGAACTCTTCCTAAAAGCATGTACAAATTTATTCCCCCCAAAACAAAGATAAAAACCTAAAAATTAAACCTACAAAAACTCTGGTAAGGATATAGTGGGTAAAAGATATATGGCATTGGCTTTGGCAATAATTTCTTGTGTATAATACCAAGGGCTCAAATAAGAAAAAATCTGCAACCTGAATGCCATGAAAATTGTCATTGAACATCATTATGAAGAGGGTGACAAGGCAACCAACACAAATGGACAGAATATCTGTAAATCAATTATCATTGTCCAGTGTGTAGAAGGAACTCCTAAAACTTAACAGTAACACAAAACAAAACAAACTGAATAAAAGACATGAATAGACATTTTTAAGGAAGACATATCAGAAGGTCTATAGGCATTTGAAAAGATTGCTCCACATCAGTAACCATTAGGAAAATGCAAATTCACACCACAAAGGAGATACCACCTCCCTTTCATTAAAATGACTACTATAAAATAAATAGAATATAAGCTTTGATAATGACACAGAGAAATTGAAAAGTTTGTGCACTGCTAGGGAGAATGTAAAACAGCACAGATACTGAATGGGATATAGTGGGATCTCAAAAAATAAAAATAAATTTACCATAGGATTCAGCACTGGGTTTGTGCCTCCCCCAAATCAAAAGCAGAGTACAGATATTGGTACAGTCGTGTTTATTGTTGAATTGCTTGCATTACTAAGCCATGGAACAAATCCAAGCTGTCCATGGATGGATAAATGGATGTGTGCATCCAATGGAACATTAGGAAGCCTTAAAAAAGAATTAAGTACTAATATATGCTATGACGTGGATGAAGTTTGACTATGTTGTGCTAAGGAGATATACACATGATGTTATTTCTAGGCTGTATATTCTATTCCATTCAGTCAGTCAACAAAAAGCAGAAAAAAATACAGAAATTATATATACTTCCATTAATTTGAAGTACTTAGAATAGTTAAAAACCACAGAAACAGCAGAATGGTGGTTTCCAGTGGCAGGAGGGTGGAGTGAATGGGGAATTATTCATTAGTGGTTTAGATTTTCACTTTTATAAGATAGAAAGCATTAAGGACATGATATTGGTCATGATTATACAACATTATAGATATATTTAATGCTACTGAATGGTATGCTGAAAATGGGTACAGCATTACACCTTATGTTATTTTTATTTTTACAAAATTAAATAATTGGAAAAAATAATAATGAAATCTAGTAGAAGCATCTTGCTCTCCTTCTGAATGCTTTTCGTGAGCTGAACCCTTAATGTGTTCATTATTATCTCTATATTGGTAGGCAAATTATTTAGTTTGCCTGAGTTTTCTTTTTTTTTTCTTGTAAAATAGATAGTAATATATGTACACACACACTCATACACACACATAATACAATATTACTATGAGAATTTTGTAACTAAATGAAAATTCAACAAGAACATAGAAAACTACACATTTCTATTAAGTGATATTAATTATTGAATGTTTTGATAAATGTGCATTCCCCTTTATAAGAAACAAAGCCCTTGTCTTGCATCATTTCATACAGCAATTACAGTATCTAAAACGAAACCTCTTTTTCAAGTGTAAGCAGAATGATCTACTTCAAATAAATTGAGTTAAAATAAGCCATTTTGTTTGCCTGCCTTAAAAAAAAAAAAATCCCTTATACTTTCTGAAACCCAAGACTGCTCTGAGCATTTGGCATCTCCAGGGTGGGGCAAAAGCTTTGCTTGCATTAGTTAAGTAACTGTGTCTGTCTTTGCTTCAATGCAGCACTGCTGAGTAGCAGGGAACAATGGCTTCCAGGCAGTTTGGGAACAATTGTCATGCCCTATTAACAGACATAAAGAGAACAGTATGTTTTCCTCTATTATCCAGGGCTGTACTTTTTACTGCTGCCTTTCTAGCCCTTTATTGTGCTAAACAGCAGGCAGAGGGACAGTGACAAGTTGAAGCCCACTTCAATCTTCAGACTGTATACTCTAGTGATAACCACATGTTGCCCAGAGCTAAAAGATCAGTTCCCTTTGCTCTTTGCACTCTTATTATGTGGTGAGAAAACACAGATGAATGTATCCAGAACTTGTTTGACTTTGTTTTAAAATCTCCTTGGATGAACAATCTAAAAATATACCTTCCAGGCTGTAACATTTTTGGCAGAGCTATTTATTATGACATGCAAACATTGAACATCAGCCAAAATGAAACGTGGCTTCACATGCTAAACGAGTTTGATTATTGATATTTTCATGAAGTCTTTATGAAAAACAGAGGGAATGTAAGCATAAATAAATATTAATTAATCAGAAACCAGCCAAAATGATAATTATCAGCAGAGATGGATAGTCTCTCACCATAATATACTAAAGATTTATCTAGGTTGTGGCCTATGGTAGGACAGACTTAAAACTTTAGTAAGAGAATTTATGTTACATGTCATTATCACAATAAAATAGCAATGATACCAATAATAATTAATAATAATAAAGCAAGTAGTCATTTTTCAAGATGCCTAACAAAACCTGAGAATAATTACTAATTTGAGGCAAAGGAAAAGCTGTGATATACACAACTATCCTAGAGTAAGATTAATATGGTGTAAAATTATATGATATAATGTACTATAATAGATAATATTTATGAAGCTATATTAATTTCACTGTGTAGTTAGATTTGAGAACATTATTCCAAGTTTGAGAAAGAAATACTGTCATAATTATAATTCACATAGGACACACATTTGAATATGCATAATAAATCACGCTCACCCATACTTAAATTATTTCTGTTTTGTTTCCAGTATTATAAGTAATGTTATTTTTGATTATGAGTGAAGTTGGTTAAATTTTGAAAACTTTTTTCTAGTACCCTTCTTGCCTTTATTTCCTATTTTTTTCTAGTAGAGCTATATTTACTTCCTTATTCTTTATGTTATTGATATTACTTTTGATAATTCTTGGATGTTCTCTATCCGATACCATAGAGATATTCCTATAAAAATCATGGATTTGTGATTTGATTGTTTTTTGTTATCTCAAAGGGTTAGTGATCACACTTTTATTTCTGTCCTTTTTTAACATGTGATTCTAATTTTAGACTCTTGGGCCTCTTTCAAATGTTTCCTGGATGATGGGGCTCTTTCTTTCAGATGGTTGATTTGGCAATGTCTGCAAAACTAATATTTTTGCACATATGCATAAATCAGGTCTTCATTTAGGTAGGTAGTCAATGTCAAAGTAGGTTTGGTTGGAGTCTTGTTTACTTTGCAATTGCCTTGGAAAAGAGTCCCAGGTAACAGATGTCTTATACCAGTTAATAAGATCGATGCTGTGTCTGCATTTACTCTGTTGATTGGTTCTGTTGGCAACTTGTAGAGATAAATTTTAGCTCCCAATTCTTAATGGTAGTGTCAAATTCAAGATTTCTACACAAAAATCACAAAATCAAAACAAAATTGTATGAGCATGGAAAGAAGCTCTTACAACCAAACTGCTAATTGCAAATTTTACCAAGCAAAGATTTCCTTTTTGGTAGGGGATGGCATTAATTCCATGGCTAGAGTATAAAATTCAACTTCATAACTATAGTCACAAACTGGTTGTTGATTTGTGCACTTCTTAGTGGGATGTTTCTTTATAGTTGATGATGCATATATTAACAGAGAAGACAGAAAAATAGCATTGGAAATTTTCTTTATCACAAAAAGAAATAACCATGTGAAAAAAAAACTAATTACCCACTAACTCTACTATAAGACAACAAAAATGTGTGTGTGTGTGTGCTTGAGACAAATAGTTGATAATTAGGAAATATTTTATTAAACAGTACACAGAAAACAGGATGAAAATGGAATACTAGTTAAATTTAAGCTTAATTTTTTAAAAAAGGATTTAATTATACTATGTAACCATGAAATAATTTTATTTCTACAGTCATGCTAGTCATGTTTCAATCTCCTGGGCTCAAACATCCAGCATATTCTATTGTATCAGGTAAATTTACTTTGTGCAAAAGTTTATATAGGGTTACTGCAAAAGCAGACCATGTGACATGAACATAAGAAATGTGGCTGCAATTTAGTGGAAATACTTTGTTTTCTGGACATTAAAATTAGTCACAGAAACTAACTTATGTGTGACTGAGGAAACCCATCTGACATGTAAGGAATAAATTATTTGTAGTTTTCAAGAAATATGCATAGATTAGAAAAGGGTTTTTTTGTAAGTTTAATTAGAAGATTTCTTTCCAAGGTTTCCCATGATTTTCATTTTTTTTTAAATTAAATGAGGAACCTGGTGAAAAGAAAAACGAAATCTAAGTAAAACCAACTTATAAAGCAGATGAACTCTGATGTGCTTCATTTACATTGATGATCCATTTGCATGTACCTATGAAGTGTACCTACATGCATTTCCCACACTCTGACCCATGCACAGAGGAGATTGGATTGTGTTGAGATCAGAGCACAGAAAGAAAGTTGGGAGGAGGGCAAGGGGAGAGAGAGAGAGAGGGAGAGAGAGAGAGAGAGAGAGAGATAGAGAGAGAGAGAGAGAGAGAGAGAGAGATGGAAAAAGAGAGATAGAGACAACAACATTCTTCTAAGAAGATGTCATTTAGATATGAAAGCCCATTTAAAGATCTACCTATTCCATGCAGGTTTTTCTTCTTAATTTTTGCATTTAACTAATACATTTGTGGAATTCTTTGGCATAAAGACAGTATTAATGCAGATACGTATTTTTATTAGAAGTAATCTCTTGGTTACTATACTTACTTACAATGAGGAGCACCAGCAAATATGGAATATAGAGTGATGGTGAACCTCAATGATAACTAACGTAGTTGACCCATTTACAAAAGTAGTATGTTTAAACTCCTCAATGATTGATATGATTCATACTTTTAAGCCTCAGATAATTGCATACTATAGTTATTGTTATTGTTATTATTATTATTAGTAGTAGTAGTAGTAGTAGTAATCCCTAGTTACAGATGAAAAGAGCAAAGCACAGACAAAAGAAATAACTTGTCCATTTTCACTTATTAAGTACTGAATCTTGAAATATGAGTTTTAGGGAATGATCTAAAGATTTATGTTAGATCCTTTATCACAGAATTATACACTGGGATTTTAACAAAGAAATTATATAAGAAATAAAACTTTGGGAAATAATTACAGCTATGAAATTCTTCAGCCTTGGAGCATTTTCAGTGACACACACAGGGGGAAATTTGTATGCCAGTTACATAACACTGAAAAGAAAATTCACTCTGTGTATAGATTATACATAGTCACTTATGTATAATCTATACTAGTTTTTTTAAATAAATATAGAAGCACTCAGTTATTCTCTGCATGAACAATGCTACAATTTGATAATTGCATTTCCCACAGTTATTAGAGGAGCTCATGCCTTAATTTCTACCACAAGATTAAGTCAACTATTTCTATTTGAGCACTTTATAAGCAGTGTTTCCTGAAATAAAGTTACTGTAAAACTCTCTAGACTTAAGAATATTTTAAGAAGCACTACTACTTCCAAGAAGAAGATAACAAAGAGTGTAACTGTTGTTAACACATGACAAGGAATAATGATGTTTTGCTAGCCTCCTCTTTATGGGCTAACCTAAAACACAGTTTGTAATTCCTAGAGCAGAAATCCAATGATGAAGAGTTCTTTTCCAGACTTAACTTATTATCCAGTTATGTGTAAACAAAGTACTTATCTTCACAGTAAGTGAGAATTTCTCAATACCTGTATGAATCAACATTAAATTCATTTAACAAGCAATTATGTGTTTTTGTCTACTGTATTGCAGGCATAATGTTAAGTCCTTAGGATACCAGCTTAAATAATATATGGCATCTTCCCTCAATAAATTGATAGCCTATTAAACAATATCTTATAAAAAGGTGCAATAAAAGACAAAGCCATGAGATTGAATTACATAAGTTTTTTAAAGATAAACTTCTGAATAAGTGAATTCTAGAGCCCAGGTTAAATTTCTAGAGGAATAGTATATTTCCTGAATTTTCAAATTTAAAATTTTAATCAAATGTATAATTTATTTTATTTTTTTTAATTTTTTATTGTTGGTTGTTCAAAACATTATAAATTTCTTGATATATCATATTTCACACTTTGATTCAAGTGGGTTATGAATTCCCATTTTTACCCCATATACAGATTGCAGAATTACATCAGTTACACATCCATTGATTTACATATTGCCATACTAGTGTCTGTTGTGTTCTGCTGCCTTTCCTATCCTCTACTATCCCCCCTCCCCTCCCCTCCCCTCCCCTCCCCTCTTCTCTCTCTACCCCCTCTACTGTCATTCATTTCTCCCCCTTGTATTATTTTTCCCTTTCCCCTCACTTCCTCTTGTATGTACTTTTGTATAACCCTGAGGGTCTCCTTCCATTTCCATGCAATTTCCCTTCTCTCTCCCTTTCCCTCCCACCTCTCATCCCTGTTTAATGTTAATCTTCTCCTGCTCTTCATCCCCTACTCTGTTCTTAGTTACTCTCCTTATATCAAAGAAGACATTTGGCATTTGTTTTTTAGGGATTGGCTAGCTTCACTTAGCATAATCTGCTCTAATGCCATCCATTTCCCTGCAAATTCTATGATTTTGTCATTTTTTTAATGCAGAGTAATACTCCATTGTGTATAAATGCCACATTACTTTTATCCATTTGTCTATTGAAGGGCATCTAGGTTGGTTCCACAGTCTTGCTATTGTGAATTGTGCTGCTATGAACATCGATGTAGCAGTGTCCCTGTAGCATGCTCTTTTTAGGTCTTTAGGGAATAGACCGAGAAGAGGAATAGCTGGGTCAAATGGTGGCTCCATTCCCAGCTTCCCAAGAAACCTCCATACTGCTTTCCAAATTGGCTGCACCAATTTGCAGTCCCACCAGCAATGTACAAGTGTACCCTTTTCCCCACATCCTCGCCAGCACTTGTTGTTGTTTGACTTCATAATGGCTGCCAATCTTACTGGGGTGAGATGGTATCTTAGGGTGGTTTTGATTTGCATTTCTCTGACTGCTAGAGATGGTGAGCATTTTTTCATGTACTTGTTGATTGACTGTATGTCCTCCTCTGAGAAGTGTCTGTTCAGGTCCTTGGCCCATTTGTTGATTGGGTTGTTTGTTCTCTTATTGTCTAATTTTTTGAGTTCTTTGTATACTCTGGATATTAGGGCTCTATCTGAAGTATGAGGAGTAAAGATTTGTTCCCAGGGTGTAGGCTCCCTATTTACCTCTCTTATTGTTTCTTTTGCTGAGAAAAAACTTTTTAGTTTGAGTAAGTCCCATTTGTTGATTCTAGTTATTAACTTTTGTGCTATGGGTGTCCTATTGAGGAATTTGGAGCCTGACCCCACAGTATGTAGATCGTAGCCAACTTTTTCTTCTATCAACTTTTTCTTCTGTCTCTGATTTGATATCAAGCTCCTTGATCCATTTTGAATTAACTTTTGTGCATGGCGAGAGAAAGGGATTCAGTTTCAATTTGTTGCATATGGATTTCCAGTTTTCCCAGCACCATTTGTTGAAGATGCTATCCTTCCTCCATTGCATGCTTTTAGCCCCTTTATCAAATATAAGGTAGTTGTAGTTTTGTGGATTGGTTTCTGTGTCCTCTATTCTGTGCCATTGGTCCACCCGCCTGTTTTGGTACCAGTACCATGCTGTTTTTGTTACTATTGCTCTGTAGTATAGTTTGAAGTCTGGTATCGCTTTACCGCCTGAATCACACTTCCTGCTTAGCATTGTTTTAGCTATTCTGGGTCTTTTATTTTTCCATATGAATTTCATGATTGCTTTCTCTATTTCTACAAGAAATGCTGTTGGGATTTTGATTGGCATTGCATTAAACCTATAGAGAACTTTTGGTAATATCGCCATTTTGATGATGTTAGTTCTGCCTATCCATGAACAGGGTATATTTTTCCATCTTCTAAGATCTTCTTCTATTTCTCTATTTAGGGTTCTGTAGTTTTCATTGTATAAGTTTTTCACCTCTTTTGTTAGGTTGATTCCCAAGTATTTTATTTTTTTTTTTGAAGATATTGTGAATGGAGTGGTTGTCCTCATTTCCATTTCAGAGGATTTGTCGCTGATATACAGGAATGCCTTTGATTTATGCGTGTTGATTTTATATCCTGCCACTTTGCTGAATTCATTTATTAGCTCTAATAGTTTCTTTGTAGACCCTTTTGGGTCTGCTAGGTATAGAATCATGTCACCTGCAAATAGTGATAATTTAAGTTCTTCTTTTCCTATTTTTATGCCTTTAATTTATTTCGTCTGTCTAATTGCTGTGGCCAGTGTTTCGAGAACTATGTTGAACAGAAGTGGAGAGAGAGGGCATCCCTGTCTTGTTCCAGATTTTAGAGGGAATGCCTTCAATTTTTCTCCATTCAGAATGATGCTAGCCTGAGGCTTAGCATAGATTGCTTTTACAATATTGAGGTATGTTCCTGTTATCCCTAGTTTTTCTAGAGTTTTGAACATAAAGGGATGCTGTACTTTGTCGAATGCTTTTTCTGCATCTAACGAGATGATCATATGGTTCTTATTTTTAAGTCTATTGATGTGGTGAATAACATTTATTGATTTCCATATATTGAACCAGCCTTGCATCCCAGGGATGAATCCTACTTGATCATGGTGCACAATTTTTTTGATACGTTTTTGTATCCGATTCGCCAGAATTTTATTGAGGATTTTTGCATCTAGGTTCATTAGAGATATTGGTCTGTAGTTTTCTTTCTTTGAAGTGTCTTTGTCTGGTTTAGGTATCAGGGTGATGTTGGCCTCATAGAATGAATTTGGAAGTTCTCCCTCTTTTTCTATTTCCTGAAGTAGCTTGAAAAGTATTGGTATTAGTTCCTCTTTAAAGGTTTTGTAAAACTCTGCTGTATACCCATCCAGTCCTGGGCTTTTCTTAGTTGTTAGTCTTTTGATGGTTTCTTCTATTTCCTCAATTGATATTGGTCTGTTTAGGTTGTCTATATCCTCCTGACTCAATCTGGGCAGATCATATGACTTAAGAAATTTATCTATGCCTTCACCATCTTCTAATTTATTGGAGTATAAGGATTCAAAATAATTTTTGATTATCCTCTGTATTTCTGAAGTGTCTGTTGTGATATTGCCTTTTTCATCCCGTATGCTAGTAATTTGAGTTCTCTGTCTTCTTCTCTTCGCTAGCATGGCTAAGGGTCTGTCGATTTTGTTTATTTTTTCAAAGAACCAACTTTTAGTTTTGTCAATTTTTCTAATTGTTTCTTTTGTTTCGATTTCATTAATTTCAGCTCTGATTTTAATTATTTCTTGCCTTCTACTTCTTTTGCTGTTGTTTTGCTCTTCTTTTTCTAGGATTTTGAGATGAAGTATGAGATCATTTATTTGTTGGTTTTTTCTTTTTTTAAGGAATGAACTCCAGGCAATGAATTTTCCTCTTAGAACTGCTTTCAATGTGTCCCATAGATTCCAATATGTTGTGTCAGTGTTTTCACTAATCTCTAAGAATTTTTTAATTTCCTCCTTGATGTCTTCTATAACCCATTGATCATTCAGTAACCTATTGTTCATTCTCCAAGTGATGTATTCTTTTTCCTTCCTTCTTTTATCGTTGATTTTCAGTTCCATTCCATTATGATCAGATAGGATGCATGGTATTATCTCTACTCCTTTATATTGTCTAAGAGTTGCCCTGTGACATAATATATGATCTATTTTTGAGAAGGATCCATGTGCTGCTGAGAAAAAAGTGTAACTGCTTGATATTGGGTGGTATATTCTATATATGTCAATTAAGTCTAGGTTATTAATTGTGTTATTGAGTTCTATAGTTTCCTTATTCAACTTTTGTTTGGAAGATCTGTCCAGTGGCGAGAGAGGTGTGTTGAAGTCTCCCATGATTATTGTATGGTGGTCTATTAGACTCTTGAACTTGAGAAGAGTTTGTTTGATGAACATAGCTGCACCATTGTTTGGGGCATATATATTTATTATTGTTATGTCTTGTTGGTGTATGGTTCCCTTGAGCAGTATGTAGTGTCCCTCTTTATCCCTTTTGATTAACTTTGGCTTGAAATCTATTTTTTTTTGATATGAGTATGGACACTCCTGCTTGTTTCCGAAGTCCATATGAGTGATATGATTTTTCCCAACCTTTCACCTTCAGCCTATGTATGTCTTTTCCTATCAAATGCGTCTCCTGTAGGCAGCATATTGTTAGGTCTTGTTTTGTGATCCATTCTACTAGCCTGTGTCTCTTAATTGGTGAGTTTAAGCCATTAACATTTAGGGTTATTATTGAGATATGGGTTGTTCTTCCAGCCATATTTGTTTATTTCTGTTACTAAACATGGTTTGTTTTCCTCTTTGATTATCCCCCCCTTTACTGACCTACCTCCCACTGTTGGTTTTCATTGTTATTTTCCATTTCCTCTTCCTGTAATGTTTTGCCGAGGATGTTTTGAAGAGATGGTTTTCTAGCTGCAAATTCTTTAAACTTTTGTTTATCGTGGAAGGTTTTAATTTCATCTTCCATCCTAAAGCTTAATTTCGCTGGATACACAATTCTTGGTTGGAACCCATTTTCTTTCAGTGTTTGAAATATGTTATTCCAGGATCTTCTAACTTTCAGAGTCTGTGTTGAAAGATCAGCTGTTATCCTGATTGGCTTACCCCTAAATGTAATCTGCTTCCTTTCTCTTGTATCTTTTAAAATTCTCTCCTTATTCTGTATGTTGGGCATCTTCATTATAATGTGTCTAGGTGTGGATCTCTTATGATTTTGCACATTCAGCGTCCTGTAGGATTCTAGGACTTGGGATTCTGTCTCATTCTTCAAGTCTGGGAAGTTTTCTCGTATTATTTCATTGAATAGATTGCTCATTCCTTTGGTTTAGAGTTCTGTACCTTCCTGTATCCCAATGACTCTTAAGTTTGGTCTCTTAATGTTATCCCATATTTCTTGAATGTTCTGCTCATAATTTCTTAACAGTCTTGCTGAGCTGTCTATGTTCTTTTCCAGTTGAAATACTTTGTCTTCATTGTCTGATGTTCTATCTTCTAAGTGTTCTACTCTGCTGGTAGTATTCTCCATTGAGATTTTAAGTTGGTTTATTGATTCCTGCATTTCTAGGATTTCTGTTTGTTTGTTTTTTATAACCTCTATCTCCCTGTATAGTTGATCCTTTGCTTCCTGGATTTGTTTGTGTAATTCATTGTCGAAGTGTTCTTTCATTGTCTGATTTTGCTGTCTAATGTCTTCCTTGATACTCCAGATTATCTGAAGCATGTATATACTGAATTCTTTATCTGACATGACATTCCATCTGCTGCAACTGTTACCTCTTCTAAAGTTGAGTTGACCTGCATTGCTTGTGGTCCTTTCTTTCCTTGTCTTTTCATACTGCTTGCATTTCTTTCTGCTTGGTGAAACTGTTGTGTTTTTGAAATGTTTTTTTCTCCTATATATTTATATTGCTCTTGTATAGTTGAAAAGTCTCCCTTGCAGGGTCGGGCGGCGGTCTGCCTACCTTGCAGGCGTGGGCGGCGGCTCTGCTCTCTCCTTACTCCAATTGGGGTGTCGTGACTACCACCCTGACAGGTCACTGGGCCTGTTTCGGGCGCGGGCGGCGGCTCTGTTCTGCCCCTACTCCAATTGGGGTGACGAGTGTACCACGCTGACAGGCCACCGGGCCTGATCCGCCGGTCGGTTGCAGGTCTGCCTACCCTGCAGGCGCGGGGGCGGCTCTGCTCTGCCCCTACTCCAAATGGGGTGACGTGTCTGTCGCACCGGCAGGCCACTTGGCCTGTCCCGCTGGTCGGTCGCAGGTCTGCCCACCTTTCGGGCATGGGTGGCGGCTCTGCTCTGCCCCTGCTACAATTGGGGTGACGTGTGTACCACGCCGGCAGGCTCCTGGGCCTGATCCACCGGTCTGTCGCAGGTCTGCCTACCTTGCAGGCGCGGGCGGCGGCTCTGCCCTGCCCCTCCTACCATGCCTGCAGACCGCTGGGGATGATCTGCAGGTTGGTCGCAGGTCTGCTCACCCTGCAGGCACGGGTGGCGGTTCCGCTCTGCCCCCACTCCAATTGGGGTCACGTGACCACCACACCGGCGGGGCCTGATCAGGGCGCGGGCAAAGGCTCTGCTCTGCCCCTACTCCAGTTGGGGTGACGTGTGTACCACGCTGGCAGGCCGCTGGGCCTGACCCGCCAGTCTGTCGCAGGTCTGCTTACCTTGCAGGTGCGGGCGGCGGCTCTGCCCTGCCCATCCTACCACACCCGTGTACCACTGGGTCGCGGGTCTGCCCACCTTGCGGGCGCGGGTGGCGGCTCCGCTCCGCCCCCTCTCCAATTGGGGTCACGCGATCACCACGCTGATGAGCCGCTGGGCCTGCTCCGGGCGCGGGCGGCGGCCCGGCTGCTCCCCTCTGGCTTGACGACAAATCGAGAGAGACTCGGGTGTCTGTGCCTCACCCTCCCTACCAGGAGACCAACTGTTTCTGTCGCCACTGGTATTGATGAAGTTCTCTCCTCCGCCGCTTTCTGATGACATCAGATCTCTGCCATGTTGGTATCCTATGCGAATGGCAGCATTTCGTTCCCTTTGCCGGGTAACCAAAGCAATGGGTGAGTCCTGACCGGCCCTCAGCAGGACCCGGACCGAGAAGCAGTTTCCGCGGGCTCCTTGGCCCTGGGCCAGAGCAGTTCCGGGAGCCGGAACTCAGCTGCTCCGTGCTCGGTGTATGCTCTGATAAGAGCAGGCTCCAAGAAGCACTCAGGCACTGAGCCTGAGTAATCTGTCTGCAAGCCGCAGGCGAATGGCAGCCTGAAATTACCTGTTCTATGGCTGAATGAGCTGCGGTCAGTCGAAAACAGGGATGGTGACGTCAGCTCTCCAAGATGGTGGCCGCTGGCCTCCTCTGTGGTCAGACCGGTGTGGAGAACCGAAATGGACCGCTTCCTTCCCCCGTCTCGAACCCAGAATTCAGCACTGAGTACGGTGCTTGCACGGCTGGCAGAAACTGCAGCGCTGTATCCCTGCGCCACTATCTCCTCCTCGTTTCCCAGCGCACGCTGCAGACTCTAGCCGCGGGGCGATTTGCTGAATAAGCAGTGTTACCCTCCGTGCAACAAATCTCTCGCGTTTGAGTTCCCGTAGCCGATCCTCGTGCGATGGAAATCCTTCCTCCAGGTTCTGGACCACCCCACTATTGCTCTAAATTCTTAACAAGATAGCCTTTAGCCATCCTGACTTGTCATACTCCCACACAGTGACGCAGCACATGGGGGCAATGCACTCCCCTCGCCGCCATCTTCTCCCAATCAAATGTATAATTTAAAGCCATAAAAAATTAGTCTGTGGCAAATCATAGTTGACTCAAACTATGCGACTTCCTTAATAATCCTTATTTCATTTATTATGATAAACATCATAAACTTAAATGTGATGCAAGAGTGAGGCTGAGGAATGGCATATGTGGAAGTGGTAGGCTGAGGAATGGCATATGTGGAAGTGGTCATGAAAGTTATTTGGAATTCCCCCAAGAGATTACAATAGAATATAACTATGATGATACATTTTAAAAAAAAATTATCCTGTTTGTGGTATTGTGTATGAAATGAAGGTACTACTAGAAGCTGCAAATTTATTATCTTTATTATTGTACTGACCCAATTATTAAGAATCAAGAGATTAATGTATAATGAATAGAGATAAACCTGAGAATTATTCAAAAAGCAAAAGCTATAGAGTTTGATCAATAGAAGGTTTAGAAGACGTTGTGAGAATACAGAAGGCAAATGCAATTCTAGTTTTTCTATTTTGGACAAATATATTTTTTCTGTCATTAATAACTAAAAATAGAGATATTGGTAATGGTACATACGCTAAGTGAGAGGTAGTGAATTTGACTTCTGGTATGCTTGGTTTGTGGTGCTAGTGGAATATCAAAGAAAATAAGTTATATTTAGTTTCATAATACTTCTTAGCTGAGAAACTCTGCAGGAGGAAGGAGACTCAGGATTCATGAACATTGTATACTCTGCTGAAAGTCATAAGTGTTAATGCATATACCAAATAGAAATGTAGACATCTAGGGGCAAATGGACAGGGGAGAAATTACGAAAATTCACCAATATTTTTAGGCGAATATGATGTGATATCTACTAAAGTGGTCCATCTAAATTTTTGACTAAGAGTCTAGATATTAGAGCCAGAACACATAGGCTAAAAATATGGCTCTATCTCTTCTAAGACATGTAAGTTTGGGTAAGTTAATGAATCTCCTTCAGCCTCCCTCCTAGGTTCCTGCAATCACAGGAACAAATTATATTCTATGCAATGTATTTATGTCAAAATGAACCCTAATATTGTATATAACTACAATGAATAAATAAAACCATAAAGAACAATACATCAGTAAATTTATGATCCTACTAAATGGACAACTTTCTCTTTCACCTGCCTGCAATCCAACTGCAATTATGTTAAATTGCATGTAACTTATTGTTGCATCTTTACAGAACTCTGCCCTTTTTATCTCCAGTCATTTTGTAAAACTGAATAAATGCTGTTGTGTTCTTATTGGGTTATAGGCAGTTTTCTTATTAATGGGAATTCATAGGTAAATAAATCTGATAAAATCTGTCCTCTTATCTGTCCATCAATTCTTATTGATGGCAGTTTTCTTATTAATGGGAATTAATAGGTAAATAAATCTGTTAAAATCTGTCCATCAATTCTTATTGATGGAGATAAGTACCACACATATTCTGATAGCCACTCAAAAATATGTATGCAAACATTATAATAGCACTATCCATGAAACAAAAAGTGCAGACAACCCAAATGAATATGCTCTGATGAACAGATACAAAAAATATAATAAATACATACAATGTAATATTATATACTGTTCATAAATGAAGAAAAGGTGATGTGTCCCAACATGGATGTACATTGAAAACTTTGTGCTATGTGAAATAAGCTAGTCACAAAAGACTTTATATTATTCTGTTCATACCATATCTCCACAAAATCTAACTCTATAGAGACAAGAACAGCTTACGTGCTGCCTAGGATTCTCCCTGTAATCTTTTTTTATTAGATTGTGGTGATGAGTTGAAAAACTGAAAATACCAAAGTCCTTCAAAGTGTATAGATGAAGGAAGTGAATTTTGGTGTGTGAATAAAGCTATAATAATAATAATAATAATAATAATAATAATAATAATAATAATAATAAATAAGGGACCTCTTATGTCAGAACATGCTGTCATTTTCTGAGAACCGTAAAACAAGAAAGGAGGCAAGGTATTGGAACAGTTAGAGTTCTTGGGGAAGATCTCACAGAGAAATGGCGAATTGTACTGAAGCAAAAGTAACAAGAAAAGTCACCTGAGATGAGTAGAATAGTAATGATAGTCTAGACACAGAAGGTCCTTGTAGAACTTGGAAGTAAGTTCTTAGTTTTGGAAAGTTTTGAGTAGATAATGGCATCAACTGGCTTGCATTTTACAGGGATCCTTCTGGCCACTTCATGGAGATCCAGCCTAAAGGAGCAGGCAAGAACCATAAGCAACTTTTAGGAAAAAAAATTTGAACTGTTTGGAAGAAAGGTGGTGATGGCCTGAACAAGGTTGTAGCATAAGATGAGGTTAAGTCAACAGATTTTGAATACATTTTAAAGAAAAATAAATAGAAATTACTGGGATAAAAATGAACATCCTTTGCTGGTAAACATTACCTCTTCCTGTCTTATTCAAGGTTTTACATTGAGGCAGATTATGTCTTCTTCTAAAGTAGTTTCTATATCCCTTCATTTGGTATATGCCACATATTACATGTGATTATATACTCCTTAAAGTAAGTAAAATGAAGGTGGTAAAATGATTGTTTTGAAAAGTGTGCATGCCATAATTGATCATGTAAATCTTTTAGGAAGATCCACAATCCAATCAAATAATCTACCTATCATTTTGTCATAGAGCTAGGTTCTAATTATTGCTCTTCTGTTGAATATAAAATGAACTATTTTTCTTCCATTTAGGAAACATGTTAAAGAAATAATTTATCTATCCAAAGATGAAATCACTCACTAGAGCAAGATGCTATGTTTTTCATAGAAAAAAAAAAAACTGGGAAAACGTAATACTAATTATTATATTTATGTATCCCACATCACATTCTCCTTGGTACATTTTTACAATCATTGAAATACTATGCATGATACATAAACAATTTAAAATATTATCTCTTTACCTCTGAATTTGAATAAGTATGCATATTTAAAAACGCATGGGTTAAACAACCTCATGTAATACTTTTTCTATGTTCATACAATTTCATATACCAAAGACTCAAAGAACCTCTGATCTTAATCCAACTATCTTTTCTGCTTCTCATGTTTGAATATCCAAATGCCTACTTGCCTTCTTTATCTGTTTGTCTTATGTGAACTTCAAACTTTACAAGTCCACAATTCGGTCATTATTTTTCACCTCTAAACTCTCAGATACCATTTTACTACTATTCTCTTGGTTAATGGGAAAATCACTACCTACTTGTATAGATCAGAAATCTACCATTCATTCCCTACATAATTTCCCTTACTCTTTTTCCACATTCCAGTTGTTTGTCCTGATCCCTTCTTAAGTTTAGCTACTTTTAATTCCATCTTGGTGTGATCACTCTTGCTTTCCCTCCTATGCTATTAAAATAAATTTCTAAGTAAAAGGACATACTCATATTATTCATTCAATGATCCTTTTCTATGAACATAATAATAAATGACAACATCTGATAATATTGAGTTATCAAATGATAAAACCTTTAATATAACAACTGAAATATTAGTTTATTCATAAATATATTAACCATTATTGTTAATATTCCTAATAAAGCCCAGCTACCTCTTGCTACTTATAATAACAATGCAGATAGATAAATTCTATTGAATACTTAAGGGCAAAATGCTTAAGGGTATTTATTATAGTCTTTTATAGTCTATGGTCTATGTGAGAAAGTTAATCATAAGTTCATTAATGTCAAGATGACTGTCACATCCATTGCTTTTCTCCAAAGACTCATCATAAATCTGAACTCTGAATATACCATGAATGGAAATTCCTGAATGAAAGAAAATTTAAATAGATAAATAAATAAAAATTTTATGTGCCATGTAAGATTAGAAGCAAAAGATTCAGTCTAACATTTTAAAGGGCTATTGTTTCAAAACTTGACATGTGGTCTCCATTAAAATTTTGCTCAGTGAAGGAGTAGAAGAATCTATATCTTACTGAGATTGGAATAAACACTCTTAACTTCTAATCTAAAAGTATCATTTCTATCAGTTAAGTCCATCTAAAATTATTACTTTCCACAATGTCCCTTCTCCTTCTCTCCCAAATTTTCATTATTGACTCCTCTCTAAATCTCTAAGTTTGAGTTAATCATTACATTTGGGGATTTAACATAAACAGCTTAGAGAAAGAAACTACAGGGAAGCAGTGAATAATTTCCTTTTAGAAAGCTATGATTTATTGCAAGAAATAAGCTCCCATATCCCTCAAGTGCTTTACCATAGTAAACAAAAAAATAATATTTAAAATGTGCATCCTTTCAACAGGGTCTGCCATGAGTCTGACAACTGTCTTAGACTGTTTGGGCTGCTGTAACATCATGCCATAGAGTAGATATGTCATAAAAACTAATTGTTGTCTCTCAATTCTGAAGTCTGGTAATTTCAAATTCAAGGCATTGTGAGAGATTTGATGTCTGGAAAGGAGTTGCCTTCTCATAGACAGTGGCTTCTAACAGTATCTTTATATGGTGGAAAGGGTAAGGTCACTCTTGGAGGCTTCTTTCATAAGGGCACTAATTCTGTTCAGAGGGCTTAGCTACCATGATATAATCACCACTCCAAGGCTCTGTCTCCTAATATTATCACCTTGAAGAGTAGGGTTTTTAATGAACATATTTTGAGTTGACCAGGCATTAAGACCATAGAGCATTTGAAACACACTTGGTGGAATTGTATTGCTATTATATAGATAAACATTAAAAATCAAAAGAAATAGAAATGGGGGCTGGGGTTGTCGTTCAGAAGTAGAGCGGTTCAACTAGCACATGAAAGGTGCTGAGTTTGATCTTCAGCACCACATAAAAATTAATTAATTAATTAAATAAAGGTAAAAAGATAGAAATATGAATATATTAAAATTCAATATAAAAATTGTAGCTTTCATATATAAAAAATGCTTAAATAGAAGTGTAAGTCCAAAGCAGTGTTATTCACAATATCAGAAAACACATAACAAAACCTACCCAAAATTGGCATTGTTAAGGAAGTCCATAAATAGGCTTTAAACTCATTTTAAAATAAGTTCACTGCTACTCTTTCAATACATTTTAAAAATTACACTTGTTTTTTACTTAAATGTCAAACCTAAACATACCTGTAATAGCAGTTTCTGCTCAGCACTTAAGAAATTTTATATATGAATTTAGATGAATAATCATAGAAAAGAATTGTAGTTTTAATATTTTGCCACAATATTAAGGATTGTTTTAATTCCTGTGATATGAAGGATTCAGCAACATTCTGACAGGCATTGTGAAAGATTGCATCAAAATCCCCTAAAAATACATCATGCTTTAACCAATCATTTCTATCTACATAAAAGTGAACAGTGGAAAACTGTTAGGAAAACTGAAGAAAATATATGCCAAAATATGCATATGTGCTATCAGCTTATTATGTTTATGGAAACCATATATACAGAGAAATAATAGGGCTAAACTCATCAGGCACCAAAATTTAAAATAGTTCACAGTGTTCAACATTGACTGGAAGAAGACAAAAGTAGTAGAAAATAAACTATTTTATTAGACACTCAAAAGCATAGCATTGTGCTCTTAATAAACTTTCCATTAGATATTACTACACTTAAACTCTTCACTTTATTTAGGTGTTGTGATTTTTCAGTTTATTGTGGTTCTTCAGTTTATTGTAATCCATAGAGCCAAGTCCTGAAAATAGCAGCCCCATTTTTCAAGTTTGACCTTAGAGTCAAGGAGAATTGGAGTAATTGATTTTTCAGTTTTACTAAATATTTTGACTCTACATGTTATAAAGCAGCCCATGAATTCCATCCAATGATCCATATTTTCAGGTAATTATGTTTTTAATGTGATTAACCTAAGTATAGTCTGAGGGTTAAATTGCCATTTTGTTACAATATGGATGCTTAGGTCAAATATGAAATATGAACACTATCATAAAATGAGCCAATATAATAGACCCAAGACATAATATTGACAAATAACCTCATTTGATAAGTGTTCTATGGAGTTCCACATTTCCACCTATGCCCCATCTAATCTTTTAAAAATGTGTTATAATAATGTTTATTTTACATATCAGGAAGCTAAAGCCTACAACATTTTATTTTCAAGTTCTCACAGGTGAAAGGGGCAAGATGGAATCTGGAATAACTGATCTCAAATTCCACACTCTTGCCATGATCCCTGTAGAAACAATTAGGCTAACCTGTGAAATCCTTAAGGCTTTCTCTTCATTTATAATATCTCCATATTGATTTTAAAGTCTTGTGACCAGGCTGAGTGTAACCCAAGACTGGTCACATGGCTTTGTGAGAATTTCTTCAAAAATATTAAGAGAGGGAAGAAGTATTTGATGCTGGATGGATGCTTCCTATAAATATAAAAAAGGAAAAAATGTAAATAAAGACAAGAAATAAGTGTCCTCTTTCTGTCGAACAGTGGCCTGGTATAATCTGTATGAATCAGGATTTTCAAATTCCAGTGCTTGTGGTCTCTAAAAGTTCTCATTCATAAGTCAACCACATTTTTTAAAGGAGAATTTTTTAAAATACACAAAATTGAAGAGATTTTCTTTTTTGTATGCAGCTAAGAACATATTAATAATTTAATAAGTTATTGAAGGACACAGACTTAGTATTCTTAAATTCTGTTTTTATTATTGAAGGTATTGAGTCCCTATTGCAATAATATAATGAGTTAGCACATTTACAATCACATAACCAGAGGTTATGCTTTATTCAAAAATATCTTCTTAATACTGCATCATCTTGACTTTGTCTTAATTTCTATTGCTGACTTTTTATCTTTTAACTATAAATCATTTATTGTTAAATATTTTACTGGTTATTTGCCTTATTCTAAAACATTAACTGGTGTATATTTGCATATTTGTGGTCTATAATTTTCAAACAGCAAGGCTTTAAGACATGTATATGTTGTAGTTAAAACATGAATCTTTCATATTCCTGTAGCTAAAAGAAATAGTTACACTTTCTCCAAAAATTACTTCTAGAGTTTGACACCTCATTGGTGAGTTGCTGTACATGGACTTGGGCAAAATGTATGCAAAAAGTTGTAAAATAA
The DNA here is from genome assembly GCF_047511675.1 of Marmota flaviventris. NCBI lineage: Eukaryota > Metazoa > Chordata > Mammalia > Rodentia > Sciuridae > Marmota > Marmota flaviventris. Next base: position 27,316,902 of record NC_092506.1, read on the forward strand.
CATCAAAATAAGTAAAATAAAGTTATAACTTTATTTTTACATTGGTAGGATGTTGTTCTGTAATACAAAAGAAGGTATACATATTGATGATGTAAGACATCTGGCATTAAACATACATTTTGTAACATATTAGTTATCTACTAATTTATTAGTTAACAAACAATTTCCCCAAATTAGTGACTTGAAGCAATAATAATTATTTATTACTTCACAGTGTCTGAGGATTTGTAATTTAAAATAAATATTGTGGGATGGCTCACTTCTGCGGTTATGTACAGGACCTTGGCTGGAATAATCAAATTTGGAGAACTCAACCACCAAGTTGATTCAAGAGAACAAGAAGGAAGCAGCAATTCCTTTTATGCCCTAGTTTCAGCATTAACTCCATCCACTAGGCAACGTCCACTCATGATATAGAGCTAATACTCAGGATCATATTTGACATGGTTGACTAGGGTGAGAAACTCAGAATATGTATACAACACTTTTGTCGAAACTCCTGCCTAAAATGACCTGACCCAATTCTGTCATGGCTTCTAGCAGCACTAGGTTCTGTGCCCATTATGACCCAGAACCCACTGAAGGGCTTACGTGAAAAAGTTCTGTGCTGACAGGAATTTTACGATATTTTTCTTGCTAACACATACCTTATAATGGACCTAACCTACCTTTCTTTAGGCATGAATATAAATAGCTTAGAGTTGTAAGTATATATTTCTTGCAAAACTTAAGCACCTTTCTCAAAAATTTTAGTGTTTCCTTTGAAGTGTAATTGACAAAAGTCGGTGATTCTCCCATAAAAAAAAAAAAAAAAATAGGACCCATTAAGATTAAGGGATGAAAATCTCTGAGTGGGAAAAAGGACAGGCAAATTCACTGTCAGTCTTATGCAGTTGACAGACATACCAGAAAATTAGTGGAGCTAATTTCCAATGCCATGGAATTAAGATGAAATACCAGGAGACAAGAGGTTGAAAAAAATCAGCTCAGTCTTCTGAGATTACGTGGTTTGCAGAAATATCAAGAAGCCAGAACCAGACAAGAGAAGGTCACTGGGACAGGGAAGTTGTCTTTCCTGTTCTGAAAATAATATTAGGGATTTCCCAGATGATAAGGAGATTGCCAGGTGGTGAGCTCAAACATGTGTGGAAGTCACTAAAGTAATCTGCAGTTACCTTGACTTTGTTGCCACAGTGAAAAGCACACCCCAAGGCAGAGACTTCAAATACACTGCAGGAAGGCGGAGGATGTAGAAGAGCACAGGGACATAGAAACACGCACATTTACAAATGATGAAATGAAGAAATCGGGTCCCTGTCTATCCTATAGATAGCCTAAAAGCTGTACACCTTTATCCTTTGATCCAAGCTGAAATGCTCAGTCAGAGTCATCTGTGGTGTGTCAGTGAGTGAGTGCTGTTCATTGGGTAGAACTAGACAAATCTAATGACTATTATTATTATTGTTATTTTAAATAGTGCATAATCATTATACAGAATAGCAGTTTTCATTGTGGCATCCCCCTGCAGGCAGATAACACATTTTGATCCATTTCATTCCACAACATCTTCCCTTCCCCTCCCCTTCTCTCTCTCCCTGATTCCTTTCCCCCACTTGCTCCTCTCCCTTCTAGCTAAATGAGATTACTTCCCTCCCATGCCTCTTCCTCATATGAGGGAAAACATAACCCTTGACTTAAGTGTGGCTCATTTCACTCAACATGATACACTCTGCTTCTACCCTTTTTCCTAGTGGGGGAAAAATCAAGTTTATTTTTCTTCTTTGTGAATTAAACTCCATTGTGCATACATTTTATCTGTTCATCTGTTGATGGACACTCAGTCAGGTTCAGTAAGTTGGTTATTGTGAATTGTGCTAATATAAACCCAGTTACGTGTTTACAGCTATAGTATGCTGACATCAGTTCTTTTGGGGAAAATGTGGTTCTATTCTTGGTAGTCTGAGGAACCTAAATACTGATTTCTACTGTGGCTATACTAATTTATGTTCCCACCAACAGTGTATAATTTTTGTTTTCCCCCACATTTTCACCAACATTTACAATTATTTGTATGATTACCATTTTAACTCCAGTTTGATGAAATCTCAGTGTAGTATTGATTTGTATTTACCTGTTGGTTAGAGATATTGAACATTTTTTATATAAAATTGTTGGCTATTATAAATTTTCTTTTCAGTAGTGTTTGTTGAGTTCATTTTCCCATTTATTGTTTTTCCCCCTTTGGCTCTGAGTTCCTTTGTGTGTATATTCTTCATATATTCTAGATATTATTCCTCTGTCAGGAGAAAAGCTGACAAATATTTTCTCCCATTTTGTATGTTCTTTGCTATGCAGAGTTTTAATTTGATGGCATCCTATCTATTGTTTCTTTATAGTATTTTCTGGGCTATGGCAGTCCTATTCAAAGAGTTGTTGCTTGTGCCAATATATTAGAGAGTTTCCCCTACGTTCATTTTTAGGAGTTGCAAAATTCCTGGTATTATTTAATGGTTTTTGATACATTTTGACTTGAATTTTTAACAGTCTGAGGGATTTATTTTCAGTCTTTTACATATGGATATCCAGTTTTTCCAACACCATTTGTTAAAGAGGGTTTCTTTTTTTTCCACTGTAAGTTTTTGGTAGCATTGCCCAGACAAGGTTTTGTCCCAGTGTCTTTTATTCTGTTCCATTGGTCTACCTGCCTATTTCATAACAGTACGAAGCTGTTTTTGTTACTATGGCTCTTTAGTGTAATTTGAAGTTGGGTATTCTGATGCCTCTGGCATTACTTTTTTTTTTCTCAGATGTATTTTAATTATTCTGCATATTTTGTCCTTCCTTATAGATTTTAGTATACTTTTTTCTATATGAGAAAATATCATTGACATTTTGAAGGAAGTTGTATTGAATCGCTAGATATCTTTTGATATTGTGGCCATATTAACAATATTGATTCTTCCTATCCACAAATATGGATGGTCTTTCTATTTTATGGTTTCCTTATCTATTTTATTTTCTTCCCCAAGTGGTCTGAAATGTTCCTTTTAGAGGTCTTTCATCTCTTTAGTTAGATTTATACCAAGTATTTTATATTTTTTATGTTATCATGGATTATGCCTTTAATTTCTTCCTCTAGCATAATTGCTCGGGCTAAAATTTCAGTTACTATATTGAAAGGATTGGAGAGAGTAGGTATTCATGTCTTATTCTAATTTTAGAAAGAAATGTTTTCAGTTTTTCTCCATTCAGTATGATGTAGGCTTAGGGTTTGTCATATGTAACTTTTCTAATGCTAAGTTTCTACAACTATATTTTCTTCAGGGGTTTTGCCATGAATAGGAGTTGAATTTTGAAGGTTTTTTTATCTACATCTTCGAAGATAATAATGTGGAGATGATCATTTTGTCCTTGATTTTATTTAAGTGGTTTATCACATGCATTGATTTGTGAATATTGAACCATCCGTTCATCCCTGGAATGAAACCCACTTGATCATGACATATAACATTTTAAATGTGATTTAGAAGATAGTTGATAATATATCATGACAGTTTTCACATCCATATTGAAGAATATGGAAATAAGTCTCAGGACATTTCCCCATCTGCAGCTGTTGCCCAACCCGCCTTGTCTGGGTAAAATTGAAGGTTGTGTCCTTTAAAAACCCAGGCCTCAGCTAGAGGGAAGGAACACAACAGGAACTTGCATTTGACTGGCTCCTGACACCCTAAAGGGTCAAGTGACCCCAATACAATAAGCCCCCATAAAATTCCCTATTAACAATCTGTTCCACACTAATGGATCAGCCAACTCCAATATAATGAACCCCAAGAACTACCCTCCTGTCCTACCCTAAATGAACACTATATAACCTTTGTTTCAGACCACTATTTTCCACCTGGAAAATGAGTCAGGCCAATTGACTCTCCCAATGAGTAAAGAAGAGCTTGCTGCACTGTGGTCTGCTTCTCACTTCCCACCTTGCTCATTTGTGCTTACACTATGCGTCAGAGAAATTGTCTCTAGTTTGATTTTTTCAAAATGCTTTCATCTTGTTTTGGGTATGGGAACTATACAGGTTTTATAGAGTAAGTTTGGAAGTATTTTTCCTTTTATAATTCCATAAATAATTAGAGTAGCATTGACATTAGTTCTTCCATGAAGGTCTAGTAGAATTTAGCTATGAATCCATCTGGTCCTAGGTTTTTCTTTAGCATAAGACTTTTTTTTTTTTTTTTTTTTTTTTTTTTTTTACTGCTTCAAAGCTCATTGTTAGTTATTTCTCCGTTCAGGCTTTCCATGTTATTTGTGAGCAAAATTTGAGTCAGATATTGTTGAAAACTGAATACAAATTGCTAAAATTATTTATATTAAAAACAATTAACAGGAGTCAATTGCAAAATAAATGAGGATTTTGAAATATACATGAAAATATGAAACAATGTTTTGAGAAATTCAAGTCTAACAGGGATGAATAGAAATACAGCACAACTCTTCTGTTGTCTCAGATAGTAACATTCAGACATTATTAAGATGGTATTCAAATTTTAATCAACTTGGGAAATTACAGTAGTCATCCCTTATTTACACTTTTCTTTCCTCACTTCTAGCTACATATGGTCAGTGGCAGTTTGAAATTATTACATGCAAAATTCCAGAAATATACAATACACATATTTAAAATTATGCACCATGCTGAGTGTTAGGTCCTTAGGCCAAAGTAACTCCATTTTGAAAAGTCCACCCAGGCATGACCTTCTTGTTAAGCCTGCCCCAAAGAGCCACAGTATACAGAAATCACAACAAAGACAAGTAACAATCATAGGACCGGATGGGTTTTTTAACTGGAATGACTACTTAATTGTACATGACTATATAGTTAAGAAGTTTTTTCAGCAGGTCATGGCTGCACCATACAGAAGAGCAGCCTAGAAGATACTCTCTGTCAATAAATCTTTGCTTGAGTTAGAGATGTGTCTCATGGATATTTGTACCAGCTACTCTAATACTGAGTTGTGAGTTCTATATTGAAATGTCACACAGGTCTCATCCTGTTTGGGGATGTGAGTCACTTTTTTTTTTATCTATGTATCCATGCTATACATGTGATGCCCCTGTTAGTTATTTAACAGTCCTCAAGGATATCAGATATTGTAGGGGTGGTGCTCAATTGACACACTATTTTTCTTAATACGATTTCCCAAATGCAGGATTAGTGATATGGGTATTTTGGATATACCCGAGATAAAACTTAGCATGCTTCCTTGAAGTGAAAAGTTAGAAGTACAATAAGATTGTTTGAAAGAAAAGGAAAAAACTATATTCATATAATTTACATCATAACATCATATCACATTGTTTAAATTGATTTAGCTTTTTGATAGTTATTGTCTCTCAATGAACTGAATTTATAAACTAAGTTTTATCATTGGAATGTAGGTATAGAAAACATAGTACATACATGGTTTGGCAAGAGCGGTGGCTTCCCCCCATTCACTAGGGATTTTGGACTGCATCCTCTCTTGCTCTTGCATTATTGTATTCCAGGACAAGATATCACAAAGTATGTGTTGAAAAAAAAGTGTATTTGAAATATACAATTTTCTCAAAATATCTAAAAGCCAAATAATTAGAAATTAATTGAACCATCCTTACTTTATTTTCTACTTTATATTCCCTAATTTTTGTATGTATTAGCAATTGTAACTTGCTCATTCCATGTAAAATAAAGTTAAAATATTAATTATATAAAGATAAGCCAAATATAAGATCAGCAGCTACCAATAACTTAACTTCATTACTAATTCATTAATGAATCCTTGTTGGTATTTTTTATTTCCCATCACAAAACACTATCTAACAGACTTTTTGAAATGGCTCATCACAGTTTGCAAACAGTATAAAGTCATGTAAATTGAGGATTGATTGTACTCATCACACTTGATACATTGTTCAAAGGTATGTCTGTTAGGATTCCAGTCAATGGGCTTCAATGTAATTAATATAGTTAAATTGCAAAGATATATATTTCAGAAACATCTTTCTCATGAGAAAGCCAAACAAATAATAAAGAAATTACATTAAATTTCAAAACATCTTTTAACTTAACTGCTATACTTTTGAATCTTTAAATTTCTCTTTTCATTTTAATTATAAGAAAACGTTTAAAAAACAAGGAAACAATTCTAGAATGCTCACAATAATTGTGATTAACTTTTATAAATGCTTAAAGAAATTTCCTTTTAAATATATCTACAGCAAAGGCTGTAGAACTTATGATGTAAGTAAAAAAAAGTTTTATTTATTTATTTATTTATTTAGTTGTTGTAAATCTAGGTATTGCGTAGCTAATTTGCCCCCCATTCCTTTTTTTAAAACAAAAGTTTTATTTTTATATTGGTGTAAAGCTTTTCTTTTCATGTAATTTTATGACTTTCTCCTTTTGTGATTGTTTATATGTCATAATATCTACATATTTATAGAACAGTGTTATTTAAGTGACAAGTATTTTGTTCTCAGATGTCACTAGCACATAAAATAATTTCAAAAATATTTCATCAATAATATGACTAGGACAATTATATATTATAGTCTGACAGTGAAAAATTTACTTTGGGGAAGAGGAAAGAAATAGTTAACTTTGAATTCAAACAATGGCGTCTTTGTGGTAAACTAAGTCTACTTTTTAATTCCTGGATGGTAAAACTCACCTGTATAGTGCCACAAAACAGTACTTTTATTTTAGTGCTAAATGGCAAAGCTATTTTATTCCAGGAACATGCTTTCACTGGAATTTGACAATCATTTTGTTTATTCCCTGCTTCTCCCCTAGTCAATTAGCCAAAGATGTGCTGCAGAACACCTACTTACTCCTCTTAGACCTGGCTGACTTCATCCACCCCAGCTTTAGAGAATCAATTGATGTATCCATTGTTATTCCATACATAGCGAGAAACATTCTCTTTGGGGAATTTACTTCTCCTTTCTTTCTCTGCCCAAACATGTCCACCCTCATGAGACCATCTGAGCTCATTATCCAATATTAAGACACACACAATTATTCACTTTGCTGACTCTGAACTTTTCTTCTATACTATAAATTAGCTTGTATCTCTCTACCTTCAGATCTAAGGAGAAAAAAAAATGCACACTTCAAATGCTACTCTATATCTATAATATCTGAGTCTCCTCTTTTCTACCTAACTCTTATTTTATTTTATTTTTACTCTGCTGATTTATTTCCAGTTCAAAGTCATATTTTCTAATAAGTCACCCTTAGCTTTTGGTCTGTGTTTTACTTCAAATATTTAGTTTCTTCTTGATAAACTTTTACCATAAGAAGATATCTACTAAATCTTTAATATAAGACAAAACTAATAATTAACCAGCTAATAATTCTGCTGGCTTTTTAAAATCAATCAGCCTGTCCAAAACTAGGCTTCTTCCATTCTGTTTTTAACCAGTTCTCATCATGACATCTTCATTCTTAGGTTTGGCATTAAGAAATCATCCATTGCTCATAATAGAGAACACTCTATCCTCTCCATCATTATTCACACTCCCACAGTTTAAATTGTAATTTACAAGTTCATATTCTTTAAATGCTACTTTGAGTTTAGACACGATATGTTCTATGAGCTACTGGAAGTTAGGCTTCTACTTGATTTATTTATTTCTCACTCTCTTGGGCCAAAGTTAAACCCCTGGTGTCAATGTTAAATCTCATGTTTAGCACTTTACATTTTATTTATAATTAAAAATAATCATCTCAAACATTACCCTTTGTGTCTTCTACCAATTATTTTTCTCTTTTTATTGCACTGTTTGTTTACATTTGTATTAACTGATTTTACTATTACAACTTTTTGCTGAATACGCCTTTCTTAATCACAGTAAAATCCAGTGCCCTAGTTCTAACCCATTTTTCCCATGTTATCTCCTCTAATTGACCTCTATGATGACTAACTTGAGTCCAATAAGTTTATTATTTTTTAAACCTTGGTTAGTTTCCTATCAAATGCATCTATTGATTTTTAATTTTAGTTATACTTATCTTTAATATATAGAATTCCTAACTGCATTTTAAAAATATATACACTGACAATCTGTGGTGAATTTATCCAACTTCCCACTATTTTCCTACTGTTTTATAGTTAGCTTTTTTGCTGTTGTGACTAAACTATCTGACAAGAACAAAGTTAGAAGAGGAACATGTTATTTGGAGGCTGATGGTGCCAGAAGTCTCAGTCCATTGACATCAAGGCCTCATTCCTCAGAGACAGAGGTGAGGCAGAACATCATGACAGAAAAGTGTGGTGGACGAAAGCTGTTCACATAGTGATGAGAGAGAGAGAGAGAGAGAGAGAGAGAGAGAGAGAGAGAGAGAGTCCATTCATCAAATACAAAATATATACCCCAAAGTCATGTCCCCATTGACTCACCTCCTCCAGCCATACACTATCTGCCTTAAATTATGGATGAGTTAGTCCCATCAGGGAAATGATTCACTGATTGAGTTAAGGCCTTCAAAACTCAATCACGTTACCTTTGAATGTTCTGGCATTGTCTCACACATGAGCTTTTGGGGGACACCTCCCATTCAAACCATAATATTCCACCCCTGGCCTCCAAAAGCTTATGACAGTCTCACAATGCAAAATATATTTGTTCATTTCCAAGAGTCCACATGGTCTCAACACTTTCAAAAATGCTCAAAAGTGTTTATTGTTTTGATTTTCCAGTGGGTACCAGGGATTAAACTCAGAAACACTTGACCACTGGGTCACAATCCCAGCCCTATTTTGTATTTTATTTAGAGAGGGGGTCTCACTGAGTTGCTTACCACCTTACTTTCGCTGAGGCTGCAATCCTCCTGCCTCCACCTCCTCAGCTGCTGGGATCATAGGCGTGTGCCACAGCACCAGACAAAAATACTCAAAAATTTAAGTCCAAAGTCACCTCTGAAAAAAAAATCCAAAGCAATTTACAAGTATCCTATATATATATATATAAACATACAGAGTAAACATTTTCTTTCAGAGAAATAGGGGCAGAGAATGAAGGGATGGACCAAAAGCAAGACCAAAATCCAGCTGGGCAAATAAGTCCTGTAGTTCTGTGTCCAGCAACTGGAGGACATGGCATCATGATGTCCTCTCCTGGGGGCTGTGTAGCTTTGCCTCTGTGGCCTTGTTAGTTGCAGACCAAGTAGCCCTTCTGTTGGCTTGTCTCTAATTGATGCCTACAGCTTTCCTGGGCAACAATCCAAGGTACTGTTAATTGTTAATTTCAGGGGTCTCCACAGCTTCAGCTTCCTCCTCACATCTGCAAGCACTGCTCCTCTCAGTGGAGCCCACAAGGTATCTGTTCCTGGGGGACTTTGCCTGACCTCTCAGACCTTCCTTTGAGATATCAGTGGGCACTTTCATGACTCCCTCACTCCAACATTCTGCATTCCTGCAGAACCTGCAACACATGGTTGAAACCAAGTTCTGCCACCATGTGGAGCTATACCCAAGCCTTCAGGGACTCAGAGAGTCCTTGATGGCTGAACACATTGAAAACACTTCCCAGGCCTTTTTGTGTAAGAAAGGTGACTCACAGATCTCTTCGGAAGAGATTTTTTTTACTTTTACTCCCTTAAGTCTGGGAAATGGGTTTGATCTTGCCAGTTCTTGAGATATCATGTGTCTTACTGTCTCTCTGAAAAGTCTTTAGCATTTCTTTAGTGACACTAATGTCTTTAACAACTGCCACTTTCTTAGCCCCAGTTTTACTCACACATTTCAAGTTCAAGTTTTCAAATCTTTCTTCTGTGCATTCTACTCCGAAATACCACAATAGACTTGGCTGGAAGCCACAAGCTCTTTTGCCTAGAAATTTCTTACACATGGGCAAAATTCAGACAACTTCTCAGCCAAAACATAACACGAGTGCCCTCTAGTACAATTTTCAATAGATTCCTTCTTCTCTGAACACTCTTGAGTCCTGTCTTCATTGTCCATAGTCTTTTTGGCATTCTGGTCCTTCTCCGAACCCTCTTGAACCCTCTCTCCAATGTTCACGGTCCTTTGACACTCTGGTCTTCTGAGCTCCCACCAGAATTGGCCACTAAACTCAGCTCACAACAATCTAAAAATATTTACAGCTTTCATTGATAAACATGTCAAAATTCCTCCCATAAATTTCAAACGGCACCAAAAAGCTTCTGAACCACATGGTCACATTAGTAATAGCAACCACCTTACTTCTTGGTACCAACTGCTATTTCAGAGAGCTTTTTCACTGTTGTGACTAAAATACCCAAAAAGAACACTTTTAAGGAGGAAAAGTTTATTTGGGGCTCACATTTGAGAAGTCTCAGTCAATAGACAGCCAGCTCCATTCCTTGGGGCTCAAGGTGAGGCAGAACATCATAGTAGAAGTGTGCAATGTAAGGAAGTGGTTCACATGATGATCAGAAAACAGAGACTCCACTCATCAGATACAAAATATATCTCCAAAGGCATGCCCCCTCTGCCCAATTCCTCCAGCCACACCCCGTCTGTTACCAGTTAATTCCTTTCAGGGGATTAATTCCTTTGTTGGGTGAGGGCTCTCATTACCCGGTCATTTCACCTGTGAATGTTGTCACTCTGACTCTCACACATGAGCTTTTGGGGTACACCTCTTTACATCCAAACCATAACACCTACTCTATTATTCATAATTATTTTAAACAACCTCATAAAAACCCAACACTTAAATAAGCTACATATTTCTTTTGTGTATTATTCCCTTTTCATTTTTCACTATTAGTTCCTTTTCTTACTATGTGACAACATTGTTACATGGAGGTTTTAAAGAACTGCATTATGTTCTCTTACAAATAGAACACATTTTCTCTTGAGTAAAGATCAGTGTTCTGATCTCCTCAAAGTTTTATTTTAGGTTTTGTTATTATTGCGCTCTCTCTCTCTCTCTCTCTCTCTCTCTCTCTCTCTCTCTCTCTCTCGGAAAAGTCTTTAGCATTTCTTTAGTGACACTAATGTCTTTAACAACATTAATATCTTTAACAACTGCCACTTTCTTAGCCCCAGTTTTACTCTTTTACTCATACTTTTTAACTTCAAGTTTTCAAACTTTTTTTCTGTGCATTCTACATTAAATATATATATATATATATATATATATATATATATATATATATATATATATATATATATATATATATTGTCTCTAGACTTTAGTCATTACTTTTATTATCATTTGACTGAAGTCATATACACCTTGGACTTCTGCCATCACACCTGAACAGTTGGATAGGTGACCTTGCCTCTTTACCTTCAGAGAATAGAACTTCTGTACTCTCATCTAAAAGCCTAATGTGGTGAGCCAGCTACTCCTTGGCAGAGTTTTAACTCCAATATTTCCCTCAGGAAAATATAGCTGCTTAAAATTGCATATGTTTGATTAGCTAAACAGTTTCTATATTCTACTAGGTTGCTAAGAGCTTTGCCTTATGCATAAGTAGCCAAAGGTTATAGGGATAATGCACAGGTTTGGGGTTGTACTTCTCTATCTCCTATTTTTTAGGTCTTTTCACATACAAAATTTCAGTCTCTGTCTCCTTATATAAACCTGTTGCTTTCTTCTTTATTCCTCCAAACTTGCATTGTCCATAGGGAAAGTGCTAGGGCAAACAAGGAGCTCCTCACCTTGTCTTTTTCTTCTCCCAGGGATGTCAACCCTACATACTGTGCCTCATCAGTAATGATAGGGGATAGTTTTATATATTTTTTGTACATTTTATGGTTATTTTGGGCAGGGAAATTAATCAATTCAATCTACTTTGTCAGTTATCTCCTTTTTACTAGGCTTGAAATATTTCTAGAAAATCTTCATTAGTATTTCATGAAAATTTTTTTTTTTTATAAAACTCACAAACAAAATCATGTGGAACTAGAAATATCCTTCTTGGAACATTTTTCTGGAGGTATTTTATTTCAATTTCAACTTATAAAAAAATTCAGTTTAATAATTTCACTGTCTCTTAATACATTTGTGCATTTTCTCATTTCTCTGGTTGCTTTGGGGTGATTTTGAGAAAGATAATGGAAAAATGTTATTTTTTACTTCCTCATTTTCAACATTCTTCTCTCTTTATCTTTTCACCTCCATACTTCTTTATAATTATTTTGGTATGTACTTAGTAATTCACCTAATCTACAATATTTTCTGATTTTAGGTTTTTCTTTCTTTTGCAGCTTCTAGAGAAGGTTATGCTTTTCCTTTTCTTTTTTATTGAATTACATACTGTTAAGTACTTAGCCTAGTGTCTGCCACACAAAAGGCTATAATTATTGTATCATGCAATCATAGGTAGTTGAGAATATAGAAGAGTTAATTCTGTGAATAAAGACTTTTACAAAAAAGAGAGCTTCAGTTGTAGAAAACCTAAAAAAATTATAAAAGAGGATTTATGATAAAGTACCAAAAGATTAAGCTTCTTATTCTATTAATGGTAATGTATGCATAATATTAAGATTTGGTTTGGGCTGGGGATGTGGCTCAAGCACTAGTGCACTTGCCTGGCATGTGCGAGGCACTGGGTTCGATCCTCAGCATCACATAAAAATAAAATAAAATGTTGAGTCCACCGAAAACTAAAATAAATAAATAAATATTAGAAAATTCTCTCTCTATCTCTCTTTAAAAAAATCTATTAGGATTTGGTTTAATAATCACAGTAATAGCTTGGTTCCAAATTAACAAAACAGAATGATTAAATTCAGGTCCCTTGAATTACATGTTGTATAATATATATGAACTTATTAGTGATCACAGTGAGACTTACTATGTCAGGACTGGTATGATTGAATTGAATTCAATTTAATTCACAGGAAATAAAAGATATCTTTCACTTGTTTTTACATTATGTTGTTACACTAAAGCAAAATATCTGAGACTAAGTTACATATAAAATAAAGAAATTAATTTTGCTCACGAACCTGGTAGCAGGCATTGGAATCATGGTGAGAAATCTCTGCTTCATACCCTGTGGTAGACAAGCAGGATGAAGCCAGCCATGTGCAGAAGGAGCATCTGGGAAGAAAGGAATCAGGACTCATTTTTATATCAACCTGCTGTTCTAGAAGTTAATTCACCACTACAAGACACACTCACTTCCATTAAGCAGCATTAATATGTTCATAAGGTGATTAGATGATGTACCTAATGTTCTTCCACTTACCCTAATTCTTGAAGGTTCTGCCCCCTCAATATTGCCACCCTGGAAATCATATTTCCAGCATAGGTACATTTGAGGCACAAACCATAGCTCTTAAATCATACTAAATAAATTTTATTCTATTGGTTGGTTTGAACTGGAACAGTTTATTATGCTTTGAAAGATCAAATTAAAATTGAAAATGTATGAAGGGATATATGAGAAGTGAGTTAAAATGTTCTGAATTAGAGAAGGTTATAAAATGAGTCTATTATTAGAGGATGCAATATGGTTTGGGTTGAATTAAGAAGGATATTTTATTCAGACAGAAATTAAGAAAAAGTCCTTATTTAGAGAATAATGCTGAAAATGTTATTAAATGCAAAATTTAAAAATCATTCAAATATTTCTTATTGAAAATAATTACTCTCAATATTTTACTTTGCTGTCTTTTGTTTGCATAAACATATTTCATAAGTATTACTCTTAACTCTGATCTGGTATTCTAGCAAGTTCTTTTCATAAATGCATGTCTAATGTTTCCAAATGATGAACTTATTTTCAGATGAAACTATAGTTTTATTTCTCAGGATCTTTCTTTCAAATAAAATATTCTACTAATGGTGTCCTTAATGAATTGCCTCCCTATAGGAAATAAAATAATTTGTTGATCCTTCATATTTCTTCTTCTGAGAAGAGTCTTTTCAGTTTCTGTCTCCTTCTACTGATTGGGTTATTTATTTATTTACTTATTTGGTGTTTAATTTTTTGATTTGTTTGTATATCCTGAAAATTAATGACCTATCAGATGTGCAGGTGTCAAAGATTTTCTCCCACTCTGTAGGTTTCTTCACACTCTTGATTGTTTCTTTGCTGTGAAGAAGCCTTTTAGTTTGTTGCCATTTCTTTCATTTATTTTACTTTATTTTATTTCTTGTACTTTAAGAATCTTGTTCAGGAAGCCAGTTCCTGTGCCAATATGTTGAAATGTTGACCCTACCCTTTCTTTCTTTTTTTTTAATTTATTCTCCATGATAACAGAATGCATTTCATTTCACATATCATATAGACCACAATTTTTCATGTCTCTGATTATACATAGTGTAACACCATTCGTGTCTTCTCTTCTAGTATGTGCAGGGTTTCTGGTGTACTTCCTAGGTATAAGATCCATTTAGAGTTAATTTTTGTGCAGGGTGAGTGATAGGGATTTACTTTCATTCTGTTACATTTGGATTTCCAGTTTTCCCAGCACCATTTGTTGAAGAAGTATCTTTTTTTCCAGTATGTGTTTTTGGCACCTTTGTCTAGTATGAAATGACTGCAGTTTTGTGGAATTTTTTTCTTTGTGTCTTCTATTCTGTTTCATTAGTCTTCTTGCCTATTTTAGTGTCAATATCATGTTGTTTTGTTACTATAGCTTGGCAGTATAATTTAAGATCTGGTATTGCAACTCCTCCTACTTCATATTTCTCACTAAGGATTGCTTTGACTATTCTGTGCCTCTTGTTTTTTCAAATGAATTTTATAATTGCTATTTCTATTTTTATGAAGTACATCACTGGAATTTTTATGGGAATTATATTGAATCTGTATAGCAATTTTTGTAGTATGGTCATTTTGATAATGATGATTCTGCCTATCCTAAAACATATGAACAATCCACAAATATATTTTAAAAATTTCAATATCTCTAGCAATTAGAGGAATGAAAATTAAAACTTCACAGAGAAAATAACAAAAAATATTTTCTAAGGATGTACAAAAAAGAATGTTCATATTATTGTTGACAGGACTACAAATTGTTGCAACCCCTTCGGAAAGCAGTATGAATATTCCTCAAAACACTAGGAATGAAACCTCCATTTGACCCAGTTACATCACTCCTCAGCGTCTATTGAAAGGATTTAAAATCAGTATACTACAGTGATGGAGCCGCATCAAGTTTATAGCAGCACAATTTACATTAGCTAAGTTATGGAACCAATCTAGATGTCCATCAACAGATGAAATGATACAAAAATTGTGGTACATATACCCAATGAAATATTACTCAGCCATAAAGAAGAATAACTTTTTGACATCTGCCAGTAATTGGACAAATCTGGAGTATATCATACTAAGTGATAAAGGCCAAAAAGCTAAAGGTCAAATATTTTTGCTGATATGTGGAAGCTAAAACACAATAAAGACGAGGAATAAGAAGAAGAGAAGTTTAATAGATTGGACAAAGGAAAACAGAAGGAAGTTAGGGGATATCTGAATAGGAAAGATAGTACAATCAATCAAACATAATATTCCTCTGTACTCATATGAAAATACCTAAGTGAAACACACCATTATGCCCACTCACAAGAATGGGGTCCTAATTAGAATAAGTTATATCCTATTCTTCTATATTTCTATCCAAAAGCATTCCACTGTTATGCCTAACTAATTAAAACCAATAAAATAATTTTAAAAAAATATTTTAAAATAGATAAATGGAGTCTAAATGTTAAGATCCATGGAAGAAAGGCCCTGGGTTGGATCACCAGCACCAATAAGTAAATAAATAAGAATAAATGAACATGAATTTAAAAACTTGTTTTGAATGTTTTTTCCTATATAAGAAATTTAAAGTATTCTGATAATCATGACACAGTCCATGTAATATTTTAGAAAGAAGTATAAGGTCTATAATGAATATAAACTCAATTGGCACAAAAATATTAAGTTCATTAACAGCTTCAAAAATGTACTACAGAGCTACAGTAATCGAAGCAGCATAATACACACACACACACACACACACCAACAGAGCATAAGAGAAAGGTGCGAAGCAAACTGTCATGTCAAGAAATGACTGATATTTAATAAAGGTGTCACAACAGGAATTGGAAAAATGACAGTCTGTGCAATAAATAGAGTTGGAAAATCAAATATCCACATGCAGAAGAATAAAGAGAGATGCTTTGTAATGTGTTGAACGACCAATAAAATAAAATATAAAAATAACACATTAAAAAAAGAGAGAGATGCCTACATCCCGCAACATACAGAAATCAACTCAAAATTGATTAAATATTTAAATACAAGGCCAGAAACTATTAAAGTGCTAGAAGAAAACATAGTAGAAATACTTTAGGACATGAAAATTGACAAGTAGTACTTAATAACAACCCAAAAGCACAGGGAAAGAACAGACAATGAAATTCCATCCAAATGAAAAGTTATTACAAGCAAGAAAATCAGAAGTATAAGGAGACAATGTACAAAATAAGAAAATATATTTGCAAACTATACATTCGGCAAGGGATTAATACCCAGAATTTATAATGAAGTAAAAAAATCAATACCAAAAATAAATAATAGCAATAATGAGAATATAAGCTGAGTGTAGTGGTGCATGCCTATAATCCCATTGCCTGGGGAGGCTGAGACAGGAGAATCGCGAGTTCAAAGTCAGCCTCAGCAAAAGTAAGGCACTAAGATATTCAGTGAGACCCTGTCTCTAACTGAAATACAAAATAAGGCTGGGGATGTGGCTCAGTGGTTGAGTGACCCAGAGTTCAAGCCCTACTACTCCCAAAAAATGATAATATAATAAAAAATCCACAGTAGACCTAAACAGACATTTCTCAGAAGACATACAATTGATCAACATGTACATGTGAAAATGGCCAACATCAGTGGTCATCAGAGAAATGCAAATCTAAACAATGAGATATTGGGTGTCAAAATTGTGGTATATATGTGTAATAAGAATTGTAATGCATTCCACTGTCATTTATTTTATATAATTTAAAATCAATAAAAAAACAATGAGATATAACTTTTATTCACTATTGATGATATAAAAACACACATGTAGAAGACATGCGTAAGTGCTGCGATGTGCAGAAAGGGAACATGCACACTGCTGTGAGAACATAAATCAATGCTGCTGCCATGAAAAAATGAAAATTTCTCATAAATTAAAAGCAGGACTACTGCATGACTGACGTTGCAAGCCAATAATTGGTGTATATTCAAAGGAAATGAAATCAGTATACTTCCGAAACTTTTGTGCCGACTAATTGATGAACAGATAAAGTGTTGCCTATATATACGAAATGGAATATTGTTCAGCCATAAAAAATGAAATCCTCCCATTTGCCATGCTGGTCAGAACTGGAGGTAATAATGTTGAGTAAAATAAGGTAGGCATGGAAAGAAAGATCAATGAATACCTTCTGACTCCTATGTGGAATCTAGAAAGTTGATCTCATATAAGTTGAAAAGAGAGTAATAGTTACTACAGCCTGGTGAAAGCAGGAGGGAAGAGACATAGGGAAATGTCAGTCAATGGACACTAAGCTACAGATAGATAGGAGAAATAAATCCTGGTGTTCTCTTTGAAATAGCTGTAAGAAAAGATTTGAATGTTTTCCCTATAAGGGAATGACAAATGTTTTAGGAAATAGTTTTGCTTATTTTCATTTGAATATTACATAATATATACATGTAACAGAAAGTAACATGGCCCCACTAAATAGGGACAATTTTACATGCCAATTAAAATACTTAAAGATGAAGTGTCCCCTATAGATAAAGGGATTTTTGCATTTCATGAGAATATTAACCAAATAAAAAAATAGAGTAATTGATCATTTCTTCCTAAAAGCCTACTTCTCCGAGTTAGGGAACATACAATTGTTCTTACATTCATAAAGCATAACAATTATAATTTTTAATCAGTCAAGACAAAATCATTAAATTTGAATAACCAGCATTTACATTTAATATACAATATGTTGTTTTATATTTCATCACACTACAAGTAGTGTACTTTTCTTATTTAAAAGCCAGTAGCCAAGGCTGCTTTTCCTCCATAATATCACCTTCCTTTGGTGAGGATGAAATGGAATATAGAAAAACTAGTCTGAATGATCAGGGTTGCTAACTGAAAATGCAGGTGTGTCTGGATTTGTGCAGACTGATGAAATAAAAATATTTTGAGTAAAGACTAGGTATCCAAATTTGGAGCTGCCTTTTATTATGTACATTACACTCTGAAAAATATCTGTATCACTCTTCCCTATGCATCCTGGTAGGAGGTATATTACCTATTCTGAAGACATAAAATAGAAGAGGAAAGACTAGTGCACTCAGAGCTGAAGGCCTGAGTGTGAAATCTGGCTGTATTATTGATAAGATGTCTCCCTCTAGGCGACTCATGCTCTTGGATTCCATTTCCTTGGTTATAAAATGGGATAATATCCACTTCAAAAAATTTGAGATGATTAAGTTAAATGACTACATAAAATGCCTGGAATAGTGTCGGTAGTGAACAAATGTTATATGAACCCAAATAATCAAACTGCCTCAGTGAATGTGACATTCACTTTCAGTAGAAAAATCTTTTCCTTTGAGTAAATGATCTCTTGAATGACAAGTGTTCCAGAGTATTCTTGCTATTAATTTTATTCTGGCTATAGATTATGATAACTTGTTCATTTTTGTTTAACTTCCTGACATGGAAGAATTAATACTCATCTGTTTGAAAACATAATTATTCCCATTAGGGAAATATAGTTAGAACTCCTCTTTCTATATTATTCTGTAACATAATATGATGCATTTGATACCTTGTTATCTTGACTTTTAACTGGCATATTTTCACTGAAAGAATCCTGAGTATTTTTATGTGCTTATGCTGAACTAAAAATCAGGGGAAATGTTAGCTGTGGAAATTAAACTCTGTAAGAGAGAATCTCTATCTTCATTCATTCATTTTAGGATTTGCATAGTTTAGTTTTGCAACTCCCCTAGTGTCAAAGAAAGTGGAAAGTGTAAAAGTGCTTAGTGTTCGATTATTTTTCAATGGTCCATGTCAATAATTATTTTGGAGACATTTATATAAATAACCACCTGAATTACTGTATGCCTGTGAAGTAATTGAGATAATAACTTCTATTATATTCTGTTTGATTACAATTATTCAAGAGGCTTTTTTTTTAAACAACTGTGTAAAGAATGCTCCACTAAGGCTTATTTTGAATAGTTTTCAAAGACCTCATTTCATCCCCAAAGGAATCAAGTTGGTAAGAAAATGCTCACATACACCAAACAACAGAGATGGAGTAGATACCTTTATGCTAAATTGATTATGTTTATGATATGAAAAAATAGTTACAAACAAAATGTCAAATCTTACAAGAATCTAACAGTCATTGAAGACAGACTATGTTCCAGACAGTTTTATCTCATCTTTGTAACAATATTTATTAGATAACGAAAGGAGACACTGGTTTTACTGGAACTGAGTATTTTATGTTTTTGTTTTTGTTCTTAATCAGGGTTTTCCACATCTCTGAAATATTGAAATACTCTTTGTTCTTGGGACTTGAAAATAATTTGTTTTGTGAGTGTGGGATCTGCCTAGAGAATGACATATTTTGTAACCAGGGGTATTTTCTGTGGAGCTAGGGAGACTAAGACTGATGGTTTAGGTCACACTGTTATATAGTTCCAAGTTTATTCAGTGATAAATTCAAACCTGGGGAATGTCAGGCAATATATAGAATAGACCAGGGATCCATAAACTTTTTTTTTTTTTGTAAAGGGCCAGGTAGAATATATTTTAGGTTTTCTGACCATGCAATCTCCTTCACAGTTTTTCATCTCTACTGTTGTAGCACAAAAGCATAAACAGACATGCATGGCTATATTCCAATAATTCTATATTTTCATAATAAGGCAGTGGGCTAGATTTGGTCTTTGGGCCAAAATTACTGTTTCCTGGCATAGACATAAAATATGATAATAAGTTTCCTGCCTGTGAAGAACAATATTTACTCTGATAAATTTTGCTATACTAAATTTGAGTGTGAGTATTGTGTGTGTGTGTATGTATCACATGCCTTTAAAAAAAAAAAAGAAAATTTGAGTCACTTCTCTACATAGATTTTGTGTTCACAGGGTCTTAGTCTTTATCATTTTAATATCCCTTCACAATACATCATGTCTTCATGTGTGACAGACTGATTCCAAGATGACACCAATGTCCCTTGCCTCCTGGGATTCAGACCCTTCTACATTCCCTTCCCTTGCTAAATTAAACATGTGACCAATGCAATACTATACAAATGAAGTTTCCTGACTTTCGTGGATGGAAAATTTTAAAATCATGGATTCCTCTTTATCTTCGGAGGTCTATACTCAAACACTGTTTCAATTTCAATCTTGTGAGTGACCTTCAGCCAGAACCTCTGAGCTGAGCCATTCCTCAGTCCATGATACACATAAACTATCCAAGATGTTTGTTTTAAATTACAAAGTTTTGTAGCTTCTTTTCATCATTGACAACTGATATTCCATGTATGAGATTGTATCTTTACCCTCTGTATGGTTAAAGATAATAAGTATCTTGAGATACAGATCCTGTACCCAGGGTCTTGTGCATGTAAGGCAAGCACTCTTCCAACTGAGCTACATCCCCAGACCCTCTGCTGTAGATCTTCTATTCTATATTCTAACATTGTGCAGCAGTATCCATAAGCAACAATGAAATGACTGAAAAACAATGGTAAAAGCAATTTTATTTATGAAAAATGAGAGGTCAGATCCCCCCCACACACACACATACACACACAAAAAAAAGGAAAGGAAAATATACAGGTTGAGATACATCTTCACAAAACTAATAACTAGTTTACTTACATAATAAGATTATAAATTTAGAAAGTTATAATGATAGATATACATTTTCATTTTTTCGGCTATATATTTAATTTTCTTTACATTGATCCAAATTATTGCTCTGCCATATAGTTATACAGTATTGAAGTATGGAGGAATTTTAGAATAAAATATACCCAATTTAAAGGGAAGACTCTATGACATCTCATTGCATTTTCTGCAGCTATCCCGGAATTACCTTTTGTAAGTTCTTAATTTCATTCAGAGAAAAAAAAATTAAAAGGTGCAATAAAGATTCCATGGGAAAGTAAAGAGTAGGAGGTGTAATGGGTCTTGTTTTCTGCCAGTAAGAGGAAGAGGTCACCAAATTCATTCTACTCTTCAATTACAGGAGACACTTCTCATGAGAACCCCACACTACATGGTTATTTATAACACCTAGAGGCTGATTGTAAAATGTATGAAGCTCCAGTCTCATTAAAACAATGTCCACTGATAAGGCTAGTTTAAAAACCACAACAGTAATTTTACAGACAAAAATATAATAGAGTTATAAGAAGAGCTTAGCAATAAATTGATTCTGCAGATGTTTTGTAGAGTTTTTAATTGAGAATATTTGTTAATGTGCATAGCCGAGTACTTCAAAGAATTAAATTATTTTAAATTATGCTTTTTTTATGAGACATCTCTCTCTCTCTCACTCTCTCTCACACACACACAGACACACACACACACACACACACACACTCACACTC
Organism: Marmota flaviventris; assembly: GCF_047511675.1. NCBI lineage: Eukaryota > Metazoa > Chordata > Mammalia > Rodentia > Sciuridae > Marmota > Marmota flaviventris. The sequence continues at coordinate 27,338,529 of NC_092506.1, forward strand.
ACATACACAAACTTTAAAACCTGCTTTGGATTTGAATCCAAGAAACTGAAGCTGTAAACTTTACTGATGAATTCTACTTTTCAACTACTGTCTATCCAAATCAAAACTCAATTTCAGTTCATTCCACAAGACTCTTCCAGTCTTCTATTTTCATTATGCATATTTTTAAATGCAGAACTGGAGTAAAATGATGTAGGGCATCTCAAGCTGAAGCAAGTACTCTCACTTATTGTATGCTCTTCCATAATTATGCATAGGTAACCATTACCATGATAATAATCACAAATTTGCCTGAAAATATAAATTAGATGTTATGAGTAATTAACTGCATATAGAATATACACATATTTATGTACATATGTGTATATGTAACATACATATAATGTCTATTGTTTGTGTGTGTGCATATCTTATGTATACACATATGCATAATGAAAGTGCATCAACTTATTACTTCTTCTTTTGGTTGCGACCTAGTATCAGTTCCATCCATTTCTTTCCTCTGTGAGTGTTGTTAAAATGTCTCTGAGTATCACTATGAGATTTTAATGTGAAGATCAATTTAGGTACTGTATTGGTACTTGATATTGGATAAATAATTTTTGGAAATTTATTAATGCCAATGAGTCAATAATCCATGAAGTTTAATATTTTGCAACATCTCTCATAATTGAGAGGGTATTTTACATTGTTCTTCCAAGATCACTTAATCCCTCCACAGTTAAGCACTACCTAACATGTAAAGCTCTTATCACATTGTAATCATTTTCCTGCTTATCTGCTTATCTTTTATAACATAAAAGTTTATTGTCTATTCCATGAAACTCCATATGCTTATGAAATCAGAAGTTTCTTTCCTACTATACTACCCTTGATTATTGCAACAATGAGAACATAATCGCCTTTAATAAATTTATTGTCTTTGGCAACTTGAGTTTAAACATCTCTTCAGTCTATCTATCTATCTATCTATGTATTTATCTATGTATTTATCTATTTATTCACCACATACAAGTCACTTTTCTATGATTTAAACTCTATGAAAAATTCTTAGTGGAGGAAGGAATGTGGACTATGTAAAACGAAGAGTATCTATGCACTGATATTATTGATGTGGTTGCAGTTCTTACAAAGGGCTTGGCAAAATTTTCTCCATCTCAGTATGTTGTTGATTTTCAGGTAGTTCAGAGAATGACTGTTCACTACTTCTGTCTTCACCTCTTTTATCCAGGTACATTTCCATCATTCATGCACCTTTTTTTCCCCACACATTAGAAATCATACATGATGTGTGAAAGTAGTTTTTAAAACATAAATTACTGAATGATTAGAAAGAAAGCAATGAACATGAAAGTGGAGATAAGAAGATACAAAGTACAGAAGGGAAGGTGATTGGAGGAGAAAGAAAAAGAGGAGAAACAGGGACAGGAAGGGAAGGGGAAATGGAAAGTGAAGAAGTTGGGTAGTAATTATTCTTTGATTCTCTCTCCAAACTCTGGTATTGAGGGTAAAGAATAAATTGCTGAGAATGATTGTCCATGTTAAAAAATTAGAAATCAATTAATCTGAACTTTCAGGGCTTAGATTTACTTCCAGTACACAATTAGTGCTAATAAAAAAGAAATAGCGACTTGCTCAATTCTATATACTAAATCTAGTTAGTGACCTTTATTTTCTTACATACATGAGATTTGCTGCTGCATACAGCTGAGTGTCTTTTCCCACCTGGTTGTATCAAGTATACTTAGCAGTCAGTCTTCATTTTCTATTTCTTTCACTCATTGGCTTTCTGACATTGTCTTTGGTTATTTACTTTCCCACAATAGAATAGAAATCATAAAGTGTACTGTTTTAGTCATGTTTTTCGCTGCTGTGACTAACAGACATGACAAAAACAATTTTAGAGGAGAAAAAGTTTATTTGGGAGCTTCCAATTTCAGAGGTCTCAGTCCACAGACAGCCAGGTTCATTCCTCAGGGCTTGAGATGAGGCCAAACACTATGGTGTAAGAGTGTGGTGGGGAAAGTGGCTCACATGATGATCATGAAACACAGAGAGATAGAGACTCCACTTACCAGATATAAAACATATACCCCCAAACCATGCCTTCAATGATCCATCTCCTCCAGCCCCGCCCTACCCAACTTAAGTTTCCACTTGATAATCCCATTATAGGATTAATTGACTGATTGGGTTAAGGTTGTCCTAATCCAAATATTAGCGGATTAATTAATCCAAGCATTTATCCTTTAAACCTTTTTACATTGTCTCACACAAAAGCTTTTGGGGGACAACTAATATCTAAACCATGACATGTGTTTCAAAATTGGTGTTAAAAGTTCTGAATAAAAGATTATGCTATTGAAGTCATTGATCAAAATCTTTGGAAATTTTGCCCAGAAACACACACACATACAAACACACCCATTGATGTTTTTAAAATATTTATTTGTTTTCCCCTTGTGATAGAAAAAAAACATCAAAGAATCTGTCAGAAACTTTTCCCGTGATTCAAACTTCTTGAAATGAGAGAGCTTCCATAAATATGGATCAGTTTCAACTGCTCTATAACATACCATCAAGGTGATATTAATGTTTAATGACTTTTAAAGAGCTGCCTAAACTGTCATTAATTTATTCATATAGCTCTGTTGAAAAGTAACAGATAATGTCTATTTTAAAATTACTTTTATTCCATGTGTTATTTTCTTTATTTTTCTGACTGTTATTTTGATAAATGCTGCTTTACATTGCATATTAAAAAGTATTAAAATGAATATTTGATACTTTTGAAATCATAGTCTTCTAATGAAGTCATTTTATCTTTGGATTTTATTGATGATATTATAAAAATAAATATTATCATAAAGTCTTACAGTTACCAGAGAAAGGAAGCATGTATCCTGAAATCTCCAATTCCTTAAAATAATAATATTCAGCATTTCAGGTCCTTGGTGTTCATTATATAATTTCCTTTCTTTTAGAAGAGGCTAGATTGCTGCAGTAGCTCCATCTCACTCAAGCAGTTGGGCACATATGATTTTCTTTTTTGCCTGAGCTGACTTTGCTTCAGTCTTTTATGTAATTTGGTTCTCTGGAGATAAGAGTCAGTCATTCTGAAAACAGATCATGTCACATGAGACAAGTTAGGCTGTTGAATTTCCCTAAAAAAAAAAGAGACTTATAGGCTCTGAGTGTTATATCCATAGTTTTAGATTGTTTTAAATTTATTTATTAGCTAATGCTCTCAAAAATTGTTCAGTAAATCCCTGGTATGTGTATGGTACATCAGTGACCATGCATATAGAGACAATCATGCCATAATGGACCATGCCATTAACTAATTAAGCATGGGGTTGGCACATAGTCAATATTCTATCAACACTTGTTGAATTTACTTTGTAATCCTTGTAATGTCATCTTTGGTTCCTAGAATTAGAGCAAAACTAGAAATAATTATATAAATACCAATTTTATTCCAGTCACATCAACACAGCATAAAGTAATGGTTTACTGGGAGACTTCCATTAATTATACTGTATCTATCAATTTTCAGAAATAGTCAATGAAAATGAATGTCAAGAAAAAGAAGCATCTTATTTAACAAACTATTCATTTATACGTTCTTTTCTTTTTTACATGGATTTATTAAATCATTAAGCTCTTGTAGAAATAAGCCATGAATCTAATATTAAACATAGGGAACCAGTGTGTGATTATCCTTTCTGAGACACTATGGTTGGTTATGATACTGAATGATTAACATAGAGAGTCCAGATGGAAAAATCCTCCTTATCAAACTGATTTTTGAGTTAAACTTAGTTACCTAAGTTTGCATGTGTATTTATTTAGCTTTCATCTCTTTTACAGTCCATCTCTTCAGGAGTGCATTACTTAAAGAAGGCAGTGTTCCTGTCTAGTGCATGAAACGCTTTTGCCTTTTCTAAAGTAAAAGGTAGTAACAGTTAACATACAGTCACTCCTAAACCCAGGAGAACAAGTCAGCTAAAAAACCAGGGGAGTATCCTCCTGCCTAGTTGCACTCTCTCCTGTCCTCTCATGTGTCTGTGCCTGGAATACTCCAGCAGTCTCCTAACCAATGCCCTCTTTATCTTACTGTTCCCCCACAGCTCATTCTCAGTATGGCAGTCCAGAATAGGCCTTTTTGAAAGGAAGCCATAGCATTTCATTTGTCTCTTTAAAGCCATGCATTGGTTTCCAATTAAATTGAAGTATATGCCAAAGTCCTTCCAATGGTTTAGAAAGCTCCCCCACACACTTTGATTTCTGGCCTTGTATATTAGTAACCTCCTCTGGTTCACTCCACTCCCCTTGTAATTCTGACTGTGCCATTATATTTACAAGTATTCCTACCACAGGGATTTTACTCTGCTGTTCTCACAGAACAATATTTATTTGACTTACTTTATTACCTCCTTCTATTCTTCCCTCATGCCCTGTCTTCTCATTGATGCTGAATCTAACCACCTGTCCAATACTCTTAATTCACCTCAACTGAATACAACTATGGTACTGTGCCTTAACTTTATTCATTTATACATGCACATATTACCTATAACTTTTTATATACTTTTCTAATGTATTATGCATTTTATATACTGCTTATTTCTGGTTGGCTTGTTCCATTTGGGATGAGCAGTCAGTTAGTCAAGCATCTTTGTTCACTGATATTGCCAAAGCACCTAGAGTACTAGTAGAGGATCAATAAATACTTGTCGAAAGAAATAAAGACTGTCAAGACTAACTGTTCCATAAAGAAACAACACATTGATCTTGATATTGAGATAAATAGTCCTTCAATTCTGGACTACAGGAAAAATTTTACCAATTCTGTTTTAAGGGAAAATATTTAACAATTTTTGTTATGAGCTCAGAATTTTTATTAAAGGGGAATGACTGGAAATTGTAGTATGTGGGTGATTTATGTGTACTTTTTTGTACAAATATATGTAATCTATATGTTTCCATTTGAACCAATAATTTATTTCAAAAAATATTCATTCAATTTCCCCAAACTCTAAATATAGAACAATAACTCAAAATACAGTAGAACAATAAAGCTAATACACAGTTGACTACATTGTCTACTCTGTCAGGAAGGCAGACTAGTTCATTCGATGTTCCACCGTTTTCAAAAAGGAATGTATTAGAAAAGCAAAATAACATTTGAAAAAGAAACTTGTAGTGATTATAATAAAGTGTTTACAAACCTTTCTCTTCAAAGAGCAAAAGGAAATTCAGGGATAGGCTGCCCATTTTCCACTAAAAATAGTTCTGAAAATCTTGGTTCATAAATCTTTACGTGTGACTTCTCTTATTTCTTTTTCTGGCACTGGCTGCCAGTTGGTATCAATTATTCAGAAATTAGCTTTACAGTGATGAGTAGAATTAGATATATATATTTTTTTAAAGAATAACCTTTCAGTTGGAATCCTAGTTTGGGATTAGTTGTTAAGGTCACAGAAAGTATCTCACTGAGTTCAGGGGACCTGTATTGCCTGTATTATGTGCTAGCTATATAATTTTAAGCAAGTAATTCAACCATGTATTTATCCATCTACAATTTCTATTTTAAAGGCACTGTTAAAATTTTTAATTTTTACTATAGAGTAGGAAAAAAATTTAATTTCTTGGCATAATAGTAATGGTAATTTAATGGCAGTTTAAAATAATAAGTTTATCCAATTAGCTCAAATGTTAAAAAAGAAGACATTTAAAAATCTCTATATTCTTTTCATGATTGAACAAGTTCAAATGACTATAATTTTAAGATGAAAGTTTGTGTGATTTTCATCTTGTAAGAGTTTTTCAGTGTCTTTATGTTATTTACAATTATTTTTCATATTGTCATAGTTATCAAATACTAATAAAATAAATAAATTCAATTTTGAGAATCTTTATGGATACTTTTTTTTAATACCATAAATTGCCTTATGGGATTTAAAATACTGATATTATTCAAATTGAACAATCATATGAGAATATTTTATAGGTGCATAATAACAATGATGTTACATATAAATAGAATTATTTAGATTCATAATTCATAGTGCAGAATGAGTAAATTTCAGAAAGAGAAACCAAGGTTGTTAATTCCCATAATAAATCTTCCTGTTATGAAAATGTAAGCTCAGATAACATGATGGTTTTAGGTTTGGGGAACTGGCAAGTTATGAAGACAAACTCAATTGTAATCTTTTTATTTCCAAATCAAGATCCCCGCTCCCCATCAAGCCAGTTTAGAAGGTCCCATTGACAAGTTCAATCCTCCAATTCTCATTACCTGGTTTATGTGTTCAGTAGTTTTAGCAGGCATTGACTCTGGGAGAGGGTGATCACCAGGTAATCATAGCATGCTCTAGAAGATGTAATGATCCATATGCTTCCAAGTTGTTACTGAGGGAAGATACTAAAAATGCACTTTCTTTGAGGAAAACAGAGAAAGACTCATGAAGAAACTGATTTCTGAGGTCAAGTGACATGATGATTTAAAAATAAGAAGTGAAAAGTAAGTGTGAAGAAGAGGGCATTCCAAGCATGAACAAGGAGCAAATGACACAACAATGAAGCACATGATATTTATGGGATATTCTAGGGATATTGTTGTGTCACTGTAATTTTAAATACTTGACTGTATTATAGTAATCAGGCTAGTGGCCTGGGTTATATTTTGAGTATAAAAAAAAACATAATGTTTCAGCGTTAGGGGCTTCAAAATTGAAAATGACTGAAAACCTAAATCCTTTCAACTGGAAATATAAGAAACACACCTAACATTAAGCCATTCTAGTAAAAGAAATGTGTTTTCATATAACATTGGCTTCCAGTGTTGGATCTTCTAAGGGCTCACATATTGTTCTCAAGTCAGGTATGATGACAAGAGGTAGAGCATAAATTTAATAATGTGAGTGAAGTTTTGCAAGGCAAAATATTAAAAAATAGAAATAAATGATTTTTGATTCTTGGAGCAATTATTTAAATCTGAACTACTCATGCTTGGAATGCTATAGAGGAAAAAGGAACATCAGTAACTTGACCTATATTATTGCACCACAGTCTACACTTTAACAAAAAAAAAAAAAATATGCAAAATGGCCTATCTACTATACCCTCCTCTATAGTGGTGTGACCAAAAACAGATAAGAAAGCATTAGTTAACAAATAGTTGGTAATAATTTTAAATTACTATTAAAACATCAGAAGGAAACAGAATTTGTCTGTGAAATCTAAGAATTTTTCCAGAAGTTTGAGCTCATCCTTTCACGTACCTCCAAGCCACTGGATTACAAATTCTCTTTTGATTACCATATGTACAATGTTCTTCCAAATATTTTCTAAGATTCCCTAATAAAAGTTATTTCCCTTCATGTTAGTAATGAATTTCACTTTTAAGTGACTCTTTTATTATAATATCAGTGTTGAGATACACTGATAGCACTATCAGAACTACAAAGATTTAACTATGCAATGATCCAGCCTCAGATACATCCCCTTTTCCATTTCTGAAAAATGCACCTTTGTTCTTAGCTCACATGAATTTTTCAATTAAATTTTTAATAAGTGAATCATAGTTATGCATAGCTGTGAGATTTGTTTTATATATTTATAAATGTGGAAATCCAGGTGCAGGAAGACATGTCTATTAATTGCAGCAAATGGGGATACAGAGGCAGGAGAACCAAAAGTTCAAGTCCAGCCTCCGCAACTTAGTAAGACTCTGTCTTCAAACAAAATTAAATTAAAAAGGCTTAGGGTTACAGCTCCTCACTGAGTGGTAGAGCACTCTTGGCTCCAATCCCCAATCCCTTGCCCACCCCCCAAAATTGTTGTCTCACATTATTATTATTTTACCTGATAAGTAAAATAATTTGCAATCCCATTAAACAAACACATTTCCTTGTATTAAGAATAGTCCTATTGTTTCTCCTTATTCTAGAAATGTAACCCAACACTTACTCCTTATCAATTTAACTTTCTAAAATTTAATCCCTCTTAAATTAAACCCATAATTACAATAATTTTGACTTTTAATTTTCCTTTATGTTTAATATTGCCTATCAGTTTCTCATCTGATCAACTTTTCCAGAATGAATCACAAGGTTTAATGATCCTATGATATGTTTCTGACCACTAGGTGTTGGATAAAGTCTTTTGAATCAATTTATTCATTCTGCCTTCTTCTTCCTTTTAACTAAATTTCCTTCCTTAAGTTCCTAATTGTGCAAATATATGTGTATATATACATAATTATATTATATATTATATAATATATATGTTTTAATGAATGTACAAAAAATTTCTGTCATTTTCAAAAAATATATAACCTAAAACACATTTTCAAGTCTATTATTCATAGGAAGAGAAAAGAGTATTAGAATATGGAGTCAAAATTAACCATAATCTGCATGATTATTTATAAGAAGTTAAAAAAATTAAAATGCTTGATATTTGAGTTATTAATTAGATCTCCATTGAATTCTCCAAAAAAATTCTTCATTTGTTAAGGTTTCCTAAATGGCAAGGTGATCATATATTTTTAGTGATTTGTCAGAGAGCTGAATAACTCATTATTTGATAAATATGAGAACAGGATATAATGTGATATACCATAGTGGATTAGAATTTGTTAGATCATGACATCACTGATTTAACTAATATATTTCTTTTGTAAATTCCATTTATTTCAAATGCCATAACAAATAAGTTGATTTTCAGTCATAAAGAACTGGGTTTTAACAAATCCAACTTAATGTGGTATTAACTGAAAAAATTCATTCTTCACATGTAATATGATATTAAGTACTGAAGAACCTATTGACAATTTGGGTTCTTCCCTTAGACTGTCTGCTTTGATTTAAAAATGGCCACCAGCATCAAAGATCTACATTCTCTCTTTACATCTAGTGGAGCACAGGAGTGTCGATTTAATTGAAGAATATAAACCATATTCTAAAGTCTGATTGTGCTCACAAAAAAATCATGTCTAATCTTGAACCCATAATTATCATCAGGGAACACCATATGTCGACAGCTTAAAGCCGAGAATTTTCTCCTATCATTGATGAGTATTACTTGCCATAATCGATGAATGAAAAAAATAGTCAGTGTAACTCAATTACAAAGACTGTTTGAAGAAGAGGGAGATAATTGAATATATTAAAGCATAGGTGCTTTAAAATATTGCTTCAATGTTTCATCTTTTTCTACAAGGCAGTATTTTATAGTATTTCATATCATTATAGGGAAATAGTACTAGTCAAAAAAAGTCCCTGAAAAGTTGCTCAACAATTCTTCCTTCAAAAGATGGCACTTCTAGGTAGACATCCTTCCACCTCCTACCAATAGAATCTTCTGCTGAAAATCCTCAATCGCTTAGCACAATATGGGAAATAGCATAAGAGTAGAAGACTGTAATATTTTGCAGAGGGAATACGATTGTAGCATATATGTGCTTTCCTGTGAATAGAAAGATATGTAAGAGCAGGAACCTTCTATCCATTGCCAGTGCTGTCACCTCTGGACCTATAACAGTTCATATTCAGTTAAATTTCAATACATCTTAATTGAATAAATGGCTTTTAATCACATAAGCCTAGTTTTTACTTGCTATGAAAGTGAATAAAAAGTACGATTAATTTCTAGATACTTTATTCTTGTTAACACGTGACATGCAATTCCCACTAATGCTTTATAAGTTTATAGGATCAAAATGTCTTTCCAATATTTTGTAATATTTTTAAGTATTTTTAAGTTGAGTGCTACATTTTCCAAAAATGTTCATGAGAGTTTTCATTTTTACTTTACTTAGACTTCATTAATGATACCAAGAAAGATAATAACTAAGGCCTTTATTTTCATCACAAAGATTCCTTTTCTTCAATTATGTGTATATAGTATTATTCTTAGAAGGCATCTTATGTAACTAACTTTAAACAAAGTAACATTAAAATAACAAAATTATTTAGTAAGCAATTATATTATTGATACAAACCTATGTGCTGTATTAATATTTTTTTAAAAAATTAGTTTGTCAACAATTGATGGGGAATATTGCATCATATACTACCTAAAAAGTCAAACACATTCACTGATTTTCAGATAATTATTTTTGCCTTTCATTTGATTTTGTGCTGTGTATTATACAGTTTCAGGGAGAATATGCATTTTATTGCTATGTTTTCTAAGTTTTGACCAATTTATTTGATCTGTTTATATGCTATCAGAGGTTAAACTTTGAAATCTATAGGTGGCAGGTCATATTAAGTTCTATTGATAGAATCCTATTAGACAAAAATAATCCAATTAAACTACATGACTGCTGCCACTTGAAATTTCTTATCTCCAATATCCTGGATTACCTAGGAAAATTTAAAAGATCAATTTTAGTCAGTATTTTTTCAGGTCTCTCTTGGAATGTAAACTAAGCTGTTCAAGGACCGCACTGCTTTTAAATTCTAAAATCGAAGGAAGGTGTGTAGAAACTCATTCTTGGTTTTTGATTACATATAATATTTTAGGAGACAAGAATCCTCCTACTGTTTGAGTTGGCAGGTGACCAGGCTTGAGTCTATCAGAATTTCTGGACAGACTACTCAGCACATATTGCATAGGGCATGCTCCAGCCTCTGGGGAGTAATTACTTTCCTAACATTTAGCAAAACTGAGCAGAGGTAACTGACAGGCCTCACACTTAGCTAAACTGTATTGGCAATGCTGTCCTGAGAATAAGCAAGGCCTCAAGAGCAATTTGAAAGCGATGCAAGAGGAAGTGTGACTGAACTTAGCCTACTAATCATTGTGACTGCTTTGTAATAGCTAGTGTCAGGAACTGTTGGAAATGCACTTAGAACCGATTTTGTACATTTCTGTAAATATGCCTCCTTGCAGCAAGTTAAAGAAAAACTCTTTATGAATCAGATTGGAGTAGTTTAGTACTTTTCACAAGCAATTTGTTACTGTTTCCCCACCCCCCGAAGACTTCTGTGATTGTAACTAGTTAGCTGTAAATGCATTGTTATACTATAGCAATACCTTACCCATCCAGAGACCACACAGGCATGACATACAGTCAAGAAACTGGGGAAACAAGCATCCACTGAATCACAAAATAGATGGCATTCATTCTTATGTTATTGCCTAGTATTATGAAACATTTAAGCCCTGTACCACCAGCTCTCATATTTAAAACCCACTCCAGTTCTGAATGTATGGCTGATTATATTTTTACTTCTCATGGATATTTCTCTGTGGAAGAATCTGTTGCTTAACAGATGTAAGTGTTTGGTTCTTTTGTCATAAATGAACATAAGTTTCTTTTTGGACTAAAACTGGAATTTTACATTTGAAACCTGCTGTATTTTAGCAGTAGTCACTGCCACTCTATAAATAAGATTATCTACTACCTTTAGAGGTTTTTGTCGTTCTTCCCTGAGCTTTATAATGAATTAATGATACCTGAGTATGCAGGTGGAAAGTTTCTTACAAAGCAGCTATCATTTTTATGAGATATTTTAGTTCTTACTGCAGTGAAAAACCCTCTATTAAAAAATGTTGTTCTATAACAGACACCAAACATACATTTAGTAGTATATATTCATATTAAATCTATAACCAAGAATTGCAGCTCTAGTAATTGCTACTAATTGGTTTGTTTGCACAGGTTTAACTCTAAAGAAAAAATAAGCTTACCATATTTTATAAATCACCATAGCATTAGAAGTCTAAAGTGGGTCACCTTTGTCCTAAATAAACATTATCATACATACAATAAGAAAAGGAATACCAGATAAATTAAGCTAGATTTTTTTTTTTTTTTCAAAATTTGGAGCTGTTGGAGAGGCTACAGCCAATTTCAGTTACTAAGAAATCTCTTCAGATGACAGGACACAAACCAGAGTAACTAGAACATTATCATACAATTGTTCCTTCATGTATTTTGTCTATTCATGAAAGCCTGAATCCACTGTCTACAATACTACCCTACACCCAGAAATTTTCTAAGCCTTTTATTTTCCTTTATTTTCTTCTTCCTTTCTTTCCCTTCCACCTCTTTTTGTATTGGGTTGATTTATCTTGAAAATAAACTGACTCCAAACTGTAACACTTTGCAGCCAATGGTGAAAAGCAAGTAACACTAAATGTTATACCTTAGAGACCATATTGCAAATTGTCCATTGAAGTTTTATAACCTTGTGAGGAAAGGAATTATACCAAGGTCAAGGTATGAATTTTGTGTTACTTTCTGTTTTCAGAGAATACCAGCAGACATTTACATTTTTAGTAATTACAGATTCATGTAGTGGGACAATTTTTCTCATTTTCTCTTTTTGTTTTTCTTTTCTGTCCTTCTTTCTTACAAATGAGAAAATTATAAAAGAACCCAGAACACTTAGGGAATTTTAGATCTATCATAAAGACAGACAAAACTCTGGACTTATCCTTTAGCATAGAAGAAAGAAAGAAAGATAGGAAAGGGAAAAGAATAATGAAAGGAAAGTTAACTTGAGGAGCATAGATCAATTACAGAAAAAAACATGGTTCACAATAAATAATACCTAAGTACAAAATCAAAATAGTTTCAGGGTTGGGAACTACTGGGATTAGTAGCTAAGATCTCATGCAAACATATACAATGTTCAATCATCTTTATCAAATTAGCCTTCCTTGGTTAGTGAAAATCTGGGAGTATTAGAAAGGTAAATGTTTCATTTTTCAAACTTCACCTTGTTTTTCTAATTATTTTATAACAAGTGTTACTCCTTTCAATTGAGACCTGAACAAAGAATATTGTCTAGAATATGACCATGGCTTATCCTTTTGTATTGGTTCTCTTTCTTGGATGAAGCCAATATCATTTTCTGTTAGTTATAAGGTCCTCATTCATTAGCTTGTTTCCCACCAGAGTGCTTTTTCAGCACACTGAGACTTTCATTCTCTAGGCTCCACTTTTCTTTTAAAAGGCACATTGTAATCACTTAGATGGTTTTCCCCAAGAAGGTCCACAGGTAGTGAATATAGAATACAGAATATGAAAATCTTAAGTTTTCAAATCAGGTCTCTCCTCATTACAGAGAATCAGGAGAATCAAGAGAAAAAAAATGATGCATATTCCTGGGTTGGTTAATATATCTGAATGCATAATGGGAAAAATAAAAGTAGAGTGCTTATCAGCAATACTGAAACCTGTATTGCTTTATCAGCAAATAGAAGTGAGACATTTCCATGGGAATCAATGAATAATTAGCACTGCCATCTATCAGGAAAAAGGGAAATATAGATTAGCCTGATGAAAAGTTATTATGCAAATAATTTACCAGTTTCCACCTCTGAAAGTCCCTCAATTTATCAACATTAAAGCATTTGCCATGTATTTCCTAACTGGGGAAATGCTTGTAGGTTTTTCTGAATTCCTTGCTCTTATAATTCCTAAAACTCTGAGATCTCTTTTGAGCATTTTCCCTTCAGTAGTGGACATACAGTTGCCCTTCTTGTTTTCTTCTCTTTACATGCTAGCCAGAATAGAGATTATTCCCTTGAGTTAAAAATTCTACCTGAGCACCCAAGACAATAATCTTTATTTTTTTCTTTTTACTTTTACTACTGAATGTGCCTATACTTAATAACTGTTGCTAAGATCTGTGTAATAGTAGGCTATTATTATCCTACTGTCTTTAATTTGAATCTTTCTGAATGCTAAGACAAAATTGGCTAATACCAGAATGTGGTTTTGATATGCCCCAAGTTCTGTGCCAGTGAGTTTTGAGATAGGCTTAAAACACTACTGATGGAAATCAAAGGTGGAACTCAACTCTCATAGAGTCACTGCATATTCTCCCCCCTTCACCTTTAGTGAAAAGACTTCAAGTGTTGGTATTAGCAACCCCTCTAGATGGGTCTCTAATGTCCTTAGTTTGCCTGCAGTTCTGTGGAGGTGGGAACAGGGAAGGTATTAAAGTCAATGGCCCCCATGCTCTTTGATATGATGATTTTCTGGATTTGGATATCCTTGCTCCATCAAATGAGAGAAGTCTGCTGGATGCAATAGTTAGAGCCCATGTTCAAGCATGGGGCTGTCAATGTAAAATACACTGGTAAGTTCACTTGAATTGTAATGGGTATATGTAATGGTATTTAGTCTTATTCAGCACACAGTATACATTGATGATTGTCTTGATTTTTTTCCTCTCACAAAGAGTTATAAATGTATGGCTTTCTTAGACTTGAACAACTAATGTTATTTTAATCTGACCTTATAAAAAATTCTGTTTTTCAGTAGTTTCTAGATAGACAACAACCTGTAATATAGTTCTCCATTTTTTTTTTCTAATTCCTCCTTACTTTATTCTGTGAAACCACTCCATTTCTGGGAACATGCTTAGGCCATCTCAATGAAGGCAAAATTTACTCTTAGAAATGGACTCATTTCTTTCATTCCTTTCCCAAAGGAAAAGATGTGGATAAAAAATGAATAGATGCGGTTGCCTTATGTGATCTGCAATACTAGTAGCTACGGTGTAAAGCTTGAATTCCTATTAATGTGGTCCATTGTCAGATGCTTTGTTTTCAGGGCACCTAAGTACTTTGTCAGTTGTTTATCTGTAACTATCATCACATGATTGCAACTCACAGGTAATGCCAGATGTAAAATCATAGAATTGTTTGACTGTCAAGCTTCTGAACTCAACACAGATTGGATGATTTTGTTTCTTAATTGGTAGTAGCTTCTGTATATATAAGAAACTACTCTCATTTACCATGTATGTATAGTGTGCTATGGAACACCCGTTATACTTCTTTTAACATTTTGTTGTGTTTTGTTCTTACACCTGAACCTAAATATAGCTAGTTACAGAGTAATATGTTTTAGGTGCCTACCTTTTACTCTCCTGTTTTTTGTTTGTTTGTTTGTTTGTTTGTTTGTTTGTTTTCATTGAGAGATAGGGACTTTTATGATAAAAAGTTGTTTACCTTTTCAGCCCTTTAATATGACTACAAACTTCCACCATCATTTTCCTAAAAATCCTTTTTCCCTGATATTCCCACAAACCTCCATTGTGACTAGCTCAATTGAAGTGGTTGGTATTAAATGTACTGCCTAAAAGTCTGAATTAATCATGAGAACAACATGTTTTCTTATGTTGTGACTCTGGAGCCCTGTTTCATGCTCAGGTATTGATAGAAACTACTCTCAGAGGTACCCAACAAAACTATTTTCCCCAAATCATCTTATTTGATTGAATGAAGGTAATTTGTATGATACAATCATTACAGGTCAACAGCAAGCTCTTCATTTAAACTGAATTTGTCACGTAAAAATTACAAGCATCCCAGTCAAAGTCTCTATTTGTAAATGACTTTCTTTCTGAAAGTTAAGTCCCTACAAAAAATTGTATTGTATTTTTATTACTAAAGAAAATACAATATCCAAAACCATTTTCAGACTCAAGGGCATGAGTGTTGTCTGCAAGAAAATAAAATGCTTATGTATTTCTCATACTACCTTCTCTCCCTCTCCCACTCCTACTCCCACTCCCTCTCCCTCTTCCTCTCCCCCTCCCACTGGCCCTCTGCATTTTCAATGCAAATGCAAATGCTTTCTTTACCTTCACTGAACCAAATTGCCAGCACCTAACACTGCTAAGTGTTAGATTAAGTAAGATATTTTCTGAAAACTCACTATAAGCATTAAACAATTCAATATTTTATGTTCTAAATGTTTGTTAATTAACTGACATGTATTTTACAACAAAAAACTTTATAATTTTCCCTAGGAAATGGTGATGACAGAGGTCTAATGCTGTTTTTCAGATTGGAGAGCCATCTGGGAACTAAAGGGCAACAGAACCATGACAGTGGATGTGCTGCCTCTGAGATTCATGTGGCTCCATGCAAAAATGGAGCACAGTCTCAAGAATCTGTGTGTGGCCCCAGGGCAGCAATGAAAGTGTAGAGACCTCAGACTTATAGAAAACCATCTTCTGAATTGCAAGGAAAGAGATTCTTTCTTAGAGCCTTCAGAGAAGAACACAGTCCCATAGCATTTTGCTAACAGCCTAGTTTTATTGGACTTCTGACCTTCAGAACTGAAAAGGAGTGAATGTGTAGGTTTTAAGGTGCTAAATTTATAGTTAATTGTTATGAGAGCAATAGTAAACAAATGTAATTTTTAAAATACATATATTTTGTTGTTATTGCTATTGTTAAAGACTCCCATCTATCATAAAACATGGCATTACAACTTACTGGTTGACTAGAGGCAATGACTCTAGCAAGCATTACTACTGAGAGACATGGACCAATTTTCTTCAAAGATTTTTGTTTTAATTTCTTCATCTTGTGGGGGGAATGGTACTAGGGATTGAACCAAAAGCTTTACCACTCAGCTTCATCCCCTGCCTTTTTTTTTTTTTTAATTTAAATTTTGACTTAGGTTCTCACAATGTTGCTTAGAGCCTCACTAAATTGCAGAGGCTGGTTTTGAACTTGTGATCCTCCTGCCTCAGGCTCCTGTGTCACACCACTGTCCCAAACTCTTCATTTTTATTAGAAAAAATTACAAAAAGTATTTTAGTATTAAATGAATCACTGCAAGTAAAGGGAATGCTATGTAAATATCACATAGTTGATGCATTTTAACTACATTAATATTATTGGCAGTGCTAGTTGTAGTAGTATTAGCTGTTGAGCATGTTTTTAAAAGCTATTTTTGCTATTTAAGACCTGCTCTTGATCACTTCAAGTCTAACATAGGATACTATATGTCTTAGAATCTTAGTATTTTAGAATCATAATTTTCTTGATTTGATAGCATATAAATCACTTTTTTATTACATTTTATAAAAAAGTATATGACCAATATTTTAATTGCATGAATCATACACAAATTATATGATAATTAATCACTAATAATTTTGCAAAGAGAGGGTTTGGGTTTTATTATATAATATTGTTGTTGCTATCTGTATATGATGCAATTTAGCAATCATCTGGTGTGAAGATAGCTGTATTATGTATTGGTTCTACCTGTGTTCTTTTTCAGACAGAGAATTGCTAATTAGATGTATTTTCCATGTTTTTGAATATTATATTCTAAAATTCTGTCAAGCCTTCCATTTTTTTCCTGTGGTCCTTGGAATTTTTACATAAGAAAATTGAAGCTCAGAGAAGTTGAGCTATGCTCACAACATTTACACAACTAAATGTATGTTCTTGTGTGTGCTTATGTTCATATGATTAAAGTTGCCTGTCGAACACATTATTCAGAAAGATTGAGAGTACTTACTTATTTTATAGTGTTGGTATGTCATCTTTCTAATATTCATGAAGTGAAGATAATTAATTAAATTCCTTTTTCCGAATTCAAGTTGCATTCTTTGTATTATTCATTATAAAAAACTCATAAGAATAAAAAATTCACACATTAAAAATATCTCATAACAAATGAATTAAACTACTTTATAGTATTTGTGAAATATTTTACCCATGGTTTGGTATAAAAAGAAAAGGATAAATGTAGTAAGTTAAAATAATCATTGAATAATAATCAAAGAACCATCTTCCATTATGTTTCAGGAGAGTGTTTTATACCATGAAACCAATTGGTTTAAATCAAAAACAAATTAATCATTATCTGTGAGCTTTCAAGTTTGGTAACAAGATTAAATTGAAAAAAAAAAAAAGTACTGTTTTCAAGAAAATACACTTCATCCTTTAATTATTTTCTAATTCAACTGCTCATTGCCTTTGGACTGAAGGTGCTCTGTTCCATGGCTTTCTAGTTCTTTGACATTTGTAAAGGCAGGCACCCACCCACTAGTCACTCAAGGAGATGGCCTCATTTGTTAGAGGATGTTACTTAATTAAATACATTTAAGACAAAACAGCAAGCTCTGAGGGGGAATCGACTGTTAGTAAGACAAGAAGTAAAGAAAACTAGTCTTCACACAGGTAGAAGAAAGGAGTTATGTGTATTGTGCTTTTGAAGAATGGATAAAATCTATTTTTAGTTAGGAGATAAATGCATTGAGTCATAAAATTGCTTAGACTGAGTTACAGGGTAACATGAATGGAGAAACTGAAATCTTAAAGTTGTAGGAGTGAAAGTCATATCTTGAAGTGTCTGTATAAAATATAAGAATTAGCGGTAGAGATGGAGAATACAGTTTGCAATTTGACATATATCAAGAAAAATAGAAATTAAATATTCACTGAAATCTGTATTAATGTTTTCTTTTGTAAACAGAGGTTATTTTAGTGACTTGCTAGTTACTCTGAAAGATTTGTGCAACTGAGTACAAGAACTTGCTTGACAATCTTTTTTTAAACTCAGTGAGTCATGTAAGCGACATGGGGCTAAAGTATATACTGTGAACCCAAGGTCAAGAGAAAAACTAAGCTAAGATTTCAACAAAATCTTACAGTCTTATTACCATATATGCCTTAAGAAACAAAATAAATATTTGAATGCACTAACAACTTCTCAAATGTTTTCTTCAAAGTTTATCTTTCCATTGTTTGTTCTGACATTTTCAACATCCAAAATGCTTTTATTTATTGAAATTATGCTTCATCTTAGCTCAGGATTTGTGATTTTTTAATGTGTTCTCAGTTCATGAAGATTTTCATCTTTTACTTTTCAGGAATAAAAGGAAAGTAGAATTTTAAACATTTTCATTGTCAGTTTAAAAATATGATAGGATAATTCTGTTTTCGAACATTATTTGAACACTAGGTCATTCTAATCTGCTCTTTTAGGTAAAGCATGACTGCAATTCATATAGATGAAGATTGTGAATACTAGTTTAAACACATTGATTAATGAGGTAGTTATACAGAAAATTTGTTTCCACATCATGGAGATAGGTATTAAAATTGACAACTAAAAAGCCTATTCAGGGAAGACTAATTTCAAGGTAGAGATTAAGTTATTATTTCAATCATGATGTTCCTGTTCTCAGCTCCATGCAATGGAGTGTTTCAGGACCTTATTTTTCATGGTTTTAATATGACATTTATGTAAAGAAGAAAATAAACAGAAGACCCAGTGAAGAATGGGGTTAAACAGATCTAAAGGAGTTAGACTCAGTCTTCACAGTGCTTCTGTTTTCTAAACTGGGCCTAGGAGCATAATAACAGGGAGCCGGGCCACAGAAAGGGAGCTGACTCATTATAAGAAAACCTTTCAACCTAAAAGAGTAAATGTGATTACCACCATGAAATCTCACCGTTAAGACCAGAAATAAGTTGTTTCCATAAGAGTACATGGAAAGTCTAATATAAATGTCAACTTCATTTGTGATGACATTGAATTTGCTATATTTTCTTTTGTGCAATCTAAAATGAAATTCCCAGGGAAATTATGATAAACTTTTAAATCATAATTTGAAAATGTGTAAGTTGTAAAGCAATCCTGTTTGTGTCCTCATCATTTATAAATTCAAGTAATAATCATGGTTCTCATAATATTATTTAAAGTATTAGAAAAGATTATACATAAATAAGGCCCTACTCATTTCCTAACTTGCAGTAATCATTTATCAATGTCAGCAATCATTATTACTCTACAGGAGGGTATTCCCATACTTATCTAATTATTAACAAGTAATCCACAAATGAACACCATATTTCCTCTAAAGAAAATCGATTTTTTCCCATGATACTGGTGACAGAAAAATCTCCTGAATAGATGGAAGTTAATGTCTCCTATGGGATTGTAAAAGATTTAAATTGGTCTTCCTCTATGTCATAAATCTCCATCATGATCACTTTATCTCATAAGAAATTGTCAAACCACACATGATTGTATGATATCTATTTGTGCTGTTTCACCAAATTCAGTTTTTTTTGTTTCAATTAGTTATACATGGCAGTGGAATACATTTATGAACTATAATATATCATACATATAGGGATTTAATTTCTCATTTTTTTCTGAGTGTACATGTTGCAGAATCACATTGGTCATATGGTCACATGTATACATACAGTAATAATATCTGTTTCATTCTACTGTCTTTCCTATCCCCACATCCCCTCCCTTCCCCTCCCATCACTTGCCTCTACATAATCTAAGGTAATGCTATTTTTCCCTAGTGCCCCCTGCCTTCTTGTGAATTAGCATCCTCATATTAGAGAAAACTATTGGCCTTTAGTGTTTTTGGATTGGCTTATTTCACTTAGCATGATATTCTCCCAACTTCAACAATTTACTGGCAAATACCATAATTTTACTCTTCTTTAAAGCTCAGTAATATTCCATTGAGTATATATACCACATTTTCTTTATCCATTTATCTATTGATCCATAGATTAGCTATTGTGAATTGAGCTGCTATAAACATTGATGTGGCTGCATAGTGTGCTGATTTTAAGTCCTTTGGGTATAAACCAAGCAGTGGGTTAGCTGGGTCAAATAGTGGTTCCATTCCCAGTTCTCTGAGGAATCTCCGTACTGTTTTCCATAGTGGTTGTACCAATTTGCAGTCCCAACAGCAGTGCTTGAGTGTACCTTTTTCACCACATCCTTGCTGACATTTATTGTTGCCTATATTTTTGATGATTTCCATTCTGACAGGAGTGAGATGAAATCTTAAGAGTATTTTTGGTTTTCATTTCTCTAACTGTAGAGATGTGGAACACTTTTTTATATATTTGTTGATCAATTGTATTTCTTCTTCTGTGAAGTGTCTGTTCGATTCCTTACTCTATATATTGACTGGGTTATTAGTTTTTTTTTTTTTTTTTGGTGTTAAGTTTTTTTGAGTTCTTTATATATCCTACAGATTAACGCTTTATGGGAGGTGCATGTGGTAAAGATTTTCTTCCAATCTGTGGGTTCTCTTCTCTGTTATTATTTTCTTTGTTGAGAAGAAGCTTTTAATTTGAATCCATCCCATTTATTGATACTTGACTTTACTTTTTGCTGTCTAAGAGTCTTGTTAAGGAAGTCAGATCCTAGGCTGACATGGTGAAGATTTGGGCCTATTTTTTCTTCTATTAGGTGTGTAGGATCTCTGTTCTAAAAAAAAATAAAATACCTGGAAATCAATCTAACAAAAGAGGTGAAAGACCTCTACAATGAAATCTAAAAAACACTAAAGAAAATAATTGAAGAAAATACAGAAGATGTAAAGATCGCCCATGCTCCTGGATAGTCAGAATTAATATTGTCAAAATGGCCATACTATCAAAAGCGTTATATAGATTTAATGCAATTCTTAATAAATTCCCAATAAGATTCTTCATAGAAATAGAAAAGGCAATCATGAAATTTATTTGGAATAAATAAGAGATCCAGAGTAGCTAAAGGAATTCTTAGCAAGAAAAGTGAAGCAGGAGGCATCACAATACCAGACCTTAAACTATACTACAGAGCTGTAGTAACAGAATGACATGGCATTGACACCAAAATAGACTTGTAGACCAATGGTACAAAATAGAGGACACAGAGACAAACCCACATAAATACAGTAGTCTCATACTAGACAAGGGTGCCAAAAATATTCACTGGAGAAAAGATAGCCTATTCAACAAATGGTGCTGGCAAAACTGTAAATCCATATGTAGCAAAATGAAATTAAACCTGTATCTCTCACCCTGCACAAAAATCAGCTCAAAGTGGATCAAAGACTTAGGCACTAGATCAAATCCAGTTTTGATTGTAAATATTTCTTATGGATAATAGTTTTCCTACTTTCAGTTGATATAAATTGAATTAAGTACATTTCCACCATTACTTTTCTCCTATCTATAGTTTGCAGAATTGATTCTCACTAGAAGTAGCTACTCCCTTCATTGTGAATCCAGCACCTATCTGTATCTGGTATTGTCCTTATTTTCTTCCAACTTTATCTTATATACTGTAGAAATTACTTTCAGTAAAGCAGCATTTGTTGACTAATTTGGCCACAGCATTGACCACACAATATTTGAAGTAGAAGCAAAATTTGGGGATTACTGACTTGTTTAGTTATTTTCTGGTGATTTGGGAGATGCCTAAGCAATGTTCTCACATGTACAGATTTTTTTTAAATAAAATTTTAAAAACAAAATATTTTAGGCAAGACTTGATAAAATTCTTGCCATTCTAATCTTCCCTTTATCCAATTTTCTTCCTGGTAAGTGGTTCAGAAATGTCTCTAGACATATCTGGGATCCCAGTAACGGAAAGTTGGGATGAAGATGGGCACTGAGTTTAGATTAAGTGAAGTTTAGGTTTCTTCATACTGTGTGTGTGTGTGTGTGTGTGTGTGATTTTCATACACTTATGGCCTAAGATATTGCTAACTTTACCACTAAAGGAATTGTTTTCATCCTTTGGGTTCCCAGCCATGACTGCACATTCATTCCTTTCAGGGTAAGAAATTGAAATTGGTCCACACTTTCTTTTTTTTTTTTTTTTTTTTTTGGTTGAAATAAGTATTGAACGATGGAGCTTTCCACCCTGAGCTCCATTCCCAACACTTTGAATTATAGTCCTTCTACCTCAAACACCCGTGTCACTGAGATTACAAGTGAGCAACACTTCACCTCCCTGTGTCCCAAAGGTTTGAAGGTCAGAAATATATGAAGGGTGTCATTTTTTTTTTTTAAATTTCATCGCTTATGTATAAAGTACATTTGGCAGAAATACTCCATAGTTTTCAACTTTCTAAACTTTAACATGAGATCTGCAATGAAACATTGTTTACTTGAAATCAGAAGAAAAAGTTTTTCTTATAAGAAATCATCCCATTCATTGTGCATACCATTGGTTAATAATTGGGCATCATGAACTACATTATTGTAAATTAATCTGCAGTTATAAATGTTAACATTTATAAATGCTCTCTCTCAATTAGAAAATGTGTTGGGCATTTTTCATGTTCACAAATATTATTAAAAATATATTAGACCAAACGTATTTAAAAATTTAATGAATTACCTTCTTATTCTACTTGTAGAAATAAGAACTGAAATGTAAAATTGTGATGACATAATCAAAGAATGGACAAAATGAAGTGAAATTATTAACAGGAACATTTAAGGCCTTCAAATAATGAAAACTATATAATATTGAGGATTTTAGTAGTAGTAATAGAAATAAAAAACATGTTTAAATATTCAATGTGTTTTCTTTTATTGAAATAACTAAACATTTCTTTTCTTAAACTCACATGCTTGTTTGTAGTAAGAAAACTTAAAATCCACTTTTTTAGGTCTGTAATACATTATTATGATTATTATTTTACACTATAATGTAGTAAATTAATTACACTATAATACATTAATATTAATATTTTATGACTATAATACATTATTATTATCTACAGTAACCATGTTGTATAAATGATCTCTTACTTACACTTATTTCTCCTAACTTAAAGTTTGTATCCTTTGTCCAGTATCTCCCCTATCCATGCCCCACCACCCTGTCCTCAGGCCCTGATATCTAATACATTTTTTGTTTCTCTGAGTTTATTTTTTTTAATATTCCATATATAAGTGAAATCATGTGACCTTTTCTATTTATAGCTTATGGCTCATTACAAAGAACATAATATATTCTAATTCTGTCCATATTTTCACAAATGACAAAATTTCCTTTTTGAAGGCCAAAGTGTATTCCACATATCACATTTTCTTTATTCATTAATACTACTGGATTCTTAGGTTAATTCTACATATTAGCTATTTAGAATTATGTTGCAACTAACATGGGAGTGTAACTAGTGTGTCAGTATACCGATTTCATTGTGTGGGTCCAAAGGGGCTAGACGGGAACCTGGGTTCCCAGGTTTATTAGCTGGGGCATTTCTGTAACCTGTAGCTAATGGCAGTTAGACTGACATTAAGGTGGGACTGGAGGCACAGTCCTACATGTGGTGATTTGGAATCTAGGACTGCAGAGGCTAACCTGGTGCCTGGGTAGACATGAAGCTTGGGTCTTCTGGAGTCAGAATGGTTCTGGGGCTGTGTGGAACCTTGAGCACCTGCTGGTGGAGTCTAGTCTGTTGGTACACCAGCCTGGAATCAAGGCTATGAGATCAGCTCAGTGTTGGCTGGACCAGGAGACTGAGCCTGTGGGAGTGGGCTGGAGATTGGGCCATGGGGGCTGGTCTCTTGCTATGTTCTACTACATGAGCCCAGTGTTGCATTTCATGGCAGAATGGAGGCTCTTTTCACTCTCCTGCTACCATATTGGGAGACTTTCAGTGGTGTACTACTACCCAGGGCTGAGAGGGGAGACATGGGCAGTGTAAAAAGTCCTACCTTTTCATGTATCTTTACTTATTTCTGTGCTCCCTGAAACTGCCACCATCACTGACTTGACTCCCTTAGACCTTGTGAAGAGATATTAAGGCATGTTCAGTTGTTTAAATTGATGCTTCTCTTAAAGAGTGAGAACTGGAATGTGCTACTCCACCATCTTACTGATATCACCTCTGTAAACTTATGTTTTGTTTTGGGTACCAGGGATTAAATTCAGGGGTACTTGACCACTGAACCACATCCCAAGCCCTATTTTGTATTTTGCTTAGAGACAGGGTCTCATGGAGCTGCTTAGCACCTTGCTTTGGCTGAGGCTGGCTTCGAACTTGCAATCCTCCTGCATTATGTTTTTTTAAAAAAACTGTTTTGTTTGATACAGCCAAATCAATATTTATAGCAGCACAATTCACAATAGCTAAATTGTGGAGCCAACCTGGATACGCCTCAGTAGATGAATGAATAAAGAAAATATGTGTGTATGTATGTATATATATATATATATATATATATATATATATATATATATTCTATATACATATTTTATTTATTCATGCTTTAAACCAAATAGTTTTATTTCATTATTCTTTTGCCCATTTTCTAAAATGTGTAATCCATAAGAATGGGTATTACTTTTCTTTTTCTTTTAATTGGGGATTTTATTTTATCTCTCTAAGGCTTTTCTTCCTTATTATAATTCTTATTGATTTTTTGTTTTTGTGGTCTGCTATGAATATCATCTAGAATGAAAGACTCTCAAAGTTTTAAAATGTGTTGAAAAGTATGTAGTCCAAACATTGCTTTAATAACTAAATATCTATAGAAACTTTATGAAATAATTAATTTACATAAGTCTTTGGTACTATTTATTTATACATGACAGCAGAATCCATTTTGATACAATTACTCAAGCATTGAATATATCTTGTTCTAGTTAGTATTCCATTTTTGGAGTTGTACATCATGGTGGGATTTTCTGTAATTTTGTATAGGTACATGAGAAAATTTTGTCAGATTTATTCCACTGTATTTTCTTTCTTATGTCCCTTCCCTTCTTCCTTCCATTCCCAATTGTGTAATTAACTGAACTTCTATTCTTCACCTCACTGCATCATCTTATTGTAGGTTAGTTTTGTATGAGAGAAACCATTTGGGTTTTGGCTTTTAGGAACTGGCTTACTTCACTTAGCATGGTAGTCTCCAAATCCATCCATTTACTGGCAAATGTCAAAAAATCATTCTTCTTATGGCTGAGTAACACTTCATTATGTACAGAACACATTTTTTTTTTTTGGTACTGGGGATTGAACCCAGGGTGCTTAGCCACTGAGACACATACCCACCCCTTTTTTAATATTTTATTTTGAGACAGGGTCTCACTAAGTTTCTGAGGCTGGCTTAGAAGGTGTGATCCTCCTTCCTCAGCCTCCAGAGCTTCTATGATTACAGGGATGCAACACTGAGCCTGGCTATACCACATATTTTTTATCTGCCAGTATCAATTTCAATAGTATTATTTCTCTTTATATCACGTTTTAATTTGAGTGCATTTATTAGAAAAATTTTCTACTTTTCAAATCTAAATATTCCATTGGAAATTTCTATCTCCTTATTTTTAACCACATTTCAAAATTCATATTAATCTTTTAGTCTCTTTTCCATGTTACAGCCTATGAGAGAATGGAGAATACTTATCATGTTACCTTTAGGTTTTTAATCCTTAGAGAAACTGGCAAAGAACTTCCACTCTTCCAAATAAGAGATCATATATTTTATAATTTTGTGTTTTGGTTTGTTTGTTTGTTTGTTTTGCCAATAGGGATATACCCATTTTATAAATCCTCCTTGTAAAGCACAATACTCAGAGAAGAGTTTAACATTCTACTTGTTATTTCTTCAGAAAATAGTATCATGATACTATGAAATCATCTTAAAATAAGCACTTAAAATTATCTTTGAATATTTCCTGTAGTCATCCAAGTTCCCTTGTGAAGCTGTGTAGTTGATTAGAGGGCTCCTAGCAAAAGACTTTCCACATGTACCTGCTAACAATCATCTGTTATAGGCCCATCTGGCAAAGGGCTAAGGTGTCCTATGTCAATACCCAAATTGGAAATCAAGTTCCACTTCCAGTAATTTCCTATGACATGAATTCTGACAGTTGCATCACAGTCTGCAGGCAGCAAGTTTTCAAGAGGAAGTTTCACTGTGCTCTGAACCCTTGATTGTTGTCATGAGTTAGACCCAGAGGTTGATTTGCCAGTCTTAGAAAACAATAACCAAACCCAAATGCAGATGCCCAGTTGCATTTGAATTTCAAATGAACAAAAAATATTTTTTTTTATATTAGTAGGTGCAATAAAATATTGGGGACAGATATACTAGAAAGAATGTTGTTCCCTTGAAGTTTATATTTAGACAGTGGCTTCTAATTGGACAACCCAACCCTAGAAGAAATGATGCAGTTAACCTCTGAGTGGGGTTCTGATGCAAATAATGGGTGAGATATTAACTGTGTGTAGTTTTGATCCACTGCTATTAGAGATAAATTGTTTCACAGAAATAAAGAAATAATATATCATCCTTGTAAAAAGCCTATCTTCAAGCGAATCAAACTTATTTTTATCTTGAATTTGCTGTATGATATATTCTTCCAATTCTCTTGTATAAGGAAAAGTCCATTTTTATGTTTACCTAATATATAGTTAAAAATTGCTCAATAGTAAATAGTTGTCAGTTGGTCCTTACAACCTGTCACTTGAGAACTGTGTGAGCTGGTAACAATGTTGCTGAGGTTCAGCCCTTTAAAACTGCATTCAGTTTTCTGTATGTCTACTGCAATTTTCTACCATTTTCCTGCACTAAATCAAAAAAGCCCTCATGTAAATATTCCTGCTGCCCAGTTATATTTTCATCTATTTTTTCTACCTGACTTATGATAAGTCTCAAGGGTGATTTACTTGACTTCTTAATAGATTGTGACCTGTGGATCACTGTTTCCTCCTTCAAAAACTCACAGGTACAAGTATCATACAAATCATGTCCAAATTTTGCATTTTTGTAATACTAAGGTCATTGATCTATAAAATGTAGGTTGATGATAACAAGGTTTCAATATCTCGGATATTGCCATGTTTCAATATCTCAGATATTTTCCACATTCCACAAATATCATTAATGGTGTTTTAGTAATATTATTTGAGGTTTTTTTTCCCTCATCTAGGATCAAACTTCTTTTCTCCTAGAGACTGCCTAATGTAAGAGATGCTTGTTCAAAAGAAAACCTTTTATCATCTTTGGCTTCATGAATTTCCCAGAAATATGACAATATCTACCCAAATAAATTTAGGATTTACTTTTCTTTTTCCATTATATTTTAATTTTAGTGCTTTTCTTTTCAATCCTCAACATTTTTTTTCAAGTAAGAAAGAAAATCATATTCCAATTATTTCTCCATCAGGTACTTTCTGACAAAACATATTCTACCCTATTTTGAAGGGTTGAACGAACAGAGAATGGTTTCAACCATAAAGCCAACCATATTAAAATTATGATTCATGTTCTATAAATCATTCAATTCATGAGTTATTAACTTGCTAAATGAACTGCAACATGAAATATACTTTGCTGCAATAGAGTTAGAAAATTTTATTTAAACATTAATCAGACGTTAAATGTAAAAGAAAGCTAATCACTGATAGTATTTGAAGAACATACCAAGAGATGTCAAAATGAACAAATTAGCACATATTTCTACCCATACATCTAGGAATAGTTGTGAGTTTCAACTATTGAGTACATAACGGATTCAAGAGCAAGTATTAAGATCCAATTTCCCAGTGCATAATCCAGAAACTTTTGTTCAGTTAACCTAAAAAGTATGACTTCCATATGAACATGTTTTAATTAAAAAAATAAAAAATAAATATCTGTAAGATCAAATGCACCTGAACTTAAAATGACACTGTGAGGACAAATAACATATCTTATTATCTTTTATTAATTTCATGACTTTTCATAAATCTAAAATCAAACATCAATTTTATGAGATGTTATAGTTTGGATATTTAGTGTCCCTTAAAAGCTCATGTGGGTGACAGTGCAAGAACATTCACAGGTGAAATGACTAGGTCGTGAGCATTGTACCTGATCAGTGGCTTAATCCACTGATTTGGATTAACTGGGTGCATACCTCCCCCATGCCCTTCTTCCATGATGTCCTGTCTCATCTTGGACCCAGAGCAATGGACTCTGTCATTTATGGACTGTGACCTGTGAAGGTGAGTCAACTTAAACTTTTCCTCCTCTATGTTGTTATTGTCATGTCTTTTGGTCACAGCAACAAAAAATCTGACTAAATCATGAGGGATGAATGTCATTTTTCTTTCCTGAAATACTTAATTCCTTCCCCAAGTCTATTCATATATTTATGTGAATTATTCACCATTTATACTTGTTTTAATGTCTAGGTCAAATAATTTCAATAACTAGTTAGTTATCTGTGAGTTTGTTTCTATTTACTATGTTTAATTTTTTATATGAGTGTTCTAGATATCGTGCACAAAACATGAAAAATAAGAAGGTCACTTACATGCTTTGCATTACACATTTTCTACAGAAAGTGAGGCATTTCCATAGCTCAGCACTTTACCCAGCTTCCATCCATCTTCATAGAGATGGATGAATCCAAATGAAGTCCATTTGTTGACCTACATTCTTTAGTTGGCTACTGCTATATAATAAGTGCCCTGAAACTTACTGGCTTAAAACAATAAATAATTTTCTTCAATCTTATACTCTTTGTCAATCGTCCAGGTGGAGATGGGATCTAGTGCTCTGAGTCATGTTACAAGTCTGCAGCTAGGTCAAGCCTCAATTAAGGAGAATGTACTCCTAACTATTTATATGCTTTTTGGACAAATTTGATTCTTTATTGATTGTTAGACTAAGGACTTAGTTCTCCATGAGTGTTGTCCACATTCATTCTTCAGTCCTTAGAAACACAGACCTCTACCTAAACCATCTTTCAACAGAGTATGGCTGCAGTATTCACCAGAGCAAGAAAGGAGGATGTCAGTAAATAAGAGAATGCTAACAAGATGGAAGTAAAAGTTGTTTTATTTTCCTTCTGTGGCACCAAGGATATAAATAGGGGTGCTGTACCACTCAGCCATACCTTAGGATCCTTTTTTAATTTTGAGACAGAGTCTAGGTTGCCAAAGCTGTCCTCAAAATTGTCCTCCTGACTTAGCATCCTGAGTCTCTGGGATTTTAACAGGTGCCACCATGAACAATTGGAAGCTAGTCTCTATAACCTAATCATGGAAGTGACATGTCATCATTGTGGAAAGTGATCAGTGTGACCTGCATTAGATGTTTCTGTCATAGTAAAGAATTCTGAATGTCAGTTTTGCCTGAATTTAAATTTTTGTCTAAATATGTACCACTACAGATGAAAATTAAGAGAAAGTTATGCCAATCAGATACCAATTGAACATTATAAAACTTCAAATATTAGGCAAGCACATTTCTAGCAGAAGTTGCAGATGTTTTCTTCTCTCATATATTCATAAAGAAAACCCATTTAGTTCACTAGCTCATATTTTATGCTCCTCTTGATGAGTGAATAAAAGTCACTTCCCTTACTCACCCAGAAGAGCATAAAATATGAGCTACATCAAATAATCATAGATGTTCAAGAGGATAGAGATTCCAGTAATTTTTGATGGGCTTGGAAAAGCGGTCTCTTAAGTTCCTTGAATAGGTGAATCTAACCAATATGACAAGGATACCCATGAGTTAGACAGTATTTATTCTTAGAGCTGCTCTCTGACAAGCAAATTGTGGTAGAATCACACAGGTCCAAACATGTGGTGGTTGGCAAGTTCTTTGTCTTTTAGCCACAGGCCAGGGTTTGGGTAAGGCTTTGGTCCTGAGATGCAATTAAAATTCAATTCAGTTAAGTCCTGGGAACTGTTAGTATGGTAAAAGCACATATTTGGCATACAGAATATCTAGGTTTTAGCCTATTTGTCAAAAATAGCTCTCTAAGGATATTTGTACACTTTGTACTTCCGTTTTATTTTCTGAAAAGGGGCAACATTTGACATGGGCAGAATGTTTTTAGGATACTATCAGACATATGGTAAACCCTTTTTGTTTAGTATGTTAATTCTGATAAATATTAATAATAATTTGTAATACACATACTTACTTAATTATAACTTGTTGGTTTATATTGATTTCTATTGTCCTACTTCGAGCACTTCTTTCTGAATCTTACCTTAATTATTTATTAAATGATATTAATAACTTTTACCTTTCAAACCTGTGATATGAATTAGAAATTATTTTAAATATGTAGCTTGGCTTTTGGACTCAAGAAAATCATAATTTTTACTAAAATGAACTTCAAAGCAGAAGCTAAGAATGGACAATTTGGCAGATCTCCCTGGAAAGTAACAGGTGCTCATGTTTCTCAATGGTCCACACAGGTTACAAGTCTCAGGAAAAATTATGATTTCCCTTTAAACTACAACAAACTGAGGTTAGCAAGAGGATGAAATATTGGGATTGCTTTGATTCAGTCAATATTGGCATGGGGATTTTAGTTAGATGCTATCATTTCATCATTTTGAAAAATAACCCATGAAGCTGAGGTTGGCAAATATTTTATCCTCAAAAGATAACTGCTGTTCTAAGATGCTCAATTTGTTGCTTTGCAAAGCATGAGAATGTAGATATCACTTATGAAGTTATTCTTAGAAAGTTAGAGTACAGCTGAATTTATTTTAAACACAATCATGAAAGCTTTTTAGTATGTTTTTAACATGATAATATTATTACCAAAATAGAGCAAGGTCCATCAACCTTAGTGTGCCAATATTACTATTTTAATAACACACTTTAGTGAAAGCATAAATTAGGCACATTATAAAAAGACATTGCATACAAAGGCCTTTATAGCTTCTGAATGTTGTTCAAATCCTTGCTGCATTGTTGAAGCTTGGTCTCATTGTCAAGGTTTGAGTACATTTGAGTACAGTATTGAGTTTCTACAATGTATGTCTTAGCCATTAATTCAGGGACTTAATTGAAAATGTTTTTTCAAGCTTACCATTTTTTTCCACAACATACATTAAATGGCAAAATAGTTGAAGCTTTCTACAAAAAGAGTAGAAAAAATAAAAACCAAGAGTTTATAGATTCCCTTATTGTATCAACCATGAGAGCTAACATGGTCAAAAGAAACAGAAAATTAGAAATTATATTACTTTCCTGGTTTGCTTTTTAAACCCTAAAATTATCTGCTAAATAATATTACTTTTTTTTCCATTGAAAAAAACCCTAAAATATTGGACTAGTAACCCTCTGTTTCTTTTTTATTATTTTTAATTTTTTTTCATTGATTAAAAACAATGACAGCGGAATGCATTATAATTCTTATTACACATATATACCACAATTTTTCATATCTCTGTTTGTATATAAAGTATTTTGACACCCAATTCGTGTCTTCATACATCCACTTTGGATAATGTTTATCACATTCCACAACCCTCTGTTTCTTTCACACTTTAATAGATAAACAAAATGGAAAATTGGTTAGAATTAAGATACACCCTAGCCAAAATTTTTAAAATAATATATATTATCATTTACAAATTCTCAAATGAATAGATAATTCAACTACATGCAATTAAAAATTTGTTGCTATTGGGTTAAAATAAAAGACCAGCATTAAGATTTAATTATTAATTGATATATTTCTTAACATAAAAAATGTTATTTATCACAAACCATATAACAAAGTTAACTTCAAAATTATGAAAAAAAAAGAATTTCTAGAATGCAATATGTAGTATAAGAGATTGCAGTTGTTTTGTATTTGGAAACCATATAGTATAGATAGTGTGAGAATGAAGTACATAAAACCATATTTTCATATTTTCAAAGCTGGTATTATAGCTATGTGATTTTGACCATAGATACATTCATTTGTATGTTAGACCAAATTCCATTCATGAGAGATTTTCAATGCACTTAAATGGAAACAGTGAAATAATGTGAACTTTAAAATTGACCATCAAGGACTGATGAGCTGGGGATGTAGCTCAGTAGGTAGAATGCTTGCCTCACATGCACAAGTCCCTAAGTTGGACCATCTAAAACTAAGCATTTTTGTAAATGTTTATTTTTATCAGTCAATACAGAGTTTGAAACCAAGACAAATAATTAAAATGCATTATGATTTGTATCCCTTCTCATTTTCTCCACCTCCTTCCCTTTAAAATCCTTTAAGTCTCACTTAAAGTGTTGACCTCATTTTGAGGGACTGGCAGCCTGCAATCTTTGTTGTAGTTGGTTATTGACATGTCAGCTTACCTATATTAACAATATGGAGACTTCACACTGTAGTACCATGTATCCAGTTATGTTTGTCTTGATAAAAGACAATTGTCTTTCTTCAGTGATGACTAATTCAGGAACTTTTCAGAGCTGGCTATTTTGGAATACACAGGTGTCAAATGCTTATTTATTTATTTTTGTTTCATGGAACTCCTTTACTGCCTTCTGGGAATTCATCCAACATTCACACAGTGTTGGCAGCTCTTCCTGAAAATAGCCACACACAAATTCTAAACTTCCAAACCATTATCCAAACTTCAGTATATCAAATGTTGGTGCCACAGTTTATTGAGCTGAATTCATGTTGCTCCCAATTCCCCTACATTTAGTAAATAATACTTTGAGATGAGATCAATATAACAGAGTACAAACCTTAATAATTATTTTGTCCAAATGGTATAATTATTCAAATATCTCTGTTCTTATTTTCCTTATACATTATATTTATTTTAGTATAGACATCTGCAAAAATTGTAGTTTTATCAATTAGAATGATTAAAAAATTCTTACGTTGATACAACTAAATAATATCTTTTTCATTCATTTATTTACTCAACACATAATTATAACATTCTTTCCATCTGTCTGAGGTAAAATACAGAGTCTATGAGTCAATGAATTTTCAGTATAGTTTAAAGATATTTCACAGACACCAAAAATTAGAATTAAGCAAAAGTCCTTTGTTCAGGGATGCTGACCTAGATCATATTATGGTACATATAATTAATAAACAGATAAATTTGGAGGTATTAGTAATTAGTTAAAAATACTGTAGAAAGTGGGAAAACAGGATTGAACAATCACCAAGTGTGAAAGAATGAAGGTATATAACAAGCATGGCACCTTTCCACAAATTATTTGTTTAATATTACCAAAAATAAGTTTACATTTAAAAAAAGATACAAAATGTAAAAAGGTATTCATGTAAAAAATTATTCTAAGGCTTTGAAATTTAGTTTACATTTAACTTGACCATAATAGGAATTCTGTAGGTTTTATGCAGTAATAGTAAAACAGTTTCTGGGTTAAACTGAACACAATGGTTAATGATGGATTAGAAATGTAGGATGAGGGAATGGTGATGAGATTAAAGGCTGGAGATCTATCAGCATAATCCAAGTTAGAAATGATGAGTGAGAGATTAACATAGTGCATCCACTTAACAGAAGAATATGACAGTATGTTGAAAAATTAGGTGTAAACTTGTTGTGTAACCCAGTTGCACTCTTACATATGTACTCAGGAGAAATGAATACCTTTGCCCACACAAAAGCTGTTATAAATGTGTATATTTAAGCATTAATATCCAAATTATAGAATTACCCAAATATTCATCAAAAAATGAGTGGACAATGGGATCACCATGGATTAGAATATTATCTTGTTGTCAAAAGAGAATGAAATGCTTGTACATACTACAAATTACAAGAATCTTGGAAATATGCTAATTGAAAGAAACCTGTCACAAAACTCAACATATTGCATAATTCCACTAATACAGAAGTTCATAGTAAAGTATGTATAATGACAAATGAAAGTTATTTTTGCTTAGGACTGGAGAAGATGATATAATAGGTGAGTGATAGATAAAGGGTATATATATGGTGTTTATGAGGGAATAAATGTCCAAAATTTACTCTGGTGATTAATAGATCTATGGATATATTTAAAAACATCAAACCATGCACTATAAATAGATGACATTTATGTTATGTGAATTATATCTCAAACTTGATAATAAAAATTATAAAATCCTTAATAAAGACATAGAATTAAGGATACAGCATTAAGGATAAAGATGAGTGGGCTAAGAGAGCTAGCAAATGCAATTTAAAGGGCTTTATGATCAAGTGGATCATTTGAACAAAAGGAAGGGAAGAATAAGGGAAAAGACAAGGAAGATACTCTATGTATTTCCTAAGTAATGGAGCAACATTGATTTCAATAATAGAAGAGTGTGTACAGGAATTCTGTGAATGTCTGGATGTAATATGATAATAATTATGTAACTGTCATTTGAGTTTATGTTTTTTGATAAGTACGATGATCATCTGTAGGTTGTTTAATATACATAATATATATGTAATCATATATATTTATACTATATAATCATATATATATGTGTGTATATATATATATATATATATATATATATATATATATATATATATATATATAATCTTAGGAGAGATCATCAAGGCAGTAGAATGAAATGTCACTATTGATGAGGTATGCAAGAAAACCAAAATGTCAATAGATAGACTTTCCCAGAAAGGGTATTTATGTAAAACAATAAAGAAAACAAAACTATGGAGACTATCATGGTAGTTGGAGGAGTTTTGAAGACACTATTTGGAATTTAGTGGATGCATATTGCACAAGATTTTGAGTTAAATGGAAGAACAATAGATATCTTGTACTGTGGTTTCCAATAGGGCAGTCTGTTGCAGAGATCACTTGGTTCTCTGGAAATCATAAGAGAAACTCAGCATATAAAATAGATAAAAATAATAGCTACTCTGTTCTGGTACAGCATGTAAGCATGATTTTTTTCACTATTTTTACCCACTTCAGAGTGAGAGTCACTGAGTTGCTCCTTGCAAATTCCTTCAACCTGAGATATCATTGGGTGAAAATACCAGCTTAACTGACATCTTTATTTTACTGAGTAGATAAATCATGCCTCAAAAGTTATCCATCACAGAAGCAG
Source organism: Marmota flaviventris (assembly GCF_047511675.1). Taxonomy (NCBI): domain Eukaryota; kingdom Metazoa; phylum Chordata; class Mammalia; order Rodentia; family Sciuridae; genus Marmota; species Marmota flaviventris. Next base: position 27,373,915 of record NC_092506.1, read on the forward strand.
AGTTGTAGTGAACATTATACAATTATGTACACCTGCATAATTGTGGGTGAAGGTGTGGGAAAGTAAGGGTCCCAAATTGAGGGAAAAAGTCAGCAACCAGTTTTCTTGAAGTGATGATATAGGTGAAAATGTCAGAACTTAAAAAGAAATGTGGCAAACCAAGCTCATCTACTTTCCACAATGAAACCAGGAAGGAAGATTTGGAGAGAAGTCTGCAGAAGCTGCAGCTACTGCATCTGGTGGTGGACCCTGCAGTTAAAAAAAAAAAAAATTAGGATGTGCAATAATTCACTGGCATCTCTGTCCATGGATTTCATGGTTGATAATTAGTGCAACCACAGAAGTGTTCTGTTATTTAACTTCCACCTTGTATATCCCAAGAAAAAGTGTTGTGTTATTTCACTTCCACCTTCTATATCCCAAGAAAAATTCTCAGACAACATACATGAAGGAAAGTAATTTCTGGGAAATACAGCTCTAGGTTACTCAAGTTGACCCAAGTTGTTGGTAGACATGCTTCTTCTGAAGGTGTTAGGTAAAGATTCCAAGCCACTTCTAGATTCTGATAGCTACTTGGCTTGAAGCTGCAAAAGTCCAATTAACATGGTGTTTTCTCTTTGTGCAAATATGTTTTCTTATACTCCTTTTTTGGTAAGGACAGTAGTCACAATTTATTAGGGACTCATCCTACTCCAGTATAAGTTCTTCTTACAAACTTCCATCTATACCAGCCCCATTTTCCATTTGGTCATGTTGTGAGGCACTAAAAATGAAGTCTTCAATCTATAAATCTGAGAGAAAAATAATTCAATTCATAACTTCACATGTTGGGAGATACAAAATTATCGATCAACAGTAATTTAACAATGAAAATCATCTATGTGTGATTCCTGAGTAACTGGATATGGTATCTGGTCACTATGGAGAATCTTAATGTTGGAAAATAATATAAATGTTTTAGTATATTTTTTCCATTAATTTTATAAGCCTTTTTCAAAAAATCAGTATACCTCCAAATGGATCAGTGAATTGAACCGTGGGGCAAATGAGTAGTTCCCCTCAAACATATGCAAGTACCATTTCAGAAAAAAATTATTATTTGTACAGATGAACAATAAATCATAAACAAAATCTGTTATTTTTAAGAATCCAATTTAAATGTGCTTTTCATTTAAATATTTTATCTTCTTTCTATTTTCTTTTATATCTATATATATATATATATATATATATATATATATATATATATATATCTTCTGTAAAATGGGGATTATAATTATTTAATTTTCTTAGAGGAGAATCTCTCCAAACAAACAAATTTAAAAGTATAGTTCACTATTACCTGGAGCCATTAAATATATGTGCATTATAGCTATACTATTGAAGAACTAAAGATAAAAATAAGTTATTAGAGATTCACATAGAATCTATTTGAAAGGTAGAAAAAAATTCTTAATAGTAAAACAGACATAAGAAGATATTAGTTATCTTAAATACCATTTTTAAAAGAATGGGTAAGAAATTATGTATACTTTAATATCTGATTTGATGATTTTTCTACTTCGACTTTTGAGATAAAATATGGTTTCTAAATAAAGATTTCCTCATATCTTCTTAAATGATAAATATCTTATTTTGTGTAATTACAATTCATTTAAAGTAATATTTATGTGAGATTAGTACAGAAAGCAATGAAAAATTTTAAAAGACGAAAATCACTCCAGGTTGTGAACAGTATTCAGCCCTCACATAGATCTTGTTGACAAATCCCTTTTGCAAAGTAAATTTGGCATTTTACTTGCACCGAGGACAGCATTTGGAATGTCTGTATGTATATAAATTTGGAAGGTACAAATTGACAAGATGCTTGATGACATGTCAAGAAATATTTGCAAATATTTCTGGTGTCAGCACAATTCAGATTCAAATAAGAACTTGTCTGGCGCAAACCATTTATATGTAAACTAGTAAATATGATGGAAGGACAGGAAAGAAATCAGATGAGCTTTGTCATCCAGAGCTGGATTTCAGAGTGCTAAGAAGTAAACACCCTGTACCAAAAGATCACTTGTCACAGAAAAAAATGAATGCAGAGTATTATGGCTCACTGTACAGGGCAAGGAGGTACGATGATCACATAATTAAACATTAAACACCATTGTTCAGAATATATTATCCCAGTTGTTCTCCTAATACCTTTGGAGTGAGTTCGCTGTGTGTGATCCAAGCACCATTCTGTATTTGAGAGTAACATTTGCTCCAATTTTATAATATTTATTCCAACTAGTCTTTAACACTGATAGCATTCCTCTTGCTTTCCTTCTTTATTTCTTAATGGGATAAATTAAAATAGGACTTAAACTTACGAAACAGATAACTTGAGGAAAGAAATATGTTCAGTTTTCCCATTAGAAATACATTGGATATTTCCACTCAAACATATGCAAGTAGTGTTTCAGAGAAATAGTTATTTGTACACATTTACACATATACAATCCTATAGTCAATGAAAGTACACTCTTTTGTTCATTCAAAAACGCTTTCCCTTATCAAGTTTTCCTCAAAGTTAATTTGTAATTTGTAATTTGTCTATGAATTATCCCTAATGTGTCAAAGTTATTGTTCTCTACTGTGAGCGTACAGTAAAAATCGTAAGTGGATTGAATGTGGGTCTAAGATTTTAAATTATAGAGGAAGAAAAGTGATATTTTTAAATATAAATAAATTTATAAAATGGTTTCACATAGTAATAAATAAAAATAGAAAAATGAAAAAAAAACACATGATAGCAACCAAATAGCCCATGGAAAATTCGTTTCTGGAGGATGGATATTTATATAAGGGATGTAAGAGAGATATATGAAATAATAGCATAATGAAAAACAAGAGCTACTTAGATAGAAAGATCGAATCAGAGAGCTGATGTAGAAAATGTAACAAGTAAAATATCCTTAAATTGCAATTATCTAAGAAGGTTTAAAGAAGACCACTTTGGTTGGGAATGAGCAAATGGAACAGTAAAACAATGTATTTAAGAAGTAAACTGGGTGCTGTGGTGCATGCCTATAATCCCGGAGGCTCAGAAGGCTGAGACAGTAAGATCTCAAGTTCAAAGCCAGCCCCAGCAATTTATTTAGGCCCTGAGCAACGTAGTGAGACCCTTTTTGAAAAATGTACTGAAAAAAAGCAGTTGAGCTTTGTCACCCAGAGCTGGATTTCAAAGTGCGAAGCAGTAAACACCCTGTACGAAAACATCACTTGTCACAGAACAAATGGATGCAGAGTATCATGGCTCACTGTACATACAGGGCAGAGGAGGTATGATAATTATGTGAATAAACATTAATTCATTATTATGTAATTAAAAATTTATTTTTTTTAATGAACAAAACAGTGTACTTTCATTGACTAAATGATTTGGGTATGTGTAAATGTGTATAAATAACTATTTCTCTGAAATACTACTTGCATATATTTGAGTGGAGTTACTCAGTGTATTCCTAATGAGAAAACTGAACACATTTCTTTCCTCAAGTTATCTATTTCATAAATTTAAGTCCTATCCTAATTTACCCATTAAGAAATAAAGAAAGCAAGCAAGAGGAATGCTATCAGTGCTAAAGACTAGTTGGAGTAAATATTATAAATTTAAGTTACTCTTAAATCCAGAATGTTACTTCCATCACAAACAGTGAAAAAAAAAAAAAAAAAAAAAACCAAGAAAGAAAACTGGCTGGTGATGTTGCTCAGTGGTTAAGCACCCTTGGGTTCAATCCCTGGTATGAAAAAAAAAAAGTGTGTATGAACCATGACTAATGGACTAATGTCTGGTTACCCCAAACTACACATGCACAATGCAAAGGCAAAGCATCCCAGGGAAGGATAAAAGAGATGAGCTGAAATTTGACTCTAGAAACAGATTGCAGTGTGAGTCCAACAACTTATGCCTGAAAATAAACAACAAACAGAAAATTTAAATCTACTTAGATGAATAAAACAGATTCTAGGGACTTGAGTTGAATATATAAAATGTTTAGGATCAATGCAAAATTATTCAACAAATGAAGTACCAAAACAACATGACCCATTCTTAAGAGAAAATCAATATAGAGCAATCCTGATTTAGCCCAAATGCTGAGCTGAGTGGGAAAGAATATTAAACATCTATTATAATTACACCCAAATGAAAGGAAGGAAAATATGCTAATAATGAACAGACATATATGAAATCTCAGTAAAGAAATAAGATTTATTGGAAAGGGCAAAAGTAGCAATTTTAAAACTGAAAAATACAATAATTGAGATTTAATATTTTTCTAAATCTAACAGAAAGAATTAATGTAATTATGTAATTAAACATTCATTTTTTGAATGAACAATTATATTTTTATAAATATAATTTAAAATTATATTTATAAAAACATAAGAATAAAAATATAATCTCGTCATATGTACCTGCGAATAGGTCAAAATGAACCCCACTACAATGTAAAACTATAATTCACTAATAAACACATTAAAAAAAACCCTGTACTTTGAGAGACAGAAAACAGAAGAAAAATGAAGAAACTGAATAAAACTGTTAAAAAATTTAGGACAATATCAAGAAATCCATAATGTTTTATAATGAAAAAGAGTGACTAATGGCTGAAAAATACTTATATGAGTATCCTCAAAATTCAACCAACTTTTTAAATATGTATAAAGTTATGCATTTAAAAAAGTTAATCTTGAGCAGAATAAATAAGAAAAGAAACATATTTAAAAGACTCATGATGAAACTGCTGAATATTCAAGACAATAGAAAATCCTGAAACCAATGAAGATAAAAATGACAAATTACACAGGTGAAGTTTGAGGAAATACGATAAATGATTGCTGATTTCACAATACCAATTATGAACTTCAGAAGGTAGTGAGGTAATATGTTTAAAGTATTGAGAGATAAATGCTAAACAGAAGAATCATATTATGTAATTCATATTTATAAAATAACTGATATCAGAGTGGATTGTTTGAGGATAAGAGCAGTAGTGGGAATACTGAGAGGTATCTCCTAGAAATATATAAAATCCTAGATTAATCTTGGCACCATACTTAATGCTTGTCTTGATGTCAGTGTCATCTTTGACCCTGAATTCTATAGTCCTCAAAATGCCCCTCTTTAACCAGTGCACATGTTCCTGAGCAAATGGCATATGCCCCTTTGATAGTAGACTAAGGGATTATGATTTTGTATTCTTACTGAGATGCTATTTTATCTTCCCTTCATGTGTTCTTCTATATGTTCTTCATTCATGTGTTATGTGATTCTTCTAGACCCCAAACCTGTCTTTGCAAAATTAGGTAGAACAATATGGCTTCTTTTGGGGGTGACTCCTAGGAAGTTCCTTAATATCTGTCTTGATTTAATTTGGTGTTAAGTGATTTTGTTGTTTGTTGCTAATGACTATTCTTGTTGGCTCATAACATTTTTGTTTGTTTATTTGTTTTTGGTCCTTAGGGACAAGTGTTTCATGAAATGTCTACATATTTTGAATAGCTCAGATTTCCTGGACTGCACTTATAAATAAGTTAATAGAAAAATAATATTCATCCAATAAACATGTATTTGGAACCAATTACATGTAAATATGAGTCAGGGTAGGTAAGGATACACTTCAATAACAAAATAACACAGAATAATGACTTAAAGAACAAAAATATGATTCTGAATAATGTTAGAACATTTCTTTATCCTGCCCTCCCTCTGGAGTAATGCTAATACAATATCTACCATCTCAAAGATGGTAGTAATTCACCTAGACACTGAGTGGTTGCCACAGCAACTGAATGGTTATCCAGAAACAATTGCATGAATAGGTTCAGAGTAGTCTGACAGGGGATAAGAAATCATAGAGCTAAAGATGACTTAGCCCATTTTCCCCAATCAAAATCCCAGGCATGCAAAGGAAAAAAGAAGAGCATTAAAACCAACCTGAAGCTGAGCACAGAGATATGAAGAAGCCCACTGGAGATAGAAAACATCATTTAGGTAGTTACAACCCAAAATGCTAATTATTGCTTTAATATTAATTTTGGGACTATTCATTTCATACTGGTCAAAAACAGCTACAAAAGAATTAGCACATAAGGACACACTGTTTCAAGAGAGCTTTATCAAAGAACACTGAGGTCCTACTTGTAAAGGTATGGCTTAGCTCATTTGGGGCACAATATTTTCAGTCAGAGTATCTGTGCTTAAGATATTACACACATTCAGAGAGTTTCATGATAAATCATAATGACATATGACACTTACCAGGATACATTAGGGGTACACAGAATTTTCTAAATTGAATAAAAGGGTGGATTTTTTATAAACTTTCTTTATCCATTCGTTAAGGTTAGTCTGCTAGAAGCAAATTCTCTTATTTTTGTTTCTTCATCTGAGAATGTCTTGATTCCTCCTGAATTCCTGAAGGGATATTTTTGTCCAATATAATATATGCAATAGATAGAACTTTTCTTTGAGCTCTAAAAACATTGTGCCTCTCCCTTCTGGACTTCATGGTTTCAGATTAGAAATCTGCTGTCATTCTAATTTTATGTCCCTATAGTTAAGATATTGTTTATCTTTGGCTGCTTCCAAAACTTTTTTCTTGGTCTCCAGTTTTTAAGAAGTTTAATTTGGGATGCCTTGAAATGGATTTTCTTGAGTCTATCCAATTTGTAATTAACTCAGACTCTTGAATCTGTGCATGCACAGCTGTCTAATTAGCTTTTTGACACCAAGAATAAGGGGAATGGAATGCTTACTGGATCCAGCTTGCAGTGTCTTCTTCAATACTGCAGCTTCTAGATAGGGCAGGTAAAGGTTCAGCTCATACAAGCACCTAGATGATATTACCTTGGGGGAAAGCAAACATTTCTAGCTTCCACCCAGTGGTGATAGATAGAGGAGCTGTATGCTAACTAAGTACTCCTACTACCCCTGATATACACACCTCACTAGAAGAAGAATTGGACTGCCACCTCAATATTCTAGGCAGTATGTAGAGGTTCTGATCCACATTTGGCCTGTTGATAATACCTGGCAGAGGAATTAGAACATGAGACCTGTGATCACAAAGTAGGAGAGAGAGTGGGTTGGATGGAAGATCTACTTCCCTCACAGCTTAATACAATTGCATGGGTAAAGATGCTTTTCACATTGAGGTTTGCATGGAGTACAGTAGGTATTTCCAGAAAATATCTGTGGTGGTTTTGCTTTTACATCACCTTTTTCCTGATATTTTAGTTACTAAGGGATCATGCTTTTTTAAAAGTTATTTTTATGTATTATTTTAGTGGTTCCCAATGTAGCGTAGGTTTCTACATTGTAAGGAAACTCAAGGAACTCACTGCTGTTTTATTCCTCAAGTAATAAAATCCTCAGATCACCTTCTATTTCTTACCTTTAAGAGTGTTCTTAAGCTTTTTTGTTGTATTATGTCCAAATTAAATTTTAGTGCATGGGGCTGGGGTGGTAGGTAGCTCAGTGGTAGAGCACTTGCCTATCATGTGCAAGGCACTGGTTTTGATTTTCAGCACCACATATAAATAATAAAATAAAGGTCTATTGACAACTAAAAAACATTTAAAAAATTAAGTGTAGAGAACTTCTGCATCATGGTGGAATAAGGAGTTGAAAATCACTTTGTCTCTTGGTGATGGAAAGAAGCATGCCATGGAATAGTAGCACTCTCAGAAAATACTGTCTTTTGGTATAGATACATTTTCTAAGAATGTACTTTGTGGAAAGGAATTCTAAAAATGATGGAGGCCTACAAGGATTCAAAGTGCAGAATGTAGGAAATGATCAACGGTCAGGACAAGATCATAGCATATGGAGCATGAGCTCGTCAGTATTCTCTCTCTCTCGCTCGCTCTCTCTCTCTTTCCTTCAAAGGCTGTTTTTTTGTGACACTAGCATTGAGGAACTACTAAAGATTTAAAGCTAGAAGCAGCTTTCCACAAATGATGCATTGGGAGATGATAGATAAATAGCTCAGCTTGCTCACCCAGGGACCAGATAACATGCTGCTAATTTCATACTATATTCAACGGTTTTAGGGAGAAATCTACAAAGTTACTGGACAACAGTTAGCTACACTAACAGCCTCTTAGAAAACACACCAGTTTCTTTATGCCTTTCCTCTAATATATTCTCATTTCCCTATCATTATTTATGTGAGCTCCCAAATAATGTAATCATGCTTCATGCTTTACCTCATGATAAAGGTCTACTTATAGAAGAACCTAGAGCAAAACAAATATACATATATCTAAATTTATTGGAATTAATGGAGTCTTCCAATAAAAGTCTTGATGATATTGTGATCTATAATTCCATATTTATTCCAGGAAAATAAGATAACATTGATGGTTTTTAGGCAAGAATATTTTCAATGACCTTATTTCTGGTTATCTCAATAGATGCAGAAAAAAAGTATTAAAGCTCAACACCCCTTTGTTGTAAAACTGCTAAACCAACTAGTGCAGAAGTCAACTTTGACGTTATAAAGTCATAGATAATTTTATAATTAACAGAACAATGGAAATTTTTCTTTCTAAGATAAGTAACAAGACAAGACAAGGTTGCCCATTCTCAGCATTTATCTGTCACAGAGTCCTGGAAATCTGACTCACAATAATTAGGCAGAAGAATTTTAAAATAAAACTTTAAAATCCACAGCTTCTAGAAAAAATATATGGTGAAAAATCTTGACATTGATTATTTATCAGATAAGATTAAACAACACAGACATCAAGCAAAAATAGACAAGTGGACTACACCAAATTTTAAAAATTTTGGACAGCAAGGAAAATAATCAGCAAAATGAAAAGTCAACCTGTAAATGGTAGAAAATATTTGCAAACCATATATGTGACAAGGGTTAGTATCCAAAATATGGAAAGAACCTCTAACACTCAACACCAAATAAGTAAAATAAAAAAAAAAATATAGGAAGCTTAACTTGGACAGATAGTTCTCCAAAACAGATATAAAATGATCACCAAGTATATGAAAATGTGGTCAGTATACTCATCATCAGGGATCCACACCAAAACTGTTATGAAATATTACCTCACATCTGTTAGAATAGCTATTATTACAAAAAGCAAAGGTAACTATGTGGGTAATGATGTGGACAAATTGGAACATTTGTATTATTGTGGTGGGATTTCAAATGACACTACAGCTACACAAAGCAGTGTAAAGTCTCAAAAAATTGGGACTACTGAATGTCTAGAAACTGCAGTTGAATTCTAAAAGAATTGAAATCAACATTTCAAAAACCTATGTTTATTCAAGCATTTATAATTGCCAGTATATGAAGTTGACCCAGGTGGCCATCAACAATGAATGGATAAAAAATATAGGGCATATGTATGCAGTGGAGTACTACTCATGTTAAAAAGAGAAGGTAAATTTGGTATTGGAGACAATATGGATGAATCTGAAGAGCATTATACTAAGTCACATAAAACTGTATTGAAATGTTAAATTATCTATTATTCTGCTTAAATTGAAGTGGTAATAGTAGGCAAATGCATAGAAGCAGAGGATATATTACTGGCTGCCAGGAACTCGTGGTTAGAGGAAATAGAGAGTTACATAAAAAGAATAAATTCTGAGCCGGGCGCAGTGGCGTATGCCTAGAATCCCATCAGCTCAGGAGGCTGAGGCAGGAGGATTGTGAGTTCAAATCCAGCTTCAGCAATGATGAGGCACTAAGCAAATCGGTGAGACCCTGTCTCCAAATAAAAAAGGGCTGGGAATATGATATGGCTCAGTGGTCAAGTGCCCTGAGTTCAATCCCTGGTCCAAAAAAAAAAAAAAAGAAAAAGAAAAAGAATTCTGGACATACATTATAAAACATTTCACCTATAGTAAGCAAAATGATATTATCCACTTCCACTTATCTAGTTGTTAAAAGAGTAAATCTCCTGATGTGAGGATTCTTACCACAGAACAAACATATACACATGCAAAAGTAAAAACAAAATAAAAACAAGAACAAAATACAAAAGGAAATTTTCACTTGTGTAGTAAAACCATGGTTCACATGTCCAAATGCATCAAGCGGGTATGCATTTTATAAGCTCATTACTTTGCATATCAATCATACTTCAATGAAGCAGTTTTGTTTTAATATTTGGGATTTTTACCTATGACTTTGCAAGAAGAAAGGTGGGGAGGGAAAGGAGAAAGACAAGGAAGAGGAGGGAAAAACTGAGGAAATATAAGAAAGAAAAGACAGAAGGAAAGAAAGAAGAAAAGATACAGGGAGGAAGGAAGTAATGGAGGAAAGGATGGGGAAGAATGTATCTGGGGGGTGTTGAACTAATCCAGTCAAAAGATTTAAACAAGTAAAATTTAACTTGAATTAGGCAATAACTGTGAACTTACAAAGTCAGACCTGGTAGAGAAGCCAACAGAAATTTTGTGTCTTCTGTACAATGTCTATTGGATTCGAGACTTCATGTGTCATCTTTCTCGATTCCCAGCTTAATTTTACATCTTAAAGAATTTTCTAACATATACCATAACTCCGGGATTTTAGGAAAATTCAGTCTGCAAAAGTGTACATTGTGACATTTAAATACTAGAATTTCTATTTCCTCTCCCACTCCATACAAAAAAAAATATTGTCATAAATGAAATATTAAAATTTAAATATTTATTTGTTTTTGAAACATTTTCTCATCCTTGTAGTATCCAAAAATCCAGTGGCTCTAAAAGGACAGAGCTGGTTTAACTAATAATATTATCTTACATTCAGGCCATTTCTATTGCAAGACTTTTGTAACATTTATCTCATATGAAATTAGTTTGGCACATTTCTATATATTTCTACCCAGATTGAACATGAATAACTTAGAATGCTAACCTGCATGTTAAAAGATGCATAGTTTTTCTTCATATATATCAACAATAAATATTTAAAGTAACTTAACATTTAAGTAATAGTCCCTGGTATACAACCCACATTAATTTATAGTTATTGTTTGAACCAAATATAAATCTTTTATGGCTTAAGTTAGTCCCTGAATTTACTCTTCTACATATGATGACTATAAGGATGAGTTGAAGATAGACTTTTGTGCTTCAGGATCCTATGACAATTGGTACATTGATTCACCATCCTGAGCCTCAACTTCTTCTTCATCTTTAAAATGAGAACAATGAACTTTCCCATTCTGCCCTAGAGAAGTGTTTCAAAGAGTAAATGAGAGACTTTACATGAGAATATTTTCTAAAATACAAAGATTACCTATAAAACTCATTCTTGTTATTATCACTGTGAAAATTAGTATAAGATGACTTTTCACCAGTAAGTATATTTGAGCTGTCCTTCTGACCTACTGTTTTCTTTGTAAGCGGCACCTTTGTAAGTGGAATAAAGTCTCTTTCATCCACATTCAATGGTCAACAAAAATCACATGACATATTCAAAGTCCAAGGCCAGAGAAATACACTTTCTGTGAAGTCATGTCAAAATGTCCAAGTATAATATGGCTACTAAAACCAATCCTGAAGCATGTTTAATCTGAGCTTATGAAAATAATTCACAAAAAATACCTAAATAGACTGGAAAACCCATTCATACTTTCAAAAATCAAAGCATCTATTTCTTTTGCAATAGAATCTGGGTATGAAAGTATATACATAGTAGAAAGAGAGTGATTTCAGTGAATTATTACATATCAACTAATGTAAGGATCAATGACAGGTCTTCAAAATAAACAAATTGCTCAATGTTTTAATTAAATAAAATAATCTCCAAGTATCTGACTCACTGTTTTCTATCTAATTTGTCCTAAAGTTGCCACAATGTTCCAAACTTCCCCAAATGATTTGTGAAACTATTAGTTTGGTGTCTGTAATATAAAAAATCTAGAAAATGTAAATGTAGATTCATGAGCTATGATACCACAATATGAAACCCACTGAATCTACAAGTGTCAAATGAACCCATGTGTTTTCTTCTTGTTATTCTTCTTTATTGCTTTGGAAGCCAATAATCCTTATGGACAGTTTCAGACAAAACTGCATACTTCAGCACATGTGTAATTGTTGTCTCAGTGATAGGTGTTTTGACTCATAATGAATAACACTTTATGACAGACTCATCACTCAAGAAAACAAAGACAATTCCTCCTTTCTCCTTGCATTATTGAATTTATTGAAAGAATAGAGATCTTGCAATCAGTTTGTCATGGTTTCAAAGTTATCCTTTGAACTCTCTATGTCTTCCAGTAATTTTCAAGTTGCTTAAATTGCATTATTAGTATTTTTTAAAATGGGATGATACCAGCTGTGTCAGTGTGGTCTAATATGTCAATTTTTGGTATTGTCTGGGTCATGTGGGGTAACTAAAGAATCACTGAATCAGGTCACATAGGTACTTCTGGATGCTAATGATGAACACTCATAAATTTTGTGATAGTAATGTAAGACATTCCATTTGTATAATTGAACTTGCTTATAAATATATAGTAATTAAACTTACCTAAGGAATTCATACAACAAGCAAATACTTATTTTTTAAGTTTTACTATATAAATTCTATGTCAAATATATATATATTTAAAAAGATTATATATGTATTAAACAGGACAAATTTGATCATGACTTTCAGTTTTCTTAAAATGTATATGAAATATATATGAAACACATATATTTTTAAGTAAGAAAATTGAAAATCAGTGTTTAAGACATCTATCTTATTAAAATAGTGGCCCCTCTGAATGCACAAACATATTCATTTCCAAAAATTTCCAGAAGTTTCCAAAAAACAAAGCTTGAATTCATTGCACAAGAATAAAATGTTTTCCATTTTAAAAAGTTTAGAAATGAATCTACTTAAATGGAGTGACATATAGACACACCCTGGTGCAGCCTGCCATCATTCCACCAATTCTGTTTCACCGTTTTGAGAATCATTAGCCTCATGTATCAATTGGTCCTGCAATAGTTTAATCTATACTTAATGCGCTCATATTTTTTCTTGCCATCATTCCCTAAACATAGCATATAATCATGAGTTACATATTATTTGCATGGAATTGTATATTATCAGTAACTAGAAATGATTTGAAGTGTACAGGAGGATATGCCTAAGTAATGCATAAATACTTTGTCATTGCATATAAGACACTACTTTGTCAAATACTTTGTCATTGCATATAAGAACACCTTCATGTGTTTGCATCTGTGAGGGCCTTTGAAATCAATCCATTATGGATACCTATACCTAGGCAAAATTCTCTGTATAGCACTATCTAGATAGATATACCTGTGTATATACCACTTAGGTATACACGGGTATCTCTATCTAGATAGTGCTATACAGAGAACAAAGACATTTTAGAAATCACTGAGAGAATTCAGAATAGTTATTATTAATTAAGTTCCTCTCCTTTACTTATGGTAAACACACTTGGAGTGATGTGAGTAAAACTCAGAAATATGTGATCAAAGACATTTACAATGAAAATGATGAACTCTTACTTAGAACATGTGTATAGTTTCAGCACAGCGTGTTTCCCATAAATAAAATGTTTTCCATTTAAAAAAGTTTAGAAATGATGGTATCTTCAGTGCTCTGCATATGGAAATGTGATTGGAGTCTGGAACCCTGGCATTTTCTTAGTGGCAGTGACTCCTTTTAAGTCCAGTGAAACCTCCAAAATTACTGATAATTTGGCAGAGTACATGAAACCACACCACTTTGGATAATGCAAAATCCTGCATGCAACTGTCTTTGTATATTTGTGTTCCTTCAATATATTTTTATATGTTATCAAGAGTTTGGTTTAACCACATGTCTAACAGAATGTTATAAATATTAATAGTCTCAGCAAACAGCAAGGAGAAACTTCATGCAATGTAGTAATTTTCGTGTTTTTCATGGAAATGCTTCAATTGGCACAGGATAGTGAATGCGTACCCTCTGAGATCAAGTGCCATAACTTGAAGCAAATCATATAGAAGAAACGTTGTTTGAAGTCCCTTTCTTCGTATTAAAAATTCACGTATTTTTTTTTACATTCTGCTCCATAGTATGTCTTTGCTTATTTTAGTACAAAAGTAATGTGTTTTCCTCAAATCTTTAAACAAAATGGATGCTGCAAGATTTATAACACTTTCAGCCAGTTTGGTATGGCAGTTATGATAACGAATGAGACTGCTTATTTTAAACATCATTGCTATTAAGTATCGGCTATGTAGCTTTGGGCAATTGATTTACCTCTGTGAGTTGATTTCTCATCTTTAAAAGAGAGATTATTAAAAATAGATAACTGTTATGAAAAAAGTATAAATAATGTCTAGTTTTTCAAGGTTCTATTATATATGTATTATGTATCATTATAGTATGCTGACTTTAATTCCTTTAGATAAATTCCTAGGTGTGGTAATAGCTGGGTCATATGGGGGTTCCATCCTTAGTCTTTTGAATAATCTCCATATAGATTTCCATAGTGATTGCACTAATTTACATTCCCCAAAAAAGTATATGAGATCTGTTTTCCAAACATCCTCACCAGCATTTACTATTTGTATACTTGATGATTGCCAGTCTAAATACAGTTAGATAAAATCTCAGTGCAATTTTAAATTCCACTTTCCTGATTACTAAAGATATTGAACATGTTTCCCCTATATTAGTTGGCAATTAGTATATGTTCTTTAGAGAAACGTCTATTTAGTTCATTTACCCTGGTATTTATTGTATTATTTGTTTTGTAAGTTGAGTGTTTGAGTTCTTTGTTAGTCTGGATATTAACCCTCTGTCAGAAGAGTAGCTGGCAAAGAAACGTTCCCATTTGCTAAGTTTTCATCACACTCTTGTTTCCTTTGCTGTGTAGAAGCTTTTCTATTTGAAACTATCCTATTTATTAATCATTGCTTTTATATCCTAAGATATAGGAGTCTTATTAAGGAAGTTTACACCTGCACTATATGTTAGAGTGTTGATCCTGTGAGTTCTTCCAGCAGTTGCGGTTTCTGACTGACTCTTAGGTCTTTGATACACTGTGAGTTCATCTTTGTGTAGGATGAAAGATATGGATCTAGTTTCGTTCTTTCATAAATGGATGCCCAGTTTTCCCAGAAGTATTTGTGCATGTCTTCTTTCTCATGTAGGTATTTTTGTAAAGGAGTACAAAATTCACAATAGTCAAGTTATAGAACCAGCCTAGGTATCTATCTATCTATCTATCTATCTATCTATCTGTCTCTCTATATATTTATTTATTTATTTATAACACACACACACACACATACACACACAGAGTTCAACTCAGCCATAAAAAGAACAAAATTATGTCTTTTGTAGGAATATGGATGCAACTGTAGAATATGATATTAAGTGAAATAAGCCAAACTCAAAGTCAAAATTTGTGGGCTTTTTTTTCTTATATATGGAAGCTAAAGAGAAAAAGATAATAGAGACCTCAAGAACAAAGGAAACCAGTAAGTAGAAGAAGGAATCCATGGGAGGTAGGAGGAGAGAGAGAAAGGGGAGAAAATGAGGAATGGATTTGAACAAATTTTGTTATGTGCAGATATGACTATATAATAATTAATCCCTTATTATATGTGATCAAAATGCAACAATAATTTAAATAATACTAAGGGGAAAAAAGTTCTGTGTGCCAAAATTAGAGATAATAAGAATACTGATCACTTTGATGTACAATAGAACTTACTGCAAGAGAGTTAGCAAAGAAGAAAAAGATGGTTCTACCAAGAGACCAAAAATTCACCTCCTTGTTCATATTAAAAGAAACAAAACAACACATCACCAGTTATGTTTTGATGTGAGTGCCTAAGTGATAACACTAAAACCTAGCAAAATGGAGAAAATCAAGTGTACTATCAAATGCAAACCTGGTCGTAGGGAGCATCCCTGATGCAGGGGTAATGGAAGATAAGAGAGCCCCAGAAGACTTTGTTTCCCTGGATACAGAATACCTAGCTCACTGAGAATCCACAGTATCAGAGACCTGAGACTGTGTGAGGATTATACTTGGAGTTTTAATAGTAGCTTTGCTTGAGAGAATGAATTCATACTACCTACCCCCGAAATTCCCAGGGCAAAACCTATGGCAACATGGAACCATCTTGAGAAAGAAACCACAATAAGAATTCATGTTTCCCAAGGAGATGAATGGCTCCACATCTCCATCCCTGTGGTCCCAGAAATATTTCACCACACTTGAAAACAAGGATTATAGCCTCATAAGTCCCTCAGCACAACCAGAACTTTGGCACCTTAGCCAAGCTGTGCACTGAACTACAGCCACCTAGTGATTGAGCATGGCAGGGGGATTTGGTTGCTTACCCCAGGACCTGAGATGCCAGGGTGTCTTTCTTTTTTTTTTTAAATTATGGCCCACCTTCCCATGCTGTGTTCCTTCCTCTGCCACCGGTAGCATCACCTGGCACTACTGGGACCCTTGCACTTTTACTGGGGCAACAAGTAAGCACTCCCATGACCCTAACCTTAGCTCTATTGCCAGGTGTGAGCAAGGCAATATGGCACTTCCAGAGGAACACAGTAGCTCTTTATCAATATACCACCACCAAAAAAGAAAAAGAAAGAAAAAGAAAAGAACACTGAAAAAAATGCCTGATGAATAATTCAGGATAATAACAATAAAAAAACTCAAGAAAATATGAGAACATAGGCAGTTCAGCAAAACTAGGAAATCAATTCATGATATGAATTAAAATTCAGCAAAGAGATGGAGATCTGAAAATGAATAAAGCATAAATCTTGAAAATGAAGAATGCAATAAGTCACATAAAAATATAACTGATCATCTCAACAATAGGCTAGATCAAATAAAAGAAAGAATATCTGAACTTGAAGACTGGTGTTATGAAATATTCCAGTCAGACACAAAATAATAATAAATAAGAATGAAGACAGCCTCCTAGACATTTGATAAAGTATTGAAAGACAAATATTTGAATTTTTACAATCTTATAATACAGAAAAAGAAGAAAGGCATAGAAAACTTTTTCAATAATATACTAGGAGAAAACTTCCCTTCTCGTGTGAAATGGACATTCAGTGACAGTAAGCCTATAGTACCACAAATAGAAATCACCTCAATACAGCCTATTATAATCAAATGTTCCAAAGTACTAAACAGCATACACAAAATTTTCACTCTAGCTTTAGTCATATGTATATCTGATGCCATCTGAATATAGGGATTTAATGATGAATGATGCTCTCTTTAGTGATCACTATCTTAGAAAATAAACATAAAAATTGTGAATCTTTTAGATGACCAATCTCTCTTTTCGTAATGCCTTCCTTCTTTTGATACTTACACTGAAGTATCTGAAAAATAAAAGGACATTTTAACCTCATGAAATTTGAGAAACAGTTTTCAAAAATCCAATTTTTTTTTTCTTCTGGACAGGATGTGTTGAGTTTAGGTACGTGGTAATATAAACAATAGCTTACATAGATTTTATGGTGCTTTGAAAGTGACATGTGACACTTGGCTTCGCTAACTGCTTGGGCCTATGCAGACACCATCATTCATAAATCCGGAAGAAGCAAGCATGTAGAATGCTCTAACTGATGCTGTATTTTATTTTTCAGAGCACCAAATTCTTTATATATATATATAAATGAAACACCAAGGCAATTAAAATTCAGTTCAGAAAACAGTATTCTCATATTGTCAGAACTGTGGAATATCACCCCACCCTTGATATTCACCTTTCTCAATGAAAATTTCTTCTCCATGCCTACAAAGTTAATGGCAAACTCTTTAAATCCCCCTAATTTCTTTATTGATAAATGTTGATATTCACATTTTAATCTCAAAGCTTTTGTAAATGGACTTATATAACATATAATTTTTACCCATTTTTCATAGGCTATAATTATTTTATTTATTTTGCTAAGTACTATTTTCCATCTTTTAAGATACCGAATGTAATCATCCTAATGCTGATGGACACTGAAGTTATTCCTAGCTTATGGTTCATATGGACAATGTTGTCCTAAGAATTCCTGTTTTCTATCCATTGTTTAGGTACAAAGATTTATTTTTCTAAATTGGATCAATTTACCCCTCCATCTAGATTCTTTTGTGATTTATTAGCTTATTTTTCATCATTGACCCTACTACACATTGTCTTTAATTTATATCTTGAAAATAAGTGTTGAAATGTTATAGGATTTAAACTCTTGTTTCTTTTGGTGATCATACTTCAGTTCTCCCTGAACCCATAAACATGCAGTTAGCCCACAATGTATGCAGCCTCTGTATTCACAGATTCAACCTACTGCAGATTGAAAATGTGAAGAAAAAATACATTTGTACTTAACATGTGCAGACATGTTTCTTGTTATTTTGTAAATAATACAATATAACAAACTTTTATGCTACATTTACTGTATATGAAGTGTTGAATTATCTATAAATGATTTAAATCATTTAGAAAGATGTGTACGCAAATGAGTCATTCTTTCACATAAGGGCTTTGAAGATCTACAGATTTTGGTATTTGCAGGCATCTTGAAACCAATTTTCTGTGCATACAGAGACAGGATTGTACAATTTTACTGAAATAACAGCAAACAAGCATGTATGCTATTCTCTTTTTTTTCCTTAAATATTACATGGAGGATAGGTTTCCACTGAGGGTCACAAAGGCTTGCCTGTTCACATCTATAGCTATGCTTTTCTAATAACTGTACTTTGCATTATTGGCTTGAAGCACTCAAGATATCTAGGGTGTCTATAGGATGCTTATTCCAGATTAAAAGTTATAAGTATATAAAATAAAAATATGCAAAGACATTTCATGCAGACAGTCATTATAAAGAAGCTGGAATAGCTGTACTAAGATCAAAAAAGAAAATTTAATATAAATATTACTACAGATAATGGGATGTTTTATAATAATAAAAGGTTGAATACAATAGAAATGTACAACAATTATAAGTACTTATGCAATATAGCTAAAATTCATAAGATAAAGACTGATACAAATTTTAAAATTACAAAATTTAATAATAATAGTCAAGATATCAGTATTCCCCCTTTCTGTCAGCAATGAATAGTAAAAATAGCCATAAAATTATCAGGAAAATAGAATAATTACAAAATTCATAAAACAACTGAAGCTAACATATACCTCTGGAATACTATAATCAATTATAACATGCCATACATATATCTCAGGTACATAAGAAATATTCTTTAAAATAGACCAATAGTAGGCCATAAATCAAGCCTCAGTACTTGTAAAATGAAAGAAATCATATAAGACATATTATCCAACTTAATAGAAAGGATTCAGAAGTTGTGTTAGCTTTCTGTTACTGTGACAAAATACCTGAGAAAATCAACTGAAAGTGGGAATGATTTATTTGAACTGAGAGTTTAAGAGGAATCAGTCAATAATCGCTTAGCTCCAGGGACCTGTGGGGAGGCAGAACTTCCATGGCAGGGAAGCCATGGTGAAGCAAAGCTCCTCAGTCCATAGTGGCCAGGAATTAGTGAGAGAGAGAGGGTGGGGGGTAGGGAGAGGGAGACAGGGAACACAAAATAAAATAAACTCTTCATATCATGTCCTCATGACCTACATTGCTCACTTAGCCCCACCTCCCAAACACTCAACCACTTCACAATAGCACCACTAGCACAAAACCAAGCCTTCAACGTATAAACTATATTGGGGTGAGGGGGGAGCATTCCAGTTGCAAACTACAAGAGAAGTCAATAAAATAAATGTTTTGAGAAATTAATAAGGTTGAACAATGATTTCCTAAACAACAAATATGCCATAATAATCATAAGATAACTAAAATATACAGAGATGAATGGAAAATAGAGGCAAAACTTATGAGATAATTTGTAGCTTATGGTCTTCTTTGTTTGTTTTTTAAATTTATCATTATTATTTTTTAATTTTACTTCTTCTTTTTAGATATTCTTGCCAGTAGAGTATGTTGACATATCTAATTAGATTCCTGTGATTGTACATGATGTGGAGATTCATTGTGATGTATTCACATTTGTACCTAGGAAAGTTGTGTCAGATCCATTATACTGTCTTTTTTATTCTCATTCCCCTTCCCTTCCCTTCATTTTCCTTTATTGAATCCAATGAACTTCTATTCTTTCACTCTCTCCCTTTTGTTATCAGTTAGAAACCACATGACTTTTGGATTTTTTGGTATTGGTTCATTTCATCTAGCATAATGGTCTTCAGACAAATCCATAGTAAAAGTTATAAAGTGATTCTTCTATTAAGGCCAAGTAATATTCAGCTCTGTTTATATACCACATTTTCTTTATTAATTTATCTGTTGAAGGGCACCTAAATTTGTTCCATAGCTTAGCTGTTGTGAATTATGCTGCTATGAACGTTGATGCAGCTGTGTCACTGTAGTTTACTGATTTTAAGTCCTTTGGCCATATACTGAGGAGTAGGATTACTGGATCAAATGGTTATTCCATTCCAGATTTTCTGAGGAATCTCCAATCACTGCTTTCTAGAGTGGTTTTACCAATTTGCAGTCCCACCACCAATGACTGCACCCTTTTCTCCACATCCTCTCCAGTATTTATTGTTACTTGTATTCTTATTTATTTATTTATTTGTTTGTTTGTTTATTTATTTATTTATTAATTTATTGCCACTTGGACTGGAATGAGATAAAATCTCAATGTAGTTTGTATTGTTTTGTTTTGTCTTTGGGGTACCAGGGATTGAATTCAGGGGCACTTGACCACTGAGCAACATCCCCAGCCCTATTTTGTATTTTAGTTAGAGACAGGGTCTCATTGAGTTGCTTAGCACCTCACTTTTGTTGAGGCTGCCTTTAAACTTGCAATTCTCCTGCCTCAGCCTTCTGAGATGCCAGGATTATAGGCATGTCCTCCTGCATGCCTATAATTAGCATTTTAATTAGCATTTCTCTGATTGCTAGAGATGTTGAACTTTTATTTTCATATATTTGTCGACCATTTGTATTTCTTCTGTGAAATGCCCATTCAGTTCCTTTGCCCATTTATTGATTGGGTTATTTGGGTTTTCTTTGTTTTATGGGGGGGGGGGTGTAAGTTTTTTTAGTTCTTTCTATATCTTGGAGATTAATGCTCTATCTGAGGTGCAGGTGCAAAGATTTTTTTTCTCATTCTCTAGGCTGTCTCTTCAAATTCTTGATTATTTCAATTGCTGTGAAGCAACTTTTCAGTTTGATATCATCCCACTTATTGATTCTTAATTTTATTTCTTGGGCAACAAGAGTAGGTTAAGTCTCAAGAAACCATGTTCTTGTCTCATTCATAAGGAACTCCTCATTCTGCAATGATATTGCAACAATTCAAACACATCTTCAAGGCTTCAATGCCAATTTAAGTTCTGTTGCCATTTCCACCACTCCGCAGTCACTCCTTCACTAAAGGCTTCAACCCCTCAAGTCATTTATGAGAGCTGCAATCAACTTCCTCCAAATTCCTCCTGATGTAGATATGTGGACCTCTTCTCATGAATCACAAATGATCTCAAAGAGATCTAAGGGGTGAATCCTATCCAGAAGGTTTTCAACTTTATCTGCACAGACCAATCAAATGAATCACTAATAATGTCAACTACAGCTTTATAAAGCATATTTCTTAAAAAAAAAGACTGAAAGTGAAAAATATTCCTTGTTGCATGAACCAAAGAACAAATATGTTGTCAGGAATGAAAATGACATTAATCTCATTGTATATCTCCTTCAGAACTAATGGATACCCTAAAACATTATCAATGAACAGTAGCATTTGGAAAGAAATCTTTTTTCTCTAAGCAGTAGTTCTTAACAGTGCACTTTAACTATACAGTAAATAATGTAATAAACAGATGCACTGTCATGCACACTTTGTTGGTTCATTTATGGAGCACAGGCAAGAGTAAACAGTATAATTCTTAAGGGTTCAAAGATTTCAGAATGATAAATAAGCATAGAATTCAAAGTAAATTTACCAGTTGCCTTAGCCCACAAGTAGAGAGGTAGCCTGCTTGAGGCTTTGAAGTCAGGCATTGACTTCTTGTCTCTATCTGTAAAAGTTCTAGAAGGCATCTTCTTCCAGTATGAACCTGTTCTACCTCCACTGAAAATCTTCTGTTTTCCAAAATCATCAATTATCAACCTGTAGCTTCTACATCAGCACTTGCTGCTTCATTTTCCACTTATACAATGTGGAGACTTTTCTACCTTAAACTTCTGATGGCTTGTAAATATTCTTCTACAACTTCCTCATCTTGCTCAGCATTCTTGGAATTGAAGAAAGAAAACACCTTAGTCTGGATTAGGTAAAGTTTAATGTTCCAACCAGACCACTAAAACTGTCTCCACATTAGAAATGACTATTTCACTCTGTGTGCTTTTCTGTGGTACTAGGAATGAACTCAGGGCCACTCAAACACTGAGCAACATACCCAGCCCTGTTTTATTTAGAGACAGGGTCTCACTGAGTTGCTTAGCACTTCTCTTTTACTGAGGCTGGGTTTGAACTAGCAATCCTCTTGCCTCAGTCTCCTAAACTGATGGAATCACAGGAGTAAGACACTGCGCCCAGGTGTGTTTTAATTTTTAATTTCCTGCAAGAACTTTGTCTTGGTGTTTACAACTTGGTGAGTAGTTTCCTGGAAGATGCTTTATTTTAGCCTATTTTGATATATGACAAAACTTCCTCATTGAGTTCAATCATTTCTAGCATTTGATTTAAAGCGGAAAATGTGCGAACCTTTCATTTAAAAACTTGGAGACCATTATAAGTTATTAATTAGCCTACTTTAAATATTATTGTGTCTTGGATAATAGGGAAGAGAGGACAGATGAGAGCAAGGGAAAAGGAGCAGTCAGAACAGACATTTATCAATTAATGGCATTATCTTATACAAACACAGTTCTTGAAGCTCCTACACAATTATAATAGTAGCATCAAGATCACTAGTTGCAAATCACTATGAATATAATATAAATGAAAAATTTTAAAATACTGTGAGAATTAGCAACATTAGTTAGAGACATGTGGTGAGCACATGCTGTTAGTAAAATAGTGCCAATAGTTATGCCCAATTCAGGGTTGCCACAAACCTTACATTTGCAAAATAATGCAACATCTGTGAAGTTCAATAAAATATCCATGACTGTACTTAATATTAGAAGATATGATGTTAATAATGATGATGGAAATGTTTAAGTGATTTGGGGACTTAATTTTCTGTCTAATGGAATGATGAACAATAAATAACTCAACTGTCAAGAGGTAGATCAAACCACAGAAGCATGAGGTTGGTTCTATCTCAATATAATGGGGATGTGACTTAGTTGGAAAATAAAGAGTTCTATGGGCTCTTAAAAGCAATAGGATATAGATACGTCAGTTAAAAATTAAAGAAAGAAATTTACTTACATGAAATAAAAACAAAGTCCTTTGCATTCTATAGAAATCAATGAATGGATATTATCCATGGGACAAAACCAATGAGTTTGAATAGATATAGGCATCTCAGAAAGACAATTGATTCCTAAAAGACCAAAGTAGAGTGAAATATAAAAACTATGGAGAAAAAGTGGGAATCAGGATTGAGAGAAAAAGCACGAGTTAAGAACTGAGGGAAGGTAGACAATCAGTGGGAACTATAGCTTTTATTTTGCAATGCATAATATTTATCAAATACTTTGAGGAAAAAGTCAAGCATCAAATGCCATTAAAGATACCTCAGTCTGAATTTAGTTGAGGACCTCTTCCAAAAATCCCAGAAGTCTGGGGAAGTGGAAATGCTATTGATCTTAAATGAAGAAGTAATTCTCCCCCAAATGCCAAATTTTGAGAGAATACTCCTAGGAATTCTCAGTTAAAGTTCTCATCTGGATATAAGAATTACGAGACCTATGTTATTTCAACTTCCTACTATAAGCCCACACTTGTCCTGCTTTCAAATATTCCCAGATGGCAAAGAGACAATATATCACCCGTCAATAATCCACAGAACTAAGCATCTGGGAAAAACCCTTGTGAAAAGATACTGACAAGAAGTTACACCGAAAAGTACATTTGTTTCTTCAGGAATTCGATTTAGCTTGTTGTTCTTGGAATGTGTGCTACTGGGGATTGAGCCCAGGGCCTTCCACATGCTAAGCAATTTGTCATTTGGTAGCATCCCCCAACCCCTGATTTAGCTTTCTTTTACAAACTGCAGCATATGATTATGCTGTCCTTTAAACCATACTAATAAAAGGACACTCGCCTTTGTGCATGTTATAAAGTTCAGAAGAAAATATTAACATTCTCTTCTGGAGACAGAAATAATTAAGGAAATTGAGAAGAATCTCCTAGGAGAGTGTGGTCATCACTTTGTTATCTTTATTAGGGTCTTTTTACATAATCTTAATTAAATATTTAGTTTCTGGTCTCATTATCAATTCCCATGTGGTATTCAAAAAGATTTTTTGAAACTGATCCAAGTCACTACCAGTTGCAGCTTATTCAGTTTTAAGAAACTTAAAACTAAATTGCTCACACATTATATAGAATTTACTCAGTAGGAAATGCATATAATTAAATGGGCAGTTAAAGAATTTCATTGACAAACATTTATTCTTTCCTCAATTATTTAGAAAAATAAAAAGGAAAACACCAATCTGAATCAGTTATTTTGGAGCTTACTTAGTTTTAAAGATATTTACTTTATTTTTCATCATGATAAACCAAAAAATAGTCTATTACTTGCAAGAACAGCATTAATATTGATAGCTATATAATATTTATAGAGTACTGGATGCTAGGAAAAGCTCCTAGAAGGTTCATATATTTATGAACTTAATACAAACATGGAGAAAAATGTAATGAAAAAAAAAACAACACAAATATTTTCCTTTCATTACATATGCTCAACACAAATAGTACCTGTTTTCTACTCTAAACCTATTCCTCAACCCCATACACCTTTTGTTAACCACCCTAAGGTATTTTCTACTTAAATCACTTTCCCATTATAATATAATTCCTTGTTTTAGTCAGTTTTGTCCCTGCTGAGACTAAATGACCTGACCAACACAACTGTACAGGAGAAAGTGTCTATTTGAGGGGTCATGGTTTGAGAGGTCAAAACCCATAGATAGTTGGCTCCATTCCTCATGGCTCCAAGTGAGACAGGAACAACTTGGCGGAAGAATGTGGCAGAGGAAGCAGAGAGAGAGGCTACACTCTCCAGATATAAAATATATTCCCCCAATTAGCCACTGCCTCCAGCCACACCCCACTTACCTCCAGTCACCACCCAGTTAAACCCATCAGGGATTCCCTGATTAGGTTAGGACTCTCACAACCGAATCATTTCTCCTCTGAACTGTCTTGTATTGTCTCACACATGAGCTTTTAGGGGACACTTCATATCCAAATCATAACATTCCTCTATCTTGGCTGAAGTTACACGAATCGTTAAAATAAAGCTCAAATGGACACTTGTCAACGTGTTCTTATATACCCTATCCTCTTGGTTTCTACAAAGTTAAAAATAAACTTTAAACTATGTTTAGCTTTCATCCTTTTTTGGGAGAAGAATACTAGGGATTAAACTCAGGGGCTCTCAACCACTGAGCCACATACCCCCAGTCCTATTTGCATTTTTTTTTTATTTACAGACAGGGTCTGACAGAGTTACTTAGTACCTCACTTTTGCTGAGGCAAGCTTGGAACTGTGAGCCTCAGGCCTCAGCCTCCTGAGCACTGGGATTACAGGAGTGTGCCACCGCACCTGGCTCCCATCTTATTTTTATGTCTATGATATGATATCTCCACATATTAGATACTGTCTCTGACTTACTTAGAATGATGTTTTGACTTGCCGTGTAGAACTAGGCAATATCAAATGTGTATAGTTCATGGTGAATGACAATCAGGGAACAAACAACTTCATGTTGAAGTGAGGATAATTCACACCTTTGAAAGTTGAATCATTTATGATACTTTTAGGCACTGTTCCCCTTAATATTTTTTATATGCAAAGTGGCTGCCCTGTTACATCAGTACATGTCCTTTTTAAATACATATTATTAATCATTTCTTTTTTCTGTAGGCAACATTGTTTTTGTTGTTGTTGTTGTTGTTGTTTCAACTGTATATAACATTTAGTATTGAAAATGTAGTAGCAAATCATGGAATAACTAGACAGGGCCAGAAAGCAGGGAAATCCATTTTGGTGTGGTATCATATGTAGGTGCATGGATCAAAATCTATGTTAAACAGGCATTCAAAAAATATCAAAGTTATTTAGCTTGAGCTGTAATTCTTTCTGTAACTTCCATTTGGGTTCACTCCCACCTTCTAATCCCCCTACCTCCTCTCTGCTACAAAAAGAATGGGTTGGAGTGTTCACACAGGTAAGCCTATGGTTTTATGTATCTGAAATGGGTCTTAATGGTGTGCATTATTATTTCTATGGCTAACCTCCTAAAGGGGCTCTATTTTTGAATAAGACCTTAATTTGAGACCATTGCCTGACCATAATCTATTCTTTTTCAGTACCTTTGTCATAGGTACTTGCCCAAAGTAATTTTTATCATATGAAACTAATGGGCTTCCTGGAATAAAGAGAGTCCAAGTAATGTTGATCTATGTCAAGTGATTCAAACCCCACATATTCATTACCATCACCACCATAACTATCACCATTTGAACAATTACCATATAGTAAGAATTCCATATGATTTGTCAAATCCACACAAATTTTCATACCAAGTACATGTAGGTAATTTCTTTATTTAATCTGAATTTTGAAATTGTGAAAAAGATTGGATCAGTTACTGTATTAGCCTACTTGATATAGCAATGGCACATATTATCTATTACTTTTACTATCCAAAATGATGGAGCCTGCTGAGTCACAGGGAATTGCTAGAGGAATTTAAGTGTGTGTGTGTGTGTGTGTATTTTATATATATATATATATATATATATATATATATATATATATATATATATATATATATATATATATATATATCTTATGATGAACAAGATATAGAAGAATAAATTATGGCATAAATAATAAATAATTTTAAAAGGGACCCTATAAGTATAGGGCAAAAGAGTTTAAAACTTAAGAAATCAGATCACATATGTATTCTATGACTGTTTTCTTATGAATAGTGATGTTGGACTATGAATAATGATGTGGCTTTTGGTGACAGATCAAAGAGAGTTAGATAAGTTATTCTACTAGGAAAAAAAACCCCACAAATTTGGCACTTATATCTGTGATTGGCATGATTCTCTTTTTCTAAAGGAAAAGGTACAAAAAGATACACACACACACACACATATATATATATATATATATATATATATATATATATATACATATACATATATATATATATATATACATATATATATATATATATATATATATATATATATATATATATATATATATATATAGTACCATTCATATTGAATAATAATAATAGTCATTGACCAGCAATCAGAAGCCATGGGCCCCAGTTGAGGTCTTATTCAAAGGCACAGACCATACCTGGAGGCTAATCATACACACATTAATGGGTACCATCAAGACCTATTTCAAATGTAAAAGATCCTATGCTCATCTGTGTGAAAATTCCAGGTAACTCCTTGGTCTCAGACTATGGAAAAAAATGGAAGTTGGGGATGATCACAAATGAGAATTGCAGGAAGGATTAAAATTCAGTCTGAAGGGCACAACCATAAACTTTCATACTTTTCCAATGCCTGTTTAACATAGATTTTGATTCATGCTCATACACCAAAACCATACAAAGCCATAAGCTAGCACACCAAAATGGGTTCCCCTGCTATCTGGCCCCTCCTGCATAAGAAAAATTCTATGTCTTCTCACTTAAATAAATACTTTTTGGTTTATTCTTCCCTTCCATTATTTTCCATGAATTTAATTCTTTAAATTTGTGAGATCAAAAAAACCAGAAGTAAATTGGTAAAGCAGGGAATCTAGTTTCATCTCAAAACTCTGGTTTCAATATCATGCAGTACAAATATGAGAAGAGAAAAGCTTCAATACTACTAAAGTTAGCATTTTGAGCAAAGGTGGGGTTTACAGAGTATACAGTATTTCCCATTATATTTTCTACTGTAGGAAACCTAGAGAAGTATTCCATGATGCAAAACATCATCTATGATCAAATAAGTTTAAAAAATGCAGCTGCATATTGAAGATCACTTCTGTTATCTCAGTTACTCAGGAAGCTGAAGCAGGAGGATCACAAGTTCAAGGCCATCCTGGGCAACTTAGTACAGCCTTCTTTAAAAATGAAAAATTAAAAATGTCTGGAGATGATCTTAGTGGGAGCATACTCTTGACTTCAATCACCAGGATCAGAAAACATAGTTTAATAAATAAAAAAAAAATTAAAAGAATGCTTGATGAGGTTGATATGAATATGAGAAATATTATAGAATTATTGACTGTTGAATATATTAATCAGTGTGTCTGTTAAATAAAGGACTATAAGTAATGTGCCTATGATGTAATATGAAATGCAAAACTTAGATAACTGTAGAACTTAGATAGACTTATTTTATTTATGTAAGATCTACACCTGGGACATAAACCCTAGACCTAACCCAGTTTTCAGCTGCAAACACAACTGAACTAGAACTTAAAAACCCAGATTTCTGAGGGGCAGTGGGACTAATGGACCTGGACAGAGAGACTGAGGCCTCTATCGCTGTTGTCCCTCCTGAACCAGACTTATCTAGCCCCATTTCCAGCGACCTAGACTTAAGACATATCACAAGTGAGAGTCTTGGACTCTTGGGTGCAGACTCAGGACTTAGAATTAGGATGTGTCTGAAGTGTGATTAGCATCAATTAAATATATTTGATTGAATCTAACTGTGCCTCAGACTGAGTCTGCAGTAACCTCTCATGACAGAGGTATAGTTTAAAAGTTTCTTAATGCTATTGTGTTTTGTTTTATGATTTAGTATATTGCAGCCTTTTATTATGGCAACATAAATTTTAGTGTCCAACCACATTTAGAAATAGTTAATAGCACTTAATCACTAGTCATTGAATGAAATACAGACTGAATTAAAAAAAAAAAAAAAAAAAAACTATGTTGGGATTATCCAAGAAGGTAATTAACGTAGAACTTTTAGACCTTTACAATTAGTTTGACAAGAAATTTTTTTTTTTTAATCAGAGTGCTTTTCATGACTAGTATGTTAAGACCATATTGGGAAATGTTCCTTGAGTCAAAGCATTTCATTTTATCACCAAGGAGGTAAGGTCTAAGGACAGGAAGCTACCTCTGTAATGTCACACTTCTACTTAATTTTTCAGTAGGGTTTTTGTTTAACTGTCAAACAATAAGAACAAAAAGAAAAATATTTTGTAATTCAGGTGTTCAAGACTTTTCAATATTTCTCAGTCTAATCAACATTAAATTCAGATATTTTTTGAAGAAAAAATTTATTCACAACATATTTTTGAAGGATGCCAATTTGTTAATAGTTTCTCAATAGCTTGGTGATTATTTTTCCTCTATGTATTACCTGATTTGACTGAATTGAGTAAATAGGAGTTTAAATTGAGTAAGTAAAAAAAAGATTCTTTGTTATAATAATACCAGTTACTGGGCTTGACCATCCATACATATGTTAAAATCAAGTAAAATAACATTGACTTGACACACTGGGTCATCACTAATTATAAAACACTTTATGAATATTAAATTCTGATTTGTTACAGTTCCCAAATTAGTATATAAAACAAGCAACAGATGAAATGCAAAATCATAAGAACTCAAGAGGTTTAGTAAAATGTGTCATAATGAAATACTAATTCCACTTCAATCATTCCTGTTCTACTTTCCCTGGAAGCACAATTTACCAAATCCATGAATAAACTATAACATTGATTTTTCTCCAATCCATTATGTTCCCTGGATTTCCAAGTGTTTTTCTCTGCTCATCATTAAAGAAAATATTCTAAAAAATGAACATTGAATTATTTATCTTGTGTTTACTTTTATTCATTCATCTGTTTAACATTGTAATTGGTATCCCTGCTTGGTTGACACATATTAAAAATGCAGTCCCCAGAATTAATTTATAAAATATTTTATTTGATTAAATTATACAAGGCAGAGAAGGGTGTTCAACTATGGTTTGTAAAATATGTAAAATCAAATGAAATATATTGAAGTTGTTGCTTATTGAATATAGATTTCAGGAAATATATATATTTTATATATATATATATATATATATATATATATATATATATATATATATATACCTATGTCCATCAAAATTGAATAATTCTAGAAGTTAAAAAATTAAGTTTGGATGTTTTTACATATCTTTAATCCATGACTAATAAGATGTATAGTGGAGAATGCTAATTAGCAAATATAAAACAAATTTCCTTATATGAATAAAAAGATTGATCCTATATATCCTAATATATTATTAGAATCAATGGTATTCACCTATTTATACTGTATTGAATAAATATGTTGGAGACATTTGATAAATATTCATTTTTCTCTAGAAATTTCCGCCTTCATATCCAGCCTCTTATTCATTTTATACAAAAAACTAAAGCAAACATGATTTCCTGATGAATAATGCAACAAGAAAATGAAGAAAACAAGAACCAGGAGTGTAGATGACATTTTATGTTCCTTATCTTTAGTAATTATGCAGTTGTAACCTTGATCTCATTTTTTTTCCTCAAAATCTTGACCTAATGATGATATTCAATTCATATATGAATTGTTAAATTTTTCTAGAAGCTACAAGTTCTTTATGGGTTTCCATGTGTGAGGGATGCTGCCTCACACATTCTATCAAAACTGCTGTCCTACAGCCAGTGACTTCCATGTTGAAAATTTAATGGACCCATCAACTAGAAGTATGCTTGATCTTTCTGCCATCCATGCAGATTCATCTGATTCTTATCATATTAAACATTATAGATAAATGAAAATATTTGTTAAACATCAATATGACCCATTCATTATATTTGATAATTTATATATTAGTTACCATAGAACTAGAGGAAGTAATGTTTAAATTTAAGAAACAATAATATACAGATAAAAGAAAAAGTGGAATTATTTTCTGGTCAAGAAGATTCATTTAAGTGGAACATAAAGAGTACATAGTTTCATATAACTTCCAAATATCTGGTATTAGTAACTGGATAGGTTGGAGCTATCTATTTTAATATTTTAATATGCATGTTGCAGATATATTGATGTTACCTGAAAATATAATGCAATTTTAGACATGCTGAATTTGAGATATCTCACCAAATAAGTACTCCCTAAATTTGAGAGCCCTTGGTTTTATTTAGCACCAGAAGCTTAGGGAGAAATTAATCTACTGAGTAGAGTAATCACAGCATAAGTGTAGTGGAATCTGATACTTAATAAAGGACACAAGATGAAAGTGAAAATGCATGGTCAGAGAAGTAAATGTAAATCAAGAAGAGGTTGTGCTACCACAGACACCAAGGAACCGCATTGTGTTAATTTTGAAGTACTAACTAACTACTCCCTGGGTGGCAGAAAAATCAAGCATCCTTCTAGTTGATGGATCCACTAGATTTTTCAAAATGGAAGTCACTGGCTGTAGGACAGCTGGTTTAATAGAGTTTGTGAGGCAGCATCCCTACTGAAATAGATTTAACCATGTGAATGTTTTACAAAAGAGACACAGATTGCTTGGATTATCCCAATGTAACTTCACTTTGAATGTGGGTGAAGTTATTGCTACTGGGCATCCACATAAAAACCAAAGTCAGATGGCTTGAGAATATCTTAAAATTAATAAGTACTGAACTATAAATAGTCATCTGGATTAATATTTAAAGATATTCTTACAATAGAAAATAGATAGCCAGAAGTGAAGTATCCATTAACTTTCTACAGGGATAAATAAAAATAAGTTCATTTTTTTAAAATCTAAGATTGTCTCAAAATGTTCAGTGCAAAATCTAGAGAACAAGCATTCAAGAAGCAAAAATTGATCATAATAGGTTGTATGATGCATTTTACACAGTAAAACCATTTTATCAATACACTCAGAAAAGCATAAGTTTTAGAAAAGTGAAGGGAGAAAAGAAACTGAGATAAGTATTTATAGGCAGAAATTAATGGGGATTAAAACAAGATAAAATATTTAAAATATTTTACAAATATCAAGCAAATGAATTGTTAATATTGATATAATAATAGAGAAGTATAGAACATGACTTCATTAAGAATGTTTACACACAAATGGAGGACTAAATTTTAACATCTATTTTTTAAGGCACTGATAAAGTTAGAAAAGAGATACTACAGAGGATGAGGTCTATGGAAGGCAGAAAATATACATTCCACATGTATATCACTGAAAACACCAACATAAATATTCATGGAAATAAAAACCAACAATTAAAGGGAAATTTGAAGAAATCTTCGCCAATGTAATTAAAGTCTGATTCTGGTGATTTAAGAGGCCCCTCTATGTAATGCCAAGATATTAAAAGGCTTAATCTCTAACCTATAAATTGCTCTTTTCAAAATTATGCTTTTATAACAATTTCAAGGGCTCACGATTCTATAACACGCATTCCCCTCCTCAGGCCCTATGTTGCTGTTAGCATATGTGTTACACCTGTATAATTTCTCTGGGTTGCAGGGTGGGTTCATATTAACGCCCTGAGTCTTCTCCTTTCAGGATACTGTTTAACACAGATGATTTGGTGGTAATGTGCACAAAAATATGGAAGCAAGAAGTTGAACCAAATTTCTTAATAACACTAAATGGTTTGGCTCAGCTGTTTCATACATCATTTCCCATCACATTTCACTCATGAAACAGAATCATATGGCCACATTTTCAATATCAGTTGGTCATAGGATCATGCCCTCTCAGGGTCACGAAAAAAAAGCAAAATATATATGAGTAATAATACAGAATACCATGTTAAATATAACTTGGTAATTCTGAACTTTCAAAGTGTAGAAATATGCACACATACATATGCATACACACATAAATATAATATATAGGAAGAAAGTACAGAGAAAGAAATATGTTGAATGTATACAAAATAAAATCAATTTACCTATATGAATGAATACCTCCCTGTCTTCTGATTTTTTTCCCACATAATGTAATGTGATCAAAAGTAAATAAAGCCACATATACAGAGTTCTTATAAAAATAATATTTCTAAATTAATCCAGCTCTTGTTCAATAGAAGAAACAATCTTAGATGTGAAACAGCTCAGGTAAATCCCTCCTTCAATAATCTTCATGAAAAGAAAATGTTCAAAGACACAGCACATTAAGAAAAAATCAGAATAACTCTGTTAATCTGTCATAAAGCAATTATTATTAAGTTTTGAAAAAAAAGGAATGATGCAAAATTTAATTTAGCCGAGTCATATGTGTACTTACAAAACAGGATGTCAGTGAAAAATTACTAACAAAGTATATTACATTATGTAAGTAATTTTATGAAAGTAATCTGGCTGCAAATATCATGTTAAGAAAATCAAAACCACCATGAAAGTGGAGAGTACTTAAAGGGAGTAATCTCATGCTAAGTTTTTCACATTAAACTGAATATAGAAAAAAAGAGTAGTGATATTCAAGAAATAGGAGTTTATGCATACATGTAAATCTCAACTTTTGACCCAGATAATAATAATATCATTTTATAATTAGCAAAATGTTCAATTAAGATGTTTACTCTAAAAATCGAGATCGTTATTACACACTCATATGAATTATTTAAGTCAATAATTGACAAGTATTGAGTGGATCTCTTGGACCTGACATTGAAGGCAATGGTGAGGATGTGAAAATATCCATAACACTTTACTATTCTAGGTTGAATTTGTAGATTTGTAAGAGCCTACTTCCTGATAGAAACACAGGTAACAGAAAGTGCAAAAATATTGAAAACAAAATCAAGTTTAAAAATACCAAATGAGCAAAAGAAGTGACAAAAAAAATAAGATTAGGTGCTAAAATATTAACAGATTTTTTTGGTTATGGACCTTCATAGAGATTTTAAATTGTGTTTAGCTGTGCATCTTTCATTGACTTTATTCATTAAGATTGTTTTAATAGACATCTATGACCATTACAAACATAAAGTAAATGTGTGTGTATGTAAATACGTAAAATTATAAAGCCCACTGAATAGCAACCAGGATCAAGGTTAAGTTAAAAAAAAATCTAGTCTTTACTTTTATTCATTAATATCTAGCATTGGCTAGACAAATTTGGATGTACTAATGGAAAATATTCTCCTCTAAAAATACTAGATTCCATTGTAACTCCATCATTGTATTAAGCAATATGCAAAGTATTTATCATATACAGAAAGAAATATACATCTTACTCGGAGGAATGTAGTTTCTCCATTTAAAAAATAATTGTAAGATATATACTTTACAATACTAATCCTTCAGGAGAGGTGACTTCCTAAGTCACTAAAAGTATTAACCAAGGAATAAATGGAACAGTTCATCTTCTAGCAGGGTAGATTTAAAACTTGTTAGTGGCTCAGAGATGTGTTTCCTTAGTCAGTGTTTCTTCACTCTAGTTTATTAATCTTCTGTTTCTGTTCCTTTTCCTTTTATTTAATATAAATAATCACCAATATTCACACAAAATCAACATAACAATTTCATTAATGTAAAGTCTACTTAACTCTTGAAGTCACAATTCTTTCCTCTGCCTGTGCAGAATGAATTTCTCATGGCTTATTTGACACACACACAAAATTTACATTCTGTAATTAATCTGTAAGAGATGTTCTGATTAGCTCTCCAAATGAAGGGCACAAATTTTGAGTAAAATTAGATAATGAAGGCCATGGAATTGAACTTTTGCTTAAGAGGAAACAAAAGAAGATATTGTTTATATAAAAAAAGAAGTAATTAGCAATTAATAAGGGGCTACACAGAAAATCTCTTGGAATTTTTCCACTGTTGTTATTTTTTCTTTGTGATTAATATGTTCATTTTTCCCCTGAGTCCTCTCAGTCAGATATAACAAAATATGGTTCCCACAATAACTCACCATTCTAAAGGTAGTAAAGTTCAAGTTCAAGACTCCAGCTGATCCAAGTGACTGGTGTGGGCCCACTTTCTCATACAGAGACACCTCTGGCTATGTCCTCACATGGAGAAGTGGGCGAACAAACTTCCTTGGACCTATTTTATAAGGACACCAATACCTAATTGCTTTTCAAGGCCCTCACTCCTGATAGGAGGATTTGGTATTACTCCCCACATACAACTTTTGGAGGAGACCCAGAGTTTTAGACTATGGAACATTTTGTGTTTCTAAATATATAGATTTGTTTTTCTTTCTCATCTTTCCCATACAGAATTTTATCATCAATTATCTTTATATTTTCAGTAAGAGTAAATTGAAGCCTTCTATTTTACCATCCAAAACCACTGTAAACATTTTTATTCTCTCCTCACATTCCACATGCCATCTTTAGAGAAACCCCACAAGTTCTACCTTCAAAATACATCTGTAGTCTGGTCTTTTTATTATTATTATTATTCTTTTGTAAAAACAACTTTAATCAATACTTTATTGAAAAAAATAAATATATATTTTTAATTTGTTATAATTAGTTTTATGTGACAGTAGAATGCATTTTGATACATTGTACACAAATGGGGTACAACTTATCCTTCCTCTGGGTGCATATGGTGCTAAGAAGTCACACCAGACTGAGTCCCCTACACTTCTTCCAAGTTATCTTTATCTGTCATGTGGAGAAAGAGTCTATTGACCAGGAGATATGAACACTCCCCTCAGCTTGACTACATTTTCATCTTCTTTCTTCCTTATAGAAGTTTGCTGACCTCCCTTTTCCTAGATCACTCACCCTTAGACAACTTTCCATAGTGAATACCTCCTGAGCCTCTACGAAAAGCAAATCTTCTATCTCCTTCTTTCTCGTTCTACATATCAGGAATGTCTTCCTGCAGAACCTGTTAGCTACAGGCCTTCCTCTTGGAAATTGATCATCTAGAAACACAAAGCCCCTATCTCCAAGTGCTGAAAAGGTAGGAACTTAACTTCCATGGGCTGGGAGCCTGTTTGTAAAAATGTAAGGAAGGACCACATTGACCAACTGCCCTCTGGTTCTCTTCTACCCACTCACCCTAGAGCTGAGTCTTTCTCCTCCCTTTTGATTCAGTGAAGCAGAGTTTAACTTGTCTCCAGGATTGCTGTAGTCTACCATAAAGTATCCCTTGCCAGTTTGAACCATTCAGGGCAACTATTCATTAACACTCCTTATAAAGTAGCCTTACCCCACTCAAGGGCACTTGCTTTCCTTTTCACCCTGCTTTATGATTTCTTTTCGGCAGCACTTACCACCATCTGACATACATACCTATGTCTTTAATTTCATGTCTACTGCCTAAAACTGTGTATAATAGCTTTTATATTTTTGTGTACTGATTTCACTGTTGCTGGAAGAGTGCCTAAAACACAATGATCAAGTAATAACTAAAAAAGTAGATAAAAGTGTCTTTAGATAGCCTATTTTATTCCAACTTACTCTGAAATTCAAGGAAGGAACTTTTGGTCTTGTTGCTATATAAGAGTTTCTACAGAAAGGATATTTTATGTTTCATACTGTTTCCCTTTATTACTGCTCAGAACTAATGCAATTTATAGGGAGAGCTAACAAAAAGAATGATTCTTTTGTTGTGGCTGTCAGAATAATACATAAAACACTCTTGTGAACCTGTAGAAAGAGTAAATATCTGGGTTTTTTTAAGAACCTAAATTGTACAGTGTAGAAAAAAAACCAACTTTTTTAAATCATAAAATCCATCTGTATTTTATATTACCTACTCTTGGCAAACCTAGATATAAAAAAGTATGAAGAAGTCAAACATTTTAGCTCAATTTGTTTGTTTTAATTTTATGGATAGGATGATTGCAACATTTGGTTTTGCACTTTAATTTGGCTGTTAGAAAAAAAAATGAAGTGAACAGTCAGCCTGTTTTTAGCAATGACAAAGGAGATATATTTTTCTGAGGTAATTTTCCTTTTTTTAAAAAAAATTCTAACTTCTCATAAAAAATCAATCAGGTAATCATTAAATACATATGAAATAAAACACTTAACTTTTTTTTTCTAATTTTGAAAGCTATTGTAATTTTTATAAGTAATTTTGCTTTCAAAATTACTAAGCAATACATTTCACCAGTTGTTGTTAGGTAATATAAACCAGTTTTATTCTAATGAGCAAAAAATTTCTTATCTGTTTTGCTGTGAGACTTTTCAAACTAAGACATGCAGCAGCATGCTTGTGGAACATCAAACCAAAGAGGGAAAAAAATCATCTGGAAGAATAAGAAATTTAATATAAAATTATTTGGTAAAGAAAACTAATTTGGCTGGATAGTTGGTTAAAATATGTTTTACAATAGAGTTCAGAAATGACAAAAGTCTACACATAGTAAAATAAAATTTTGGTCTCTTAATTAGATATGTTTATATTTTCTCCTTGATGTAATGTGTCTGATAGAATTGTTTTATCTCTTTGTTAGATGGTATTATTGGGGATATTCTAACAACTCATGTCATCCAGTCCTTGAACCTAATCAGAAAAATAGAGATTATCTATTCCCTGGACTAGGATGAATTTCAGGATTTGTGGTTAAGGATGGAGAGGAATTTAACATAATTTTTATGCTGTATAAAAGCTTAATATGAATATATTAGGTTTCTAATAAGTGAAGAATCTGAGCAAACATAGGTTTGATATTCCCAAGAGAAGTATAAGTTTTATTCCAGTTTATCTTTGAGATCTATTAATATTCCATAATTTGATGTGATATTTCCTTCCACTTAACATTTAAAAATGTAAATAACCATGAATATGGCAGCTGTCACTTTCTAAGGAAAACTCTTATGGAAACCAAGGAAATTCCCTTGTAAAGGGTAATTCAAGTTCATCTGAGCTTATGAAGTTGAAAGTTGTTTGTAGAATATAAAGGGTCAGTAGCTCAAGTCCAACATCTGGTCAAGGTTAATGTTGCAAAGGCTTTGGGGAATCACTTTGATGTTTTTGCAAATATTATAGATTGTGTGTGTGTGTGTGTGTATTTTAATTACATACTCTCCATCCATACTTGATTACTAAGGCAGACATTCCTGATCTTATTCTCTTTCAAGGCATTTATTAGTGTATAATAATATTTGATATTTACAAATGTTACTAATCATATTTTTATATTACATTTGTGACAAAGCATTTAAGATAGTGATCTTGTAATTAGTTGTGTTTTACCAAGGTCATTTTACTTTTAGGTTCATTATATTCTGTTCTATCTTATGAATTAAAATGAATGTATTATACATATGGCAAAAGTTTCCCCTCAAAAAAGTTGCAATGAGCTAGATAATCTGCTGTAAAAAATAAACTGCAAGGAATTTTTTAAAACTTTTTAGTTTATTAGAACTTCTATACAGTATTTGATAGTATTTGAATGTTAGCATTGAACATGAAAGGTTGCTATAAATTATACAAACTTTTGTAAGGCTCTTTTGTTTGCATCTGTGGTGTCTCATCATACTGTGCTATGAAAACAGAGTTGACCTTGTGAATTACTTCTGTTTAATGCCATGCTAGGTGATGACTGCATTATGTATCATCAAAGTATTAAATATTTCTGTTTAAGAAATGTTTCTTAAAGTTGCCAATGAAATCGAGATGTTAAGTGAAAGTCACAAATGTGAACTCACAGTCAAAAATATATTTGTTACCAAGTCTAAAATTCTCGGATCATATTAAAATGCTAAAACATTGGAAAAGACAAAGAGAATTACAAAGGAAAAATGGAGTGTTGTTTATCTGTGGTTTCTGGAACATTAGAATGTGTTATTTCTTATCATACTTATTGTCTTGTGCATAATATGTTGAAAATGTGTGATAGAATATTTCAGTCTTTTACAGCTACTTGATTTCTGTTCCATATAGACTACCACATATTTAAACAGAAAAATGAAATCGTTCTGAATTTTAGAGAAGGAAAGAGATGGTTTATTAATTAGTGAAAAACAAACAAAAATACCCAAGAATGAAGTACTGCAGCTCTGTACAAATTTCCCAGGTACCTGTACTTGCTCTGTGCTACACCTCAAGTAGAATACTCAGGAGTCTTTCCGTTGTCTCCTTTTTGTAATCGTGGTTTTTATAGCCTCTGTGCGAAATCTTCAGTGGATCTTGGCTCAATATTCCAGCCCCTACTATATATCTCCCAAGACTAAGATTTAACCTCTTTTTGTCATTCAATTCTGTTGTGGAATGATTCAGTGTGGATAATGAGTTAACGTTTTTAAATGCGTTAAGAATTTGAAGTACACGGAACATCAGGGATCAGTGATTGTCACTCTAGCTTTCTAGGAGCAAACCTTATTTCACATTCTCCATACCTCCCCTTCAGGTCTCTTCTGAACACTCCAATCTATAGTTCCATTTAATTGTCATGGGAAGATACATTTTATCTTTTCATTCATAAGAGCAAAGCTCTCAAGATGCCATAATACAAAAGAAAACTCTCATCTCTTGTTAAAATTCCAGATATATAGAATACAATCTCTGCTTCTAAATTTAATTTAAACTGATGTCTTTCTTGGACTTGATAGTCCCCTGCCATCCGTCAAAAAAAAAAAAAAGCAGAAAAGGTGATCTTTACAAATCTTTAGATGCTACCCAAACAGTTAAAAGTTAGCACTTTCTTTTTCTGTGTTCCCCTCTATCCAGCACATACACTGGATTATCCATCTCCTAATCTACCTTCTAAGAGGGAAGAGTAGAAGTATTTTGTTTTACTGTTACTTTTAATATTTGTATCTCCAATACTTAGTTCAAGATGTGTAATTAAATAATCATTTAATAACTCTTTTCTAAATAAGTTTTAAAAAAACAATGAATAACACTTGAGTAAAGTAAAAACATCCTATAAAAACCATAAAATTGAGCATATTTTCAAAAGTAATTTGAAGGAATAATCTCCCCATTATTCCATCCTCCCTTTCATTAATTCAAGATTCAATTAATATACTTTTTAATAATGACATTTCCTATTTAAAAGTGGAGCATTTTTATTTTTTCCAAAAATTGATGTTCGCTATATATGAAGAAGGTACTCTCTAAGCGCTCTGACAGAAGATAATGAGCTTAACCTCCAATAAGCTATATAGAAAAAAAGTATAAGTGAACCAGTTCATGATGACAGATAGAATCTGTGCTTGTAGACTCATAAAATGAATTAAAAACATAGAAGAAGACATAGAAGGGTGGAAGAAGAGAAGAAAGAAGAAACAAAGAAAGAGAGTTAGAGGGAGAGAAGGGATAAGGGAGGAAAGAATAAAAGATCTGAACATGGGAAAGAAAAATTACAATAATTCAGAAAAGTACTTAAAAAATGAAAATGAGGAGCAGGTGCACCATGCTCATCTTAGATAAGACTTTCAGGGATAAAGTTTTTCTCCCACTTCTTCATTTTATCATCACTGTCATGCCCATAACAATAAAAAGCTGGACAAATTGACAAATTTATCATTTTGACATGCAATTTTCTAGATCCCTTTTGCAAAGCCATGCTTAAGTTGTGAAGTTATTTCAGTATGAGAATAAAGTGATTATGAGGCTTTATAGATATTTATGTTGGATTAGATATTTCCTGCTTTTAAAACT
Organism: Marmota flaviventris; assembly: GCF_047511675.1. Lineage (NCBI taxonomy): Eukaryota > Metazoa > Chordata > Mammalia > Rodentia > Sciuridae > Marmota > Marmota flaviventris. The sequence continues at coordinate 27,414,738 of NC_092506.1, forward strand.
GGGCCAGTGGTCCTGAATTTTCCATATGACTTGGGTACACTTTATATGATTGAAATTATAATGACTAAAATAATTATAGATCATAGAAGATTGTGTCCTTAGAATACTAAAGCAGGAAATCACTCTACATCTTTGTGAGTATGCTGCATATTTAATGTATTTTTGGTTATTACATCACTTCACTATTTGCTATGTAGCAAACCATCTTAAAACTGAATGACTTAAATCAAAATCTTTTAAACTTATAATTCTACAGGTTAGCAATTGGGAATGGTATCAGCTGGGTAGTTGTTCTGATTCTAACAAGACTAGCTAATCTTCGTTGAGCTTGTTGTACATCTACTGTAGTTGGTTTGGTTTGAGGATTTTTATGTCCTTGACAGGATTTATGGGAGAGCATGACCACATGGCCTTTCAACCTCTAGCATGCTGGCTGGACTTCTTCTCCTGGTTGTTGCAGAATTTATCAGCAAATGAGTAATTTATAATGTTTATCCACTAATCAACCTTCTGCTTGCTTCACGTTTGATGATGTTCAAGTGTCTGCTGACATTCACCAGGAAATTTTCAGACTGCAGAAGTTAAAAAAAAAAAAAAAAAATATATATATATATATATATATATATATATATATATATATATATATATATATACTCTAATTCTATGGAGAGAAAAAAACAATTGCAGATGCTTTTAAAATTTACTCAAATACTCTACAGAGTTCATAGAAAGGCATAGGGCACCGCTAAAGACCCTGTTTCATTCAAGAATATCGAGGATCATTCATCATTTAACCATTTTTGTTTTTAAAGAGAGAGAAGAGAGAGAGAGAATTTTCCAATATTTATCCTTCAGTTTTTGGTGGACACAACATCTCTATTTTATTTTATGTGGTGCTGAGGATCAAACCCAGCACCCCATGCATGCCAGGCGAGCATGTCACCACTTGAGCCACATCCCCAGCCCCAGCATTTAACCTTATATGTATTATATGGGATGGGCTTGAGTTTGGGGGACCTGACTTTGTCTCCTTTGCCTTCTCCTTTTCCTTTCTACTTTATATCTATTTTCGTTAAATAATAAAATTAATTTAAAAAATGATGCTCAAGCTTCTCAAAAATTTGCAAGTTTTCATTAACCTTTATGCTATTATATTTACGTATTTTTTCTACCCTATCAGTTAAAGTTTCCTTCAGTTATTGATTTATAATATTTACTTTTTTTTAAGACTTAAAGGAAATCCTTATTCATTCACATACCCGCTTTCCTGTATAGATTATTCATCTATTCCTCCAAGTCCCTGCAAAAGAACTTTTTTTCTGTGTGTGCGTGCACACACACACACACACAAACCTACACACACCTGATTCCCTATGTAGACAGTTTCTCAGGGGACAGAAAGGAGGATATTCAGTATGATTACCAGTGGGTCTTAGGATGTGGGAAGGGTCAGTGGCAGTGAGAGGGAGAAATCAGATATGCTTTCTGATTATTGTTATTTGCCTTTTATCTTCATATCATTTCAAAACTACAGAAAGGTTAGAAATCACTCCTTTTCACCCTTTATGGGGGTTGAAAAGGAATCACTGTGCCCATTATCAATAACTGTTTATCCCATTTCTCTAAAATTTATAGACTGAAGTAGCATCAATTTTATATTTGCCCAATTCCCAGGCCAACAGTTTTGGTAGTGCTTGCTAAGACAGCATTTGTGATGCTGTTGGGCCATAGTTCTTGGGATTCCTGAGATGCCTCATTTACATGTCTGGTGGCTGCTGCTGGCTTTGGCTGAGCCATGTGTGTCATCAGTGAACCAGGACTTTGTCACACAGCAGGCGTGCCTACTGAAAGTAGAAATTTGAAGCTGCAAATCTCTTTGTTCTATTAGGAACAAAAACCACCTGTTTTCCTAATTTTTTCTCATTGTATCTGTTTTCCTGGTATATCTTTGCCCATATACTTATTTATACGTTTCCTAATCACTTTGTTTCATTTTTTTAATCTTTTTTTATGACATAGACTATACCTTTTTGACTTAGAATATTCAAAATTGTAACATTTAATTTCAGTTTATGTATATTATTGATTTCACTAACAAAACAATTCTGTCTCAACCATATGATGTTTAATTTTATGTGTATTGTGTATATTATACAATAATTGCTATTTTCGTATATGGAAAATTCGTTTTTTGTACTAGTGATGACCTTCATGCTTCTTCGCTCTTTAATATGTTCCTCCCTTGCTTTCTTATTATCATTTCATTACCTGTTGGGAGTTATGAATATGATTAAAACTGACAGGGCTTCCAATTTCCTTGTGCTTTTTTTCTCCCATTTATGGATTTACATTATTTTTATTTTGTCAAAACACATCATCTCTCTATAAATGCTCCACCTGTACCTCCATCTTTGTTACAGTCATATACATGGATCTGTAGGTATGCATGTTTATGCTTCTGTGTATGTCAGTGCATGTGTGCACAAATGTGTAGATTATATATTCTGTGCATATGTGCATATACATGTGTTTATGAATATATAAATACATATATTTTTTCATAAACTCTCAATAGATACACTTTTTCTGAATTATGCTCACTTATGTCTCATTTGAAAAGACTAATTCCTAACAAATTCATTAATTAAATCCAACTGGAAGGTGTTATGGTTTGAATCTGGAATGTCCCTGGAAGGTTTATGTGTTGAAGGCTTGATTCACAGCTGGGGCTTTTAGGAAGTGATGGTAGCCTGATGTCAGTGGCTTAATCCACTGAAGGACTAATATTATTGGGAGGATTTAGAAACTGTGGGGATAAGGGCCTACTTAGAAGAAACAGGTCACTGGGTGCATGCTCTGCAAGGTTCTATTCTGTTGCCAGTCTCTTCCTTTCTCTCTTTCTGCTTCACAGCTACCATGAGGTGAGGGTGAGCAGCTTTCATCTGCTGTCCCCTTCTGTCAGATGTTTCTGCTTTGGAGCTGCTCAAACATGGACAAAAGTCTCTGAAACCCTGAGCCTAAATAAATCTTTCCTTCTAAATTTGTTTTCCTAGTACTTTATTCCAAAAACAAAAAGTTGACTAAGAGAAGAACTTATGCTCACTGCATTCCTCAGCTTTTATACATGTACACATGTTTATCTATATTCTGAGTGTGTGAAAGAGAGATCAGCTGTACTATAATTACAGATTCACATTGGTTTAGGTGTTTTTTAAATCAAATTACCTCCATTATATACTTGGCATTATGACTAAAAGATCCAACGTTATTGATAAGTATATTGTTATAATATGGACTGTGCAACAATTATTCTATAATGCACATAATATTTGGAATGAAGGTTCCTGCATGGAATTTTTCAGTAATTGACAGGTATGTCACATTGCAAATGCCTGTGAATACATGTTAATATCCTCATATGAAATGTACACAGTACAGAATAGAAAGAAAAATAAATAAATTTACTATGCTAGGATTATTGCATTTTAATATATTTTCTTTAATGTCCTTTCATTTTATGAGTTTTTCCCCCCCAGACTTTCAGAGAGTATTGGCTTTATTCTTTCCTCAGAACAAACACAAATGTACTCTTTAACAGTTATAAGTTTGGCTATATATTGAGGAAGTCAGAGATGAAGAATCAAAATGTTTGAAAGTCAAAACTCATATTATAAATATGCCTATGAGACAAAATCTACAGGGTAGCTGGGTATAACAACAGCAAGAAAAAGCAGCTTCTGAGAAGAAAACTCACTCTCTCAATTTGTATGGTATGTCTTTTTTGTAATATATCATATACATATAAAATTGGTGTTTATTATCAATTTTAATATTTTAAAGGAGGACAGCTTTCCATCTGAGTTTATACTTTAGTCTCACACCATTCAACACACACACACACACATGCACACACAAACAGAATTACACTTAAATCTGTTAAAGGTTTAAACAGGAAGGTGAAAAGCCCAGCCAAGCTATGACTAGAGGACAAAGCTCACCATTGGAACACTGGAAGTCACCAAGTACTTGGGAGATTATGAAATTAAAAATAATATTGAGACACATAAGTTTTACTCTGATTTTAAAGATCAAATCATGTGAACTAATGACCAACATGGTAGCAGAATAGAATTTTCAAGCCATTGCCCCTTCATATGCACATCAATGTGAACAAACTTCCACACATATAAGCACTTTCACAAGAGCTAAGAAATCTAAATAAGGTATTACAAATCTAGGTTTACCACAGAAAATACCCCTTGAAGGAGCAAGGACAGTTTTACATTATCTACTTCAGCCTTCTCTCAGCCTGCACACTGCAATGCAGAGGAAGACAATCTTGGTGTAAGGAGAGCGAAGTGAACACTCAGCTTTTCCATGCCTTGTAACCATAGACCCATCCCATGGCTTCTAAGGACTCAGGCTCCAGGCCAAGCTCTGTCCCAAGTCAGCCCCTATAGGCACAGGCGTCAGACCTCTCCCGTTAGCACAGTGGCTGTGGGGGCCAAGAACCAGCCATGACCCCAAATTCCCAGTGTGGTCTTTGTAGATTCAGGTTCAAGGCCTAAAACAATGTAAGGTTTGTCCCTGTGCATCTTTATTAGTATGTTTGTTATTGCTATGGCCAAAATACCTGACAAGAACAACTTAGACGGGGAAAAGTTTATTTTAGGTTCAAAATTTCAGAGGTTCAGTCCATGGTCGTGTGTGATTTTGCTTTGGGCCCAAGGTGAGGCAGTACATCACGGTGGAAGGTCATGGCTTAGGAAAAGTGCTCAGTTTATGGCAATAAATAGAGACAAAGAAAGAAGAAGGGGTCAGCGATAGATATCTTCCATGACCACACCCGCAGTGAGCAACCACTTCCAACCATGCCTCACCTTCCCCCAGTGAAAACCCATTGGTCTCTTTGGATTATTAATCTATCAAATACATTAATCATCTGAGAAGGTTATGGCTTTCTGTGATACCACCAGCTGGCTTACTCAGAACATCTGTACAAGTAGAATAAGGAAGAAGTTTCCCGTCTAAGTTCGTCCTATAAAGAATAGAAGAGGATACTTCTTTTTAAAGTACACAGACAACAATGCAAAGCCACAAGGATGACCAATTATAAAAGGAAGATGACATAATCAAAGAAGCAAAGTCTAGTAACTGACTCTAATTTAATGCAGATCTACAAAATGGTTCAACCCAAACTGTAAGTAATCATCCTAAAGATGCTCAGTAAGCTATGAGAGAATGTGAATAGCAATTAAGTGAAATGAGGAAAATAGATCATGGTCAAAATTAGAATTCAACAAATTCAAGCTATGAAAGACACACAAACCAATTCTGAAAGTAAAGAACACTAAATAAAATAAAAAAAGTATAGAGAGCTTGACCAAGTAGAAGAATCAGTGAACTCAAAGAAGGTCATTTGAAATTATCTATTCTGAAGAACAAAGTGGAAAAAAATAATGTAAACAACTGAAGATAACCTGTTGAAATGATATGGCAACATCAAGCAAATAAAATACACATTATCAAAGTTCCCAAACAGAGAAAAACAAAGGAGAACAAAATATATTAAGGAAATGACAAAATTTTTCAAATCTGGAAAGGAAAATGGATGTCCAGATTCATGAAGCAAAGGTACCCCAGGTAGATTAAAGGTAAAGAGAGCTTCACTGAGACCCATTACATCCAATAATTACTTTAAATATAAATGGGTTGAATAGATACAAACAAGAAAAACAATAGGAAGAATCCAAGTCTATGCTGCTTACAAACATTCTCTTTATCCCTAAGGACACACAGAATCGGAACTGAATAGATGGGAAAAGGTATTTCACACAAAGAGTAACCAAAAAAGAGCAAAAGTGGCTATTGAACCAGTCATCTGAAATAGCATTATTTATATTATTACATTATTGTTTATACTATTAACATTATATATAAATATATAAGACATAATATTGTGTATTCATCTTTATATATAACTTTAAACCAAAACATAGTGAACAATGGAAAATAATGAACAGCCCATAAATAATCCACCTATAGACTTCAACTGATATTTAAGAATATTGTCAAAAACACATAATGAGCAGAGTCTCTAAAACATTGGTGTTGAGACACTAAATATCCATAGAGTAAGAGATTTACAGAGGCCCAGGAAGTTGAGGCAAGAGGATTGTGACTTCAAAGCTAGTCTCTGTAAATTACTGAGGCTCCAAACAATTTAACAAGACCCTGTCTCATAATTAGAAAAAAAATTAAAAAGATGGGGGTGGGGGGTTCTGGAGATGTGACTAAGTGGTAAAGCATCCCTGGGTTCAACTCTCAGTTCCAAAAAAGCAAAAACAAAAACAAAAGCAAACCTGCAATTGGCAATTGTAAAACTACTAGACAAAAAGATATGGAAAATCCCATTGACATTGATCAGGGCAATGATATTTTTTTTCTTTTCTACACATAACAATAAAAGCATATATAGACATATGAGATTGCTTCTAAATAAAAACTTTCTGTCAAGTAAAGGAAATAATGCACAGATCTAGGAAATAACCTCTGGATTGGAGAAAATATTTACACATCATATATTTTATGAAATGTTAATATTCACATTATATAAAGAATTTACACAACTGAATAGCAAGAAAACAAATAATCCAATTCAAAATAAATCTTTTCAAACCTCTGTGAAGCCCCAAATCACCAAAAATGAGAATTTCATTCAGCTTGAGTCAGACTGATAAGCCTAAATTAGTCAAAAGTGTTGAAAACCCAGAGGCATTGACAATAGTGTGTAGAACAGATTTAAGGGCCCAATCTTGATGCTTGACATTGTTTATAGCAATAAGAGAATAGTGCACATATTGCCTAGTAGCTTTCAGAATTTCTTTATCTCTAATGTTTGGGAGCTGAAAGTGCTGCTAGCATGCAACAACCTTTTTTTTTTTTTTTGCTGGTTTATTTGTTTTGATTTTGTTTTATGGTTTTGTTGTTGTTGTTGTTGTTGTTTTTAACTAGGGATTGAACCCAGCATCGTTTAACCACTGATCTATATCCCCAGTGCCCCCCCTTTTTAAAAATTTTTCTTTTTAAATTTGAGATAAGTTCTAATTAATTTCCTTAAACCCTCACTAAATTGCTGAGACTGGATTTGAACTCTTTATTCCCCTGCCTCACCTCCTGAGCTACTGGGATTACAGGCATGGGCCACTTGTCACCAGCCAATGTGCAAGAATCTTACTGTGCTAAATTTGTTCACAAAGTTTCTCCAGAAACTTCAAGACATCACTTAGTCTTCTGAGTCCAAATCCCATCTTCTGTGTCCAAATTCCAAATCCAGACTGTACAATAAAGGAACTCGATATTCATGTGCACATTTTATATGTATTAAATAAAATGATAAACTTTGCCCTTTGAAATGGGCAAAGTACCTGAAAAGAAATTTTTCAAAAGAAACAATGGCCAAGAAATATATAGAAAATGCTCAACAAGGGGCTGGAATTGTGGCTTAGTGGTAGAGCACTTGCCTCGCATGTGTGAGACCCTGGGTTCAATGTTCAGCACCACATAAAAATAAATAAACAAAATAAATATATTGTGTTCATGTATAACTAAAAAAAATATTTAAAAGAGAAAGAAAATGCTCAACAAACTAAGCATTGGAGAAATGCAAATCAAAACCACAATGAGATATTACTGTTGGTGACGAGGAAGAGAAATTTCAACTCTTGGATAAATGAGAATATAAATTGGTGCAGCCATGAATGGGTAAAGAAAATATGAGGTATATGCATGTACACACACACACACACATTTATCACACAATGAAATATTATTAGGCCTCAGGAAAGGATTTTTATAATCTGTGATATAATAATAATTTAATTTGTAAATATGGAAGAGATGAAGAGAAATAACCCAAATATAGAAAGACAAATATTGCACTGATTCAAACACACATAGACTCTAAAAATGTTGAATTCAAAAGCAAAGAGTAGAAAGGTGAATTCCAGGGGCAGAGGGTTGAGAGAAATGGGGAATTGTTGGCTACATGGAGAAAGTTTCAGTTAGAGAAGATGAATATTTTCTGAAGATCAAATGAATAGCATGATGAATATAGTTAACAATATTGTATGCTTCAAATTTGGCAATAAAAAATGTAATTAATATTTCACCACACACACAAACATACATAAAGTGGCAACTATGTGAGCTTATGGATGGGTTAATTAGCTTCACTGACACATCCATTTCACAATGTATGCTTATTTCAGAACAGTATATTGCACACCTTAAATATATATTCAAATAGACATATATGTGCACAAATTTATATATATATATATATATATATATATATATATATATATATATATATATACACATAATGTATATACAGTATACTGATTATATATACAATATATGCAAACACTATATGGTCTATATATACGTATACATACAATGTTTATTTGTTAATTTTACTTTAGCAAAGCTGAGAAAAAATAAAGATACAAACATGCACCGAAATGTTCTGGTCCCATACAAGTGTAAAATGTCCCCAGATTATTCTTGCTGGAAGGTTTAATAAAAAATATGTTCATGTTAATGGCTCAAAATTCAAATACAGGAATAAGATATAATAAAATTTTTAAAAATCTCATTATTGTTACTGTTCTTAGAAGCTGAAAGTTTTCATTTTTAATTCTAGGAATATTTTTCCCAATAGCATAATAGTGCCATGGAGACCTACACAAATATGTGTATCCACTGCTATTGTTATTGGCTCAAATTCCTATCCATTCTGCAGTGGTTTATCATGTAGATCCCCAAAGCCACAGTTCCTTAAGCTCCCAGTTTATCTGTTTTTCAGTTGTGGTCACACAACCAATTGGCCAAGCAAATTACACTGCTCCCAAGAGATGTTGGCTGGAACAAGGTAACTTATATGTTCTCTCATAGAAAGTCTTATAGACTTTTGCTGAAATTAGAATACTGAAAAAAAGCAGATTGTTTTCAACAATCAAAAGCAATTTGTCCCTTTACTTTTGTTTTTCATGCCCAAATAGCACCCTTTGATCAGTGATAGATTCCACCAAAATGATGAATAAAAGTTCAGTGCATTACTTTAATAAAGAATATAATGTATTTACAAGCATTTTACACTTCCATGCAAACATTCTTTCAGTCTATTTTTTAATAAGTAACTACACTCTCTCGGACATTTTATGGGGTCATGGTGGTACATCATGTAGTTAAGATCAAATAGATGCAGAAAATAAAGACAAGATTGCTTCATTAAAGGTGTGCCAGGATCCAAACAAACACTAAAGTCGCAATGTAGGAATGTGTGTTCAACTTTTTAAGAAGGGAAAGTGTTCAAAAATCCCTTTTCAGGAAAGATAATGCTTAAGGGGAGGAATGACGGGGAAGTGGAAGCAAGCAAAGAGAAGGGAGAGAAAGAATAAGCATGCTTACAGAGTATATGCACAAGAGCACTGAGAGTATAGACCAGTTCTGCTCCCCTAACAATGTAAGAGAAAGTCTGTGAGCTGGACTGCAGGGTGGGACCATGTGAGCACTTGTGATAAAGTGGGAGGAAGGGCAGGGCCAGATGCTGCAGGTGAAATCCTCCATCTGTAGACAGGCACTCACTGTCATTAAACATGGTCAGTTTTGCCTTTTAATCAGAAAATCTTGCCTTCTATATAGAAGAGGGTTTAGAGAAGGTAATATTTACAAAGAGGCTGTAGCTCAGTGGTAAAGCACTTGTCTAACATGTTTGAGGCACTGTGTTCAATCCTCAGCACCACATAAAAGTAAATGAATAAAATAAAGGTCCATCTACAACTAAAAAAATCTTTAAAAAACAAAACATCAAATTCTTAAAAAAAGTTGATTATATTATGTCTTTGAAATTTGTTTAAGAAGGTCATCAAAATATAATTATTCTGGATGATAAAATAAGGACATAAAATTAACTTAAAAAATTAAAGTGAACTTCTGTGCACAACATTCTGACCATAAAGTAGTTTGAAGAAATAAGGTATAGGGATCTAAGCCATGTTTCCTCCTCTTTACTTTTATTTTTTTCTCTATCATGCTCCACTTACTATCTTTATTTCTGAATCCAAAATGTCTTCTCCATCTCTCACTACATTGTCCTACCTGAGTGAGACAAAAGAAAAGAGAACGGAGGATGGTGGTGGCACATTCCATTATGAAATGTGAGAAGAACAGAACCTTCCTTAATCTACATATGGGAGCAGAGCTTCCTATGAAAGCACTAAAAATAGCTCATGTGCCCCACAATTTTTGGAAATCACTTCTTTAATTTTATTCTTTGTGAGATTTTTCTCCTCAAAATTCTCTTTTCGTAACATTCATATTCCAGCAACTCTAAAATCCAGAAGGTTTTTGTTTTTTTTTTCAATACTATGCCCAAATGCTTGTTCAATTCCACAGATATTTAGTGAGCATTTGTTTGGCAAAGATTCCATATTCAGTTATATTTATTAAATCATAAAGAAGAAACATTAAAAAATACCTCTAGATCTCTACTAGTGTAATATAGAACAGAAGTGCAAAAATGGGCTTTTTCTTACACAAATAGAGTGAACAAAATAGTGGAAATTGCACCTTATGCACCTTCAGTATGTTGTCATTTGTCGTTTGAATTAGGCCTTGGGGTCATTCTACATAGCACTCTAGGGAGACACTGAAAATCGGTGTGTTATACACAGGTCCATCAGGTTTCACTAGTACAGAGGAAGAAAGTCATCATATAACATGCTGAGGTCTACACTCCAGAAAAGAAATAGCTAGAAAGGACCCAACAAAATGTCTTTGATGCTTCTAATGCTCAGGATGAAAGAAAAAAAAAAATGTCATGCCACAACCCATATTTTGAGGCTAATTTAAACCTGAATCAAGTCCAGGGTCCTCAGACCCAATAAAGCAAACATTGCCACAGAGAAGGTGCCTAATCATGACACTAACTTGGGTCTTTTTAAGGAAGAGACTTTTAAGTAGAAACAAGAGAACAAGGAGCCACGCCTGCAGTATATTCTGTAACCGCAAAAGGCGGGGGGGAGGGGGAAATGATAAATTAATTTATAAAAACCTTAATAGAGTGAGAGGGAAATACCTCTATTAAAAAAGTAAGTAATGTGATTCAATTGGAAATTTTAAATGTGCTACAATCATTTGTACAACAGAAAGATAAAAGAACACTGCTTTGTATCTCAAAATACAGGTTCCATATTTAACAGCTCCTTAAATACATGAGATGTTAAACCTTCATTTTCTTAATCAACACTGGGTCTTAAAATCACAGTTATACCTCTGTCTCTACATTGAAAGAAGCTATCACCTATGGTCTTCAAGAAGTTGTCAAACGTGAAATGAGAATAAACAGGAATGTCTCACATTAACCATCAGAATTATTGATTTGCCTAAATTCTGCATATTCATGGAACCCATTACCCTGAGAGCAAATATGGGCTTTATGATATGATAAACAGCATATTAAAATTAAATGGAGTGCTTGGCATTTAAAATCATCTCCATAAAGTGTGATTCCATGAGCTTCCTTCATTAGAATACTTTATATGGCCTATGGTAGGTGGAAAAATGGTCCCCTAAATATGTCCACATCTTAACCCTAGAAATTCTGAGTATATTATGTTGCAAATGTAGGAGAACTAAAGCAATAGAAATTTGCTAATCAGCTGACATTAAGAGAGTCATGTTATTCTGGATTGTTTATGTATATCAACATATTCACAATGATTCATAAATGTGAAGGTGGGTGTAGAAGAAGTCAGGTCAATGTGAAGTGACAAAACTTGACTCAGAATTGCTGGTTTTAAGACTCACAAAAAGAACCATGTGCAAAGGAAGATATTCTGCCGACTGTGGGAAAAGCAAAGAAAATTATTCTTTTCTAGAATCTCCAGAAGGGGCTATATTCCTCTAAACACCTTGATGTTAGCCTAGTGCGTCTGACTTTGGAATTGTGAATTGCAAAACTATAATGTGACAGAAGCATATTGTTTTAAGTCATTAAGTTATGGTCATGTTACAATAGCTATAGAATATGCACATATGGACAAAATTGAAACAGGACCTTCAAGAATGCAAACAAGACAAAAAAGGCATTATTATCCCCACTGTTTATTTGTCCTGTTGTTTTACCTGGAAAGAAGTAATGGAAACTCATAGTGGATTATTGCAGCTTTCACACATGATACCACCATTATGTTTCTAAAGTCTACTATTATTTAAATTAGTGAGTCAATTTGGGCTGGGGTTGTGGCTCAGAGGTAGAGCGCTCGCCTACCATGCATAAGGCACTGGGTTTGATCCTCAGCACCACATAAAAATAAAATAAAGATCTTGTGTCCACCTATATTTTAAAAAAAATTAGTGAGTCAATTTAATCATCAACTGATATTTATTTTGCTATTAGAGATTTGGCTAATATGTTTCATTTTGGTGCCTTTCTCAGTGTCTTTCAGTTGTCATTTGCATTGTTATAGCCATAACGTATCACAATATCTTTATTATCAAAACTCAATTTTACAGGCGAGATCCTAACCTAACCTAAAATTCTGCAGAAAAACGGATATGGTGTCCCTTTCATGTCATTTTTTTGCCCAAGGAGATTCATTTGATGTGCTTATTGCAGAGACATTAACACAACTGATCTCACAAAAAGGGGTGATATATAGTTTTGTCCAATATTTAAGACCTCATGACCTTGAATAAACTCCTGGGCATCATTAGATCAGGCACAGGCTATTCTAGCTTCTAAAATGTCAAGAGATAATTATTGTTCCTCTTAGAATCTATGATATTTTAATTTTACTTATAAACCTAATATCTGTTTGGATGATGGATTCTGGAAATATTATATTCCTCATTTATAAATTTTAATTAACTCCATTTATTTCATTACAACTAAGTCTAGTTCAAATAGCCTTCAAAAATAAAAAGGTTCTAGAATATGTCCAAATTGCAATATAGTAGGCACTCCATTGGAATACAATGGATTATTTCCTTTAGCAATCTTCCAAAAATCCTTCACTACTAAATTTTAGCAAACTCTGTTCATGTTTATTGGAATTTCTGGATGACCTATGGTGGTTCTACATTCTCCATTGTTCTAATGCGATATTGTTACACCCTTCACATATTGTGCTAGAGATGCACATTTTCATTGTATCTGAGCTCATGACCCTCTAAGTTCAGCTATTATTTATGTTTTGTGGCAGGGAAGCAGCACTCCCCAGGCTTGGCATAACCAGCAAAGTTTCTTATTAAAATGAATCTACAATCTACAATATAGAGACAAACCTGGGCATGCTGGCATATCCCACGTATATGAAGCAGTAACCTACCTGTGCTCAGTCCCTTGCTAAATTCACCATGACTGACTGTTCATACACTTTACTGATGACAGTATCATCATCAAACATGATGAAACTCATTCAAAGACTACTGATTTTTATCCCTTAACTAGGATGTCTATGAAAATGGAAGGGCTGAGTTAGCATAATTCACACTTACTGAAACCATCCTTAGCATCAGATACTCTGCCCTTTGATGACTCTTGGGTCACTGAATATATTTTGGTTTTAAGTCTGTACAATGGCAACAATTCCTTACCCAGGTGGAGAAAAATTAATAATTTATTGACTCACAGATACATCAAATATAAATTAGTGTTACAAATCTTTCTGTATATATTAAAAACAAAAGACAGGACAGCTTTTACACTTTTTTGAGCTGTTATGGTATTGCTAGCCTTCATGGATGATAAACGCAAGGGATATTTGAAAAAAGTAATTCATCTAAATTTATACATTGTTCCGCATCACCCTCACTAACTTGGCAAGTTCCAAGAATTGGCCATTTTCAAGGAAATTCAAGGCATGATTGCAATTAGCCAAGTTTTCTAATAGCTATAATTTTAATGAAAAGCAAACAATCAAGTTTGAGTAATGGTGTGGACTTTCACCTCCCAGATACTGGGCATTAACCATTCAGCAAACATTTTACCAGCAAAAATAGTCATTCTAATTTCCTGCTTTCATTTAGGAAATCATACTTCATGGGATAATACTCTTATTTTGTGATTGAACATGATAAAATAGCCCAGTGTTAATAGGTCCAGTGACAAAAAAATCTTTCTACTGTAAAAGAATTTTTGGCTAATCTGCTCTCTTAAACATTATTATCATTATGGGATTGACTGTTTCCTGTATAACCATTAAATGCAACTTAGATGAACAAAGCAGTTTACAATCCATGTTGTTTATCAATTTAATTTTATCATGTATATATATGTTTATGTAGAAAAGAGAAAAATTACCACTGCTGTGTGTATGTAATAATGATAAAGATGTTAAAAAGAATGATGGTATATTGTGGGGACCACATTAAATTTTAACAAAAGTAAATTGGCAGGTAAAACCACCCTTAATATCTGTAGCCTAATTTAAATTACCTTTCTTTAAGAATGTCATATGTTTGTAATCAAAATGTATATTCTATGTATTAGGCTACTATTTCTTTAAATTTAGTATTATTATCCTATAAAATATTTCTCATTAGTCTTCATAATTGTCATATAAAGGGCCATGTAATATATTATTTCTAGAGCTGGTTACCAACATTTTTCTATAACAAAATGGCTCATAGAAATGACAGCTGTGACATACTACCAATATCTTATGGGTTCATTACAACTGCAATTTTTCAGGGTAGGAGATGAGATATAGAGATAAAAGATAGTCTAGAGCTAGGAGAAAATAGCCTCACAGTTTATTCTGATGCACAATTTCATAATGGGGAAAATTTTTCAAATGGCTCTCCTGCCAATGAGGGTGAGAATGTACTATGCAAATGATGCAATATACTTGTGGATATTGGCCTTCATGATTTTATGATTTTAAAGTTTTACATTCAAATAAACAGACAAAACATGCCTATATTATTATTGCATTTTTAATTTTAGGTTTAATTTTTAGAGTAAATATCCAAATATATTAATATATCATGTCAAAAATAGAAGGTATTTTCTCTATTTTTCTCTTGGTATTTTTGAGCTAGTTGTTATCTATACATTGTACTAATTTCAACTGCTTTCTCTAGTTTAGTACATAAATCAACGTCAGGAAGCTTTCTGTAAGAAGAGATATTAACATTTGTTTTATGAAGTTAGTAGGTAAAATTGGCACCCTGAGAGAGTTTAGATTTCTTTGATCAGTGTTATTTAAGGAGCAGAACACGAGGCTTAGGCCCAAGCCAAACAAGCACACTGTGACCCCTTGGTTCAGTGATTGGTAAAGAGGTAGGCATAAATTAGATCTTTTACTGTGTATTACCATTTCCATTCTCCTGGAATGCTAGGATAAAAATACAAAGTTGTTTTTTTTTTGGGTGTGTGTGTGTGTGTGTGTGTGTGTGTGAGTAACTCTAGCCCACTGGAGCTGGCATCTGTCATATGGAGGCTAAAAGATCCTTCCTGAAAAATAAGTCAGCACAAAGCTGGAAGTGTTTAAAAAAATCCGATGAAATATATTCTACATGGATCAAACCAAAAATATCACATTGTGTGAAAATAATTTGTTTAAGTCACCTTGAATTGGGTTCTATCACTTTCAAGTAAAAAACTTTTAGCAGTAGCTGTATATGAAGAATATTGCCAAGTGTCAGAACTGAAAGTCCAATAGCCTTCCTTGAAAGAGTCTGATGGACAGGAAACAATCCCATTAGTATGATTCATTGGAAGCACAGTGAGGATGACCCAACTCTTACACCTGGGGAAAGTGAGAAAGGAGGAGTGACAGAGCTCCACATGGGTGCATCATTCTGGACAAGTTTTGTATTTACAGATCTTTCATCCTTTTCAAGTAAAGATTTTTCTCAGTGTTCAACGAAAACAAAATATAGTGCATATGCTACAATATCAACATGATTGTTATGTTTTTAAAATAGAATAAACATTAGACTACAGTAATTTTTTTTTTGTTTTGTTACTTAATATTTGAATACCATTGCATTCCAGAATCAGTAAGATACACCTTTAAATCAAATAAGACAGTGATTTGGTATTGCACAAATAGCAGAATTTTTTAATAAGGTATTGTCCCACAGATCCACATTAAAATGAGTTCTTCAGAAAAAAAAAAAAATAAGGATGCTTCATTTCTAGAGTGTCCATTATGATATCTATCTATCTATCTATCTATCTATCTATCTATCTATCTATCCATCCATCCATTTATCTATTTATTTATGTCAGTTTTCAAGCTTTTAGAAATGAAGTTTAGATTTTTAAAAAATCATGCTTTCCTCTCATTTTGCTGAAGTTTTTGATATGATGTCTAAGATGCAATTCTAAGTTAAATCCCCAAAAAACTCCTTTTTTTTTTACAATAATTCCTGTCTTTCATTGTCACTTTAAATGTAGCATCATTTTAGTTAGCTGCTCTTATGTTCCAGGAATTCTGCTAAAAGATAATTATTACTTTTTTATCTTTGCTTAAAATTCCCCTCAAGACAGAAAATTAAGCTCTGGGTTTTGGCAGCACTTTTTTTTTTTTCTCTATTATTGTATGTATTTTCTGTTTACTTAAACCTGCAATAGGTATGAGATAAAATCCTTGCTCATTATTGCTTTGAAGTGTTGTTTAATCTTTCACAGTTTTTAGCATTTTAAACCTTATGTTTTGGTAGAACTAAGTGAAATTTAAAAATCAGAGTTGAACTTTTTTGTGTGTAGATTTTCAAAGAGAATTTAATTGAGTTGCATTGGCTAAATACTTCCCTTAGGGTTGCAATTTCATATTATCTGATATACCAACTTCACTATAAAAAAAGTCAAATGTGAAGCACTTGCTGATAAATTTTCCCATCCATGCATAGACTAACATATATACCTTACCTTAGTAGTCGACTTTTCTTAAGTATGATTTACTTATGTTGGTACTGAAGTACATGAAACAGTCAAAACTCTCTTCTTTCTTTATGCTTATTGTGACTCTGTTGATAACTACACAGATTATAACATAAAATATTCAAAAGAAATTTTGAAGGTGATTCTTAAAACTGTCTCTGCCCTCACCCTGTCTATACTTTGGTTTAGTCTTTAGTGTTATTATCAGGAGGCAAGTGGAGGTTTGGAGATCAGAAAAGATACTCAGATGAAGAATGTTTCAAGCTTAGTAAACTTGATATAAATTTTATTCTCTGATGTTGTTTGTCAAGGTATTGCCAAAATTTTCTAAGTTTCCATGGTCCAGACTGGTTTCTAATTCTGAAAATTAGCTCCAGAATTCTGGGAAATGTTGTTAATCAGATATGAGTGTGTCATCAAGTGGGTTTAATGCTTGAGGGGATTTTAAGGAAAGGTAAGAATGACTCCTAGTTGTAAAATCAGGAATGCAACAGCATCCACAACTTTAGATGAATCTTCTTTGAGAGAGCAGAATTTAAGAGCATTAGCTTTTTGAAGGTAGCCATTATTTCTGTTTACATTTATATCCCATATATCCAGTACATGCTGTCATGTTGTAACTGATCGATAGGTAATAACTAGAATAGACTACAAGTTATTGGCCTTCCTAAGTCTTAATTCTCCATCAATAAACCAAGATCTTGAGATTGAAATAGCTTGGGGTTTGTAAGAGATGATTCTCCCATTTTAATCTCTGATTTCCTGTGTGTCATTTGTTCCACTTTGCATGAAATGTCCAAAGTGATTCATTAATAACTGCAGATATCTCTTTTTTATTTGAATTAAGTACCAAATTTTATATATTTTTTTTCTCTCAAGGGCTTTAGAATATCTCTAGACTAATGGGTTTTAACTGTTCTCTCCTTAGTAATCACTTTAAACAGTTATCCAAAGTAAAGGCTTTAGTCAACAAACACATACTATCCTCACTGTTCTAAGCCCACCTCAATTGAATATTCAGTCTATTTCAGTACATTTCACCTGTAATTATTCAATAGCTGCTATTGAATGTAAGTCCAGAAACTTTCTTTTGAAAATACATATTCTCTATGAATTTTCAATGAATTGCAGAGGATTTACCAAAATGTCTGCCATCCTCCTATGCTTCTTAAGATAAAGAAAATCAGACATTTACATGAACAAAGAAAAACAAGACTAGATATATGAAGTGACATGAATAAAATCTAGTGGCAAATCTAGAATTGCTCCTCTATCCCCTAAGAATTATTCCACTTTTTTTCACAGTCTTGAATATAATTTAAAGTCCAGAAGAGATTATTGATAACCTAGGTATAATTTAACCTCTAAATCCAACTCACATACTAGAAAATTTGTGTGATCTATTATTATAAATTATGAAAATGATAATCCAAATAATAATTATTCAAGTAATTAAGCTCAATTATAATAAGGAAATATCTGAAGTAAGAAAGAATTTGAAATTCACTCTACTACTGGTAAAAAGAACTTAAGGAGAAATAGGACAGCATATTTTATTCTCACACAGATGGATGATAAGAGACTGTTTGGGGAATAAAGTTGATCTCATTAGAAAAATTAAGCTTCAAATTGATAGATTTTTCTGACCCAAAACTGCCTTAGTAGAATTCACTATGTATATCAGAAAGTGTTTTGTTTGTTTGTTTGTTTTTTGTTTGTTTGTTTACCACTACCATCTCAGTGGTAAAGGAAGATTTGTAAACAATTAAAGTAATTGTAGCTTACCCTCTCTTTAAAAATCTTGTAGCTTACCCTCACTTTAAAAAGGGAAGGAAGTTAGGAGTTAAGAGGAAGAAATTATATTTATTCCTGATATATATATATAGATAATTATTAAGTGTTTTCTATAGTCCAGAATTCTCCCAGAAATACAAACACATACGTTTATTTGATTTCTTAATACTACAGCTAATATTCACATCCAATTCATTGTCAAAATCAAACTTTCACTTTTCTTGTAAGTATAATTTATACACAATAAACAATTTTAATTCGTATTTTTTTAAGGATACAGTGAATGAGTTTTGACACATACATTTTACCCATGTAACTAATTCACTGGCCAAGATCTAGAATACTTTCATCTCATGACATGCTATTGTGTTAGATGCATAATGCAGATGCTACTCTACATCTTTATCAGCATGTGGAATTTGTTGTCTATACTATTCAGTAAAATATCTATTATCATGTATAACTAGTTAGAACAAATAAAATAAATAAAGCTAAAAATAAATAAAAGCAATCATTATGAGAATAAAAAAAAACTCTTCATATCTTTTGTCCATTTCCCTCCCACTCAGGCTATTTTTTATTGTTTAGTTTTTGAGAATTCTTCAGATGTTCTAGATACAAGTCCTTAAGTTTTATTTTATTTGAAAATATTTTCTTAATCTATGACTTTACTTTTGATACCTTTTTAACAGGGTCATTTTCATAACAAATATGTTTTCTAACAATAATTTATAGATTAAACATCGTGTTTTTGTTTTCATTTTAAGAACCTCGATAAAGTCTGGAGTTTTGTTTTTGTTTTTTTTTTTTTTTTTGACTCTTCTAAAAGTTTTATGGTTTTTATATTCCACCTTTATTTTTTGTATGTGATTTTTATTTTTATATTATTTTCTTTGTTGACTTTTGTATATTGACCTTATAATTAGTGACTTTTCTAAATTTTCTCACTAATTAAGGTAGATTTTTGTATCTTTCTAAGGATTTCCTATACATTGAAGGATTTCTAAAAATGTGTACTGTTTCTTTCCTTAAAATTGGTACCATTGATTTTTGACTTATTTCTATTTCAGTTGGAGAACATATTCTGTATGAATTCAATTATACAGCATTTTTAAGACTTTTCCCATAACATACTATATTATTGATCTAGGTAAATGTCTTATGTCCTCCTGACGATTTTAAAAAATGTATTCTATTGCTGTAGCTGAGAGTGATTTATACATGTCAATTAGGGCAAGTTGATTGATAATTTGATCTAAATATTTATTATTCTACTTGGTTTTAATCAGCTTTATTTAAAAATAATTTATATATAAAATGTATGTAAATTTTAAGTATACAATTTGGTTATTTTAACACATACATTGAGTCATGCAATTACTTCCAGAGTCAAGTTATAGAGAATATCCATGACTTCACAATCTTTTCTTGCTTCTCTATTCAGTGAATTCACTACCACTAGAAAAGCACTGAGCAGCTTTTTGTCTCTATAGTTTGTTTTTCTAAAAATTTGAATAACTGTTTGAATTTTCCTCTACAATTCTTATTTTTTAGATAAATTTAAGTGGTATTTTTGAATGAAGTAGTTCATTTCTTTTCATGGTTGAATATTCTATTATATGCATAACATGATGTATTTACCTATTGATAGAGATTTGAATTGTTTCTATTGTTTCTAATTTGCTCTCTCTTGTAAAAAAAGTGCCAGAAAAAAATGTGAATTAGTCTTCTCATGAAAGAAAAGATCAGAGCTTTCATGTTCTTTTTGAAATATCTTGAAGTGCAATTGATAGTTTACTGTAATGAGTATTTTTGAATTTGAAAGTCTTTTTTTTTTTTTTTTTTTTTTTTTTTAAAGTCTTAACTTTCATATTGCTTTTAAATTTCTGTAAGATGATTATGGTCAGAAGAAAATTCCATTTGTATGCTGTTCAAATAAGTAACTGCTAGGTATCTGTGGCTATTTTTTTAATTTTTAACTTATTAAAGTTAAACACACTTTAAATTGAGTTTCTTAATCAAATTAGTGACATTTTCATATTCAATAGCCACCTGTGTCTCCTGGTAGCTATATGGACAGTAGAGATTGTGGATGACAAACATTGGATAGTGATGTTTACATAACTAGTACTTAATGAGTCATTTAGATTGGAAAAAATACTCGTAGGCAGTTTTTTTCTTTTTTCCATTTGAGCTCAACATCTGAGAAATATTAACCAAAACACTTTTTAATAATAAGCATTCAAATTATTTCAATCACTAAAACAGCAAGTGTTGTTATTGAAGCTATCAGCACTATACCAGATAAGGTGTGGAAGTCACGTTTAACCAATATGGTGAATTTAACATCAGTTTTCAAAGGTAGTTTCCAATACACTGAGTTAACCCATCATATATTATACTTATTATGCCCAGCCAGTTACATCTTCCATACTATCACCTACAGCATTTATAAAAGGGAGAAAGTAAATCATGTCATCTCCCCACACTTTATTGCACTCTTAGGAATCATCTTCAAGGTTGTTTTTCAGTCTTGAACAGATCCCAGGTGACAAAAAGGATATGAGAGGAAAAAAACTCAATCTCTTTGAAATATTCTTCATGTTTACAAGTGATCTGATAAATTCATCTACTAATCATTCTAAGTGTATGACATATCATTTGCAATTTTGATTCTTATTTCACATTTATTTTCCATGGGCTATGGATTTAGCTAATAGGATTAAAGTCTGGGATATTTCTCAGCTATAAGATCTAGAAAGCATAAAAGAAACTCTCCTCAGTTTCCTCATGTAAAATAGATATGAAAATACTACCCATTCCAAAGTTATGTAGATTAAGATTTTCACCCATATTAGGCACTTAGAAATTCCTCTCTCCTACACTGATACTTCAATAAACACTCAATATACATGCCCGTTTTTAATGTTTTTATTACTTAGATGTTTAATGATAAAGATATGAATAATATGAAGGTTTAACATTGTATGGTACATAAAATGATATGTTTCCTATATTATAAAATTTAAAGGAAAGAATGAGAGGAAGGAAATTCATGTTCATTTATTGTAAGATATGTAACTATTATCTGCTAGGTAAAATGCACCAGGAATTCTCTTAATGTCTAAAAATGGTTAAGCGTAACTTAAAAATCATCTGAATATTTGCATCAGAAGATAATGAATTTAGTAATTTAGAGATAAAAAATCTCCACTGTTTATTAAGAAGACCATTATCTCTGCATTGTAAATCTTGTTAAGATTGGAAGAGAGCATCAGAAAACTTTTGTCAGTATCCATGCCTCACATTATACCTTTCAAGCTATTTCAAAGTGGATTTTTCTCAACTAAAATGAGGTTCATTTGCATATGCATCCATTTTCCCAGCCTTCAGCTTCACACAAAGATTGTCCCCACACAGGGAAAATTTAACTTTACTCTAAATCCTAGCAGCTATGTGATCAGAACCAAAGGTATCACTGAAGAAGGCTTATCAAAGTAGAATAAAAACCACCCTGCACATTACCAAATTAACATTCATGAATACATTAGCATTTACAATGGCTCTATTATTTTTCCACTCACAAAGTATCCTGATCACATGTGTTCCTTTAATGATGTCTTTAATCTACATAATAATTATTTGCTTCCCTAATTTTCTTTTCATCAACTGAACATCTAACTTTGGAAATGGGTTTTTTTCTCAAAAGAGAAGAACTAATAATGGGGCTGAATCATTAACAGAAAGGAATAAGAAGATCATTTATAAATTAGTCAGGTCCTAGAAGGGAAGCTATGTTCATGAAGGTATTTAATTGATTTGGTTAATGATATTGATATACTTTGGGAGTTTGAGCACCAATTAGGGAGAAAACCAATTTGCCATGGTTTCATAATCAGAAATGTTCAAGACAGCAAAGCATTCTGGAAATGAAACCTGAATAGTACGATCCACCCACTTTATTGTACAAGAGAGATGTGAATTGGCTTTTCCATCTTATTGACTTGTAACCTGTCTTGAAACCTCAGGAAATGTGTACCAGAATGTAATTTTAAGAGTACAAATCTATAAAATTGTCAAATAGTCAATCCTGCCAGTTCTGACCATGATGAGGAAACCACTTAAGAAAAAGTGGATGCCCAACTTTTAGAACAAGGCACACAGATTAATACTCTTGAAATTTTTATATCCTTTGTATTGAAATTTCTAGGTAATATAGATTAGAATCATGATGTAAAACTGTGGCCTTTCTAATGAGAAATACAAGTGTCAAGCATACTGTGTACTGAGGGAATGTGAAGGGTGATCCAAACCATTCCTGGACAAAAAGAATTTCAGTTGCAACTTGAATATGGTAACCAATGAACATGATATCATTTTATGTACCAGACCAAAGGTCAAAACATTTTGGCTTTTGGGTCAAATCTAGTTTGCTGCCTATTTTTTTCCCCAAATAAAATCTTATTGGAACACACGTGTCATGCACCCACTCATATTTTAGTTGTTTATGACTGCTTTGTGCTACAATGACAGAGTTCCTGGTTGTGATCAATATTGAATACTCACAAAGGATAAAGCATTTACTATCTGTCTTTCTACAAGGAAAAGTTTGCTGACCTCTGTTCTAGACAGTTATGGGATAATGAGTACAGATTAAAGGTTGACTAGATGCTAGTGATAAAATTGGATATATATACACACACACACACACACACATACAGTGAGATAAAATTCTGAAGATTCTTAGCTCTGTTTATTTTCACACACCTAGCACAATGCTTAGCACTTGGTACGCATTAAAAATACTTGTTGAAACAACTATTAAAATAATGAAGTTTTGCACTGTATTTTGAATTTTGTAGTAGTATAATAAGATCATTATTTAAGGATATTTTTATATATTCTTTTACAAATTGGAGGGCTGTGAGTTTCCAGATACTAAATGCTTGGAAAATCTCAAAAGAGAGTTTAGATAAGCAGCAATTAATGCGTTTTGTACCAGAAAAAAATAAAAGAGGAGAAATGATGAAAAGAGCGTTTGAGAGGGGAAAAATAAGTTACTTTTGGTTGATTAGATGCAGATGACATATTCATATACGTTTACCTCTAAAGATTTATTTTAGAAATAGTGTTTTTTAAAGTGATATGACTCTGAAAACATTTTATGGAAAATGGAAAATTGCTGATGGTGAAAATTCATATTATCTCATCTACTGAGTGTTGCATTATAATTCCATGCAGTTTGCAACCAGTACTAGCGTCAATGCAAATTTTTCTTTCTTTGGTGACATATAAATTGAATCTGTTCCTAGCTAGTTTGGTTGGAGACCTCATAGATTCACCTGTCTTTTTATTTAGGCCTCTCCAAACACTTTTCTTCTTTCTGTATTTTTTTTCTCAAAATTCAACTTCTATTATTTTTGCAAGGTGATCCCCCTGAACCTAGACTTGATTGAATTCCTCTGTGTTTGAAACCAGATTTGCTGAGGATACATTCACAGTTCATCCTGTTTGAAGGGAAAGTAAAAATAACAGTAAAATAACTGACAAAAATTCTAGTATTGAATGTGTGACTTGCTGTCTATCATTTTTACTGAATTATCACTCTTCAGGTAAGATAGCAAAACTAAGCAAAATGATTTAACAAAAAAAGACTCCAATTCTTGGGAGGTTTAAGTAGACTTCATTATTTTTTTTTTCTAATATGTGATTTTCTTCAAATGGATAGCACATAGATATCCACCATAGAAATAGTTTTTGTGATTATCTGAATGTTATTTTCTCTGGGGAAAACACTGGGCCTTATATTTCACCTTGTTGATACGATATTGAATATTCAAGCTCTTTACACCATCTCAACGACCTTATTCAAACCTCATCAATTCATTGCACACCAAATATTTATTACTCTAGTAACATGTGATCTCATTTTTAAGATTTAGGTGTAAGAAGAAATGGTAAGGAATAAATGAGCAACTTTGACATTTGCTAGGTATATGTAGTCTCCACAAGCAAGAACCTTGAATTGTGAAGTATCATTAGAAAAGAAAAACAATTATCATAGAAGTTCTAGGTGATCATATATATATATATATATATATATATATATATACACACACACACACACACACACACACACACACATATATATATATATATATATATATATATATATATATATATGTATATATGTATATATATGTATATGTATATGTAGTTTTACCTTAAGAACTTGGACACAAGAACTAGAATGATAGGGATGTCATATTTGAAAATAAAAATTTTAATGGATCCATCAGAAGGGTCCAATAATAACTAAATGAGTTTGTGGTGCTCTTTGAGATAGAAACCCATGGACATAGCAGCAGTATTTATAAAGCCCGAAAAGTGGAAGGAACCCAAGTGTCTATGCTTAGATGAATGGATAAAAAGGATATGCTATAGATGCACAATGGATTCTGTTCAGGCTTTTTTTTTTTAAAAAAAAAAAAAGAAAATTCTAACACATTCAATAACATGAATGAATCTTGAGAACATTATGCTAAGTGAAACAACCCAGTCTTGGAAGGATTAACACTGTGCAACTCCATTTAGGTGAGGTAATTTAATGTACTTGAAAGCATACATAGAAAAATACTGTGATGGTTGCTAAAGACTTTGGAGAGGAGTATCAGGGGAAATAGGAGTTTTTAATTTAAAAATTTAAATTAGCAGATAGAAGTTAAGGTTTTATCACAGTGTAATGTCTTGGAGTACATGCAGGAGTATGTGCACATTTCAAAACAGTTAAAACTAGCTAATTAGCAAATGCATCGCCTTACATAGTAAAATTTTTTTTCTGAAGGCAATTCCTAACATCCATCCCATTTTGCATTTTTTCAAAAATAGGCTATATCATCATTATCTGTGATAACCATGCTGTACAACAGATTTCTTGGATTTATTCCTCCTATCTAACTGGAATTATGCTTTGAGTGATATATTCCAAACTGTACTATCCCCCCACCCCATCTACCCTAGTCCCTGGTAGCCTCCATTCTCCTCTCTGGTTGTAGGAACTCAACTTTATGGAAACAACATATGAGTGTGTCCATGCATTGTTTGTCTTCCTGTGTCTAATGTATTTCACTTACCATAATGTCCTCCAGGCTCACTCGCACTGTCATTTCATTTTTATATGCACCACATTTTCTTTATTCATTCATCCATTGATAAACACTTAAGTTGTTTCTATATCTTGGTTTTTATTAATATTGCTTTAATGAACAAGGGAGTGAAGACATCTATTGTCATACTGATTTCATTTCCTGTTGATATGGGATTTAATGTTTAATGGAGATATATTTTTACTTTGGTAATAGAAAAAAACTCTGTAAAGTGATGTGCTCATAGCTGAACCATAATTTGAACATAATTAATGACACTGGTCTGTGACTTATAATGGTTAGGATGGTATATATCACCATTCTATATATATTATATATTTCCACTTAAACAAGTTTTACAGAAATACAGTCAATAGAAATAAGCACACATGTAACGTAGAGGTCAGAGTCAGTGTTTCATTTGTAGATATGGACATCACTAGGAAAGATGATGGGCAGGAACAAAGAATAATGTAAGTAGGACGAATGGTCTTGAATGAAAAAGTCACACTAAACAGGAAACTAGTTATGTCACCAAAACAACAACAACAACAACAAAAAAAAAAAAAAAAAACAGAAGATCTACTTTATATTTTTTTACTTGTTTTAATTAGTTATACATGACAATAGAAAGTATTTATGCACTCTGATATATCATACATAGATGGGATATAATTTCTCATTTTTCTGAGTGTACATGTTGCAGAATCATATTGGTCAGGTAGTCACATATATACATACAGTAATAATGTCTGTTTCATTCTACTAACTTTTCTATCCCTACATCCTCTCCCCTCCCTCTCATCACTTCCCTCTACCTAATCTAAGGTGACGTCATTCTTCCCTAGTGCCCCCCGCCTTATTGTGAATTAGCATTCATATATTAGAGAAAACAGTTGGCCTTTGGTTTTTTGGAATTGGATTATTTTTCTTAGCTGGATATTCTCCAATTCCAACCACTTACTGGCAAATGCCATAATTTTACTCTTCTTTAAAGCTGAGTGATATTCCATTGAGTGTATATACCACATTTTATTTATCCACTCATCTATTGAGGGTCACCTAGGTTGGTTCCATAGTATAGCCATTGTGAATTGAGCTGTTGTAAGCATTGATGTGGCTGTATCACTATAGTATGCTGATTTTACGTCCTTTGTTGATCAACCAAGGAGTGGGATAGCTGGATCAAATGGTGGTTCATTCCCAATTTTCTGAGGAATCTCCATACTGCTTTCCATAGTGGTTGCACCAATTTGCAGTCCCACCAACAATGTATGAGTGTACCTTTTTCACCGAATCCATGCCAACATTATTGTTGCCTGTATTCTTGATGATTGCCATTCTGACAGGAGAGAGATGAAATCCTAGAGTAGTTTTGATTTGCTTTTCTTTAATTGCTAGAGAGGTTGAACACTTTTTCATATATCTGTTGATCAATTGTATTTCTTCTTTTGTGAAGTATCTGTTCAGTTCCTTAGCCCTTTTGTTGATTGGGTTATTTGGGGTTTTTTTTGGTAATTTTTTTGAGTTCTTTATATATCCTAGAGATTAATGATTGATATATACTATCTTTCAGTATCATTCTCAAGTGAGCAGCATGAAAGAATAGTAAAATTCTGTAATTGGTAATGTGATTGGAAGAATATATTTGTAATGGTTTCTTGACTTAAGATATTGACAAGCCA
Organism: Marmota flaviventris; assembly: GCF_047511675.1. Lineage (NCBI taxonomy): Eukaryota > Metazoa > Chordata > Mammalia > Rodentia > Sciuridae > Marmota > Marmota flaviventris. The sequence continues at coordinate 27,442,319 of NC_092506.1, forward strand.
AAGCAAAAGAAAAATACCTCAGGGATACTATAGTGTATATCAGTTAGAATCTGTGTTAATCAAAAAAATGATGAAATTCTAATTTATAGTGTATAAAAGGTCTGATTTTTCTTTCACCACACATGGTAAACAGTAGGAATTTGAGTATTGAATCAAACCCAGTATTTTCCTCTTCTGCCCTTACTAGACCTGTTTTTTCCTCTAGAGTAAATAGAGATTAATATAAAGTCACTGGGCAAAGAACTATGCAATTATATTCCTAGCAGGATGAAGAAGAAAAAGAAAAACAAAAATATGCTTCCCAGACAAATCTTTCCTTCAAGAATACATTAGAAGTGTCCATCACTTTTACTCTGCTTTCATTGGGAATATCTGTATGAGTGGTTGGAAACAGGGTTTTTAGTTGAGTGTGTTGTCAGAACATATAATAATTTGGTTTCTATTAGCACAGATTAGGAAGACAATGCACATTGGGTAAACTACAAGAATTTCATTCCCATGTAGAAAATCGGTACTTGGGAAAGAAATTGATTTCAGTAGTGAGAAGAAAAAAGGAGAATGAAAATTCCCAATGTAGAGAACCAGTATTAGTTCACATTTGGCAAAATTCATTAAAATATGTGACAGGCTAGCAATGATAAATAATCACACCATCCATGCAGTCATATCTATCATTTTGTAACTGATTATAAAATAAAAAATTGTTTGACCTTATTGAATAAATAATAGCATGCTTATCATGGACTGTAATGGACATGCTATATGTACATCACTTAAAATATGGGTGTGGTCAAGTTCCTTATGGAAGTAATGTTTGAGTGGTGGCAAATACATTAAACAAGCCTATGTACAAATATTTAATTGAAAGCAGTAAAAAATGCTGTGCACATTAAGTTCATGTTAATTTAAGATGAGGATTAACATTTATTCTTTTTCTGGAAAGGATCTAAATAAGATACAAAAAAAGGGCTGGGGATCTGGCTCAGTAATTTAACCCCTGGGTTAAATTCCTGGTACCAAAATAAATAAAAATTACTGGTACCAAAATAAAAGCCCCTGGGTTAAATTCCTGGTACCAAAATAAATGGGGGGTGGAGGCTGGGGCAGTAGCTCAGTGGCAGAGTGCTTGCCTAGCATGCGTGAGGCACTGGGTACAATCCTCAGCACCACATACAAATAAACAAAATAAAGGCATTCTGTCCATCTACAACTACATTTTTTTTTTAAAAAAAGTACAATTTATGTACAACTAATGTGTGGCTATAATGCTCATTGTCAAATCACTCTTCTCTATGATTTTGTTAAAAACTTAACCTTCAGTATATGGTCATTTTTTCTGTCTATTTTGATTTAGCTTATATATAAAGAGATATTATGAATATTTCTCCTCCGCTGTGTATTATAAGCTGCATGTCTATCTTTCAGGAAACTTTTGTTTAGAGAAAGGTCAACTTAATTAATTCATTAGAGAAGCATATTTAGTACAGTCAAAAACAAGAGTAAATGCTAGAAACCATTAAAGAAATGCTCCCATTGAAGAATCAGAACTTTCACTTAAAATTACAAAATATAACTCATTAGACATTAAGAAATAGATCACTTCTTTGTCTTCCCACAGCCCCTTTTATTACTATTTAGTCATCAAAGATGATTTTCTCAGTTATTTTGAACTAGAAACTCATCTAAGGATGGTTGTGATGGATACAATGAGAGATATATTTGATTGAGTGTGTTACTTCAGAAAAAAAGCTAGATCCACCTAAGAATACTAGAGGAGATGCCTATGACTTAATAATTAGTGAATTTTAGGCATAACTAATTATTTTGAAGGAACTGCTATAAATATAAATGCCTTTTGATATCTTCAAACTAATCAGTAGTAATCAGAATTAACCAGAAATGTAAAATGCTTGGGATTCACTTCAGAAGCAATAATTTTATACTTACCATTGAAAATTGAATTGCAGCCAAATTTTTTAATATTTTGAAATTGACTAGTCACCTTTGTATTAATTGAGGGTTGAATTTACTACAGATTTAATCAGAATGCAAATATGAAACTATTACAACAGAATATCTTGTTTTAATAGGGTTATTTTTATGACTTTCAGTCAGATTCAATTGATCTGAAAGCCAGTATGAACAAAATATGGAAAAAGACATACAGTTTGTCCAACAGCCACTCACTCTTCCATATTGGCAGATCTCTAAGGAGCTATAAATGTCACCTCTAGCAGAGACACTATTTATTACAACATAAAACCAGAGAAAAGACTCCCCAAAAGAACTTGTTTTTTTTTTTTTTTTTTTTTTTAATTGATACATAGTGGAGCCTCTTTCTTATGCATACACAATTTTATCATTACTTCCCCCACAACATCCTTTCCAAAATCAAGGGAACAGCTTCCTAGAATCTCCAATATTTTTCAAAGTAAAAAAAAAAAAAAAAATTGTCAAGATGTTTGAACTAGAACTGATCTATCTGAAAGTCATGTTGACATTTATATACCCTTGTCAGTTAAATAGATACTCAAACTTTTATTGTTTCAAAGTTACATTTGCCTTTTATTCTGTCTTATTTCATTTTTTTTTCAGTCCTTTTCATGTAGGAAGAAATCTCAATGACAGTGAAATAAAAGTATTGTGAATTTTAAGGAAAGAGAATATTCTTCATACTACTGCTAAAATTCATAATCAGGTAGTAACTACCCCAAATTTCAAGTACTATGAAATTTATATTACATACAACTATATAGTCTAGTTTTTAATTATTAAATATAAATGTTTGAAAAAATATTAATAGAAAATTGTGTATATTTGATAAATATGTTGATAGAAAATCAATAGAAATGATAATTGTATAAAATTGAATGTTTTATTTCTTGGGTATTCTAAAGAAAATATGTTCCTGAAGACAACATAATACATTGGGATTAAATTTCTCATTAAAAAATTAAAATTAGAAGAAATTTTCTTGTTACAATTTATTTTTGTTGTTTAGTTTTATGCTTCAGTTTAAAACTTTTTTAAATTTTTTTTGGTCAAAGACTTAGGATCCAATTTATATATTGTATATTGCTACAGTTTGCAAAACAAAATGTCCATAAAGACTCATATGTTTCAGGCTTGGTTTCCAATTCAGCTATGTTCTGAAGTGTAACTTATCGTCATGATGTTCTGTCTTGCCTCAGACCCAAAGCAAGGGAACTGGCCAACCATAAATTACACCTTCTGATTCCATGAGCTAACATAAATCTTCCTCCTTTAATATTTTTTTCTTTTCAGTATTTTTCACAGCAATGAGAAGCTACATAAATACATGATTTTCAAACTATTCAAAAGGGCTAGTGCTTGGCATCTATAGTTCTGAATTCCATAGTAGCTAGCTTGCACAAAATTAAAGCTTAGCTTTCACATCCAGGAAGAGTGGATAATATGAAGACAGTGTGGTGTTGGAGAAACAAGACAGGGACTATTGTATGTGTCTTAGTATAGTAGAAATAAATTGTGTGTAGGAAAGTAAGAAGATGTCACTTTGAGATGAAAGGAGGCTTAAATTAATAAAAAGAAACTTTAAAAACCAAATTCTTTCAGGAACAAGGTATTAAATTCTGCATGTATTTAATATGAAAGAGGCATATGACTTTAGGGTTTAAAACAAGCAAGTAAACTCCATGATTTAAATAGACACATTTCATGTTTTAAATGGCAAACCATAATTTACTGGTAAATTAGGACATAGTAAAATCTACTTCCCTAAGTAATGTTGAGTAAATGAGAAACTACATTTTAATATGCATTAATAAAAACATCTTAAGTTGATTTTAAGAGGTAAGCATAGAATTTGAATAAATATTAGTAAAATTGCTAATTACTAATTCAAATTACTAATTACTTACAGCAAGTCCCAGTGTCAGTTAATGCTATTTTCCCTCAAATAACTTTAATTATAAGTTCTAACCATTAATTATGATAAAATTTTATATTTCTTTAATGAAAATTAATAATGATAATAAAATTTGACTAAGATTTTTTTTAAAAAAAAAAACTGTTTTCATTGTTTAGACTATAAGCTTCATGCTTGGCATGGTAGCACATAATCCCAGCAACTCAAGAGGCTGAGGCATGGGAAATAACAAGTCCAAGGTCATCCTGGGCAAGTCAGTGAGGCCCTGTCTCAAATAGTAAAATAAAAAGGGATGAGGATATAGTTCAGTGGTAAAGGGCACCTGGGTTTTCTGGAAACAGAGATAAACCTTTTTTTTTTTTTTTTTTTTAATACCTAATTGCTGTGTCTAGGTCTTCCAACATGATGAATAGTGTTTCATGATCTTGGAGAAAAAACTCCCTATTTTCACCATTAATTATGACTTTTTACATATTATATATATAACTATATACCATGTTGTTTCTTCAAATCTAAGCCTCTGTACAACAGAAAACACTGCAACATTTTTTTTTCTAAATAAAAGTCTCCTAATTAATTATTTTTCATCAGTGACAATTGTTTTATATACAAATTGAAAACCTCCAGAAAATATATTGGATTTTTGAATTTTAATGTTTTCTGCATTGCAGTTTATATTATGAATATGATAAAATATTCAGCTATAGGAGATAAGTTTTATTTTTCTTTAATCTCACTTAAACTAATTTTGTATTTCTTGTGATGTTAGGGATCAAACCCATGACACCATTCACGATATAAAAGTACCATACCACCAAGCCATACCTCCAACTCCTTAAATTTTAATTTTAATTGAATTTTATGTTGTTTCAAGGACTTAGGGTTAACCGACATTTAAATTTTGTGTAGGTGATTTCTGCTAAATACACTTGTCACTTGTTGTATGAATATTAAGTGATTTTTACTGCATAATTTTTTGTTCCTATACTCATAGAATCTAGTACACAAGACATTGACAACTGCTAAGTAATATGTATCTATCTCCTGAGGTTGTAAAGAAATAGCACTTTTGAAAACTTAAGATATGATATCCCATATTGATTTTTTTATTATTTGAATCATTCTCCTTACCTGACAAAAATTTCATGCAAAAAAAAGGATAATGTAATATCAGGTAGTTATGAAAAAGTCTCAGTGGAAGAAATGTATTTGGTTATCTTTTATGCAGACTGTAAATTTGGTAGCCAGATGCTTATTTTTTTAATACAATTAGGCTTCTGCAAAGATATGAGAAACTGACACATTCTTCTTCCAGAATTTTGTATTTCTGTATTATAAAACAGAACAATTTCCTTCTACAATACCCCTTAGGTATTGGAAAATCACCTAGTTAATGCTTCCTGTCTTTATTTGTCCAATTCATTTTATAATTCCTAATTGTCTTGTAGAAACATGTCATCAAGATATAAATAGAAATTTGAAGAAATTCCCTCTTTTTCTGAACCTCTTTGGCCTGCTATATTTTACCTTAATAACACACAGTAGTAAAACACAACCTGCAATCCAAAATTAGGATGCATGTTGATTTTCTAGCTACTCCACAAATTCTAGGTATATATTTCAATCAATCATAATGGACACAAATGTGGGAAACAAACAAGACCCATTGGGAAAACTAAAGGGAAAAAGGTAATAATTAATATCTTATATGGGTGATAGAGAAAATAGAGCAAAATTCCATGCAGAGTTAAGTGGACTATGAGTGGTGTGAACAGATACCTGTTTGAGCTTTCTCACAAACTACCTAAAGGTATGAGAATAACTAAATAGCCCTCTTTGAACCTCACTTTCTCCCATTGTTTAAATGAGATTAAATAAAAGGCTAACAACTCTAGGAAAATGAATCCATAACATGAATTTCAATGATAAGGTATGAAAGACAATTTGTAGTAAATGTTACCTGTGTCTAAGAAAGAAGAACAGAGGATTCTGGCAGATATTGAGGAAGAAAATCGTCAGCAAGTTCTGACACTTTCCCTATTGTGTTTGCAAGGCAGAGCGGAGAAATAGAGATGCTTTAACGAGGAGCTATGAGAATGTAAAAAAATGTGGGTATCAGTGTAAATAATGAGGAAGGAGCAGGCCTTCCCAGAGAGTAAGAGTAGATGAAGGTAGAAGAGAAAAATATGCATTTAGTGCTTAATAAATGGAACATGATAGGGGGACTAAGAGTTTTATTGGGGTATACCAGGGAGACAAAGATAGACAGGAAGACTAGAGCAGATAATATTGGGGAGGTCTTTAATGTCATGGCAAAATTAACATTTCAAGAAATCTCATTCACATTTCCAGAGAAAATGCATCTTTTCACTTTATGTTTGTCACAAACACCTTGTGACATTTGTTTGATATGACTATTAATCTTCACAGGAAGAATATCTAGGAGAAATAGTGGTTTTATTGTAACAACATCCACAACTGAACTGGATATGGGAATTACCTGTATTTTTCTTTAAGTGACACTGAAGGAAAATAGCCCAGTACTTAAAAATAAGTGGTTATAATGACAATAGTTAGCAGTGTCCATGTCTTTTTCAAAAAGAAAATTGTGCAAACCCCCCATTAGAGGAATGTCCTTTATAAATAACTATTAAAATAAGAAAGTGTGATGTAATAAATGGATACCATAGATCTCACTTTTTTCCCTCACTGACTCATGTACAACTTTTGAAGATTGGAAGAATATTGGCTATTTTTCATCCTTATGGATATTGAAATGCCCAATTTGGAATCTGGAAAAAAAAGAGTAAACTGTGGGATTTTTTCCCCTCTCACTATTATGAAAAATAGCAAAACTGGACTTTGATAATTTAGATTGTATGAGACTTAGATAGAATTTGGCACACACTGTGATGAGAATTTTAAACCTGTAGCAGAAGCAATAATGATTTTGTCATTAAAAGAAGTAGAACAGACTCAGAAACATTAAGATAAGCTGATAAAATGGATTATAATGTCACATCCTACATGTAGGATAAATTTTTTTCCTGTTCACATTGCACCCTATGCTTCTCTACAAGAGCTATTGAAAATAAACATATATAGATGCACATACTCATACATAGATCATATAATATATGGTAAATATAAAATGACATACCTTATAGCTGTATCTTATACATGTAAATAAAACAGTCATATATATGTATATATAACATAGCTATAGATATATATTATATATTATATATCATATATATATATATCATATATATATATATATATATATATATATATAGTTGATGCTAATGATTTCTTATAAACATTAAACGTGTTTAAGTTCTTTTAAGGATGCTCTTTCTTTTAAACTCTATATGTGTCTCTGAAAAAATGATAATGACTCTATGTCAAAACATTGATGTCTTTAGGCTAGACTCATCTCTTGGGTACAGTGCACTACAAACACTGTGAGAATGAGAGAGAGTTGAAACTGGGCCTCAACTGGCATGTGATTACTTGATTATCAGCTGGGCACAGGGAACTTAGGTTTCATGCTAGAGAGGTCTAAAATGACAGATGAGACAAAGCAGTGCAAATTTATCTTGTGTAGGGATATTGAAAATAAGACAATAGAAGTATTGCCTATTCATTCTGCACCTTCAGGAATCTAAAGAATTTGGATAAACTGCAGTTGACACTTTAGGAGATGAAGGAGCATGATGTGAATATCCTAGCAATTCTTCTTATAAAAATTATTACAAAAATAATTCCTTTTATAAAAATATATTGGGATTGCAAATTGGTGCAACTATTTGGAAAGCCGTATGGAGATTCCTTGGAAAACTTAGAATAGAAGCATATTTGACCCAGCTACCCACTTCTTGGTTTATACCCAAAGGACTTAAAATAGCATACTACAGAGACATAGCCACATCAGTGTTTATAGCAGCACAATTCACAACAGTTAAATTGTGGAACCATACTAGATGCCCTTCAGTAGGTGAATGGATAAAATATATATATATATGGTACATATACACAATGGGATATTACTCTGCATTAAAAGAGAATAAAATTATGATATTTGCAGGTAAATGGATAGAGCTGGAGAATATTATACCAAGTGAAGTAAGACAATCCCCCCAAAACAAATGCCAAATGTTTTCACTGATATGAGGGTGCTGATCCATATGGGGACAGGGTGAGGGGAAGCATGGGAGGAAACTTTAGATACGACAAAGGGGAGGGAGGGAAACAGAGGGGACAAGGAGATAGGAAAAACAGTGGAATGAGATGGACATCATTACACCAAGTACATGTATGGAGACACAAATGGTGTGACTCTACTTTGTGTACAACCAGACATGAAAAAAATATGCTTTATAAGTGTATTACTGAATTGAAATGAATTCTGCTGTGCTGTATAACAAATTAGAAGAAAGAAAAAAAAGGAAGGAAGGAAGGAAGGAGGGAGGGAGGGAGGGAAGGAAGGAAGGAAGGAAGGAGAGAGATTTGGGCAGAATTTCTACCTCAAAATGGACAGTAGAATAAAGTATGTACAATATAAACCAGGCAGAAATTAAGTTTTATATAACACATTAAGTCAGCAATGACTTAGTAGAATCATTCCAAGAGTGAATGAGCAAGAAAGGGCAGAACCTGAATTGTATCACACTGCACATTGGAATAAAAAGAGACACAACTTAAAGTCTGCTGTCATGCTCATAAGAACTTAATCTGTTGTCTCTGAAATAGTGCAAAAGATTGGCATGGCTTAGTATGTCTTAGGACAATATTACATCCATCTGAAAACACCCGAGCTTAAATATTTGACCCACCAACCTATTTTAAAAAATACCTTGTATTCCACTAACTTTAACTATAATTCCTAAGCCATTTATTGTTCTTTTCAATTCCTTTCTGGGCTTGCTTTGATATACACAATAATATGGGAATATTATTAACCAGCATCTTTGGGCTATCTCTTTTCTAATCACATCCTAATTCCCTCTGGGGAAGGAGGAGTGTGACATTCTGGAAAGAAAATAGACTTCAGTGATATACTAGTCAGATTTTGGCTCTGACTTTTTACCTTGGTATTCACTAGCTGTGAGACTTAAGACAATTTAAAACAAAAAATAAAATAGCCAATATTTTGGGAGGAACTAACATCCGGAACTGTCTCACATACTTTATGAAGACTAAATTTTCAACCACTTTCAAGGTAGGTGCCCATCACTATAGACTAAACTTAATCACAAAGAAGCAACTAGAAAGTGGCAAAGCTAGAATGAAACCCAGCCCTCTTCAATTCACAGCACTGGGTATGATCCATGCAGTAAATTATTTTTTGGCTAAACAATGTAGGATGAACATTCTTCTATATAGAATAAAGACAATGTGATCACTTCCTCCAATGACACATGGAATAAATAATGTTTATAGATGACAAGTAATACGTGAAATTTCTGACATCTGAAAGACTCAGAATATCAAATTCCTTTCCAGTTATTTCTACTAATTTTAAAGACCATTAAGTAATCTGCTATTCAGATGTACCATAAGGTACCTTTTCTTTTCTTTTGACTTAATCACGAAACATGGAATCCAATCCACTCTAACTCAGTCCCTAGAACTTTCCCCCCAACCTTTACTCTGCTCCCAGGCTCCTCTCCCTCTAGTCCACCCAGACCTTTTGAATCTGTTTACAGGTTATTTGTTTGTTGGTTTATTTATTTATTTATTTTTCAATTTGTGTCCTGTGTCTGCACCCAATGCTGGGACCTTAGGATACTTTTTAAAAGAAGTTATTTTTTGTGAAGAAAGCTATGCTAGAGTAGTACTTAGAAGTACTTAGAAGTTTGAATTATTGTATACTGTCTTTTCTTAGAGTTGTGGTTAAATTAGCATTCAAACTCTGAAAGTGCATTTTTACAGCCTTCACAACATGAAATGTTATTTAAACTGTCCATACTATTTGTATCTTTTTGCAAATTATATGCTTGCAAATTACATTTTTATGTGCCCTAGCTTCTGCTCTAAGGAAATGTTATTTTTTTCTATTCTTATTTAGCAAAGACTATTGAAATAAGTATATTACTTATGCTATAATTATGAAATTGCTCATTTTGGGACTTTCTTAAAATTTGATTTTGTTATTGATTGAGGGTGCTCCATTGTGAATACAAAATGTTCTCCAAATCTTGTTCTATGAAGATATGTAATTATTCTTACCTGTTTCTAGTTATCTGACAGCTTGTATTACTTCTGATAATGGCAGCTTTAGGTGCATGTCTTATATTTCTTTTAAAACCTGTTTGTTCCATAAATAGCTGTGTGCATTTTGTTAACAGTTGCAAAGATTTCCTATGTGTGATTCAATATGAAATTTTTTAGATTGAAATTTATTTCATCTATTTTTGACCATATCTCTCATTTCCCTGTAGGTCTGAACATGCACCCTTTTTATCCTATCAGGTATGTGCATCTCCTCAAAGTCACACTTGATGAGGAAAGGTCACTAATAAAACTTTTCCACTTCTTAGTTTCAATTTTGAATCAATCACAAAGCATCATATTTGAAACTCTGGATAATTCAGTGCTTTGTTGAAGACAGGAAAGGTATGCATGTAACAAGCTAGTGGAACATGTTCACATTTGTAATTCAGCATTCTGTGTTATTATTCCTAATTTGTCTCAAGCACATAGCAATGGATTAAAATGCTGCAGTCTCTGTTATGCTTACCAAAATGATCATTTACTTGACTCATCTCATTGTGAAGTAAATCACGTAAGGCCCTCTGCCGCTTAGACATTTTGTGAAAGTGCAGCCTTTCTGCAGAACATATTTATACAGAGGCACAACCTTCTCTAATGGCTTCAGACCATTTGTTTGGCTTTTCTCTGATAAGTGACAGTCTCTTTTGTCCTTAGAACAAGTCCCCCTTCACATTCGTTCAACAGGTGCATTAGTGCTGGAAGACTGTCAGGTAGATAATGAGAATTCAGCGACTTGAGAAGGGATGTCATATTTCCAAAAATGATGGAAAGCCACTTTCCACCCCTTTCCCAGGGTGGATGTCTTATTTTCCTGCCACTTTTCCAGCATCACATCACATTAGTCACACCTTACTTGATCTGGTCAGCTTCATCCAACAAAGGATTTTCATCAATTATGTGACAGTTTATATTGTCCAAGCTTGTCATGAGCCCCACTGACTTTTACCATTTTTCCACGGATGCATCGGGTGCCCTTCACCCACAGCAGCTCAGGGAGAGGTGCAGGGTCCTGACTGGAGACATCGCTGCCTGGAAAAGCTTTCTCCCACTTTGTTCCAGGGGTGAACTGCTCACTTTTCAGATTTTAATATAAGGGGCCATCCATTCAGCAGCTTCCTTTTAGCTGTCTATACACAAACCCCCAACACTCTCAGGCTGAGGATAGCTATTTTCCATTTCTGCCCCCCAAGCACTGGGTACTCACCTGTCATTGCACTTCCCACAGTTTGATAACTTATCTATCTCGCAAACTAATCGGAAAGCTCAATGAGGAGCTTTAGTTCTATATATGAAAAAGAAAATCATTGCAGATGTAAAGAAAGTGACACATTTCAAACTTTTTGTAAGAACGAGAACTTTTTTTTTTTTTTGCATCATTCCTGATGGTTCTCTGCAGGGAAAAAAAAAAAAAAACAGTATACTGTTTGATACATTGTAGAAGGAAGATGCCCAATTTTTACCACTCTTCATTTAGTGGGTTTTCTTTTCTGTGTCTTCTGGAAAAATTTACTTACGTTCTTGCTCTGCTGAGTGGACCTAATTCTTTCTTGCATGATTCATTCATATATTCTGATTACTCCATTTATTCTAATATCCAATTCTTATTTTAGGTATGTAATAACTTCTCTTTGAATTTAATGCAGTGGTTGGAACAGGTGGATTGTGATCTCTATGAGGAATGACTTCAATTAAATAAATAGGAAGCAATCTACTAAATGTTATAATCAATCATATTAAAAAAAAACATTTTCATGTTTATTGAAGAGTTTAGGGGAATATCATGATGGAGTATTTTTAAAATCTAGTATATGAATGACAAAATGCAAATATTAAAATGCAGACATAAAATATCATCATATCTATTCATAATATATCTGCAACCAACTTATAAGTGGCTAATTAAATTAATATAGAAAAATTTAATAAATTTTACAATTTAATAAAAATAATGAATATTATCATTATCAAAACATATAATGTGATGATGGGGAAATAATTGGAAAAGAGATATAAATATGAAACTTTTAGTCAAGAGCTATGTTATAAAAAGCTAGTGAAGGAAACAAAGAGAAGGTATTTAAAATTTTGTGGTTTGTATTTTAAAATAAAATTATTGATATTGGGAAAGAATGCCTAAAATTTTTGAAGTATTAAGAGAAAATATTCCTGTGAAACAGAGAACCGCTGTGGGAGGAGAGAGGACTGCAGTTTTCCCTAAAGAGTTATATTTCTACAAAAATATTAATGGTACAAGCTGCACTACAACTACTGAATTTCAATTACCATTAGCTATCTGTGGTCTGTTCTGTGTCTTACAAATTTAAATTTTAGATCAAAACAGCCATTTTATAGTGTAGAAATAAGCAATGTTATTTTGGAGAAACACTAGAATTCTATGTCTAACTTATGAAATGGAGCATATATATTTACCATACATGGGAAACTAGAAAATGAGTAAAAAATCAAACTTTCTTCCATGTATCTTCTCATTTCATAAGACTTTATGTGTGCGTTTTTTTGTTTGTTTGTTTGTTTGTTTGTTTTGTGTGTGTGTGAGTGAGTGTTAATTGTAATTTTGGCTTAGTGGATTGAATAGGTGAGCATAAAATATCTAATCAAATTAAAAGGAGAAGAAAATGAACAATTCAAACTATGCAATAAATCCACAGCAATTCAAAATAAATCCTCTGTGTCTATGAGAGTAAAAATATTTTTTTCCCCGCTTCTCTTCTTATTCTCAGTGCAATGGTAACCTGTTTGTTCATTTTCCTTTTCTATTTTTTTTTAAATCGTATTTCTGTGTTTATTGTGCCTCTTCAGGACAGGTGCAAACAATTGGACCATATGTGTGACGTTTATGTGCACAAAGATCAGTGCATACCACCAAGTTCCCTATCATTTGTTTATGGTTGAATTGAAATGCGTGATTCTTGAAGTCTAAGGAAGTGTTTTTGGTGCACAGGCAATTCTTATAAACTGTGAATATATTAAGAAGGATGAGGAGGGATGAGGAAGGACACAAAAGGAAAAGAAGGTGAAGGAGAAAAAGAGTAAAAAGTGAAAGAGGAAGAAATGAAGGGGAAAAAAAGAAACTAACAGAGCTATGGATATAACTCAGTTGGTAGAGTGCTTGCCTTGCATGCACAAGGCCCTGGATTCAATCCCCAGCACCAAGAGGGGAAAAAAAAGAAACTAAGGCACAATTTTGGATATGAATTCAATCAAGAGTAAAAGTGGGGCTGGGGTTATAGCTCAGTGGTACAGTATTTGCTTAGCACGTGCAAGGCACTGGGTTCAATCCTCAGCACCACATAAAAATAAAAACAAATAAATAAAACAAAGGTATTGTGTAAAGAAAAATATTTTAAACACACACACACACACACACACATTCCAAAAGAAAAAGAATAAAAGCGTCACTAGATTTCATTCCCAAAAGTGAAGCCAGGGTTCTATCTCAAAGACCTTTGCTGTGTTTAATATATATTGTGATTTGGGTTATTGAAACTTTCCTACAGTGTCCTTCTTGTGTTCCTTTGGCCTCTGTCCTCCTTGAGACTACTTTTATAACTCATTCCATTTGTTTTTCATTTTGTTCTGTCTATAATTTCCCCGATGTTCTCCCCACTCTCTGTTTTCTTCTCTGGGACTCCCACACCTATGTCCACCATGAATGTTTCCAACACTGGAAGAACAGGAGCTCCTGGCATTTTTCAGCTTATGTGGAAGCAGCCTGCTAAATTGCAACTCTCTGAGAGTTTCATCCCAGAGAGCTGTTGTGAGAGGATCTATCCAAATGCTACACACCAGCCAAGCTCCTTAGACTAAGTGAGGATGATCCTTCTTCAGATGACAGCCTGTTGATGAGTATTCCCAGGTCCAAAGTGCAACCCAGATTCTAATTAACCTGATTGAACCTGCTGTGTGTGATTCATTTTTTTTTTTCCTTCCTTTGATGGACTTGTCACTATCTATTTGGGTATTCCTCTTTTTTCCTGTTGTTTACTTGCCAGGATTTGCTACTAATAAATGGATGCAACACAAGGCATACACTTTCACATTGCTGTAATCTTCCTTAGTGTCCTTACCTCTTTCCCTTGTTAGAAATGACAGCATTGTCCCCAACTCTGACATCTAGGAATATCATTATGACTTAAACAGTTTCTAAAGTTGTTCCTGCAGAGGGTGTGGAGATACATGGTGTTCAAACAGCCAGGATAAAACAGCATATGGTGACTGACAAAATAAAAATCATTTCTTACTCTCATGGGGAATCATGGTGAGATACTTCAGTGCATGTTTCATGAAAACAATGACTTCAATGGAAGTTCACACCCAGATTAGGTGCAGGAACTTAGCAAGCATCTTCTGATGTTCCATATACAGGCCATTTACAGTTTTCTAAAATTTTTCAACAATACAGAACAGGAAAGAGTATATGAATCGGAATTTTGCTAAAGCAATATCTACTGTCTTTGTGTTTGACACATGCTTTTATTATGTGTGTTTTTCGTTTGTCTATTGTTTTTTCGCAATGGTCATGTCCAAACATCTCAAAAAATTATTAACCTTAGATAATAATGGGCCACCATAACTAAATAAAACATATACTTTAATGTTTTCATGTGAATATTGTCCACATATTTTATATGTTAAAGTATGTATTTATTTACATAATTATTTTAAAATATTATTATGAATATTGGTGTGATTTTTGTGCCTGAAACAAAATCATTACCTATACTTTTCATTGGATATGTGTCTCTTTTTCTTATTTGCTTACAAAACGTAATGCCAGTTATTAATTTATTTTTCATTCACTTGTCTTCTAATGTGTTTTTATATACCTGTATATGTCTTCATTTTGCTTTTTAAAAATTAATGTAGCCATTAGTTATTTGCTTTTCTATATTGCCTTATGACATTAAGAATCATCCCAAATTTACATAGAGGCTTAATTAAAAAAATATTCACTGCTATGTAATATTCTGTTGGGAATGGATCAAAATTTGTTAAATTCTCCTATCAATGGAAATTTGTATAAATTCGTATCCATTGTCATTATGAATAATGATATTACAGCTATTCTTATAAATACCTCAGTAAAAAAATACCAGAAATTTTTTGGTATATAATTAAAAGCAGAATAATGAGAATATATTTATTTATGTATTTTTGATTAGTGCATTATAATTATATATAATAGTGTGGTTTGTCTGGACATAATTATACATACATGAAAAATAATTTTGCTCCACTTCACTCCCCAGTACCTCCTCTTTCCCTTCCATCCTCCCTTTCCTGTTCCCTTTCCTCTACTTTACTGGTCTCCCCTCTAATTATTCATTGTTTTCAATTGGTACTTCATAGATTTGAATGAAAGTGGAAATCTCCATGGTATATTTATATTAAAAACATAGCGTGATTTGGTCCATTTTGTTCCTTAGATCTTTCCTTTCCCCATTCCTCCTCTCTGGCTTTCAATCCCTATCTACCGCATTGAACTGAGACATTTCCCATTTCCAATGAATACCCACATTTCTCCCATATTTTGCCATAGCTTCCACAAATGTCACAAAATATTTGACCCTTGAATTTCACTTAGTATGATTTATTTCACTTTGTATGGTGTTCTCAATTTCCATCCTAACTAGCAAATGTCACAGTTTCATTCTTCTTTCTGGCTAAAACTCCATTGTCTCTATATACCACATTTTCTTTAGCCATTCATCTACTCTTAGGCACTTGGTCATATTTCATAACTTGGCTATAGTGAATTACATTATTACAAATATCTATATACCTGTGTTAGTATAATATGCTGATTTTACTTCTCTGGGATAAATACCAAGGAAGGGGACAGTTGGGTCATGGGTGAATTTATTCCTAGTCTTTTGATGAATGTTCATACTGCTTTCCAGAGGGGCTGTACTAAATCGCCACTTGAAAGGGAGTGAGAGGAAATCTCAATGTAGTTTTTATTTTAAATTTGTTATAATTAGTTATACATGACAGTAGAATACATTTTGACACATTGTACATAAATGGAGCACCACTTCTTATTCCTCTGGCTGTACATGATGCAGAGTCACAGCAGTAATGTAATCATACATACATATAGGGAAATGACGTCCATCTCATTCCACTGTCCTTCCCATCCATATACTACCTCCCTTCTCCTCACTCCCCTCTGCACAATTCAGAATTCCTTTGTTTTTTTCCTACACATTCCCCCATTATGGATCAGCATCCACTTCTCAGAGAAAATATTTGGCCATTGGTTTGGGAGGTTTAGATTATTTTGCTTAGCATGACATTCTCCAGCTCCATTCATTTACCTGCAAATGCCATAATTTCACTCTTCTTTAAGGCCGAGTAATATTCCATTGTGCATATGTACCACATATTCTTTATCCACTCATCTGTCAAAGGGCATCTACATTGGTTTCATATTTTAGCTATTGTGAATTGAGCAGGTATGAACATTGACATGCCTGTGATTAGTTTGCCTGAGGGCTTATCAATCTTGTTTTTCTTAGCAAAGAACCAACTCTTTGTTTCATTGATTCTTTATATTGCTTTATTTATTTTCAAATTTATTAATTTCAGCTCTGTTCTGAATTATTTGCTGTATTCTACGATTTTTGTATTAGTTTATTCTTTTTCTATGGCCTGGGGGTATAATGCTACATCATTTATTTGTTATCTTTTTATTTGTCAATATAGGAATGCAAGCCATAAACTTTCCCCTTAGAACTGCCATTATACTGTCCCAGAGATTTTCAAATGCTGTGTCTCATTCTCATTTGTTTCTAAAAACTTTTTAAAATTTCTTATCTGATTTCTTCAGTAATTCATTCCTCATTCAAAAGCATGTTATTTAATCTCCAGGTGTTAGGGTGGTTTCTCCCATTTATCTTGTCATTGGTTTCTAATTTCATTCTAATATTATCTCACAGGATGCAAGTAATTGTCTCCATTTTATTTTATTTGCTAAGATTTTCTTTGTGCTCTAAATTATGATCAGTTTTAGAGAAAGTTCCATTTGCATTTGAGATGAAAGTAAATTATGTTATTGATACATGAAATATTTAAATATTTCTGTTAGGTTCATTTGATTATTTTTTTCCCAGAAGATTATTTACTTATTTTATGTCTGGAGGAATTGTTTAATGGTGCAATAGTGAAAAAGATATGTTGAAATTACCTCGTATTCTTGCATTTGATTCTTTATATTGAGAAAATGTTTTGTATGTATGGAGTTACAACCATAGTTTGGGGCATAAGTATTTGCAAACATTATATTTTGTTGGGATTAATTAGTATGAAATGATATTCTTTGTCTCTAATGTTTCCTTTTGACTTAAAGTCTACTTTGTCTGATATGAGAGTAGCTACCCTTGTTTGATTTGGGTTTTCATTGCATGGTATACCTTTTCCCAAACTTTCATTTTCAGTCTGTGGATGTCTTGCTTGTAAGGTGAGTCTCTTGAAAGCAACATATGGTTGGGTCCTGCTTTTTAAAAAAAAAAAAAAAAATCCAATTGGCCAATATGACTTTTCAATGGAGAGATAAGAACATTTATATTCAATGTTATTATATGATTTTTATTTTCTGCCATTTTGATTTATTTCTAACATTCAATTCAGACTTGACACTTTGCAATTTAACATTCTTCCATGCCATTTATCCCTTTGTTTGTTCTATGTTTATTTTTTTCTTCTTCATGAAATGTTTCATTGAGTATGTTTTGTTAGCACAGGCTTAGTGGTTATGGATTATTTTTGTTTCTACTTATCATGGAAGGTTTTTATTTCACCTTCAATTCTAAAGAATATTTTTGTTGGATATAGTAATCATAACTGGCATCTGCTGTCTTTCAGGGCTTAGTATATATTATTCTATGCCTTTCTGGCTTTCAGAGGCTTGATGGAGAAATCAGTTGAAATCCAAACTGGCTTATTATAAATGTGACATGCCATTTTTTCTCTTGTAGGTTAAAAAAATTCTCTTTATTCTGTATATTAGGTATTTTAAGTTTAATGTTTGGGAAAAAATCCTTTTTTATCTTGTCTATTTGAGGTTTTATGTGTTTCTTATATTTGTATTTACATTCAATTCTTAAGATTTGAATGTTTTTCTGTTGTTATGATGAAATGGTTTCATTGATAAAGTTGTGCATTTCTTTAGTTCGTATTTTGGTCCCTTCGTCTATGCCAATGATTGTTAGATCTGGTCTCTTACAGTTATCTCAGATTTCTTGAATATTCTGGTCATAGTGCTTTAATATTTTTATTTTTACTTTATTTTGTCTTTGAGGCCTCACAATTGGACTTCTGAGTGGTCTAATCCATTGGTGATACTTTCAACTATATTTTTAATTTGATTGGTTCTTTCATTTCCAGAATTTGTTGGATTTTTCAGAATCTCTTTTTACTTCACTGACCTTTTAAATCCTGTATTTTCTCTCTTGATCTGTGCCTCAAGTTGTCCTTCAGTTCAGTGACCATTTTAAATTGTGAAATTTCTAAGTTCTTTATCTGACATTTCCTTCATTATGATGTCAATGGGATCAATTGTTGAAACATTGTGGTCTTTGAGGGTGGCTTGTTTCCTTGCTTTTTTATATTCTTTATATGTTCTACAATCTGCTGGTATAGTTATCTCTTATTTTGGTGAGAGTAACTATTTAGTGAGCTTTTCTTCTCTTGTTTCTTTTTTCAATACTCAGACATGTGCATCAGGCTGGGCAAATGTCTGAGTATTGATGTCCCCACTCAAAGACTGTCTTCTGCTATGTGCAGTATCCAGAAACACTTTGAGGGAAGATACTAAACCCTGTTCACTGCAGTCACTTAACAGCAAAAGCATGTATTAATAAACTTAGGAAAAAATATTGAAAATGTTCTCCACAGTTTGTGTAATCCAGATATGAAATTGTAGTGATGTTCTTGAACAGGTTGTTAAATGAATTATGAAAGAATTATACTACTTAGGGGTTAGAAATATAGGAGAGACAAAGTGAGTGCAGAGTACACAGATCTAATAAATAATAACAGAGAAAAAGAAGAAAAAATTGGGGGGGGGGATTGAGGTAAGAGTAGGTAATACAACAAGGAAAAGAGAGACTAAGTGAGCTTATGGCCTTTTCCTCTCCAGAGTTCTTTTTCATTATTAGCCCTCCCCCTTGATCTTACACTAGTCAGAGTTCAGGGTCAAGTATCTCATTCTTTCCTACTCTGGTAACCAAATTCCAAGCCCGTCCAATTTTCAATCTGTCCAATATTGAGATTTAGAGTGTTTAATTTTCCACCCACCTCTCTGGTCATCTGTTCCTTCTCTGCTTCATTTTCGTGCTATATAGGAGTTGAGAATTGCTGTTTAGACTTTCTCCACCAACTTCCATGTATCCCCAAAGCTATTGAAATATTCAGAATTTTAAAACAATGTCATTTTTTTTTCAAAGTCACTTATGTAGATATCAAGTTTGTAAATAATTCATATGATCATATGAAATAATTCATATGATCAGTAATATGTTGTAGTCAGCTATGCTCTTGTTATTAATAAAGTGAAACATTTCTTCAAATAGTTATTGACCACAAGGGCTTTTTCTTCTATAAATGACTTGCTAATACCTTCTGAACATTTTCTTTAAGACACTTATATTATTTTCATTTATTTTTGGAACTATATGTACGTATGTATACTTATATATATATATACTTATTCTATATCAATTTGTATGCTGAAAATCATCTTCTCCAATTCATGACTCATATTTTTATCCTCTTCAATGTAATTTTGAATAGTGTAAGCTTTAAATTTTGTTTTCCTTCACAATACAAACACAATATTTTGTGGTTAGCTCTTTTTATGTCTTTATTAAGAAATCCTACATCAGTAAAATAATATCTTCCTTTAATTTTTAGCTTTTACACATATACCATATTGTTTTTTCTTGAGGTCATAAAAGCAATTCACTGGAGGAAACAATGTCTTTCATCAATAGTTTTCAGATGATACCATATTAAAAATATAAAACCCACAAGCAAATAAAAACCAAAACCTATGATCCTCATCTTGTATTATAAAGCAAGATTACTTTGATATGCATCATAGAACAAAACATAATATCTAAAGCAATACAGCTTCTAGAGGCACATAAGATGTTATTGCTGCAATTTGGGATAAGCGAAACTTTCTTAGCCAACAATATAAAAACATTATCCAAAAAAGAAAAATAATGTTAAAATGATAAAGAGAAATTATAATGACTAAATAATAATGAAAATAATTGGAACAGATAAGCACAGATAAAGAATGGTATAATGAATTTGCCAGTGTAGTTTTCAAGTGATGAATCAAACAGACAGTTAATTGTCAATAGCCCCAGATTAAAAACAAATATATATAAAAAAAGATTCATCTAGGAGATCAGTTACCAGAGCTATGGGAATAGCTTTGCCTCCTGCCCTCCTAGCACATCCATTTTCAGTTGTGCATAGTCAATGCTGAGTTTGAACAGATGCATCGTCCCAGTGGATACCATGGCATTTCAGTTTAGATGAACTGTCAGTAAAACAACCCAAGGTATTTGAGAAACTTCTGTGTATCCAGAGCCCCATGGATCCAGCATTTTTTTTTTTCATGCACTGGAAAGAGGGCAAAGTTTACCCAAAAAGAACACTGCTAATTTCTCATGTAAAACCAAAATGCTTTTAGAGTCAGGTCAACTCTGTTCATTATTTTCACTAGACAAGTACACTGGTGGATGCTTCCCAACTCCGAAGTCATTCAGTCTGAATTAAGCCAATACAAAATGGTAATACCCAGGGCTGGGGATGTGGCTCAAGTGGTAGCGCGCTCGCCTGGCATGTGCTCTGCGCTGGGTTCAATCCTCAGCCCCGCATACAAATAAAAACGTTGTGTCCACCTAAAAATAAATATTAAAAATTCTCTCTCTCTCTTAAAAAAATGGAAATATCCTGCTAGAGGCAAGAGGTCTCTTGAGACAGGCATTCATTTCAACAGGAGAAAAATAACCATTTAAAAAATGTTTTCCAAAAAGGAGATACCTCAAAGCCACATCAGGGTGGTGATGAGGCCAAACCCCAAAGGCCCTCAGAGTGGAGGCTGATACCTTTGGCTCCAATAAGCAAAATCTTTAGTCACAAAATCATTATGTTCAGTTTAATCATTAGGATTATATATTTCCAGAGGTAAACATCCAACTACACCTTGTTGAGTGGTTTCCAATGTAACCTGTCACAAGGGATGATGATTCAAAGGTAATTCTATATAAGAAAATTAGTACAATGCTCAAATTATGTACATAAGTGGGCGTGGAACACTCCAGTAATCCCAGTGGCTCCAGAGAGGCAGGAGGATCATGAGTTCAAAGCCAGCCTCAGCAATGGTGAGGTGCTAAGCAACTCAGTGAGACCCTGTCTCTAATAAAATACAAAATTGGGCTGGGGGTGTGGCTCCGTGGTTGAATGCCCCTGAGTTCAATCCTCAATATCAAAAAAAAAAAAAAAAAAAAAAAAGTTAGGTACATACATTCTCTAAAAGCAAAAATATCAAAAAGAGTGTTGAATCGCCATTCTGGTAATGTTGTAGAATGACAAGAACATGATTTACCTTGAATGCCAGACAAACTGAGAGTTTTTAGTCCACTCATGTAGTTTTCAAAACTGCTGAGTACCTCTTGAATTTTGTCAGGTTTCATCAACTACTTTGGTTTATGAAATGATACTGCTGTCAAGAGTTTTGGAAATGAGGCAGCTGGCTTTCCAATCACTAGAACATCATCTATATAATAAAAAATATTGTCCATAAGAATATAGAGACATTCACAGTAAACCATGATCAAGCCACAACTGGCATGCTGCAATTTGTAGACCCTTGGAGAATATTGCAAATGGGTATTAGAGGCCTTGCCACATGAGTGCAAATTGGTCCTGGTTCCTAGTTGATTTTGAGATGAAAAACAAAGTGCTATCATGTCTGACACAGTATATCCAACTGTCATCCTTTTTGCAACAGATTCAATTATAGTCACATTATCTTTACAGTCACAAAAGCAACAACTACTGGGACTGTGGAGTCCACCACTGGATTCAACTGATGGTTCTATGCTGTTAGACCCCAGTTTTAAAGCTGACCAAACAGGTTTTGTCATGACATGGCTTTGTAATACTGCATCTCTTACTGCCAATGATGCACCTAAGTCCTTCATCAAGGGTGTGCTCAATTCTTTCTTAGGATACCATGCTGGTTGCATTGGACCTCCTGAATGAGGACAGGGAGACAGATTGAGGAGTGACTTATTCACCACAGTTCTCTGAATGGCACAGTCTGTGAGCAAATAAATCCCTTCTTGATTTTATAAACATTCCAGTCAAGGATGTAAAACATCAACATAAATAGTACTAAACAGTGGAAACACAATAGCATTACCCAGGCCCATTCACCAGTAGGTCATCTAATCAACCTTATAAACCCAAACTAGAACAGTGTGAGTTTATAGACCAGTTTTTTAATTGCTATTCCAAAAAAGAATATTTTTTTTCTGTAACATAAATAAATCTCTTTGAGAGATTCAAATTTCCTTATAGTATTCAGAAACATTGAGAAACAAAAATGGAAATGAAAAGCAATAGCAAATATAACACAACCACACATACACACAAATGAAAGGTCAAAACTACAATTTGAAAACATTTAGTTTCATGTCTAAATGGATCAGAAGTTGATGTGATATATTACAGGAGGGGTTCAGCTACTGCCATTCTCTTTCAACACATGTCATGCACCCCCACAACAGCATCTTTCAAGAACTGGTCAAAAGTTTGATATCTGGCCCAGTATGTGCTTATGAAGCCTACATGTTTTCTTTTCTAGCAATCCCAATCTCTTTCAACTTGGAACACTTATTATCAAATGGTCAAGAACTTGAGGACATTTGACAAATGCTCAAATGTTAAGGATTTGAGATGTTATCCTACTTTAAAGGCAAAACTAAGTATACCACCATTTCATGGATGTAAGACAGCTGGGAGGGAGCCCAAGGGTGACTAATTATTTACAGAAGTGCCAGTGGACATGCACAGATTTGAATTTGTGAAGGGTCCCTGAGCCACAAGTCTCACAAGCTCAGGTGACATAAATATATATAGTGTTTATGACCTCAATATTAGGGGAACTTGAATCTTAAATAATGACAGTGAGAGGTTTGCACTGGAGGGAGAAATTTTCTTTAATATACAAATAGTAAAAAAAAAAATCTGTTCTTTGTCCCAGCCATAGCAAAGGCATTTCTATATCTATTGATAAGATATACATAGTCCAGAACAAAGGCAGTCAGTACCTTTCTTTGCTCCCCTGTGGGGAAGGGTCATCCAACACTTTGGTAAAAACTGTTTGGTATTAAAAACTTAAACAGATACTTACCCCATAATCCAGCAATTATATTCCTAAGTATTTATCCAAAGGAAATGAAATCATATTTACACAAAGGTTGTACAGCAGTTTATTTGTTTTTAACCCAAACAACTCAATGGTACACTAACAAAAAAGTAGATAAACTGGCTATGGTATTGCTCCCCCAAAATGGAGTACTCAGCAATGGGTAAAACTTACAAATAGTCTTTGAAGCTAAAGAAGCATAAATGAAAATGGAGACATCTTTCACATGTAATTCTGGAAAAAATAAAAGTCGTCCCTGATGATAGAAATAAAGTCTGTGTTTGTTCAATAATTGAGTCTGGGAAGGATAATAAGGGAAACTTCAAGGGTTAATTAAACATTTGTCAAAATTTATCTAATTGTACTCTTGTGATATATATCCTACTGTGTATAAATTGTCAAATAAAATATTTTTTCATACTTAAATGCTTAACTACTCTTAAACTGACTTTTTGTGTAAAGAGTTGAGTTTATAAGAAAAAAAAAAGTATTGAAAAAAACATATTGAATAGTCTTGTGCCACACACTGTTATAATGCTAAGTGCTAAATAATTCAACCCTCAAACACTCACATTAATATAATATTACTACCTCTTTAAAAATTTCTTTTTTTTTTTTTTTTTGGTACAGGGTATTGAACCCAGGAGGCACTTAACCATTGAGCCACATCCCCCACCCCTTTCATTTTAAGACAAGATCTCACTAGATTGCTTAGGGCCTCACTAATTTGCTTAGGCTGGCTTGAAACGTGCTATCATCCTGCCTCAGTCTCTGGAGTCACTAGGACTACAAGCATGCACCACCATCTGTGGCATAGTTTCTCTTGAAAAAGGTGCTGAGGTTGAGGCACAAAGTGGTCACCCACTCAGGGTCACAGAGCTAATTAGTGGCATAGTAGATATTTACAATGCATATTATTATTCATATTGAATAAAAGCTAGGACTTAGCATCATCATGATCCCTTTAAAATAGTCATATTTATATGCAATTGGGAATGCCAAAACAACAAGAAGGGGAATAATTCAAAGTGTTCTTGATTTTTCTACTATGAGATTAAATTTACTCTTTTTTCTATATTAGCCATTTCATTATCTATATGTTAGAAAACAACTACATTTAAGGTTCTGAAAAAAATCTGTTGTATATTGTGAAAAGTACTATATAGATGAAAGTACTATCTCACTAAAAGCTCTTCAAAAATGGCTTTGAATAGATAAGCTTCTATTTTATTTTACTGAAACAGTACATACAGGTTTATATCCTGTAAGCAATGACTGCTTCATGTGAAATCAGGGGGACTTGAAATTCTTGATATTAATCTTATCAATGCTTAATAAATTACTGAATTTTGTTTCTATTGCCCTAGGATCCCTAATAAATAAAAATTAGAATTAACTTATTGGAAAGCATGAACACTTAGACAAATCTTTCTTCCATGTATTCAGAAATTCTTCATACTGAAGTTATTAATTTTTTACATGAAAAAAACATATATAATCAACTGTGTCTTTTTCATAAATTTGTATAATTTTTTACTAGTAGCTGAAGACAATTTTAATTTGGAATCAATAATTTTTTAATGCGGAGAGAAGGTAGAGTTTTAGTGAGAGCTAAGTTATTAACTTATTTATAACAAAGTCTGTGATAGTTACTTATCCCATATAATTGACTCAATAAATCATCCTCAAAACTATGAGAAGTTGGTACCCTTATCCTTAACTTTCAAATAAAATCTAGTTTTCAAAAAAGTAATGAACCTGGTGGGTAGGATTTTATTCCACTTCTTTTATTGTAAGGCCATTCTCTTCTTCTTCTACTTTTCTATATTTTGTATTAGCAAGCTCTGCTCACAACCATCATTTATATATGCACAGAGAAGGAAACCCCTTTTAGAAATTTTACATCTTTGAGTAGGAGGGTCAGGACTACTATGAGCATATCAGAATCCTTATCTGCCTGTATCCACAAGTATGTCAAAAAGGCTGATGTCAGTTCAGAATTTAATTGAAATGCTCATCATTTTATAGAACAAAGTAATATTGCTTTTATAAATTGATTAATTTCTGGGTGATTGCTGTTTGGCTTGGTTTCTCTTAATGTTCACAAATGATCAAACAATTATATATTGAAGCCTATGAGTGTTCTACATTGTATCAAATAACTTACAATGTTATCTTAAGATTATCATATCAATTTGTATGCAATATATTTACAAACCCTTTCTACAGATTTTGTAGATATGGTTCACAAAGCTTAAGTAATCTCCTTGAGTTTATACAGTTAAGTCAAAGGCTACTGGGCACTGTGATTCACTTAATAACTAGTAACACAGCAGTCAGTTTTACTGAGGTCATAGAAAGTGTGTTGCTTAAATATGAGCAACAGCTTTTTTTTTTTCTTTTAGTTGAATGACAACAACTGACCTTGAGTTTTGCCTTCCTTCTACAAACTGTAATCTTGATCAATATGGAATTGCTTTCAATTAAGCATTTCACAGATATCAGTAAAGTAGTAGTTGGATAATGAGGCAGGGTTGGGGGACCTGAGGAATATCATTTTTGTTCTGCCAATTTTGCCACCCATTAATTTTTGTGGAGAAACAAATGCATAATTAAGGGTATTTGACTTAATAGTCCCAGGGATATCTTATCCCTAAGTGTCCCGTCAATTCTGTAAAAATGGTATGAGTTGAAATCTGATATTTTATTTACTGCGGCTGATGGCTTAGCCTATTAAAAGATAAATATTGGCAGATGTCTCCAGGAGATAATAGGAAAGGACATTTTTGGAATTTGTAGCAATTTCATGTTAATTCATAAAGCCATTTTGTTATTCAGCCTTAACTACTCTGTAGAGAGAAGTGAAGGCAAGATGTGTTTGGTAACCCATACAATTACTTTAAGTATTACGGCTAAAAAAAAAAAAAGACTAAAAGGATAGATTCTTTTGAAATCCCTAGTGAAATTCTTAAACATTTTATTTTAAATTTGAGGTTAAAAAAATTTTCCTTAAATTTCAACTTAAGAACAATTTTTCATTTAGTTTGAAAATAATGCACTTTGATTTAAAATAATTAGAAAATAAGTAAGTCCAGAAATACAAATTAAAGTAGCTATAGTTCTATCACAATTATCTGAGGTCACACAAAATAATTACTTTATTCTATTTACCACCAGTGGTTTTTCCCCTTAAGGTAAATAAGTTCTTTTTTTTCTTAACAAAAATGGTGAAAATTTAATTTATAGAATTTGTGTCCTATATCTATGTTTTAATTATAACTAAATTATACATTGAATTTTATTGATATGAATTAATTTAGTACTCTTAAATAGCCATGATTCCATGTACAGAACCATAATAATATTGAGATGATAAATATATCATGAAAATTATTATGTATAAATGAATATTTAAAATCTAGATCCTACATCTATTTGCACATGCTTTCAAAATTATTGTATTCCTCTACACGAATGAGAAATAAATACTGCTGGATTTTCCAAAGACATATGTCAAAAAGTTAATGTAGACTTGTTCCCTGAGAGTATGAATTTGGATAGTACTAGTTTTATTGTGTTCTGATGCTTAGGAGAGAAAAACACTGGAGCACCTTCTCAGGCTCCTGGAATTGCTGTGGAATTACTTTGCTGTGGAAGTAACATTTCTCTGTGTATCCTCTGCCAGCACAGTCCAACCTACCTGCATGCAATGTTTATTGCACTGAAAGCAGCCAAGAGTGGCATCACAAGGCATTCTTGTCAGCAGAACTCCAGCATCAAGGACAGCACTGCTCATCCCTGGTCTAAATGTCATCCCCAACGTGAACTCTGTGATCTGAATGTGAAAGTGTATGGTCTGCAAAACTCTGAGAGTCTGGTTTGCATTTCAGATGTAATATATTTATTAGTTTCAGTCATCCACTTAACACATATTTATTAAGCTACTCATGTATTTAAGAAAGGGTGTTCATCTCTCAAGATGCAAAGATGAACAAGAAAAGCATCTATTTTTACATTGTATTGAGACCAAGTGATGAGAGTATAATTGGACACACTAGGAGGAGGAAGTCCCCTCCTGTGATTCATCTGTATTGGTGGCAACAGTGATAGTTTTTTCTCTTCATTTTGTAACAAAATACGTGAAAGAACTCCCATTATTATCACCTCTACAATTTCTTTTTAAATATTAAATTACTCTGAGTTTCATTAAAAGTATCCTCTGTTTTAGGGTTACCTAAAAACAAAGAACAACGAACATATATTATCTTGTGAGGATGGTTCAGTGGGATCCCTATTCCACTAAAGAAAATAGAGTTGAATTCTTTCTATCTTGAGAGTTTAGGAGGAATTTTGCCATCTGGCACAATTCCTGGAAAATAAAGTTTTCCTGTGGTTTCAGACATGTGATAGAGGCTTCTAGGAGGAAGTCATGACATACATTCTGACTAATAGGTAAGTGTTAAGCAGGCTGTGAAAATAGCAGTTTTTGCAATGGCTTAGAATTTAGAGACAGACCAAATACGTTATATAGAGCAAAATGTAACTTTGTGTGGGCTTATCCATAAAATATAATGAAGGCAGTGAGAGATGAGTTGTTAAAGTGTTGGAAGGCATATGAAAAAGGTTAAAATATTTAGAAATATCCTGAGAAGAAACCAACTGACGTAAGAAAACATTCAAGCAGTTTTTAAAAAATATTATTGCATTTTGGCTGGAGTTGTGGCTCAGTAGCAGAGCGCTTACCTCACACCTGTGAGGCACTGGGTTCGATTCTCAATACCACATAAAAATGAGTAAACAAAATACAGATATTTTTAAAAATATTAGTGCATTAAATTTTACATAGTATTGGGATTTTTTTAGACATAATCATACAAGCATGGAATATAATTTACTCCACTTAATCCCCAATATTTCCCTTCTCTCTCTCTTTCTCCCTC
This sequence comes from Marmota flaviventris, assembly GCF_047511675.1. Lineage (NCBI taxonomy): Eukaryota > Metazoa > Chordata > Mammalia > Rodentia > Sciuridae > Marmota > Marmota flaviventris. The sequence goes on from NC_092506.1 coordinate 27,470,913, forward strand.
CCTCTTTCCCCTTTCTCTATTCTACTGGTCTTCCTTGTATTTATTAGTAGTTTTTGTTGTTGTTTTTGTTTGTTTGTTTATTGCTTTACAGATGTATATAAAGGTTAAATTTTCTGGGGTATATTCATATGTGTATATAGCATTGTTTGGACAATTTCATTCCACCATTCTTTTCTTTTTCTATCCCTTCTCCCTCCCCATCAATGCTCTGTTTTACTCCACTACTCCTCCCTATCTTCATGGAATTCCCCCTGCTCCTTTTTTTTGCACTATATCAATCTAGTTTCCACATATGAGAGCAAACTTTTGACCCTTGACTTTGTGAGTCTAGCTTATTTCATTTAGCACGAAGTTCTCTATTTCATCCTTTTACAAGCAAATGCCATAATTCCTTCTTTATGGCTGAGTAAAACTTCATTATGTATATATACCATGCTTTCTTTAGCCATTCATCTGTTGAAATGTACCTGGACAGGTCCCATAATTTGGTTATTGTGAGTTGTATTGCTGTAAACACTGATGTGGCTGTATCACTATGCTATGCTGATTTTAGTTCTTTTGGATATATACCAAAGAGTAGGAGAGCAGTGTTATATGGGATTTCTATGCCCAGTCTTTTGAGGAATCTTCATACTGCTTTCTGGAGTGGTTGTACTAATTTGCAGTCCTACTAATACTGTATGGGTGCACCCTTTTCCCTTTATCCTTGCCAGCATTTATTATTATTTGTATTCTTGATGATTTCTGACTGGAGCCAGATGAAATCTCTATGTTGTGTAGACTGGCATTTCCTTGATCTGCAGGGATGTTGAACCTTTCCCCCCCACACACACTTTGTTGAATATTTATGTTTTTTATTAACACAGATACATCTAGCAGGATAGGCAATTTAATTTGAAAGCTACTACAGAATGTATACATTCCTTTATTAAAAAAATTAGAATAAAAATGACAACATTAAGTAAGAAAAACAAGGAAATACAATCTATATATGGTAAAATCAATTACTTTTATTTTTCCAAGTTTCTTTCCCTTTCATAATTTTGGGAAAATCATTTTATTAGTTTTTGTGTGTTTGTTTCTGGTTTTCTGTTTATCTTTAATTTGCAGAGAAGAATTTTCTAAATTTCTGTTGGACTTACTGGCACTAACTAGCATAACTAATCACTTTCAACTTCCATATTCTTTCTTTCTTTGACATGAAGGTCAGCAGGCTCTTTTGGTTTTCCTCTTGCTGGTTTCACCAAGTCTCTCTAACATCTTCAGCTGTACTGACCCAAACTTTAGTGTTTGGTTTCACATCCATCTTTACTCAATTTCCCATTAATATAATCCATTATCACATATTGAAATGCCATTAGTATGCTTAAAGGTTATTAAATATGTATCTCAGCTCCCTCACAAAGTTCAGTCATATGTAAAATACGAACTCAATTTTTCAGTTAGGTATATAATACACATTTTGAATATAACTCATTTAAAATTTAACTCCTAATTCTACCTTTCAAATCCTGGTCTACACTCAGGTTTCTCAAGTCCTTCACCTCAACCATGTAATTACTAGCAACTAAAACCTCAGGATGTCCCTTGTTTTCTCTCTGATGTATGAGAAACTTTTTTCTTATCTTCTTTCAAAAGATATTTTTGACTTGGACCTTTTATCACCAGCTTACTTACCTAGTTGGCCAGCGTCCACAACATGCACAGCATCCTGACATACTGAAAAAGTGTAGGTCAAAAATTGATGTTCTGTTCATCAAAACACAACAATGACTCTCCATTTCCAAGTTCCATAAAAATTGCCACAAAGGTCAGCAGCCCCATATCATTAGCATTATACTGTCTTTCTCTTGTTTTCTCTAGCTCTATTCAACTATTACTTTTGTTTCTTATCTTGAACATCAACAACACAGGAGACCATGTTTCAGGAACATTATTTGTGGCTTTTAGGTGTTTTGTGCTGGATATTCCTTCTATCTTTAACAATTATATATCCCAGGTAGTATCATGACTAATTCTGTCATGAGTTTCAAGGTTATATTCAAATGCTGCCTTCTTAATGAGGATTTTTCTGAATTTCTAACATTTCTATACCCTCTCAACCGCCCTTCCCATGATTATAATTTTCCTGATGTATTTTCCCTCTGAAGTTTTATTTCTATCAATAACTATGTAATTTTGCTATTTTATGTCTATTATTTATTGTCTGTGATTATCTGTTATATAGATCTACTATTGTGTCACAAGTGCATTTGTTTTTATTTACTAATAAATATGCTTAGGCTCTAGGATACTGCCTAACAGAGGAATTTTTATAAATTACTTTTCACCTGACCTATGATTGTAGTAAATGAGCAAAGCCCCCAAATCAGAGAAAAGACATATTTTAATATTTTCTTTTCCTAAATATGACAAGGTATCCATTACTATATTAACATTTTTGTTTGATTGGCATCCAGAAAATGAAATAAGGGCATTTGTGGAGGGTTATTAACAAAAAGAGGATATAGAGTTTTTATACTTATTTAGGTGGAATGAGGAGACAGTTGTGGCATTCCCTACTTTTGAAGAAGTATTTCAGCTTTTCAGAAGCTGTATTTCATGTAGCAGCTCTGGTCCTCATCATAGGCTCTCAAAACTATATATTTACATCTAACAGTTTAGAAATTGATTATACTAATATAAATCTAATCTACTAAAAAATAAAAAGTATCATCCAGTTTCCATTTTATAAGGAGCAGCTTCATTTATATCATCAAGATGTACCCCATGGCTCTTTTTCATAGATCCTGTTTTTAAGTTCATGACTAGAGTCTGTGGGCACTCTTGCTCTCTTGAGTGTTCTCTCCAACTCTCTCTTTGGAAATGGGATAATGATAAGTATGCTCTTGTACCAGGATGCTTTGAGGTACCTAAAAATTATTTTGAATAGGCAAAGAGGGGGAACAAAAGTAAATTCAGAATGATGCTGCACTCTGAAGTTTGTAGCCAACCTCCCTGTGCCTCAGGGAATCATGTTTCTGCAAAGTCTCTTGACACACTCCTGTTTGCCGGTTCCTGGCTGATGGTTTGGGTTTCTGCTCTCACTTGATATGTCTGTAATAAGCCCCAGTTTACCAACTAATGAGTGACTTCACAGTAAAGGGAGAGCAAGTGCCAACAATAAAACTAAGGAGCTACCTACAGAGAAAAGAAACACTTTTCTTTTTAAGTCTAATTTGGGTTCTCTACAAAAGAGAATTAGAGTAAGGATCTCTTCTCCCTGCTTTCCGTTCAAGAAAGAAATAACTTCAAGTAGCAACAATTCCCCTTCATTTTTCCTTTCTTTACATTGAATGGGTGAAAATTACCCAATTTGGACATCAATTACAGTTGCTTTCGTGATTCCCAGGGAAGCAAGCTATATTCCTTTTTCCTACACTGTTGCAGGATATAGCAAAGCAGCTATAGCCTGAGCAGGAGAAGACCTTTGGTAAAAACACCTGTACTGATGATTATCCAGAAGTATGTAAAACTACTTCAAAATGCATACACAGATTTAAATTTAACAGACTAATTAGAGTTGCTTGACTACATTCAAAGTAGTATTCCATGACACTGAGAAAAAATAAGACTAATTTCTTTGTCATATCCATCAGTTTACAGAAGATAAAAATCTATCTGCAGAGTCCAATAGTTATGTAGTAGTGAGTTCCAGAGTTCCATACATTCATATAGTGTCATATGTGTACTCTACCTGACATCATAGGGAGACAGTGTACCACAGTCAGGGAGCAGGACTTTTATATCAGACTGAGAAAGTTATATTACTCTTTTCCTTTCTCTTCACTGTGAAACTTTGGGTCAATTAGACACTGAGTGAATCACTGAAGATCTCTCAGTCTCATCTGTAAAATTAAAGTATCAATCCCTATTTATATAGCATATAACTATAAAAAGAGCAACAACAAAAATAGTAATTGAATAATAACAAATTCCAAATGCACTTCTAATCATTTTACATGATAAATGTACCAAAAATTCTAAGATTATAGTGTTAGTATAGTACCATTTTACAGATATGAAAACTGATGCATAGGATGCTAAATACCTTTTATAAATATGAAAAATTCATAGCAAATGATCAAGTCATGGTTCACAAAGATATTTTAATTTCAGAGCATGTGCTATTTATTCATAATACTATGCTAAGAACTAGAGCAAATTGTGGAAGCAACCCATGAATAGCATTTGATAAAATTCCTACATGTACGCCATAAGAAGTTTTAAATAATTTTATAATCATGATAATTCTCATTGTGAAAACAATTATTCTTATTTTCCTTAATATTGTTTTTTCTATTAAGTACAAGGTGTTTTTTCTCTATACATTCATTTCCACATATAATTCTGGACTCAGAAAGATAATTTGTTTATTAGATACTATTATACCTACCCCAGAAGTTCTACTATAGCAAATATACTAACTATGATTAAATTGATTGTATAGTAGATGGCTCATTTTATTATTTCTGAATCTGTAGGACATTCTACAAATAAGGTGTGACTCAATAACTTATGGTGTATGATTTTACAGATACATGTGCATACACACACACACACACACACACACACTTTTGTTTTTCATTTCTTCTTATGCCTTTGCTTGTAGAATATTAAGAATGTTGGACAATGATTTGGCTAGCAGTGTATATTTGTTCCAGTTGTCTTGCTTAAAATAATTGGATTATCATGTCCTCAGTGAGCAAAGGACTGTGCTGGGTTCTCTGTCCTGGGGACATTTTGTTAGATCTCTTCTTCCTCATCAATTATCTATTCACATAAAAAAAAGAGAGATCTGTTGATAAAAGAGAAAAAAAATCTTTATCTAGATCTTCTTATCCATTAATCTATATAATACCCTAAAACAAAGTACCTGGAAAAATATTGTATTCTTACTCTTTCTTTAAAATTGAGGCTTATTTATGCTTCAGGCTTGAAACAGCTCATGGTCTATGACCATTGAAAGTAGGTGAGAGGGACCAGTGTGAAAAAAGGATTCATGAAATGCTATTGAACTTCCAATCCACATGTCTAAGTTGTGAATTAACTATATTTCACATCTCATTCTAAAATGTTGTTACTTTATTTCAACTATATGTCATTTTTTTTCTAAAGAATACATTTGCCTTATAATTCCCAGAAGCTAACAGCTGGAGACAGCATTTTATTTAATAGCCTGTATCTCACTACATTTATAAAGAAAGAAGAGAAAATAAATATTCTATAGGGAACTTGTATTTTTTTTTTTAAGAAATGGGATATTGTAAGAACTTTGGTAGATCCTAGTAGAGGACAGAGTTGTTAGGCCAAAATAACACAGGTTATTAGATTAAATAGAAAGAATCAATAAAATTACATTTTAATACTTTGTACTCAAAATGGAGAAGAGCAGGTTGATTGCTTAAAGTGATTTTGTCTCTGGGAAGTTAGACTCTGAATCTCAATTTATTCATTTATAAATTGGAAAATAGTACCCACATTATGGACATACATGAAACTAAAGATAACCTATATAATAAATGTGCTCTAGTCTCTGAACAAAATAAAGAATAAGCACATTGTTACAGTAGAGGGTTTTGCTATAAAATCAATAATTATAATAATTATTATCATTTAAAAACAATGATTGTCATGTTCTTAAACAGAATCTTTTTTTTTAATTTCTTTTTCTTTTCTTTTTTTTTCTTTTCGTCTAAGCTAATAGTAACTTTATTTTCATTCTTGTCCCAAGATCAGGAGAATATTATAGCTACTTTTTGTTTAGGAAATGGAGAAAAGCACAAACATGTCACAAAATGTTCATGATGTTTGATTAATCTCATACACACATACATAGACATCCAAATTCACACACACACACAAAAGAAATCTCAAATGTTTCACAATAAAAATAATAGAAAGGAAAGAATATCTTTTCTTTTTTTCATGCATATGATTAAGCACAAAATGGGAAAAAAGGAAATAGACTAACTTTACATCCTGTCTTTCTTTCAAGCTATACTCATTAGAAACACACAGTAATGTTAAAATGCTAGAAGGCAAAAAAAGGTTGGTTGATCTGAAATCATGACAAATCTCGAAAAGACGAGAATAAGCCAGGATTATTATCACAGAAAAACTGAGAATGGTAAAATCAGAACCAAGTAAGAAAAGGTAATAGTTTCCTGTCACCGTTAACACAACCTACTACTAACCCGGAGGCTGCTATCATGAGAAATTCATGCTCTTACAACTCTCGGACTCAGGAGTTTAAAATCAGTGTTGCCAGGTCCAAACTCTCAGGCCACAACCCTATCTGAGGTTCTAAGAAAGACACCACACCTACCTCTTCCTGCTTATGGTGGCTGCCAGCACTCCTTGGCCTGTGGTCTTCTCAGTCCAGACAAGAATAGCATTTTAAAATTTTCCTCTGCCCCATCTTTCCAACACTTTCCCCTCTGGTGTCTCTACCTTCATTTCTGTTTCATATATTCCCCTGCCTCTCTTATTTGTGATTACATTTGGGGCCCACCCAGATGATTCAGGGTACTATCCCCTTATCAAGATCTTTCATTTAGTCACACCTAAAAACCCTTTTTTCCTCATAGAGTATCATTTGCAGGTTCAGGGATGAGGACCTGATATCTTTAGGTAACCATTATTCAACTGTCTGCACAACCCATATTAGCCAAGATTGCTATTGCTCTGTGAGCCACAACAAAATTAATGGCAAGAGACCACAATGAGAGAACATTATCTAGAATTGAAAATTGGATTCAGAAGGTGAGGTGACTAAAAACAAAATCATGGAGAATGTTTCATGACACTAAATGTAAAGACAAAATTTTCACATCATCCAGCATTGAAAGATACCCCTTTACCCACTCACGCCCCACAAAAACAGTGTTTCTAAAAATAAATTATAATTAAATTTAAAAATAAATTATAATTAAAAATGACCTCATCAAACTAAAGACACAAATAAAGCAATTTCTACAATATCCTTAAAGAAAAGGAATAATTATTATTTTATAATGGCAACAATTAAAATTCTTAATACTATAAATAAATATCTAGCTTTAAAAAGCCTTTAAAATAAAATATTTAACCTTTTGCAAAGAGGACTTCAAAGGAAAGATTTCTTCTGTGACTAAAATATGTTCGAGTTTCTTGGTCATTTTCTCCAGAAAAGAAGCTATAATTGGCAAGAATGCCCTTAGACTATCATTTTCATATCCTGGAGGTAGAAAGGAGGTCATGAAGTTAAGAAGCACATAACTGTAGTGTACTTGAAGAAAATTGGAATTTTGACTTAGCAAAGAGAAAAAGATAATTCTATTAGGTAAGATACCAGCATCACTTACGCCTTTTGTAAAGACATGTATGCAGTAAGTAATAGCACATAGAGAGAAAAACTGACCACTGGATTAGAAAAGTTAGGCAAAAGACCTGAACATTGTTGATCACCTGATTTATGGCAATAGACACCTTAAAGCACCAAGGAGAAAAGAACATTTTAGAAAGAAATGTCTATCTATCTACACATGTACACATGTATAGTTTACATATAATACATATATTATACAACTGTATACATAATATTTCTGAAAACTTTGCATCATGCTAAAAATAATTTACATATGTATCTAGAGGTTAAGTAAGGGCAAAAATAAAATATATGAAAAAAAAGATCTCAATGTAGGCAAATATTTCTTAATCATGACAGTACAAACTTGATAAATTGAGCTGTATTAAAAACTTGTATCAAAAAATGCCATTTGAGAAGTAGAAAAGAAAGCAAGAGAATTGGAGAAGGTATTTGCACTATATATAAACAAAAAGTACTCATATTTAGAATATGAGAAGGGTCAAATTTCTGATTTAGTATATTTAGACTACCTTAGTATATTTAAAATATAAAAGACATCATACAAGAAAAAAATACACAAGGCCCATTTGATAGGACAAAATCTATTGAAAAAATATTTCACCAGAGTTTATCAAAAAGGCCAGTAACCACATGAAAGGGCATTCAATAATATTTCTTATAAATAAAAACAATGAATGGTATAATTGCTATACTATCTAACATTCCAAAGCACGGCCACATCTGACAAAACTGACAATTCTAACTCAACTGAAACTATGGCCCAAAGACTTCTTTCTTCTGTTAGTAGAGAGTATAAAATAAAATCTGTCAGCCAATATTCTACTAAAATGTAAAAAAAGTTCATATACTATCATAAACAATTTTGTTCTATTTGTATTCCAATAAAATGTGAGCCATAAATATCTATATAAAGGGTGATCATTCTATGAAAGCGTCAAAATGAGGACATAGTAAAATGTCCATCAAAAATGACTGAATAAAGCAATTGTAGTGTATTTACATGATGAAATGTTCTTCAATATTGAGAGTGAAAATTAACAAGTTTATGCTCATAAAACAAGATGCATGACTCTCAGGAATGTCAAATAAGATAAATCAAGATGAATAATAAATTCATCATTAGATTTATGTAAATTTCAAAAACTAGCAAATGGTATCACATGCCAGGGCAGTGTTTCCTGTAGGTAGTTTCATAAGTGGACACAAACATGAGGTAATTTATGGGATTTTCAAAATATTCCTTCTTGACCTGAATAGTGATTCTCTGTCAAAATTTTTAGCATTGCACTTTTATATGCACATTTCCCATATTGTTCCAGCAAAAGAGTTATGCAGAATTACATGTGAAAAACTAATAAAGGTGATTTTCTGTCGTTAAAGATCTAAGAACATTTATCAATAAATGATTTCTTTGAAAAAACAACTTGAACTTTTACTAATATAGAAATGAATATGATTCATAGAGGAAAAGTGATGAGTTTGAAGATAAGGTAAAAATATGAATGAGACATACAGAAAAAACATTGGACAAAAGGTTCACAATATTGAAAACTATGTTACAAGCCAAGGCTTTATATCTGCATTAAAATAGGATAGGACAGATTCAAAAAATAACTTCAATGTTGGAATTGGGTAATACACAATTTTATTTAGCTTATCAAAAAAATCATGCGTCTTATGAATTGATGAAAGCTAAAAACATATATTTGCAATTTATGTCAGTATCAGTTCCATTTAAGGAAAGAGTAAATGATCAGGCAACTAGTTATTTAAAGTTTTTAGTTCCATGTCTGTTGCTGTGGGGGATTCCTCACTCCAATATCATTATTCATATCTATAACTGCCAATTATAGATGCATATATGGCATGTTTATCTTGTTACATTTAGTGACATTAATTTTCAATATACTGTTCTATTAGAGGTTATTCTGCATGTTTGGAAGATAATTTTATGTAAGCACTTTATATGAGACAGAATAATTATGGCCAAGAAATTAACTAGCTAAATCTTTTGAGTCCTTCAAGGTTTGGTTGGTCTTCCTTAGTCTCTGGAGTGTCTGTGAGTTACCTAGTGTGGATGACTCTAATACCCTCAATGATTTCACTGCAGCCTGAGTTGTGTTTCTATTGGTTTTAACACATTTGTCTTGAACTATGAAACAAAGCAACTTTGATTGATTAAAGTCCATTTTCTTTCTTGATCCACAAGCAAACAGTCAAGAACTGTTTGATTTTATATGCTTTCTGTAATCAGAACTTAATTTTCTATTTCCCTGAAGGTATCTGTAATGAAATTTGCCATCTATGTAATAGTCACTAAGGTGCCTAGTATAGCTTTCCCAATTCATTTAATCTAATCCTGGTGTTAGAATTCTGAAGGCCCTATGAAACACAAATTGCTATTTTTGAGGCCAGATAAGTCTGTCTTTGTCCTATAATCAAGTGTGTTAGTAATTCAAAGCAGGAAAGATAAAGTCCTAAGAAAATTCTTAGCTGTAATTTTTCTTAGCTTGCCTTTTTGTACTGTCATCAATAAGATTGATATATTTTTATGTATTCTTAAGGCTAAAATCTTCAGTTTTTTCTTAATATTTAATGTGTAATTTTGACATTTATTGATATTGACACTGTAAAAAGAAGAGTCTGGCTTACAAACTGATTCTCAGTAAAACTCCCATCTAAGCCATTGCATTGTACTTTCACCTAATTTCATATAATATGGCTAGCTCTTCAGTTTTGAACTTATTATTCCAATACTCACATATACCAGTATGGGAACCCCTTGAAGTGTGTGTGTGTGTGTGTGTGTGTGTGTGTGTGTGTGGAGAGAGAGAGAGAGAGAGAGAGAGAGAGAGAGAGAGAATAGAGACAGAGAGATACTCATGTTTATGTGTATTTATGGATATAAGACATATACATATGGTCAGCTATTACCCCATAAAACTGCATGATTTGTGAAGTGTATTGAACTGATAAATCACAGTTTCTCATAGATGTTATGAGTCAGAACAAGCACTATGCAGTGATCGGTAAAATGAATCTTGGGTATTAAGATGTTGGTAAGCAGTGTACATCAAAATGTTTCATATTGTAAAGTTGCTATTTATGAAGCAACATCCACCAGTATGTTCCAGTGAGATAGTTTTTCCTAAGCAGTGGAAACTATGTTCTAGTCTCCTAAATACACACTGAAATTATATTTTGGAAGAGAAATAGCATGTGGTTTAATTGCTAAACCACAATTAAAAAATTAAATGTGTAATTCACATTTGTTATATTGGGACATTATATATAATTGAGTAGATAAAGAGTCAAAGATTTTCCATGTGTTTTCAAGTATAAAATAAATAAGCAAAGGAAATTCCTGAATTGTGTCAAAGAAGAGATTATACCACTGTCATGATTTAGATATGAAGTGTTCTCCCAACTCATGTATTAGATAATACAAGAATTTTCAGAGTTGAAATAATTGGATTATGAGATCCTTAATCAAGCCAGTGTATTAATCCAGTGATATGGATTAACTGGACATTAATTATAGGCAGATAGGTTGTGGCTGGAGCATGAAGGTCACTGGAGGTGTATCTTAGTGGTTTAGATTTTGTACCTGGTTAGTGGAGTTCTCTCTGCTTCCTGATTGCTATGTCCTGAGCTGCTTTCTTCCTCCAAATCATTCTACCATGATGTTCTGCCTACCTCAGACCCAGAGCAATGAAGTTAGCCATCTAAGAACTGATATTTTGGGAATTTTGAGCATCAAATAAACTTTTTCTCCTCTAAAATTATTCTTGTGAAGTCTTCTGATCTTAGCAGAAGACTAAAATAATCTCACAGGTACTCAAGAATACATATTCATACTTCTCTCACTTTATAGCAACTTGTTGAAAATGTAAATGATGCAAACCTTTGAGAGTTTATTTATCAGTTTATTTCTTTTTCTTAAATAATTTTCCATATTTTGTAGGTATTCAGGAGCATCTTGGTCGATGCTTTTGGCTCAAGGTCTCTTATGAACTTGCAAAAAAGTTGTTGGCAGGGGCATCAGTCTGAAGATTTGCTGGGGCTGAAAATTCTGTTTCCAAGCTCATTCATAAGGTAGTTGGCAGGAAGCTCTTAATTTTTCCCATGAGGGCCTCTCCTAGAGTGAGTGATACCATAGCAGAAAGACAGACTGAGCACATGCCTAAAAGTAAGCTATTTTAGAAAGCAGTGACCTTACTTCTGCTTTATGTTATTGATAACACTGCAAGAGCAGAACACAACTGTATAAATGCTAGACAGCAGACATATCTGGGGGCCATCTCAGAGTCTGGGTATTATATACAACATGGCCAATAATTCATTTATAAAAATGAAAAAAGTATAGAGTAATAAGGACAAGATCATAGTACAGAGATTCTTCCCTTAACCACAGATTTGCTTATTGTGGTTTCAAGTCCCTACACTCAACTCTGGTCTGGAAATATTTAATGGAATATTCCAGAAATTAATGGTTCATAAGCTTCATTCTGAGTAGCAGGATGATATCTAGCGCTGTCCTGCTACATCCTGCCCAAGACATAAATAGTCCCTTTGTGCAGCACATCCACACTACACATGTGATCTGCCTTCCAGCCATTCAGAAGCCATCCCCATTATCAGATAAATCATCTTAGCACTGCAAGACTGTGTTTAAGAATACTTCCATGTCAGCCTAAAGCTCTGTCATAAGGCCTATGTCTTTTACATCTCCTCCCATGGATATCATGTCATCCCACATCATCATCACAAGAATAAGTACAGTATAAGGAGGTATTTTGAGAGAGAAAGAGAAGAAGAGAGAGAGAGAGAGAGAATATGATGGAATTCACAGTAATTTATTTACCTTGTTTTATTTCATTATTGATTGCGACAGTCTGGCTGGGCACAAATCACAAGCCACTGAAGCAGGAACAAACTTTATTTCTGAACTCCACCAGCACACTCCACACATGCTCCCTGGGAATTCTCCCGAACGAACGCCACGCGGCTCCTCCAGGAACCACACACCAATCGGAAATCCCGCCTCCAGCACTTCCCCAACCAATGGGAACTCTCCGGGAATCCCTGCAAGAACTCCAAAGTAGAGAAAACTCCAAATTAGCAGGTTGAGGCGGACAGCGGGGGTCTAATATACACAGCTTAACATAACCATTATCAGTTTAATGGCTTGCTGGTGTCACCTCTCAACCACTCCGTTCTGGCAAAAATGCCATGCATCATTCGGGACTCAGCTATGGCTCTCAGCAATTGGTTATTCTTGTTAATCTCTTACTGTGTAAATTAAGGAATAAAAATGTATCATAACTATACATATGCAGGAAAAATGTAGCATGTATAGACTGTGATATATATATAATAGAAATATACACAATATATGTTATAATTGTTGTTCACTCTGCAGCCAAACAGAGCCGATTCACCTTTTTTATATTGATTTCTGTTCTTTTGGTTGTATTTATGGGTAAGTTCTGCTACAGTACTAGTGCAGTCCCAGCAACCCCACACATCCTCCAAATTTAGTAAGAAATGTAGGTGTCCACATAGTGGCAGCTTTCAAACAAATTAATTAAATGAAAGAAAACGTATCTACAATAGAAAAATAAAAATAAATATAGAAAGCTCTTGCAGAGATCAAAATTATAATTATTTCCAGAATAGACTATTTTGGATTTCATGCTGCTAAATAGGTTAATTAAAGAACTTGAACGGAACAATTCTGAAATATTATCTACAGCAGCTTGCACTCAAATATCTCAGGCTATGAATTCATCAAATTCAGTCCAACTGAGCAAGATGTAAATAACTGAATGGAGCCCTCAGAGGACTCCCTATCGCCAGGGGTGACTTGGCATGTTTTTTTCCTTTCTTCAGTTCAGTTATTAACAACTCTCTGACAAGTACAGCTCTAGTAGATGTGGTGTACTCAAACAAGATGAAAATCTACATTTAATTATAAAAGAACTTTTAGAAGGATATAATATTTCACCTCAAAAATGGGCAATAACAAATTACTAAACGTTCAGATTTTTTCCTATCATTTTTTTTCTTTTCAAATTTCAATTTCAAATCACATCTTTGGTGGGATATTCAATAGACAGTTGTTCCACCAAATAGTTGGTTTTTGATATTTTGAGAATTTTCAAATTCAAATCTGATTTCTAACAATGTTGCCATTCCAGCAATGCTATTAAATGGCAAAGATTCTATTTCTCATATATCAGACCTAATGGGCAAATGCATTAATGGTTTTACTATTTTTAAAAAATTAACTATTGAATTTTAAGGCTTTAAAATGTTTTCCACAATTCATTTTATACAGCATTAATGGTTTTAAAATTTTTTAAAATTAAGTATTGAATACTAAGGCTTTAAAATGTTTTCCACAATTCAATTTATACAGTAATGTTATTTGATTCTATTTATTATTTCATTTGATTTTCTTGCCTCCTATTTTCTCCCTGATGATAAAATAAAATTAATGACAAATTTTTTTAGAATGGCAAACTAAAGTAAACCAAAGTAGAATAATATAGGGAAACTTCCCTTTAATACCAGATATGAGGTATAATCACCTGCATTTGCTTTTATTTAATTCTCATAATATTCCTAAGTTAATAACTTTTACAAAAATTGAGACTTAGAGCAGAATAAGGTTGGTGAGCTAAATTGTCCATGCTTACAAAGTGAGGAACTGAAGAATCTTTGAGTCAAGACCAAGTCAGTTTGACAACAAAGCCCCGCTATATTTCAGTACACCATACTTCCTATTTTCTGAAATAAACTTTTCTTACTGCAAGACAAAGAAAATAAAAACTAATAAAATTTCCTCTGCAGCATTTTGAGAGTATGAATTGTAAATAGCTCCCTATATTGGCATAAAACTTTCCCTACATTATGAGTGGTTCACTCTGCTGAGACTGTGATTTATGTGAAAGACCTGCTTTCTTTTTGAGATTCTGGACTTTGGCTCATGCTAGGCAGAGGTTGTCTAGGTGACAATAAAAACTCTGGCACTGAGTTTCTAAAAACTTCCTGGCAGACTACATTTCATACATGTTGTTACCATTCAAAGTTGGCAGGATGAACAAGTCCTGTGTACCGCCACAGGAGAGAATACTTCAAAGCTTCCACTTGCTATCTTCCAGAATTCTTGCTAGGTGCCTTTGTCCTTCTCTGAATTGCTCTGCAAATATAGTTGAGTATGTCTATCAGTTGAGTCCTAAAAAATCTTCCTAATGAAGCATTAAAGATGGGGATCCTCTTGAGCAATTCCAACATAATGTCAAAGTACCACCTACTCTCCATCATATAGTTTCAGGAACAGACTTCTTCAATAAGACTCCTAAAGCACAAGAAGTAAAATCAAGAATCAATAAATGGGATGGATTCAAACTAAAATGTTTCTTCACAGTAAAAGAAACAATCAATAACATGAACAGAGAGACTACAGAATGGGAGAAAATCTTTACCATCTGCACCTTATATAGAGCATTAATCTCCAGGATACATAAAGAACTCAAAACACTTAACACCAGAAAAACAAACTAACAATCAATAAATGGGCAAAAGAACTGAATAGGCACTTCACAGAAGAAAAAATACAAATGGTCACAAATATATGAAAAAAAAATGTTCAACATTTCTAGAAATTAGAGAAATGCAAATTAAACCTAAATGCAAATTAAACCTACACTGAAACTCCATCTCACTCCAGTCAGAATGGCAATTATCAAGAATAAAAGTGGCAATAAATTTTGGTGAAGATGTGCAGGAAAAGGTTCATTCATGCATTGCTGGTGGGACTGTAAACTAGTGCAATCACTCTGGAAAGTAGTATGGATATTCCTTAGAAAACTTGGAATGAAACCACAAGTTGGCCAAGTTATCCCACTTTTTGGCTTATACCCAAAGGACTTAAAATCGGCATATTACAGTGACACAGCCACATCAAAGTTTATAACAGCTCAAAAATTCACAATAGCTAAACTGTGGAACCAACTTAGATGCACTTTAACAGAAGAATGCATAAAGAAACTTTGCTATATATACATAATGGAATAGTACTCAGCACTAAGAGGAAATAAAATAGGGCATTTGCAGGCAAATAGATGGAACTGGAGAATATCATGCTAAGTGAAGTAAGACAATCCCAAAAAACCAAAGGCCAAATGTTCTCTCTGATGAGTGTGTGCTGATCCATAATGGTGGGGGACATGGTGAGAATGAATGAATTTTGATTGGGCAAAAAGGAGGGAGGGCAGAGGCAGGAAAGATGGTGGAATGAGGTGAACCTGATTACCCTAGGTATATGTATGACAGCACATATGATGCGACTCTACATTGTTCACAACCACAGAAATGAAAAGTTGTGCTCCATTGTATACAATGAATTGAAATGCATTCTGCTATCATGTATAACTATTTAGAACAAATAAAACTAATACTTATGTTCATTAAACAAACAAACAAAACTTACACTGAGCCTCCATTTCATTCCAGTCAGAATGGCAATCATCAAAAATAAAAGTAAAAATAGATGTTGGTGAGGATGTGGGTAAAAAGTTCACTCATACATTGCCAGTGGGACTGTAATCTGGTGCAACCACTCTGGAAAGCAGTATGGGGATTCTTTAGAAAATTTGGAATGGAACCACATTTTAACTGTCTTACACCCAAAGGAATTAAAATCAGCATACTACAGTGGCACAGCCATATTAAGGTTTATAGCAGCTCAATTCACAATTGCCAAGCTATGGAACCAACCTAGGAGCCCTTCAATAGACAAATGGATAAAGAAAAAATAGTATATATACACAATGGAATATTACCCAGCCATAAAGAAGAATGACTTTATGATATTTGCCACTAAATGGATGAAGATGGAGACTATCATGCTAATTGAAATAAACCAATCCTAAAAAACAAAGGCCACATGTTCTCTCTCATACGTGGATGATAATTCATAACAAGGAAGGGTAGGGAGGGGAAGTATAGAAGTTAATTGGTTAGACGAAGAAGAATGAAGGGAAAGGAGGGAGGGTCATTTGTCTTTACAAATGACAAAATTATCTATGTCCATAAATCAAGGACTATGATTAGCACAAGTTGGTTTTTTTTTTTTTTCTGAAAGAATATTAAATGTTGACGAATCACATCACAGGAAATTTCATGACTTTTATGAGTTTCCTCACCACGGCTGTTGGTCTAGACATACAACCTTGCTAGTAGCTTCTAACTTGCTGTCTGATCCTCTCTGACCTCTGTATGTTCCTGACCTTTAAGATGGATGCAGATATGATAAACCATCCTTAACCTCTCACCACTTTGTCTACAAATGCAGGAGGGATATTTCAAGCTGTGAACACATGAAGCTCAGCAGATGGGCCTGTAATTATTGGTGGAACACAAGGATTATAGCTATCTTTTAAAGAATAATAGGGAAAAAAAGATTGAGAAAATACAGAAAGTAGTCAAGTACCAACTTTATCTCCCGAATGGCAAATAGGAAAAGTAAGAGGAGAGAAAAGTTAGTGGGGAAGATAGAAGAAATGTAGAATGTTTGGAACACCTTCAAATTTTTCCACTCTACAATCAACAAGTCCAAACATACAATGAGAGAGTGCTCAGAAAATGAGTTGGTGGAATTGGAATTCAGTTTTAAAGGACAACTTTTGGCAGAGGGAAGCATTCCATGGAGCTTTGGAATAAGAATATGATGGAGTGGGATGTTTGAAGAGGTTTTCTTTTGTAATTTATTATTTTCCAACATATAATAGTAGATAAAAGGAATTTAAATTAAAAATATGTTAAGGCATACCCAGCCTAGGATGAGAAAATAATAGTTTCTCCTCTGGTTAAAAAAAGAATGACAGTTTACAGATACCAAATGTAGTTCAGTAGCAGGTGAGACATTTTAATTGATCAAAAATGAGACTTTTAAGGTAAACATAAAATGCATTCGATACAGATAATTTCATTCTAATGGTTTCGATCATTTCCCTATGCTTTAAGTAGTGGCAGATTAAATAAAAGCCTTCTAAACCTAAAAATGGAAATATTTCACACATCACATTCCTAGAAAAATCTAATTACAATGAAAACACACCAAGGGGAGAGAATGCAATTTTCCTCTTTTCCTACAGCATGCTTTTCCTCTAAAAATGTGAATGAATAGGGATATTTTATCATAGGATGGAGTGTTAGTTAGCTTTTTGACACTGTGAATAAAGTCACTGATTAGAACAACTTGGAGGAATAAACACTCATTTTGGGATCATGCATGGTTCTGTCAGTGGTCACTGGACTCCACTGCTCTGGGCCCGAGGTGTGAGGGAGCAACATGGTGGAAGGTGAGTCAGAGGATTGTGCTCTCAACTCAGCCAAGGGGAGAGGGAGAGGAACCATAGACAAAATACAATACCCAACTGCACACTCCTAATTACCTCCTTCCTCAAGTCACACCCAACCTGCCACAGAGTAATCCATTCAGATCTAAACCATTGAATGGATTGATCCATTGGTTAAGTTAGAGTTCTCATAATCTAATTTCATTTCTGAATGCTTCCTCATTGCCTAACTTGTGAGCGTTTTAGGAAACACCTCATGTATAAACTGTAACAGATGGATACGAAGGCACTAAATCTCTTTCTCTCTCTTTCTCACTCCTTTTTCCAATATCTATCTATCTATCTATCTATCTATCTATCTATCTATCTATCTATATATATATTCAACATATATATTTTTCAATATATATATATATTTTTCAATATATATATTTCAATATATAATGTAGGCATCTGTGTGAGTATGTATATAGTCTTTAAAATGCCTTTTTTTCATAGTAACAGAAATATCATCATATGTCATTCCATACCACTGTAATAATTCTCTAATACTGAGTACCCTGTATGGGACTTGAAAATATGGAGTAAGAAAACAAAAGTTTAGTTAAATTTTAGATCCTGAATATGAAATAAAAGTCTACTGTATTATAATGATAATTATCTGTATTAAAACAGCACTCATAAACTACAAAATAAAATGTCACTAGGCATAGAGATAAAAGGTACTAAATGTTAAATGGAAACATTCTTAATTGCATTTGTCAGGTAATTTTAATTTATTTTATTTGTTCTAATTAGTTATGTATGGCATCAGAGTACATTTTGAAACATTGTACATAAATAGACCATAACTTCTCTTTCTTCTGATTGTACATGATGTAGAATCACACCAGTCATGTAATCATATATGTAAAGAGGGCAATAATGTGTGATTCATTCTACTAATTCCATACCCCTTCCCTTTCCTTCACTTCCCTCTGTTTAATCCAAAGTACCTCTATTATTCCCTAACCACCCCTGCTTATTGTGAGTTAGTATCCGTATATCACAGAAAACATTCTTTCTTTGGATTTAGAGGATTAATTTACTTTATTTAGGATGATATTCTCCAGCTCCATCCATTTATCTTCAAATGCCATAATGTTATTCTTTTTTTACGTGTGAGTAATATTGCATTGTGTATGTGTACAACACTTTCTTTATCTTTATCTGTTCATTTATTAAAGAGCACATAATTTGGTTCCATAGTTTAGCTATTATGACTTGAGCTGCTATACACACTGATGTGGCTGTGTCATTGTAGCATGTTGATCCTTTGGGCATAAACCAAGGAATGAGATAGCTGGGATGAATGGTGGTTTCATTACATGTTTTCTGAGGAATCTCCCATACTGCTTTTCATAGTGGTTGCCAAAATTTGCAGTCCCACCAGCAATGTATGAGTGAACACTTTTCCCTACATCCTCACCGACAGTTATTGTTGCTTTCATTCTTCATAATTGCCATACTGACTGGAGTGAAATAAAATTTTAGAGTAATTTTAATTTGAATTTCTCTAATTTCTGGAAATGTTGAACACTTTTTCATGTATTTGTTGATCAATTGTATTTCTTCATCCATGAAGTGTCTGTTCAGTTCTTTAGCCCATTTATTGATTGGGTTATTTGTGCTTTGGTGTTAAGATTTTTGAGTTCTTTATATATCCTTGAGATTAATGTCTAGATTTCCCCCCATTCTATAAGTTCTCTCTTCACATTATTAATTGTTTCCTTTTATGAAAAAATAGTTTGAATCCATCCCATTTATTGATTCTTGATTTCACTTCTTGCACTTTAGGAGCCTTGTTGAGGAAGTCAGTTTCTACACCGACAAGGTGAATGTTTGGGCCTACTTTTTCTACTACTAGGTTCAGGCTCTCTGTTCTATTGCCTAAGTCTTTGATCCCCTTTGAGTTGAGTTTTGGGCAGGGTCAGAGATAGCGTTTTCATTTCATATTGGTACATATCAATTTCCAGTTTTCCCAGAAGCATTTGTTGAAGACGCTATCTTGTCTCCAATGTATGTTTTTGTGCCTTTATCTAGAATGAGATAAATATATGGATGTGAGTTTGTCTCTGTGTCTTCTACTCTGTATCATTGGTCTACATATCTGTTTTGTTGTCAATTTTATGGTTTTTTTGTTTGTATGTTTGTTTTTTAACTATTGTTCAGTTGTATGATTTAATGTCTAATATTGTGATGTCTCCTGATTCACTTTTCTTGCTACAGATTGCTTTGTCTATTCTAGGTCTCTTTTTTTCCAAATAAATTTCATGATTGCTTTTTCTAAATCAATAAATGTAATTTAAAACGTCAATATACTTAAAGACAAGAATCATATGATTATCACAATAGATGCAGAAAAAGCACTGGACAAAATACAGCACTCCTAGCCCGGTGTGGTGGCTCACACCTGTAATCCCACTGGCTCCGGAGACTGAGGCCAGAGGATTGAGAGTTCAAAGCCAGCCTCAGGTATGGTGAGGACCTAAGCAATTCAGTGAGACCCTGTCTCTAAATAAAATACAATAGGGCTGGGGATGTGCTCGGTGGTTGTGTGCTCCTCAGTTCAATCCCTTGTACCCCCCACCCCCCAAAAAAGTTTCAAAAAATAATGTTAGAAAACACAAAATATAGAGACACATAAAACTTCATCCTATAAAGAAATAATTAATTGCATTAGATTGATATGTAATCCTAGGTAGTACAATAGAGGTAATCCTGGATATAGAATACTGCAGAGGCGGTATCAAAATATATTAAACAGGAGACCAGAGATACAAAATGTATAAAGATTCATTTGGAAAAACATCCTGTAAAATTAATCATATTCCATTTACTGAAAGAACAAAGAAATTGCCTACAGAATGTATTGTGACTGCAAAAGATTGTCTTATTTATATTTGATTGTTAATAAGGAAACAAATAATGAAGAAGAATATTTTAATTCCTATTAGAAATTCAGAAATTTATAAAAATGGTTATTAGCAATCAGTGTTTTAAGAACTCTTTTACATTTTCCCATGTATTGGAATTTAGAGGGGTAATACTATTATCTAATCAGGCATAATCCACAGAATATGTATCAAAAAAAAAAAAAAGGAAAAGAAAAAGAATCCTACTGTTTGACATCATCTGAATAAGCATTTCTGGACATGCTTATTTTTTTTAATTTTAATTTTTCCTAGTCTCCATCCTACTGAATATAACAGCATATTATATAAAAGATATATATGAAGCTGAAGCTGAAAAAGATGTAGCTAATAGAAAGTCAACAAAAGCGATTTAGGTATTAAATGTGATTCATATTAAAGGACATAAAAGTGAGAAAAAAGTCTTCGAAATCAGTTATTTTTTTCCAGGTACTCAGTGCTCAATCAGCATTTGAAAAAAAACCATTAATTTAACCCAAAATATCAATAGGGAGGCCAAAACAAAAAGCCATATAACCATATCAATTGATGCAGATAAAGCATTGACAATTTCAATTTATGATAAAACAACTAGGGATCAATAAAAACTAAAAAATGCTAAGAGTGTCTTCTATCATTACTCCAAGTAAAACCTGTACTGAAAGATTTGTTTTGTCCAATGATATAGGAAATATATATATATATATATATATATATATATATATATATATAATCCTAGGTAGTACAATAGAGGTTATATATATATATATATATATATATATATATATATATATATATATGGGAAAATAAACAAAAATGTCTTTCTTTACAAATGACAAAATTATCTATGTTGAAAGAATGGAACCACCATTTGATCCAGTTATCCCACGCCTCAGTTTATACCCAAAGGACTTAAAATAAGCATACTACAGTGACATAGCCATATCAACGTTTATAGCAGCTCAATTCATAATAGCCAAACTATGGAACCAACCTAGATGCCCTTCAAGATGAATGAATAAAGAAAATGTGGAATGGAATATTACTCAGCCTCAAAGAAGAATGAAATTATGGCATTTGCAGGTAAATGGATAGAACTGGAGAATATCATGCTGAGTGAAATAAGGCAATTCCCCCCAAAACAAAAGCTGAATGTTTTCTCTGATATGCAGATACTAATTCACAATAAGGGGATAGGGGGTTGCTAGGGAAGAGTAGAGATACTTTGGATTGGACAGAATTTAGTGAAGGGAGGGGGAAGAGTATGGGTTTAAGAAGGATAGTAGAATGAATCAGACATTATTACCCTATGTACATATATCATTACCGGACTTGTGTAATTCCACGCCATTACAATCAGAAGAATGAGAAGTTATACTCCATTTATGTATGATGTATCAAAATGCATTCTCTTATACCAGCAGCTTTGAAGGCTGAGGGAGG
The DNA here is from genome assembly GCF_047511675.1 of Marmota flaviventris. NCBI lineage: Eukaryota > Metazoa > Chordata > Mammalia > Rodentia > Sciuridae > Marmota > Marmota flaviventris. The sequence continues at coordinate 27,493,085 of NC_092506.1, forward strand.
AGGATAGTGAGTTCAAAGCCAGGCTCAGCAATGTTGAGACACTAAGCAAATCAGTGAGACCCTGTTTCTAAATAAAATTCAATGTAAGGCTTGGGATGTGGATCAATGGTTGAATGCCCTGAGTTCAACACCCTGTAACAACAACAACAACAACAAAATTCTAGACTCATGTATAACTGATTAGAATTAATTAAAAACAGAAATTTTATTGTCCAACAATATACTTTATAACAATATGGAATGAAATTCTTAGGCATTCATGTAATGTGTTTAAGACCTACGGACAGAAAGCTACAAGACATGCATTGTAGGTAGTGAAAGAAGTGTTAAATAAATAATGATACAGTCCATCATGAATTAGAGGGTATAATTTTGTAAAAATGACAAGGCTTCCCAATTTGGTTGGCAGATTCAACACGATTCAAATTCAAATTTTAGCATGATGTTTTCTTGAGCTAGGTGTTGTGTCACATGCCAGTAATCCCACCAGTTTGGGAGGCTGAGGCAGGAGGAATGTGACTTCAAAGCCAGCCTCAGTAACTCCTTGATGCTCTTAGTAAGTTATCGAGAGCCTGTCTCTAAATACACACACACACACACACACACACACACGTAAAAGGATCAAGGATGTAGGACAGTGGTTGGAACTGGAGAATATCATGCTGAGTGAAATAAGGCAATTCCCCAATTGAAGCACCCCTTCATTCAATTCCCAATACAAAAAAAAAAAGATATTTTGTTGATACTTATGGACTATTTCCAAATATTATATGAAAAACAAATAATCTGAAATAGTCAACACCACTGGGAAAAAATACAATGTTACAAGACACACACATCAATTCTGAATGTTGTTATAAAGGTTCGGAAACTGAGGTTGTGTTGTATTAGTCAGAGAAAGAGATCAATGCAAATGAAAAGAACGCTCATAAATAGACTTATAAAGGCAACTCAACAAAGAAATTCATTTTGCCAAATAGTGAAAAATTTATTTTATATTAATAAGAAATAAGTAAGTAACTTAGACACAAATCTTAGATCTTTCAGAAACTTAAGTAAAAATGATTAAAAGATCTAAATATAAAACTGAAACATCTAGAAGAAAACATAGGACGAATTCAACTTTCAACTGCAGCACCAAAATCATGATCTGTGACACACACACACAAAAAAGTTAGATTTTATTGGTAATAAAAACATGCACTATAAAATAATAATAACAAAGATACTATAATTACAAAACAAATTTATAGTTAAATAATAGTAGTAGGAAAAGTATGAAGAACTGTTGAGGCCCAACATAAAAAAAAAAAAATCACAGCAATCAAAAAATGAGCTAAATATTTGAAGAGACACCTCAATAAATAAGGTAAGCATATGGAAGTTGTTGATTTTCCCTGTGCCTGATATCAGTTTGGGGTGGGTATCATCTGCAGGGCTATCTCCAGTACATAAAGAGACAATAGGAAGGACAGAAAACTCATACAGTTGTTTTGTTGCTCAGCGAGGTAATTACAAAGATTTCAGAGATTTTGTATGCTTCTTTGTTGTGTTCTGTTTAGGGTTTCTCGGTTATAAGGGGAAAATCTTAGGAGGGTGGGCCAGGTATATCTTGATAGAATCCAGATCTGTCCATTTGTGAAAGATAGTTTTGCTGAATATAGAATTATTGTTTGGACTGTCTTTTTCTTCCAAAATTGACTATGTTGTTCTACAATCTTTGGGGCTTCTTGATTTCTACAGAAACATCAACAGGTAATTCCACTGAGCCCTTACGTAATAAATATATTTTTTTCTCTTGCTTCTTTCAAGGTTTTTCATGGTCTTTCTCTTTCAGCAGTTTGATTGGGATGTGTCCAGGTGTAAGCTCTTTGAGATTTGAGATTATTCTTCCTCGAGTTTGTTGAGCTTCTTGGATGTGCACACCCAGTGTTATAAGGAGATGTATGATATTTTAGGCCATCATTTCTTCAAATATTATTTTTACTCTTTTCTCCTTCTGAAACTCCAACCCTTTGTATTCCTCAGGTCTCTGAAGATCCTTTCAGCTTTCCTTGTTGCTATTAATTATTTATTTTTCCTTTCTGATCTTCAAAATGAATAGTCTCAGTCAATTCATATACAAATTCTCCATCTTCACCAAGTCGAGATTTGTCATTGAGACCCTCTAGTGTGTTGTTTGTTTCCATTACTGTTCTCTTCCAAATGAAAACTTTTCATGTTATATTTTACATTTCTCATGTTATATTTTGTCTTTCTTTTTATTGATACTACTGATTAGTTACACAATGATCTTATACTTTTTCCTAATCTTTGGACACAGATTCCTGGCTGGTGAAAAGAGGGGTGAGTCTTGTTTAGTTATTGTCCAGATAATTCAATTGTTCAATGGTTATTCAAAAGCATGTTAAATAGCTAATTTAAAGTGATTTTATCTGGTAAATCCAATATCTACACTCTCTCAGCAACATTTTTCTATTGTCTGAATTTTATTTTTTTATTAATGATTATTTGTTTTTTCTTTGCTTAGCTTGTAATTTAGGGTAAAAAAATGAGTCATTTAGAGTATATCAAGTCTGAATTTCTCTGCTCTCTCAAGGATTTGAGTTCTTGTCCCTTTTTCTGCTCCTTCTTAGTTGAATAATCTTCCTAGACACTATATTTGTATTAGTAGATAGCCACTGAAGTCTCCACTTCTTTAGCTTAAAAATAACTAATAATGAATCACTCATATATTGCTTTAAATGCCTAAATCAGTCATTTTTCCCATTGTTTGGCGATGCCTGCATGTGTACATTGGGCATATCATATCACAACTCAGGCAGTATACACCTCTGCATTTGCCTTCATTTTCCTTCAGGACCTCAAGGTAGGCTAGTTGGGAGAATGGGCCTCTCTCAGATCCTAGGCATGTGTGGTACATGAATGTGCCTTCAGGAATATGTCAGGAATTCTCAAAACTTACAAAAATCAGCATTGTATTTCCCAATTATTATTATTAGCATCATCATCATCATCACCATCATTTATTATTATTACTTTTTCAGACTCTTATCTTCTTCACTGGTTTCAGAGCCTCCAGCCACTGCAAATTTAAACAATTACGACTGATTCTTTTCAACAAACTTTCCAGAGCTAGGGTTTTTCCCATGGAAAGTGAACTCTGCATCAATCAGATAATGGTAATATTCTGTGAATGGGACTTTCTAAGAAGTGGAAGACAGGTCAAATCATGACAGGCTTTGTATATACAAATCTTGGAAGAACATCAAATGCAATCTTCAACGCAATTACTACAATTCTCCTTGCTTTCACATCACCGTGTTTTTGAGGCTACTTGTTTTCAACGTGTTCATGGACAGAAAGAGAAGGGTATGACTAGATTCAAGTTAAATGTCACAAACGTCTCCATACTTACTGAACTGATTCGGCCTTTTTTTTTTGTACCCCTATAAATTTACCAAGACTGGGTAGCTTCCAAAGTTCAGGAAAAATTAATATAGTTAATTTTGTGAGTGTTTTTTATTACTGTACAGGAGAAATGGGTCTCCAGTGGTCTTCACTTTTAAATAAGCAAATTTCAAAAATAAAACAATTAGAATTTTATTAATGTTATTAAAATTCAGTAAAGTATTTAAAAGATCATCACAAATGCATACCTAGGAAACAAAAAATCAATAACCTATCATGGGTAGTTTCCATTGTGTTTCTGTTTCAAATTTTACAACCAAATATAATTCCAAGTTATCCACCAGAATGACTTCAGTTGAATAATTAAAGTTCTATTTCTTGTTTTTAGACTCACTGTGGTCATATTGTTTATTTTTTCAGTATAATTGATTACCATTTGTGTAATAGTAGTAGGACTATATAAAACTACAGAGATTGGAGACAAACTGTCTGAAGCCAGCTCTCTCACTCTTAAAGTAAATCCATGTGAGTGCAGATGTTGCACTGAGGTTTCTTATGTTAATAATTTCTATTAGAAGGCATAATTTACTACAGGATACATTACAGATTAAAGCCTCTTTAAAGCATATTTGTAATTCAATAAAAGCCAGAGCAAATGACTAAGAACAAGAAGAGATATTTGGGAAGAGCAGTATTTGATCAGTTTTTTTTTTTTTTTTTTTTTTTTACGTATTGGCACCTGGAGATAATAAAGACACTCTAACTTCAACAGTTTTTTATTACTGTTTTACATTTCTGCAGATGATGCATTCCTCACGGTTTGCACTAGAGGCAAACTGTCCGCATTTGCTTGCCTATGGTATGAAACTTCCAAGTGCCATGAAGTTTGGAAGGTGTCCTATTATCAAGACAGTGTTCAATTCACCATTTCTTGCTTCCCTTAGTTATTGGGCTTAGGCATATCCAAAAATGTATTTTAACATGGCAAGGAAGACTCTTCCAGGTGCTACAACCCTAGGAACGGCCTCATTTTATCACTTTGGTTATTAAGGTATGTGTGTGTGTGTGTGTATACATATATATACACACATATATATGTATGTATGTATAAATATATATGCATATATATTTACACATGATTTCTATTTCTGATCTTGAAATATCTTTTGAGAATTTATGTAATTTTGGAATTAGGTGAAACCTCCTTCATCTGCTCTTTAGATATGCTGAAATTTCTAAGGCAGTAAAGATTATGCACTTTCCATCTTCCAGAACTCTCCCTCATTCCTAGGCTGCTCTAGTGCTTACCAAAAAAAAAAGATGACTACAGTCTAATATGAGAGACTAACTGTTTTCTCCCTTCAATCATTATATTTATTTAAAATCTCAAGACCCATATGGTGTTTTCCTAACACAGGATAAAGTTGTCATTATCTTTGTTATCTGAATGGCCTCTAGACATCTTTCCAACAGCTAACCCAGTTGCATTCCCTATGCTATTATTTTTGCTTAATGCTCCCTGTGGATTTTTTACCACATTTGTTTTGATTCTAATTTTCATTATCATGTGCCAAAGTTTCTCTCTGGTTCTCTTTGATAGTCAGAATCATGTAACTCCAGAAGACACTGTTTCTTTTTTTCATTTAATGTTAACTTTATCTTCATTAAGTAAAAGTCAATTCTATATTTCAAGGACATATCAGTAATCTTTTCCTCTGTAGGACCAAGTGCTGCATGTTTTAGGTTCTATATGATACAATCTTTATCCCAGCTATTTGAGCTTACCATTGTACCATGTTCATGTAAAATATTAAGTGTATATTTTTTTTCTAGTCAAAAATATTGATATTAAATTTCGAATTTTAAATTTCACAAAATATTACCCTGATTTGTTACAATTATTTAAAAGGTTAAAAACATTTTCTTATCTCACAGGATGAAACAAAAAAGTAGATTTATCTGAAAGGCTTAAGAAGATTTATGTGGCCAAAGGCCTTGTTCTCATAGATCTTGGAATCAGTGACACTGACTTTGGGCCTGTGCAGTAAGTTTACACAAACCAGCCTTGTGCAATACTAAAGGAAACTGTTCCAAGATTTATACTATAGAAATACTGCATCTATTTCCAATGCAATAAGCTTTTAGTGAGTGTGTGGGTGGGTATGCTTGTACACGTAAACAAAACATCTGAAAATAGGTTTTACTACTAGGACAAGGGAAGGAACTATAAGAACTTCATGCCATTTACAATCTGATGAGGGTTTCTTTGTGGTCTGTTGGAAGCCTAAGCAGCAGCATCTTGAAAAGATGTCTGTGCCTGAGGGAAAACAGTCATGTCTCCATTGCCATATCCCAAATCTTTGAGGTGCTGACATCAAGGAAATCACCAAAATCCTCCAAGAATAAACAAAGTCTGAGTAAAAGAAATTAAATAAGGTCCAGGTTATGTTTTTAGTCAAATACTGAGTACTTATGCTCTATGCTAGATTTTGCTTTTCTAGCCTTACTTGAGAGCCTGGCTACATCTGGAAAGAAAAAAAAGCAATACTTAGCTAATAGATCATGTGGGTACTTTCATTGCAATGCAATAGTTAACAACATTTTCATCTAGCTGAGATATTCAATTTTTACTCTAAACCCAAAGCTTTTTCTAAATGTCTTTAGCATCTTCTTTTAGCATTTGAAATATCTTAAAGGCAATTTATTGCAATACCTAAAAGCCAATTAAATGCTCTCCTGTTGCCTCATAGAGAGTTCTCATGTGTACTTCAGAAAGTTCTGGTTGAAGAATAATTTAATGATGGAAAAATCAGTGGGTTTTTAAGCAGCTTAAAAGTGACATGCATGCACTGTGGGGTAGGTCAAAGAGGAAGAGTTATTGCCTGCGGGAATGAAGGAGAATAAGGTATCTATTTCTGCTCTTGCATTTTAATGTATTTTAATATCTGGTTCATTTTATACCAGGTTGTTGAGCAGATTGGGAAGAAGATCAAGCAAACCACTGGAATTTTTTAATACTACAAACTGTTTTCCAATCATAGGCACAATACTGTAGAGTTACATTGGTTAATTAAATTCATGCTAGAATTCCCCAAAATGTTTCTTGAAAACATTGCAAAAGTTATTCCTTTCTTAAAGACCAAAATTATAGGCATATTATAACCCTCAAAAATGTCTATTTTTTTTAATTTAAAAATTCTCAGATTTTTTTTTTTAAAAAAATACCTTTTTGTGATGCATTCTATACAAAAAAAATAGAGAACAATCTAAATGGTGAAAGATGCATTGGAGCAAGAGAATGACGTGTCAGGGAACAGGTTAAGTAGTATACTGAAATGCAGTTAGAGATAGGTTAAGCAAGAATATTTTGACAATTATGTTTATCCTTAAGCAAATGAAGATGGTCCATGTAACACCAGCCCCCACACATGCATAGCCTGCCTCATGAAAAACATTTCCACCAGTGTTGCACATTTGTTACAATTAATGAACCTACACTGATACATCATTTTCACCAGATGTTCATAGTTGACATTAGGGTCTACTGAATGTTGTTTATTTATATAGGTTTAAAATAAAGTGCAATGAATTACACATACTTTCTATCATGGTATCATTCAGAGTTGTTTCATTGTCCTAAAAATCCTCTGTGCTTTTCACTTTTTTTTTTCTCTCCGTCTTCATCTTTGGCAACAATCTTTTTTAAGGTGTCTCCAGAGTGTTGCCTTTGTGAAATGGAATCCATTTGGAATCATAGAGTATTACCTTTTTTCATTTAATAACTATGAATTTAAGTTTCTCTATGTTTTTAATAACTTAATAGCTCATATCTTTGTAGAAGTAATACTATGCCATTCTCTAGGTGTCCCAGTTTACCCATTCATCAACTAAAGAACATCTTGTTTGCTTCTAATTTTGTAAATTATGAGTAAAATTCCTCTAAGCATCTTTGTTCAGTTTTTATGTGGGCACAAGTTTTGAATTCATTTGATAATACCACAGAACTTATGGTGAAGGCATGTTTAGTTTGCAAATAGATTGGGCCAAGTGTCTTTCAAAGTCTTTATACCATTTTGCACTCCAGCCAGCAGTTTTTAAAATTGAGTTTTTGTGTTCTTATTGTTAAGTTCTAAGAATTCTTTACCCATTTTGGATAATAGCCTTTGTCGAATATATATATTTTGCAAATATTTTCTCTTTGTTGTTTTCTTCTCATTCCCTTGACAGTGTCTTTCACTGAGTAGAATTTTCCTTTTTATTTTAGTAAAGTCCAGATTATCAATTCAATTTTCATGGGTGATGCCTTTGAGTTGTAACTAAAACTTATTATCAATTGAGGCTCATCTACAATTTCTTTTATATTATCTTCTAGGAGCTTTGTAATTTTATTTCACATTTAAGACTGTCATTTATTTCTAGTTTATTTTTGTGAAGACATATATTCTGCATCTAGACTTTTTCATCATGAAGAAGTCCAGTTGTTCTAGCATCATTTGAGGAGAAGTTTTTGCTTCAGTGCCCTTTTGACTTTGTTAAACTTCTGTTGACTATATCTGTGGGGGTCATTTGTGGGGGTCATTTGTTCATAATAAGTCTTAACAGTTTGACGGTGTTAGCCCTCCAATTTGACCCTTCTTCAATATCATGTTGGCTTTGCCTTTTCATGTAAACTTTAGAATATACAAATGAAACTTGAGGAGAATGTGATGGGATAGCACAAAATATACAGATCAAGTTGTGAATAAATCACATGTTGAAAATGTAGACACTTCATATCCATGAAGATTCAGTTTTTCCTTCTTTCATCTGAATTCTGTAGTTTCCTTATATCAATTTTCAAAATTTTGTTAAAGTTATACCTAAGTATAAAATTTTAGGAGTTTTCTAATTGTAAATAATATGATGTATTTAGATCCAATATGTACTTGTTCATTTCTTATATGAGAAAGCAGTTGTCTTGTTGTTGTTGTTGTTGTTGTTGATGATGATTTCTTTAGTGCACTTTAGATAATAGATAACAGTGGGTTCATTTTAACATAATCATTCATGGATGGAATATAATTTGCTCTATTTTAATCTCCAGTACTTTTGCATAGTAACTATGTTTCCTGCCACCTTGCTATAATTACTGAGTTCCAGAATTTTTGTCCATACTTTATGATTTTCTATATGGTCATAACATTTAAGTAAAAAGACAGTTTTCCATTTTTCTCCATAGTTAATGTGTCTTCTATTTTCTTTTCTATCCTTATTGCATTAGTTGGGACTTTAAAAAGGATGTTGAAATATTTCACTAAGAGGAAACATCATTACGGAGATTCTGATCTTAGTGGGAAAACTTCTAGTTGCACATTATTAAGTTTTCTAGTAGATCTTTGATTAGTTATTTTTAATCAAATTGAGGAAGTTCCACTCTTAATCTTGTTAACAGAGTGTTCTCATCAAACATGGATGTGAATTTTGTTGAATTCTTTATCTATTGATATTGTGAGGTGAATGTTTTTCCCCTTTGGTTTGTTGATGTAAGGGATTATAGTAGTTGATTTTTGAATGCCAATTTAGCCCTGCTTACATTGTAGAAATCCACTGGTTTGGGCTCGTAATTTATTTTTTTCTGCCCCGAAGCTACTGGAAATTGAACTCAACGGTGCTCTACCATTGAGCTACACCCCCATCCATTATTATTATTATTATTATTATTATTATTATTATTATTATTATTTTCAATAGTATCTTGGTAAGTTGCCTAGATTGGTCTTCAATTTGGGATTCTCCTGCACTGGTCTTTTGTGAAGTTGGGATTACTTCGAAGTTGCCACCTCACTCAGCCATAATTATATTTATATATTGTTGGGTTTGTTTTTCTAATATTTTTTCTTCATTCTTGAGGATTGAATCCAGCAGTCTCCTGTCGTTGAGTTATACCCCCATCCCTTTTTCATTTTATTTGGAGACAAGTTGTCCAGCCTGATCTCAAACTTACCATGGTATCAGCCTTCAGACTTTATAGATAAGATTACAGGTGTGTATCACCATGATTGACGAATTTTCTAAACATTTAAAGGATTTTTTCTGCATTTATATAAGAAATATATTAGTCTGTATTTTTATTGTTTCTAGTATTGGTGTGTAGTAAGAGATATTATTGAATAGTAGTATTTTCTTGTTCTATTTTCTTGAGCATAATGTTGGACTCATAGAATGAGTTAGAAAGTGTTCATTCTGCTTCAGTCTTCTAGAAGAGATTGCAGAAAATTGACATTTTTTGTTTTTGTATAACCTCTGGAATTCCAGTTTATCACTTTGATAATCTACTTTCCCTAAATCTGAGGTCTTTCACTATGCTACTGCATATTAATGTTTGGCTCACATGACTTCCTGGTTTGATTTCAGAAACTTCTTACCTGCTTAGATCTGTATTTTGTCTTTTTTGGTTTATTAGTTTGTTTGTTATTTTGTTTTGGTACCTTGTCTTGTAAATCTCAGAATATCAACATAACTCAATTCATTAATACTAACATTATGTGCTTAGGCTGCTAGGCACCCTGAACTACAGCCAGGAAACTATTTCCAAGACAGAATGTCAGAGGCAACAGGACAGGAATATCACTTTGCTTATTTCTGTTTTCTCTGAGATTATCTTATACATTCTGTTGTCCAGTATATGAAAGGTTACATGTTTTGTTCAAATTAATAGTTATTTAATGTGAAGTAGTTAATCAAAGAGCAAATAACATTTTTTTAATTGAATAACTTATTTTGCACTTTGCTCTTCTATATAGTGCTATTTTTGTGTTTCCTTTAAGGATATAATTGTGCTTTCTTAAGAAAAAACTAGCCATTTAGGATGGCAGAAGGAAGTTTCTCACATCCTCATTATCAGAAAAAAAAATCTAGGTATTCATTTTGAATTGAGAAACAATACAACTAGAAAACTAAAGTTGATCATCTAGTCACCATTCTGGAATTTTACTTTATCTGTGAAAAGGAAGTTGTGATTGATTCCTTAGAATGATTCTACATTGAAAGTCCTATTATTCTACACTATCATACTTTGACTGCCTATCTTACATTTAATAGAGAATCAGAAATGAGATAATATACTATTATTCACTCATTCTAGTTTTGTTGAATTCTAATACCAATGTTGATCATCCTCTTCATATCTCTTATTTCTCAGTATATCTGGACACACATGATACAGCACAGTGATTAACATCATGGGTTTGGTAGTCAGATCAATTAAGTTTAGAATCAAAGATAATCTTTTATCAGCTTTTTGACTTTGAAAGATTATTTATTCTGTCTTAATCTTAGTTTTTATCTGTATAATGTTGGTAATTAACACTAACTTGGGTAATTATAAAAATATTGTTAGCCTATTTATGTAAATATTCTGTCCATTTTCCATTGAGAATACTTGGGAAAAGGTCTTATTCTTAAGACAGTGTCAGCATATTTGAAAAAAAAAATAGCAATCCTATTCCAATATAATTAAATAGTAAGAAAATAATGAAATGATTTCGAAAAATGGCCTTTTTATAGACATGGGTGTGATTTTTAATGTACACACATAAAACACTAAAGCAACAATAAAAACAAATACACAAAAAATTCCTCCTTATATTGCCAACAATTTAATAACATATAGTCTATTGGATTTAGAAGACATATAATGAAAAAAGTAGAGGAAAATATTAGCAAACAATGAAATCAATTCATTTATACTATTGTATATATTGTCAAGTTTCAAAGAAATAAGTTAGTTGAAAAAAATTTAATATCAGTTACCAGTACTTCAGGCATTACTGACTTCACACCTGATCTTGACTTCTTAAACTTACTTCCCATTGCCAAAGATGATGAAGTTGTCAAGATTTTAGGTAGTTTGCATTTTGTAAAACAAAGGTGATCTTTCTAATTAGCTATTGACTGTCATTTGCACCATTTGCTGGGAGAGAAGACAGAACTTTCAGACAGTCAGAAATTATGAGATATTCATCAGACAGAATCCCTGGGACACTAATGAGTGTACACTGTGAGGAAATTGTTAGCAACTGCATACATGTTGCTATGAACCTTCAGACACTATCAATTAAGTGTTTTAAAATGAGATGCTGAAATGTGCAGTGTTAGGGTTTGCTTAGCCCCATCTTCAGTGATAATCTCACAGCAGTGGAACATCATGGGACACAGATGATAGCACCTGCTGACCAGTTTAGGACAGCTACAGCTATCGAGTGGAACCTGTCTGATATCCTGCTAATTTAAAAGTGCACTTCACTTCAAGCATAATGTTAAATCATTAGAAGAGGGGAATGAAGCACCACTGATCATGGCTGGCTGCCCTATTCCATCACTATGCACTGGAAAATGGCCCTTTAAGGGACATCTTTCTATTCCCAAAATAAGAAGAATGAAAAGACTGCATCTTCAAGAATAAGAATCATTGATGGTCATTTAAGTTTATGAATAGTATGTGGTATTGTTAACTGTAATACAATTTTTGAGAACTACACATGAGGTTATTTCTCAGGGACCTTATTTTACATTATTTTCTTGTTGATCAACCTGTAAATGCGGTGTTTCTATTTTTCTAATGAGTATGAAATTTGCTTTAAACCTGTTCTATGCATTGAGTTTCCACAAGCCAAACAGACTTGGATGAACTAGAGATGTTCCATCATCATTTGATGCCCTTTAAATTCTACTAAATTGAAGCTATTTTTCTGCCTCAGTTAAAAACTGCAGTGATTAAGAGCATATGCCATTATATGAGATAGCTTGTGGAAAGAAAACATTATTATGTGTTATAAAAGTAACCTTGGAAAATTTCATCTGGCCGCTCATTAAATATAAATTTTAGACATTGAATAGTTTACTTATTTGAGATTACATAATAAAGCCAAGCTACACATCATTTTTCATCAAATACTTCATCCATAATTTTAATGTTATCTCTCTCGGGAAAAAAACAAAGGCAGAAAAAGTTTCATGGAAAAATATTTTCCTTTTTTGAAACCCAGTTTTAGTAACACTTATTTTCTTGTGCAAATAATGTGAAACATGGATATATCAGAGTATATTATACTAATATTCTATTTATGACCCTTATGTTTGCAGAAAGCATACTACTACTAAAATTATGACATGGTGGTGGGGATTGAGAAGTTGCTTCATTGAGTAGGTCAACCTACTCTGGCAGTAAAATAAAACAAGTTAAAACAAACACACAACCAACACAATGAGCTTCAGGAAGGATTAAAGTTAACCAAACTTTTTTTTCTGGCTTTTTAATTGTTTTCCTGGTAATGCTATTTTTTTCCACATCCCTTTCTTCTCTATGAATATGTTAAAATTCCTCATATAGTTCAAAGCAGTTTCTTTAACTGTAACCCAATCACTTCATTTCTAAACACTTTTTTTATTATCTTAACATGAGCTTTTAGGGGACATCTCACATTTAAACCATAACAGCTATCAATTTGTGATAAAAAATATTTACTAGCAAACATTAGTTATAAATATTATGAATGAACAAAAAAAAACTATTTGTAACTAGGATGATTTACTGCATCATTTTGACAACATGGTAACTAGGATAACCTTTTTTTCTTAAAGGTTAACCAATTTTAGACATGATTCTTCTTGCGTTTGTACTCCTGTTATCCCTTTTCTAACAAACTTTTAGAAGACATAAAAATGAAAATTATTTTTCTAAAGTTTTGAGATATAATTTTTTTATGAACTTTGCCATGCTATTTAAAGAGAATCGTCTTTCTCAAGAATGTGGAATCCATCTCTTGAAAATTTTACCTTTAAGGAATATAGTGCCCTTTCTACTAGTCTTTGTGAAAGGAGAAAGACTAACTTTTGTGAGTTCCATGCTATAAGTGGTAAAATTAGCTCCTGTCATAAAGGTCTGACTTAGAAACAATTATTTTTCTTTTGAATAAGGTCAAGCAGCAAACACAGATGTCATATGATCCTCCTCATCTCAAATCTTAAAAACTCTGGCACTTTCAGTATGGTTGAGTTCTGAATCACTTCTGATATTTTCTTCCTATTGCAATGGCTTAGAAAGAAATCCTCCTTGAAAATGAGTCTCTTTCTGTGTTAATTTTATTTCAAAATTTGTTGGAGATCTTAATGCTTTAATATTCACAAAGTAGAGGACCAGAAACTTTAGCTTTGGAAATCTAATTAAAGAGAATTTTTAAAATACATCATTAAAATTCATGCATATAAGTCAATGTAGGAGGTAAAAAATAAATTATAGAAAACCAAATGATTATACTTCTTATTTTGAAAACTTAAAATATACCTAATTGTGGAAACAATCTTTTAAAATAGTTCCTCTTTATAATTTGATGGATTGATTTTTTATTCTAGAATTTTATAGAGATTGGAAGCCAGTTTTGTAATAATAATTTTAGTAGAATATTCAAAATAATCAATAGAGATTAGTTATCTAATGAGTTTTATATTATATGGGTATATGTCGAATAAATAAATTATAGATAAAAGCAAAATTCAGTATCCATGAAAATGTTAGACTAAGATATTTACACATTTCAATGTGAAAGAAAGTAGAAATAAAAATATTCTCTAATTAGCAAAATTGGATCTGTGCTTACAAAGTACCTTACAACAGCACAGATAGTATTTTTCCAACTGAAAGTACTATATAATCTGTCATAATTTTCAGTAAACCAAATAAACTTTAGAAGATCATCTCAGAATAAATTGTTAATATCACTAAACTGTTTCTAATAACAGAGTACCCTGGAACATTTGGGCTTGATTTGTTACAATTTTATGGCTAACAAGTCTATGAATCACCAAAATCACAATCCAAACTGTGGGTGGAGCACTACCCCATAGCAAGGGGAAATTATACATAGATTGAATCTTACTACACTTGCAACTTAATAATACTTAAACACAATTTCTGCTCTGATTGATGACAGTAAGCTCTCTTAATTTGTTTGCAAGAAAAGTTAGCATTGATTGTTGTACATGATGTCAGATATATAATAAAATATAACTTGTAGGTACAGATATTCATAATAAATAGGAAAAAGTGAAAAACATATGAGTCATATGTTGGAGATATGTTGAAGAAAAGAACTTTCTGAATAACATGTGACATATATATGGAAACAGAAGAAAAATAGAAGACACAATTCCACTAACATGTTTCAGCTTTGAAGACATTGCAACAGACTCTCTAAAATTGAAAAATGCAATATTCAAAATGAATATTTTACTCTATGTATTTAATAGCAGGTTAGACACAAAGAACGCTGAATTATTGAAACAAAACAAACAGAACAAAGATTAATGGAAAATACACGAGATGAAACATGAAGAAAAGGAAGAAGAATGAGAAAGGAGAGAGAGATGATATAAATAAAAATTAAAGAATAGATTTGAGTTTGAGACATGTGGTTTTTGTTTATGAACAAAAACGAAGATATTAGTATTTAGAGCCAGTGAACATAGCAAAGATGAGGAAGATACAAAGGTCATCTGTCTTAAACATATTCTAGTAAAAAGATTTAAAAATCAGATAAGCATAAAATACTAAAAGATTGATAGAAACCAAGACACATTATATCAATAAGGAAAAATAAGATTGACAGCTGACATTTTAACAGAAATGTGGGAAGACAGAAGGTGATGTACTGAAATCCTTAAATCAATGAAAGAATATAACTACCAGCTTAGAATGGTATGCTCAGATACTACAGCTTCCATAGAAAAAAGAAATGAAGATATTTTCATATGAAGCAAGACTAAGTGAATTTTTTTTTAGACAGAAACCCTAGAGTAAATGATGGAAAGTTACTTCAAACAGTAACATGCATTTTCAGAAGGAAATAAAGAATAAAATAAAAACCTATGGGCTAGGGTTGTAGCTCAGTAGTAGAATGCTTGCATCCAACTTGTGAGGCACTAGGTTTGATGCTCAGCACCACAGAAAAATAAGATAAAGGTGTTGTGTCCATTTTCAAATAAACAATAAATAAATAAATAATAATAGTATAGAAACTAAATCTATGTCTCACAGACAGAATTTTATGCATACTATATAAAACATAACTGTAATGCTTTATAAAATTTAAATTATGCATACAATATTAAAATGCATGACAAAATGATGATAGTTACACAAGGGTATATGGAATCAAGAGGTGTTAATATTCAATCAGAATTGGAATTGCTTAACAAAATTATTTGGATCAGAGAATACAAAGATCAAAGCAGAGCTTAGATTTAGTTGAATCTATTTTTGCTCAACCTTACTTCATCATTTGTGGTCCAAAATAGTAATTTTAATTTTTTTTCCACCTTCTAGTGTTTGGTAACCTAAAGTATTGTCTCATATATCAATGGCTAGGAAATGGTAATCATCCCATGTTCATGCAGTCCATTCCTATGCTTATCTCATTCCCTCTTACCTTTCATCCATAAACATTAATGAATTATATTTTTTAACTTGATCTTATGAAAGCACTTTTGATATTTATTTATTTATTTATTTATTTTTTATTGGTTGTTCAAAACATTATAAAGCTATTGACATATCATATTTCATACATTAGATTCAAGTTGGTTATGAACTCCCAATTTTACCCCAAATACAGATTGCAGAATCACATCGGTTACACATCCACATTTTTACATAATGCCCTATTAGTAACTGTTGTATTCTGCTACCTTTCCTATCCTCTACTATCCCCCCTCCCTCCCCTCCCATCTTCTCTCTCTACCCCATCCACTGTAATTCATTTCTCTCCTTGTTTATTTTCCCATTCCCCTCACAACCTCTTATATGTAATTTTGTATAACAAGGAGGGACTCCCTCCATTACCATGCAATTTCCCTTTTCTCTCCCTTTCCATCCCACCTCATGTATCTGTTTAATGTTAATCTTTTCTTCCTGCTCTTCCTCCCTGCTCTGTTCTTAGTTGCTCTCATTATATCAAAGAAGACATTTGGTATTTGTTTTTTAGGGATTGGCTAGCTTCACTAAGCATAATCTGCTCTAGTGCCATCCATTTCCCTGCAAATTCTATGATTTTGTCATTTTTTAGTGCTGCGTAATACTCCATGGTGTATAAATGCCACATTTTTTTTTATCCATTCATCTATTGAAGGGCATCTGGGTTGGTTCCATAGTCTAGCAATTGTGAATTGTGCTGCTATGAACATCGATGTATCAGTATCCCTGTAGTACACTCTTTTAAGGTCTTCAGGGAATAGTCCAAGAAGGGCAATAGCTGGGTCAAATGGTGGTTCCATTCCCAGCTTTCCCAGGAATCTCCATACTGCTTTCCAGATTGGCCGCACCAGTTTGCAGTCCCACCAGCAATGTACAAGAGTACCCTTTTCCCCACATCCTCTCCAGCACTTGTTGTTGTTTGACTTCATAATGGCTGCCAATCTTACTGGAGTGAGATGGTATCTTAGGGTGGTTTTGATTTGCATTTCTCTGACTGCTAGAGATGGTGAGCATTTTTTCATGTACTTGTTGATTGATTGTATGTCCTCCTCTGAGAAGTGTCTGTTCAGGTCTTTGGCCCATTTGTTGATTGGGTTATTTGTTTTCTTATTGTTTAATTTTTTGAGTTATTTGTATACTCTGGATATTAGGGCTCTATCTGAAGTGTGAGGAGTAAAAATTTGTTCCCATGATGTAGGCTCCCTATTTACCTCTTTTATTGTTTCTCTTGCTCAGAGAAAACTTTTCAGTTTAAGTAAGTCCCATTTGTTGATTCTTGTTATCAACTTTTGTGCTATGGGTGTCCTATTAAGGAATTTGGAGGCTGACCCTACAATATGTAGATCGGCGCCAACTTTTTCTTCTATCAGACGCAGAGTCTCTGATTTGATATCTAGCTCCTTGATCCACTTTGAGTTAACTTTTGTGCATGGCGAGAGGAGGGGATTCAGTTTCATTTTGTTGCATATGGATTTCCAGTTTTCCCAGCACCATTTGTTGAAGATGCTATCCTCCCTCCATTGCATGCTTTTAGCTCCTTTATCAAATATAAGATAGTTGTAGCTTTGTGGATTAGTCTCTGTGTCCTCTATTCTGTACAATTGGTCCACCCACCTGTTTTGGTACCAATACCATGCTGTTTTTGTTACTATTGCTCTGTAATATAGTTTTAAGTCTGGTATCGCTATACCGCCTGATTCGCACTTCCTGCTTAGAATTGCTTTTGCTATTCTGGGTCTTTTATTTTTCCATATGTATTTCATGATTGCTTTATCCATTTCTACAAGAAATGCCGTTGGGATTTTGATTGGCATTGCATTAAACCTATAGAGAACTTTTGGTAATATCGCCATTTTGATGATGTTAGTTCTGCCTATCCATGAACAGGGTATATTTTTCCATCTTCTAAGATCTTCTTCTACTTCTCTTTTTAGGGTTTTGTAGTTTTCATTGTATAAATCTTTCACCTCTTTTGTTAGGTTGATTCCCAAGTATTTTATTTTTTTTGAGGATATTGCGAATGGAGTGTTTTTCCTCATTTCCGTTTCAGAAGTTTTGTCGCTGATATACAGAAATGCCTTTGATTTATGCGTGTTGATTTTATATCCTGCCACTTTGCTAAATTCATTTATTAGTTCTAGTAGTTTTTTTGTCGACCCTTTTGGGTCTTCTAGGTATAGAATCATGTCATCTGCAAATAGTGATAATTTAAGTTCTTCCTTTCCTATTTTTATGCCTTTAATTTCTTTCGTTTGTCTAATTGCTCTGGCCAGTGTTTCGAGAACTATATTGAATAGAAGTGGTGATAGAGGGCATCCCTGTCTTGTTCCAGATTTTAAGGGGAATGCCTTCAATTTTTCTCCATTGAGAATGATGCTAGCCTGAGGCTTAGGATAGATAGCTTTTACAATGTCGAGGTAAGTTCCTGTTATCCCTAGTTTTTCTAATGTTTTGAACATAAAGGGATGCTGTACTTTGTCGAATGCTTTTTCTGCATTTATTGAGATGATCATATGGTTCTTATTTTTAAGTCTATTGATGTGGTGAATAACATTTATTGATTTCCATATATTGAACCATCCTTGCATCCCAGGGATGAATCCTACTTGATCATGGTGCACAATTTTTTTGATGTGCCTTTGTATCCGATTCGCCAGAATTTTATTGAGGATTTTTGCATCTAGGTTCATCAGAGATATTGGTCTGTAGTTTTCTTTCTTTGAGGTGTCTTTGTCTGGTTTCGGAATCAGGGTGATGTTGGCCTCATAGAATGAATTTGGCAGAGCTCCTTCTTTTTCTATTTCCTGAAATAACTTGAAAAGTATTGGTATTAATTCTTCCTTAAAGGTTTTGTAAAACTCTGCTGTATACCCATCCGGTCCTGGGCTTTTCTTGGTTGGAAGTCTTTTGATTGCTTCTTCTATTTCATCTATTGTTATTGTTCTGTTTAAGTTTTGAGTATCCTCCTGACTCAGTCTGGGCCAATCATATGACTTAAGATATTTATCGATGTCTTCACTGTCTTCTATTTTATTGGAATATAGGTTTTCAAAATAATTTCTAATTGTCTTCTGTATTTCTGTAGCGTCTGTTGTGATATTGCCTTTTTCATCCCGTATGTTAGTAATTTGAGTTCTCTCTCTTCTTCTCTTCTTTAGCATGGCTAAGGGTCTGTCAATCTTATTTATTTTTTCAAAGAACTTACTTTTAGTTTTGTTAATTTTTTCAATGGTTTCTTTTGTTTCAATTTCGTTGATTTCCGCTCTGATTTTAAATAATTCTTTCCTTCTGCTACATTTGCTGTTGTTTTGCTCTTCCTTTTCTAGGGCTTTGAGATGAAGTGTGAGCTCATTTATTTGTTGGTTTTTCCTTTTTTTGAGGAATGACCTCCAAGCGATGAATTTCCCTCTTAAAACTGCTTTCATTGTGTCCCATAGATTCCGAAATGTTGTGTCTGTATTTTCATTTATCTCTAAGAATTTTTGGATTTCCTCCTTTATGTCTTCTGTAACCCATTGATCATTCAGTAACATATTGTTCATTTTCCATGTGATGTAGGATTTTTCCTTCCTTCTTTTATCATTGATTTCCAGTTTCATTCCATTATGATCAGATAAAATGCATGGTATTATATCCACCCCTGTATATTTACTGAGGGTTGCCCTATGGCATAATATATGGTCTATTTTTGAGAAGGATCCATGTACTGCTGAGAAAAAAGTATATCCACTTGATGATGGTTGATATATTCTATATATGTCAGTTAAGTCTAGGTTGTTGATTGTGATATTGAGTTCTATAGTTTCTTTATTCAGCTTTTGTTTGGAGGATCTGTCCAATTGTGAGAGAGGTGTGTTGAAGTCACCCATAATTATTGTGTTGTGGTCTATTTGATTCTTGAACTTGAGGAGAATTTGTTTTATGAATGTCGCAGCACCATTATTTGGTGCATAAATATTGATAATTGTTATGTCTTGTTGGTGAATGGTTCCTTTTAACAGTATATAATGTCCTTCCTTATCCCTTTTGATTAATTTAGTCTTGAAGTCAATTTTATTTGATATGAGGATGGCCACCCCTGCTTGCTTACGAGGACCGTGTGCGTGGTATATTTTTTCCCAACCTTTCACCTTCAGCCTGTGTATGTCTTTTCCAATCAGATGTGTCTCCTGGAGGCAGCATATTGTTGGATTTGTTTTTTTAATCCATGTTTCCAGCCTATGTCGCTTTATTGGAGAGTTTAAGCCATTAACGTTTAGAGTTGCTATTGTTATATGGTTTGTACTTCCAGCCATGTTTGATTATTTATCTTCTTTTTTTTTTTTTAATTTAGTTTGTTTCT
Source organism: Marmota flaviventris (assembly GCF_047511675.1). Classification (NCBI taxonomy): domain Eukaryota; kingdom Metazoa; phylum Chordata; class Mammalia; order Rodentia; family Sciuridae; genus Marmota; species Marmota flaviventris. The sequence continues at coordinate 27,513,346 of NC_092506.1, forward strand.
CCATGGTTAGCTTTCCCCCCGCCCTCTGTCTTTATAGAGGCACTTCCCACTGATGGTTTTGGTTATTGTTTTTCATTTCTTCCTCGTGTAGTGTTTTGCTCAAGATGCTTTGCAATGCTGGTTTTCTGGCTGCAAATTCTTTTAGCTTTTGTTTATCATGAAAGATTTTTATTTCGTTGTCGTACCTGAAGCTTAATTTTGCTGGATACAGAATTCTTGGTTGGCATCCATTGTCTTTCAGTGTTTGAAATACGTTGTTCCAGGATCTTCTCGCTTTCAGCGTCTGTGATGAAAAATCCGTTGTTAACCTTATTGGTTTACCCCTGAATGTAATCTGCCTCCTTTCTCTTGTAGCTTTTAATATTTTCTCTTTGTTCTGTATATTGGATATCTTCATAACAATGTGTCTTGGCGTTGGTCTACTGTGATTTTGTGTGCTCGGTGTCCTGTATGCATCTACAATTTGTATATCCGTTTCCTTTTTTATTTCTGGAAAGTTTTCTGTAATTATTTCATTTAGCAGGCTACTCATTCCCTTGGTTTGAATCTCTGTACCGTCTTCTATCCCGATGACTCGTAGGTTTGGTTTTTTTATGTTATCCCATATCTCTTGGATGTTTTTCTCATGGTTTTTAACCAGCCTTTCTGAGTTGGCTAGGCTCTTTTCAAGATGATATATTTTGTCTTCATTATCTGATGTTCTGGCTTCTACTTGCTCCACTCTGTTGGTGATACTCTCAATTGAGTTTTTAATTTGGTTTATCGTTTCTTTCATTTCTAGAATTATTGTTTGTTTTTTTTTTTTATAATCTCTATCTCCTGATAAAGATGCTTAACTTCTTCTTTTATCTGTTTATGTAATTCATTTTCAAAGTGTTCTTTCACTGTTTGGATTTGCTGTCTCGTATCTTCTTTAAGGTTCCATTCCATTTGTCTAAGGTATTCCTTGAGTTCTTTATATGACCATTTTTCTGCTTACTCTAGGTCCTCCTGAATATTTAGGCTGTCCTTCATTGTTTGTACTCCTTTTCTTCCTTGCTTTTTTATGCTGCTCATGTTACTTCTTGTTCTGTTTGACTGCTGAGTTTCTGTTTACTCTTATAGATTTATTTGATGCTTGGGAAGAAAGATATTAGAAGGGAAGGGAAGAAGTCACTAAAGAGAATGAGAGTAGTCAGGTAGAATTCAAGGAAGGGGGAATAAGAAAATTGAAAAGACAAAAGAAACAAAAATAACAAAGATTAGATAATAAAGAAAGAAAGAAAAGACGAGAAAAAAAATTTTAACAAAAATAATAATGATAATAAAAAAATGAAAATTAAAATTTAAAAAAATAATAATAAAATAAAAAAATTAAAAAAATTAGAAACATTGGAAAAAAAGTTAAAGAACAACAACAAATAAAAATTGAAAATGAAAGAAAAAGAAGAAAAAAAAAGAAAAAGAAAAAAAAATGATAATAATAATAATAATAAATGGAGTCCTAGAGTTCTATTAACTTCTCTTCCAGTAGGTGGAGCTGTGCCCACTGGGCCAAGCTTCTCCTCTCAATAGGTGGGAACCATTCACTGTGCAGCAGCTCTTTCTCCTAGACTGGGCGGGTCTCCAATCTTGAGTGTCTAGGGCCTTGTCTTGTGTTTCCTCAAGCCAGGCCGTGCTCACCTGTGGCGCTCACCACAATACTGGCTACACGCCAGTTCTGCTGCTCCTGGGAGCCCTGTTTTCATGAACTCCTGGGCTCACTCTCCCTGTTTGCCTCCCTCAGACCCTAAGTTTGTAGAGTTTGGGGCTGAGATCCCCCAGCGAATTTGCTTGCCCTCCTGTAGCCACGCCCCCAGTAGCTGGTGCAAGAGACCTCAGTTGTCAGCACTGGTGGGAGTGGTAGCCAGGAGTTCCGCGCCGCGAGTCCCGCGCCACTCCTGATTCCCTCGGTCTGGTTATTGCGTTCACAGGAGAGCTGGGAGTGGCCCTTAAGGTTTCCCCGCTGTGTGGAGAGAGATGACTAGGGGATTACACACCTGTCGCGCTGGTTTCAATGCAGTTATCTCCTCCGCCCCTGACGCCATTTCTCTGCCATGGTGGTTTCCCATGCAAATGGTGACCGTTCGTTCCCTTTGCCGGGTGACAAATGCAACGGGTGGGTCCTGACTGTCTCTCCCAATCCCCATTTCAGTCCTGTGGCCACTGCCTATGAAGGCTCGGTTGGCTTTTACCTCTGTAAGTTCCTAAGGGCCGACCAATTATTTCAGTGGGATCGTTAGTGCTGAGTCACACGAAGCAGGTGAACCAAAGCTTAATTGCCTCCAATTTGGGCTCTGTGTGTGTGTTCTGAGGGGCCCAGCCTGTACACCCCAGATCCACGTCAGCTCAGCATTGCCTAGTGATCCTGAGCAAACAGCATTTAGACAGTTTACGGCTCCCTATGCCCGTGCAGTTGAAGATGTCGGAGACTTGATCTCTCTGCGCCTGCCACCATGTTAGATCTCCTCAATGATATTCATGTTGCCCTTACAGCTTCCTGGCATAAGCAAGTTCTTGGGATTATACAAACTGCTGCTTCTGTTTCCAGTCCAGATTTCTAGAAATGAAACCCTGCCGCCATCGCCTCCGTCTCTGGGCTGCGCTGACGGGCGCTGCGCTCGTCTGCGACCATAGCAGAGCCGCCCTGGCCTCCGCGCTTTTCAGCCCGGTGCCTGGCCCCTGGGGCCCAAGCGGCTGCCACTGCGGCTCTCCGTCCCCCTCCTCTGGAGCACGGGTCCCCTGGCAGGGGGGTGCAGAACGACCCCAGAGCAGGCTTTGCCCGAAGGTGCAGCGGCAAACAGGCCACCGAGGCGCTCGAGGCTGCAGTCCAGCCTTCGGAGGACAGGGCTCCGCACGCAGCCCAGCTCCAACCTCTAGGTGCGGCTGCTGGACAATGTATACAGAGCCATCAAGACAGCGAGCAGAAAGCAAATGGCGCACTTTTGATATTTAAAAAAATATATATTCTCTGCATCTTCCCCATTTAGGCGTAAAGAAAATATAGTTTTGTAGCTTATGAGTATACATAGTCCTCCAGGCACACAAATCACCGTGTTACAGTACAAAGATTTCTTACTATCCAGCACTCAATGATCATTTTTATCCATGGGGGCACACATGACCCTTTGGTTCCTTTGATGAGCTATTACTCCTCAAAGCTCACAGGCTATAATTTTACAACTATAACAAAATTCTTCAATAAATACAATGACTTCAACTCCTCACACTGAATTTCCACTGCCATTCTTATGCGTAAGTTATGAGACATTAAAATATTCCAGGTTTTTAACATTAAACAAATTTGAGTTTTCCTCTCATACTGAAAAACTTAGTTACCTCCTTAGTCATATTGTACTAGACTTTGATCTAATGAGAAGAAGATTTTATGTATGTTAAAACACAGACAATTTTAAGCTTAGGTAGGTTTTGTTGATTGATGCACTAATTCAGAGAAAATGATAATGCGTAAATTATAACAAAGAAAACACATTATCATATGAGTTCATTATATCTAGATCCTCTTAAAGAAATTTACTCTCATTATTACTGTTCTTTTAGTGAGGCTAAATTATATATAGTTTAAGAATCAAAAGCCTACTAGATGTCATGAAATTACAAAGACTATGAAGACAATGCTGTTTTATGTAAATTAATTATTTAATTTCACATATATGCTGCTTTACTCCAGCAAAAAATTATGGTAGCAAGTGCATGATTATATCTAAGACCCATTGTGAATGTGACAAGGGCAGAAAGCCTAACCTGGACTGAGGGAAACAAAGCAAAGGAGATTAGGTATTTGTGCCTATATGTGGCACAGAAAACTAAATAGCCCCATATTTTCTTAATTCAGCATGTCAAGGGGTCAATTATAAATGCTAATATGGTATGTTTACCTAGGTGAGCTTGAAATAAGGTTTATACAATTCTTATCTGTCCCAACAATAATCAGGAAATAATGGCATAGTTTTTTTTTTTTTACATGTCAAATGTGCCCCATAAATTGTTCCCCATAACGATTAAGAATGTGTGAACCACTTAGATAACCAGAATGTCCTTGGGACACACATTGGTAAGGAGATGAGGTAGTAACATTTCCTGATTCACAGAGATCTGATTAAAAGTTAAGAACACATTTTGACAGGGAGAGGTATAATAGATAACATGACACAACATTGCACTGATAGTTAGAATCCACGGGAACAATACCAACCAAATCTTACACAGGTAGAAAAAATATTGATTTAACTGACATGTTGGTCTTGCCACATACTGAAATGAAAGATTAGAAAAATTAATTCCAATTAGATAAAATAAAAGCAACTATACTAATTTAACTGAACAGAACTAATTATAGGTTGGAATACATTCTAAAGTTAAGTTTTATTTCAAAGGTAAAAAATATTTATTGCAAAGAACTTATGTATCTTTTTTTATGGAATACATTATTTTAATTCAATCTATGTGTACAGTGTGTAGTGATCAAGTCTGGGTAATAAGCATTTCTGTTTCTTCAACCATTAGTCATTTTTAAGTATTGGGAATTTTACTCTCTTCTAATCATTTTGAAATATGTCATGGATTCTTTTGACCCCAGACTGATTCCTTCACTCTGTGTTTTAGTGCCATTTATTGACTTTATCTTTTATAATATCCTTTAGTAAAAAAAAAAAAAAAACAATAACATATCTTTAAAAAAAATCTAGATGAGTCCAAGCACAATGGCATATGCCTGTAATCTTAGTGACTCAGGAGGCTGAGGCAGGAAGATTACAAGTACAAAACCAGCCTCAGCAATTTAAGGAAGCCCTAAGCAACACAGAAAGACCCTGTCTCAAAATAAAAATTAAATACAAAAAAAGGCCTGGGGAAGTTTCTTGATGGTTAAGCATCCCTAGCACTGGTACAAAACAAAAAACAAACAAACAAACAAAAACAAAAACACAAACACTGCATAGGGTGAGGTATGGGAGAATGGGTATGGAACTTCAGTATTTCCTATTTCTTCAGTATTTCCTCTTTCCCTCCCCTTCTCCCTCCTGCTATTCCAATTCCTTGATTCCTTTGGACTTGCTTCAATTTATTATTACTTTAATTGGTGTTTTTACTTTTTTTTCCCTTTTAGTTGTCAATGGACCTTTATTTATTTATATGGGTTGCTGAGAATTGAACTCAATGCCTCATACATTCTAAGCAAGCACTCCACCACTAAGCCAAAACCTCAGCCCCTTAATTGGTGCTTTACAGAGATACATGAGACTATCTAAAGATTTTCATCCACCCTTCAACTCATTACTCTACAAAATATGCCTACCTCTTTGTAGATTCCCAAGATTTTAAAACTCGTATGCCAGAAACTGGAGATGAAAATGAAATATGTATTTCATAATGTTACAATTTGTATCTCCCTAAAATTCACACATTGAAATCCTGACCCTCCAAGTTCTTGTATTAGAAGGAGAGAATTTTGGGAGGTGATTGGGTAATGAATGTGAAGCCCTCATGAATGAATGAATGAATTCCCTTCTGAAAGAGACCTGAGGAGGTTCATTGCTCTTTGCACCATGAGAAAACATGGTGAAAAGCATCTGCCAATAAACCTTTAGTTGGATCCTCAACAGACAACAATCTGCTTGCACCTTGACTGTGTACTTCTGGGTTTCCAGATTTGTGAGGAAATTGTTCTGTGAATAAGCCTCCGGTTTTCTTCCTTCCTTCCTTCCTTCCTTCCTTCCTTCCTTCCTTCCTTCCTTCCTTCCTTCCTTTCTTTCTTTCTTTCTTTGTACTTAGTTATAGTAGCACAATAAACTAAGATATATAACTTGAAATTTCTGTACTCAGTTTTCTCATGCCTAAAAGAGATAATTTATCACTGTAAATTCAATTTATGTGCTTATAAGAATCCCATTTATACACTATAGTGTTAAAACAGAGATAAAAACATATCTAAGCTGAAAAGTATGTGAAAATTAATTAGAAACTAGGAATTTAAAAGTATATATGAATGTTTAAAATATACAGCTATGCTCCATAACCTTTATTAAAAGTTGGATACAGTTTCTGTTACTGTTATTATAATTAGTAATAAAATGAATATTTGTAGTATTAGTGAAATTATAAAATAATCCTCATTCTCATAGCAGGCAGGTTATTTTTAAAAACTGAAAATATGAAATGTCTAAAAAATTTTGCACTTTAAGCACATTTTGTTGAAAGAAATTCATACTCTCCTTTATGTTTTAAAAATATTGAGACAAACTGGCCCTTCAGTTTTCAGAATCAGGAAAATTCCTTTTGGATATGGCCTTGGATCCTCAATTTCTTCCCTATGAAAAGTAATAAAGGGGAATAGATCATTGCCTACCTGTTCCCACCACCTTTGACTCTGCCTATCCTTGCCTTACCTTTGGGTAAAAAGCAATTTCTGTAACCTTCCCTGAGTTGCTAAGTTAGAAATACTTATCTGAGGCTCAGGGCCATTCAGAAAAGTACAGAGATCACAAAATTCTGAAAAGTAGGCCATAATTTCTCTATCTTTCTCTTTCCTGCAATAAATAAGGAAGGTTTTATGAATCCATAGACTGGTTTCTATTTCATATTCTCCTTTAGTTTTCAATTTAATATATAAAAAAGTACAAGCATAACTCTAAAAACTTGTTTTTCATGTTTATAATATATTTTACTCTAATATGCATCAGACAATTAAAGAGACTGTGTAAATAATGACTTGCCATTGATTACTTCAAAAGTACTTCTGAATCAAATTCATTGAAGAATAAAAGTGTATGTACAAATTTTGAAAATATAATTAGGCTACGATCCTTCCAACATATGTAGAAATCAGGATGAATGCACAAAATTATAGTATCTGGTCCTTTTAACTTTATGCTTTTTCTTTGGTTTCCAGAGACCAAGTCAAGGGATTGCATGCATGTAGTATATTTGGTGAAGTAATTACAGCAAAGATAAAACATAGTCTTCCACTGATCCTAAACTGTTAAATGTGTGAATGCTGGCAGGTTCCCACAGATGTCTGTCCCAGAATAAAGAATCAGAAACCACCTGGGGCAGAAAAGGGCTGTTCAGTTAAGGCAAGATGCTCAGATCATGGCTCAGTGAAATTGGTGACCACAAAAATGGCCAGAGTGAAGATGAGGTATGAAATTGTGAGGGGGGAGTAAAAGGTATGTGACCTACACCATAGATATATAAATGAGCATTTTTAGAATTTTAATTGAGGAATTTAATTTATTTACATTCAAGTTTATTATTTATAGGTAAGGAATTTCTCCTGTCATTTTGCTGATTTTCCTCTGGTTGTTTTGAGTAAATAAGCATTTGGTAATTCACACCAACAATGTCTAGGAAAAGTGGATTTTTAAATAAATGCTTCATGATTAGTGAATAATCATATATTATTGAAAATAAACACTGGCTGTCTTAGTCTTTTTTCTGTTGCTATAACTAAAAACTACAAGACTGTCTGATTATATAAAGAATTAAATGTCATTCAGCTCACAGTTTTGGAGGCTGGGAAGTTCAAGATTAGGCAGTCACATTTGGTAAAATACTTGGGGGTGGGGACTCTCTAAAGGGTCCTGAGGTGATGCAGAATTTCACATGGAAAGACAGAACATCCTTGCTCTGATCTTTCCTTGCCTTCTTAAAGAGCTACCTGTCGCTTTGGATTAATATTTCAATCCCTTATGCTCCATTTAGCCTTCATTGTCTCATGAAGATTCCACTTTCAAATATCATAGTCAGGAATTAGATACAGTGGGGTATATCTGTAGGCCCAGCTACACTGAAGGATGAGGTAGGAGTTCTTCTTGTGCCCAGGAGTTTGAAGAGGTTAGTCTGGACCAAATATAGAGTCTTTCTCCTCCCCCACCTCTCTCTCTCTCTCTCTCTCTCTCTCTCTCTCTCTCTCTATATATATATATATATATATACACACACACACACACACACACAAACAATAGCATAGTAATATGTCATATATAGAAAAAATAATATACTATTAAACAATATTTTCAGAATACTTAACATCTAATATTTAAACATTCTGATAATATTATTGTGTATTTGAGAAAAACATATAAGGCATAAGTCTAAATGATGCCAACACCTACCTCAGTTACCCTCAGGAGTTACTTAACCTCATTCTACTATTTTCTACACTTGAGTCTTTCCCTTCAAAAGACACACATTCTTTTGGTGAAGAGACTGGATTTAGCATAGAACTCCTTTAAAAGCTTACAGACAGGAATAAGCACTCCATCAATTGTGTGATCCTAGATGACATTTAGACTCTTTGGACCTTAGTTTCATCATTTAAAAATAGGGAAAAATAGTACTTATAGACTGCATGCAATGTACTTAAAACACATTGGACTGGTGCTAAGAAAGAATTTACCCAGAAAGATTAACTGAGTTGCTCAAGGTCATGGAGCTTCTGAGTAACATATTGGACTAGAAATAGCCTTGACTGTTTAAATTCCATTGCAGTCTGTCCTATTCATTCCTACTGTGCCCCACACAATAGCCTCCATGGTATTTTTGTTTTGTTTTGTTTTTAAACTTATTAACTCTATTTTTTAAAAATAACATTATTTTAAATGATATAAAGAGCTGATCAATAATCACTAATCAAAACTTTACCTACTTATTACAGGTCATTTTTTTCCCATTGCCTCTGAGGTCATTTAACAATATCTGGTTTTAATATTTCTTTTTTTAAATATTTATTTGGAAAATACCTGAGAATGTCTGCTCTTAAGAAAATATCCTGATGCTTTTAGAAGAATCACTGAATTTTAGAAGCTCAAACCTTATTGTGTTTAGGAAATAGACAAGACTGACAAACTGATTCTTCAAATAGATTCCTTAATGCTTTTCAGGGATATTCAGCAGAAAATGGTTTTATGATGCAGAGTTAGAACAGAAATCAACAATAGGAAGCCAAACAACTAGTAGAAGAGAATGTCCCTGGGACTATCACTATGGAAACCAAAGAAGCTCAAGCTAGCAATACTGGAGAAAAGTAAAGTTCTGGGCAGATACAAAGCCACATATAAATTAAACCAAAACCTTGAGGTTGCAGTTGAAGCAGTATTTATAATCCTCTACAATGCATGCCTTTATTTCAGATTTCTTCTCCCATGATGGCACTAGGCTCTGTAAGCACCATAGCTAGCAAGATCAGGCATTCCAACTCAGAATCACTACTTCATCATAACAAAACTTATTTCAAGCTACATTAGGCTTCCCCAGCTGGGCTAAACACAATTGTAATATAATGTTTGTTTCTAAAAAATAGGAAAGAAGCTTTCATTCAGTAGCCAGTGAGCTGAGACTGCTGTATCTTAAAATCTCCAGTGAACTTCAGAGTTATAAATTAGGTCCCAGTCTTCAGAGTAATAAATTAAGCCTGGTTTTTGCCTCTGTCTTAAGAGAATTCAAGGGAAACGACTCAAATAATTTCAAAGGTTTTAAGGAACATGCACACCTTGAGAAATATTTTGGGAAAGAGTGGATATCCAGAGATACCATAAAGGGAAAAAGAGTTACATAGATAGTTTTGCCTGTATGCAAGATCATCTTGGTTTCATTTGTATATTTTTCTCACACTTTCAGAAAGAGTTGTGCATAATACATCCCAAAACCATACTTATTGTATGCCTCATAGTTCTAAGTAGGAAGGCTGTTGAAGCATGTGAATACAGAGGAATAAACACTGAATTAAGTATAAACACTAAAATATGGTAACGTGCTTTGGGCATTACTACTAATCTTGAACTGCCCTGAGGAAGAGTATTTTTTTCAGTTCTTCACATATATGTTCCTATAAAATTTATGTTTCTTCCTAATTAAGTTAATTGACTTGAGGGTTTTTTAAAAAATCATTTGCATGTCTTACTCATATCTCTCTAGCTTGTCATTGTATGAAAATAATACTACCCTACATTCTGATATGATAATTTTAGACCAACAGGGAATTATTCAAAGATGTTGACTTGGGGTTTAGAAAGTTTGAACTCTCCAGAAGCTCAATTTTTTCTAGCCAGTTATGATAAAGATTATGGTGTCAAAAAATAGATGGAAATTATTCCTGATATTCTACACTAGGGAGACCAAAAAAAATGTCCTGTGATCTGTACACATCTTAAAAGGACTCTGTTTTTCCCATACCCCAAAATCTCTGAGAACCACTTAGTAGTAAGTCATAATATTCCAAATTACAAAGTGCTTAATATTTCCCAGAACAATGACCTGGAGTCATCATTAAATAATGAGCTATATCATATAATGTGACGATGGCAATCTGTTTAGTTCTTTCTTCTTTCTTTTTGGGATATCTACACTAAATATTTATCAGAATGAGAGAGAGAATTATATGGGATTGAGGCTTGAGGTGACCAGCCTCAGGGGTACCAGTCCTTTTACAACATTGGATGTGAATGAAATTTAATAAATATTCAAGACTTCTAAGCCATTTCTCAGAATCATAATGTGACAGTATTGGATTTTTGAAATCCTTCTGTTAAAAACAATACTCATAAAGGAGTTTCAAGAAATTAAAAGGGAAACAATTAATGGCATCCTGACAAACACCATAGCTGCAAGTCTTGCTGAGATTTATAATTTGGTCTGTTTGTAAGACTTGGTCTTCATATGCAGGATTCCAGTTATGAGGAGCTAGATATAAATTCTTTATAGACAGATAATTTCTGTATACATAAGTAAATACAGAACAGTGACCTTTATTTGTCATGGTGAATTACAATAAACTCTGGATGGTTTTATGTAAGTATATGATATAAAATGGATAATGCTTTACCTACTTAAACAATGTACTGAAGTTTGAGATTAAGCACCTGTCTTCACTAGAAAGTCATATCCATTATTAGAAATATTATCTGTGACCTAAAATTGGTCTTCAATCTTTGAAAATAATTCATCCTCTCAGCTCCTGTTCATACCACACTACCAGGTATCATTAAAACACTGAACTTCTCATTTCATTATAAATCTTTCCATAAAATGTTTGGAGAAAGTAGCAATCTATTAGAAAATAATTCCAAATGCAGGGGCCTGTTGGGTGATGGAGCAGGCTGCAAGGCAGAAGGACTTTGGTGCAACATTAATGCATGTGTCATTGTTTATATTATTCACAGAGGAAAAATAGGTTTGAGAATTATTCATGTTCAGACTTAAATAAAACTGATATAGAATGACACAGAGCCTGCCAAATTAATTATTTAAGTAATCTATGGCTTAATTTTTCTTTAATATTTTGAAATAAGAAAGTTATCAATTTTTTTTTGTTAAAATAAGTTACAGCGTTTTAATGGCCTATTCGTCCAGCATTTTTTCTTCACATTTAAAGACATACACACACATATATGTATATGGCTGCACAAAAGCACAGGCATTCAGCCATCCAGCCATCTTGCTTTTTATGTTATATTTTACAAATTACAACATATATTTTCCTAAATGACATTTTATCCTAAACATTTTTTTTTTTAATTTCAGAAATGCGTTAGATTTACAGAATAAGACAAAGGTGATACAGAGAGAGTTTTTACAATTTCACACCCAGTTCCCTTCAACACCTGATAGTGTGGTCACAGTGTAAGAACCAATACTGACCCATTGGTGGTAACTAAAATTGATACATCATTCATGTTTCATGATATCTCTTGCTGTTCAGGTATCCATTACAGAATGTACATTTTGTTCTCATGTTTCCTTTCAGCCCCTTTTGGCTCTGACAGTTTATCAGACTGCCCTTCTTTTTGATGACCTTGACAGTTTTGATAACCTATGACACCACAAGAAACCACTTCATGAACTAGAGAACAGTAATTAGGTACAGTTCTTATGCCCTTTGGTCCTATTTCCAAGTCATTCAGTGAGGTTATTTAACACTTTTGTGATATGGTGGTGATGATTTGTCACAGTGTGTATTCAATACTGGGGTTTCCCAACCTCCTAAATAATTTTTATTTTTGCATACTTTAAGGACAACTCTGTGCAGTAAAGCTCTATGGATTTTGACAAATGCACAGACTCATCAATATACTGTAAATGATCATACAGAATGTTTTACCAAACTCCCAAATATCCTGTGCTTCACAAATTAAACCTCTAAGCACTGACATGTCTAATAACCAGTGATCTGTTTACTACTCCTAAAATTTGCTTTTTCCAAATTCCATATAAATGTAATGAGACAGTATACAATATTTTTAGACTGGCTTGATCACTTAGCCATGTGGATTTGGGATTTATCCATGTGTTTTTAAGAGTTGGCTGGGTTTTTTTAGTGCTGAATAGTTACATGAAATGCATTTATTCATTATCCTAATGAAGAACACCTAGTTTCATGCAATTTGGGGCAAATATAGGTAACCTGGTACACCACCTATGCTTAGGGTTTTGTGTGGATGTATTTTTCAGGTAAACTACACAATGCCTAAGACACAGCTGCTGGAAACTATGGGTTAAGACTGCCTTTAGCTTTGTGAGAAACTGTCAATGGCGCTCCCAGAGTGTCTAGCACTTTGCACTTCCAAAATAGACATGTAAGTCACCTGTCTCTCATTCTTCTTTGTTTTGTTTGTTTTTCTTTCATTCTTGAACTGATTAACCTGAGTACACATACACCAATATCATCGATCTTTTGTCACAACTGGTTTTAAAAGATTTTCTTGTTTTCAATGGCATCGATGCCTACTTTGATTTTAGTATTCTTTCTCTTTTATTTGTTTTAGCCTCAAATTAATTGCCCTTCTTTTTCTAGTTTTGTATTGTGTGTGTGTGTGTGTGTGTCTGTGTGTCTGTATGCATATGACTTTGGCTGTGTTTTTTTCTTTCATATATTTTTAAATAGTTAAAAACATTACCTCCAAAAATGCTGTTGCTGCCTTCCACACATTTAATGAACTGTTTTCATTCTTATTTAATCCAACATATATTTATTCTAACTTCTCCTGAGATTTCTTAATTGCTTTAAAATTATATAAAAGTGTATTATTTAATTTCTCAACATTTGGGGACATTGCAGTTTAATTAATAATCCAGATTCCTCCCTTATTCTATTAAAATAATATTTTATTATTATTTTATAGTAAAAATATTCTGTTCTCTGCCGGCATTGTTAGAGGGCACACTTTTTAATGATTTCTATATTTACTTGCTTCCTAGGGCTATTATAGCAAACTATCATAAACTAAGTGGCTAAGACAACAATGATGTATTCTCTCACAGGTCTGTAGGTGTGATGTGTGAAACCATGGTGTTACCATGGTGGGGCTCCCTCTGAAGCATCTGGAAGAAGTTGCTTGACTGTTTCATCTTCTGGTACCTCCTGGTATCCTACGGCTTATGGATGAACCACTTCAACTCTCTATTTCCCTTTTCCAATGGCCATGTTCTCCCTATGTGTTTCTGTCTTGTCTCCCTATGTGTCTCTGTCTTCTCTTCTTATAAGGATGCCTGTCATCATGAATGAGAGCCCACCCTAATATTTTCATCTTGACTTGATTGTATTGCAAAAAGACTTTCTCCAAATAGGCTCACATTCATAGATATAATTAGATAGGGCTTCTTCTTTTTCTTCTCTCCGCATATCAGTTATGTTTACTTTTAACACAAAATCTAGTGACTGGCCTCTATTACATAGTATATATTTCAAAATAATTTAGGTCCCTGTTCATATATACTGTACTGCTTCACATCAGGTGGGGCTACCTTCTAACAGACCATTCCAAATCATTTTCTCCCATCTCCTTTGAAAATGTCATTCATCCCACTCATCCATAGGTTATGATCCCTTAATACATTTTTACTATTATTACTTTAAACACAAGTTATTTTTTTGATCAATGAAGAATACAAAAACTTATAGATTTCATTTTACTCTTATTTATTCCTTTTCTAACATTCTTCTTTTAAAAGTAGTTTCATTCTGATGATCTTTTTTAATTATTCTTGTTATTGAATAACTTTTTTATAATTCTTGCAAGACAGATCTACTGATAATAAAATTCCTCTGTTTTTGTTTGAGAAAGTCTTTATTTCTTTTTCAACTTTGAAAAAAAATTTCATGAATACCGAATTTTAGTTTTTTTTTTTCTTTATTTCTTTCTTAATATTGCAATTATTTTATTTTATGCTCTTCTTGCTTGCATGGATTCTGAAGAGTTTCTTATAATCTTCATACTTGGTCTCCCATTAGTTGATTGAGCTCTTTTCCAACATCATTTCAAGATTTTCTTTTTTTCTCTTATCTTCTACAACTTGATTATGATACACTTAAGCATGGGGTGGGCTTTAAGATAGCAAGAAAGCATTTTGATATTTGTCCTGCTAGTTTTTCTCTAAGCTCTCTGAATCTGTGGCTATTTCTTTGTTATTAGTTTTGGGACATTTCAGCCATTTTACTTCAAACATTACCTCAAACACTGTCTTCCATCATTCTCCTATAGCATTCAAAATATTCATGCATTGCACATTTAAAATTGTCTGTAAAGGAACACCTGTGGAGGAATACCTATGAGGAGGCACACAAAGAACAGACACAAAAATACAAGCATGCAGAGAGGATGGAGCGGGAAAAAATGAAGTGGTGAAGAAGAAGTGTAGAAGTAAAGGGTCTGTTCCTCCCTCTTGCTGAGTTTAATAACTCAAAAAAGGTTACATATTACCCATCACACCTGACTACACTCTAACCAGTATTCCTTTAACCCTGAGCCTTAGCTACCTGAAATAAGGTCCAGGTTAATACAAACACAAAGCCTCTCACACCCAAGGATGATACTATGGAAACCAGGTAGAGTACCCGCATAGTTATCTCAATAGCCTCAGGTGGAAACTGCTGGGCATTCCATTTGTGGGAATCAGGGCTTCAGTTAACCCTCCATTCCCCCAACCCCCCTATCCTCCCATACCCCCCCAAGTGTGCTTATGGGGAACGCTTCCCTGTCTATTTTCACAGTCAGAACATCTACACTTATCATCATTCATGTTTTGCTAAAACATTGTTTCATTCTCCTTTGTTTTTGTATTTAAGTTTGAAAAGTTTCTATTGAACTATCTTGAAGATCATTGATTCTTTCCTCAGCTGTGTCTGGTCTAGTGTTGAATAATATATTGAAATCATTTTTTATTCTGTTTCAGATTACTAATATTTACTTTATATTCTGTCTTAGAATTCTCCTTCTGCTTATGTTATTTACTATTTTTTTCATTCTGTCAACTTTTTCCAACATAGCATCTAACATACTATTAAAATCTCCTACTGATAATCCTACATCTCTCCTACACATTACTATTGTTCTAATTTGTGTTTCTCTTTTCAAACTGTGCTTTTCTTTTCTATTTTGTATGCATTATAATTTCTGTTGAGTCAAATATATCATATTTGTAATGAAAAACTAAGGAAATCCAGATTGTGAGTAAGGATTGATAGTAGTCTAGCTAGAAGTTGAACTGCTTTAATGATCGTATTGAATTTTTCTAGTTTGCTTTTTTATCTTATTCCTTGTTCTTTTATGCCTCAGTATTATTGAAGTAAGTCTTTATCTTGTGGCTTTTTTTAACCTTCTATTATAAAACAAGAGTTATCTTGTGTACTTATAAAACCATCCACACTTTACAAGTATGGATGAGGGAGGAACATTCCCTAATTTTATGATTAAATGTGTTTTAGTGGGCCAATGTGTTAGCTATGTAATATTCACAAGTGTTTTTCCATTGGCTGAGGTATCTGTTATCTTCTTTCTATGACTGTAGCATTATCAGTTTTTTCTCTGAAGCCCTGACACTTGTTGAATATTCTTCCCCATTTTGTGGGAGCTATTTGAGGTTAGGAGTTAAAGGAATGATATTTTTCAACTGGAGTTAAGGGTGTTGCAAGGTTCTTCCCCCTGGTACATAACCTTTTCTCATGCGATTTTCATTATATGAGCTTATTTCAGAATTATGAATCTTTTCTACTTCTGTGAGATTCACATGGGAATTCTTCTTGGATATTTGCTGTAAGAATCTTGGAAGTTCCTAGGTATAAAACACATGGAACTGAAGACTACCCCCTAGATTAGTCCACATGCTGTCTCAGATTAGTCCACATGCTATCTCTAGAAATCTATGAATATTGAAGTTGTTTTGTTCTAACAGTCTATGCTATGTAATATTTTACTTGCATCTTTCTAGATTAGCCTGTGTCTCTGAATTTCATTGAGGCAATTGGCCATATGGACTCAAATCTCCAAGCATCCATAAACATTTTTTTATTTTTACTGTGTCCAGCTTTTCCATGTCATAAAGTCCAGAACAATGACTTCTAAGCACTTTAGATAAAATTAGAGTTTCAATTTTATTTTAAAATACAGCAATATACTATTGAAATGATTCTATTTGACTACAATGAAATAATGTACATTATAAATTTAACAAAGTATGTTTTTGTGTTTTCTACAGAAGATTTTTAGACATTTCTACTTTTGTTTTAATGATGTCCAGTTTCTCTTGCAAAATCCTGAAAATAACTATAATACACTTGTTTTAAAATAAGAAAATTTTAAATACATTTTTTTCTGCACAATTATTATTTATCCATCTACTAGGACTCTGATTAAACTTAATGATGACCAAGATAATTAATATAGTTGGCCTATATTTGTGGGTTCTTCATCAACAGACTCACTCAAAGGCAGACTAAAAATATTTGAGAAAAAATGTTGAGAATATTGTAAACATGTACAGACCTTTTGTTCTGGTTACCATTTCCTAAACAATACAGTTTAAAAACTCTTCACATGGAATTTATATTATACTAGGAATTATAAACAATCTAGAGATTATTTAAAGTATATGAGATAATTTGCACATGTTTCATATAAATACTACATTGTTTTTTATAAGGCACTTGAGCATTCATGGACATTTGTGTCCATGATGATCCTAGAATCAGTCTTATGTGAACACCAAGGGATGACTGTACTTAATTATATTTCATCCATTCTTCTATATATTTTTTATATTGGAAATTTCCTCTGGTTTGTCTGTTTCTCTCATATTTTCTTTCTTACTTTTCAATTGAATCGTTATCCCATGCTGAATTTTTTTTTTCATTTTAGTTGTTGTAATCTTTTATTCTACAATTTCCAGTTGATTTACTTTCATAGTTTATAGAGTCATTATGTACATCTATTTCCTTATGCCCTTGTTCGTATTCATAATAGCTGACAAAGCTAATTGTAATATCTATGAATATTGCATTTAACTTCTGTAGAATGATTCCTCATCCTCTTTGATTATAAGTGTGGGTCTAATGTTTATTTTGTGTTTTATTAAATGCTGGATGTTATGAATGACATTCTGTAAGGAGCCTGAAATATGATATCTGCTTTTGAAGGGTATTAAGTTTTGTTCTGGGAGACAGATAAATTACTATATGTAAATTCTCTTGATGTTTTCAAACTTGGCTTTATGGAATTTCAGATAAATTTCATTCTGTTGTTGTCCTTACTTTTGTGTATAATCCTTACAAATGACTCAGAAAATTATACCCAAGGTATTTTGAGCTGAATGAGAAGGGAAAGCCTCAAAAACAAGGTCACTGTGACTTTCCCCTATTTTTTTTTCTTTGAGAATTAGCCAGAGAGATATGTTCTGACCTACATTGCCTGGAAGTAGATTGTACGACCATCATTGCAGAGGGATGCTGCACAGAGAGATCACTACACAGAGAACACTACACAGAGAGATCAAGAAAATTCTGAACAGAGAGGCTTTGCAAGGCTTCAGTCTATTACCAATAGATCACACCTCTTTTTGCTAATCATATTTCTACCTAGTTGTAGAAATATGGTATTTCTACATTATTCATGGAATATAAGCAATATATATATATATATATATATATATATATATATATATAGATAGATACTTTCCCCCTGAATTTAGGGATTTTTTTTTTTGAAGGCTTCCATATCACATTAAATTTTTTTTAAATATGCTTTTCTCTTGTTAATCTGTCTTGTTAGAGGAGTGCTGGTCATAAACCTTATGATCAGTAAAGAATCAGTAATGCCTTTCACTGCAAAGCCATGTCCTCTTTTTGTTGCAAATAGGCTCAAGAATCATCATAAAATCTCCCCTCATTTGGAGGTATGGATCTAAAGTTTCCAAGCACGAGTGATCTCTAATAGTTATCTTGCACTCATAGTCCTACACCAGGTGCCCTCTCTTTGGCTTTGCACTCTCCCTCTGCTCATGCGTAGCCAAGACTTTGCGTGTGCTCCTGTGATAAACTCCATGCAGAGCTCTGCAACCCTCTGACCCTACAGCATATTCCTTTCTGAAACACTCTCTCACTATTACTAATTATCACAGCAGCTCAAATTCCTATTTGCTTCTCTTTAGTTCAGCAAGACAATTACTCTGTCCTTGGACTCCCCTTCCTTAGGTTGATATTTAGGAAGTACCACCAGGTAGAAATTCAGAGTAAGTGTGCATTTCCTTCTATAAATTATCACACATCTGTCATAATTATGATCCCATCTTTGAAAAGAATTATCCTTATTAGTTTCATAGTTGTTTATAGCAAACTTAGTTCATTTCTGTTAACAGGAAGCAGAAGTTCTGTGCCATCTACTTGTCTTGTAACTTTTGCTGTCCAATATATTAGTTCCTATGAGTCTGCTTTAATTTCTTTTCTTCAAGACTGTGCATTGTGTGTTACTTTTTTAAGAAATTTATGTTCCAAAATGGGCTAGGTAAAAGGCTTCTTTAATTTGTGTTTCACAGTAAGTTTCTCTTTTATATTTTTTTCCTGTTTATCTTGTTCGTTTCCAGCAAAGTTAACTGTGACACTAAAGATATATAAAATGTTCCTATTATTGAAGATGCTTGAACATAAGTTTACTTGAAAATAAAAATTCCCTAATTACACATTCAAAACACATATGATGTAAGTTGTGTGGAGATACAGTCTGCACAACTAACATAAAATAGACCAGAGGATTAGTCTGTCTTTTTCTTCATTCCTGATGTATGCCTTCTTTTTCCAATACAATAGATTCTTCAAATGAGACCACACTTCTTTCTCATCTACATATACTTAAGTTTTCAGTCTAGAATATCACTCAGCTACCCTAGAGTAAACTTCAATACCATTATATTTTTTCTTTCAAATTTCAGCCTCAAAATTAGGTGTTTTTCCAGACTCCATTACCAAAATCTCCTTTACAGAAATGCTCTCTGTGCTTTATTTGCATATAAAAATTCTCAATTGTTAATTTCTGGAAAGCAGGGACTCCATCAATCATACTTACCATTTAAAGTCAGTACCTATGCCAACACAACATTTAGCAGGTAATTTTGACTGATAGCAAATTTTTGCAAAACAAAACCTTTTGGGATCATTGTGAGAATTCAAAAGAGTTCTTCTTCTATTTCATATTCTATTCTAATTGTCTCTGTTATATGAATGGTATTTTTTGTTGAGTTTACTCTTGTTTCTGAACATTTTCCTACAACAAGATTCTGTGAAAGTTCTATTACATAAACTTTTCTCAAATAACACATACAATAATCTCAATATATAAAGTCATTATTATTTTATACACATCTTAGAGATTTAAAGACATGAGGTTACACAGTTTTAATACACTTTCAAAGACAGGACTACTAAATGACAGAGTCAAAAATTACTTCCATGTCTGAGTCCAAATCCTGTGCTCTCATTTGCTATGGTGCCATGTTTTCTGCATATTTCCATCATCAAAAGATGATAAATTCTGAAAGAAATTTTCTTCTTATTTCACATATACCCCTTAGCATGGATCCCAAAACACACTGACTAAAAACAGCCAAAGTCTCTTTTTTATTTTAATTAATTTCAGAAATCAAATGAATTGTTCACTCTAAGTTCACCAGTGATATTTTTTAAGGGAGGAATTTTACATTGCTCTAATTGAAATGAGGCATTTTCTTTTTTCTATTCATGAAAAAAATACAGGTTTTTTTTTTTAAGATAAATCTCACATTTCAATTCTGAGATAGTCATTCCATTGAAATCTAGCAGCTCTGAACTTGATTCTACCAGGCATACTGTCTTTCAAGAGATTTGTCTTCAAAAACATCCCTGTTCCTCTTTATAGGATCCTACCCGTTTCTAAAGACTCTTTTTAGTTTTTGATGATGTGTAGTTAAAAGTGTGGTCTCTTCCCATCCCCACTGAGCATATCTAGGCATTGATCTTTCCACTCAAGCAGTTTCCTGAAGGAGCACCGCTGATAATTGAGCCAAGACACTAAAACACTTACAATTAAATACAAAACAAAAACTTTGGGCTTGGCTCTGAGAATACAAATTAAAATGATTGAAACAATTTTGGTGTCATATATTCACAAATACAGTCAAATTGCCTTTGTCAATAATTAGACAATACCTCTTAGGGTCTAAGAAAACATTGTCCTTCTCAAAACTTCTTTTGGAATACATCAAAATAATATCCTCTGCTTATAATACATGAATATTTCAGGACAATAAGTGAACTTTATCACTTTCTGTAGAAAAGATCACTATTTAAATGTCATTGAATTTTTTTAATTTATTTTTTAGTTATAGGTGGACACAATATCTTTATTTCATTTTAATGTGGTGCTGAGGATCTAACCCAGTGTCTCCACATGCTAGGCAAGAGCTCTACCTCTAAGCCACCATCCCATCCCCAATATCATTGAATTTTAACCCACTTTTGGCTGGCTTGTATTTCTGTGTGCTTAGTCTTCTTCAGGAAATTCTGATATAGCAGTAATTTAACTGAATATATAATGATATAGTGTCCAAACTTGCCACTTCAGTTTACAGGTTTGAAAACTGAGCCTCATAGGATAAGGGCATATAGTAATGAGTGTTCTGATCTTTCATTTTTCTTGTTACTAATGGTCCTAGGGATTGTCCAGGAGCATTTAACAACTGAGATCCATCCCTAGTCACCCACCCCTTTTTATGGAGACAGGGTCTCACCAAGTAGCTGAGGCTGGACTGAAATTTATAATCCTCCTACCTCACCTTCCCAAGCAGCTGGGATTATAGTAATGCACCGTGTACCTGGCTTATTTCTACGTAGATTTTTATAATAAAATATTTGATTTTTTATAACTATTTTTATGGATACCTAATAAAAGTATCCCATTGTTAACCAATAGGAAACTTATGTCTTTCTCACACACAAACAAAAACACCATAACACCATTGCTGAAATTCTTTATAGGGCATATCACATCTTAGTAAAACCAGATCTTGGATTAAACTGACTACTTTGCCAGCAAAGTGTCTGGTTCAACAAAGAAACTTTTGAAAACCTCAATACAAAACAGAATTTAATAAATGTTTAGAAAAATAAAAAAAATGCATGTTCATTATATATTATTGTTTAGTTTTAATTGTAAATTACTCTTATTCAGGGTCAGACTATTTTCAAGTAGGGTAAATAACCTCAACATTAAAAGACAATTCTAGCCAGGCATGGTGGTGCAAGCCATTCTGTGTATATAAAATAATTTATGCCTGCCAATATGTATAAGGCATACAATAGTAAAATTTACCTATTGAAATACTACTAATCTTATTAGTGCACATATTAGAAGTTAATAATAGGTTCTACACAAATGAGTTCAACTAAATATTCAAGTAACAAGAAATTGCAAAGTTCTACCAATCCTGACTGGGTTGCCAAACTAACCCCAAGCTATGGAAACCTTAATCTTTTATTATAGATTGCAAGTCAACCTTCCAACTATCTGAACAAACTTCCATGAAAGAAAGATAGATTATAAATAGATCTGATTGATGGATACATAGATGGACAAAATGGCTTATTGACCCCTGGTCTAAACAGAGACACTGCTTTTATCTTCCAACATCAATATCCTTGAAAAGATAGTCCTGAACAAAGTTATATCCATGCTTCTGATTTCTAGGTATCTAAATATACAAGTGGTACATGGAAAAATTTCCTCTACCATGTTAGGAAGTTCTCCTTAAGTGTTATTGACTAATTTTTTAATTATATCTATCTATCTTTATAATTTTTTATAAATATTATACATGCATGCCTATATACATACTTAACAACTAATACAAATAATTATAGGTAAAGAAGAAATTTCACACACTTTGAAACCTACCCATTTTGAGGGAGATGGCATAATGTAATTTTGAGACTAAATGTAGTGTCTCCCTTAGCTTTATTTAGTCAAAGGTGAATCTTTTCTGGAAATTGCAAGTCTTGCAAGTATCTCAATTCTAGAGCTATGTAATTTTCATTTAAAAGGATAATGACTTTACTTAGAGTCAATTTTTATTGCCTTCAATATAATTTAGGAAAATCTAACAATCTGAATTACAAAAAGGTAAAAAAAAAAATGTACTTTATCATGTTAGTTTTTTCAAATTTCAACAACTGTTTCTTCAGAGCAAATATGCTTTTTAGCAACTCACTCAAAAAGCAGCCAGTTTCCTGAAAACTATGCCTTACCATCCCATTGGTGACTGTCAGTTTCAGGAACCTAGCTAGATACCTTACTGTGTTTTTTGTAGGGCCAGTTGTCATTCTTCAGATATACAAAAAGCAGTATGTGTGCATGTGTGCATGTGTGTAAATGTGCATACACCCCTGATTTACATGATTGCTTTATTTTCATAGATACCTCAATCATATTTTTAATTAATGTTTTGCTATTAAAATGATCCTTTTAGCATTCACATATCAGAGAGAACATTCAACCTTTGGTTTGGGTGAATTGACTTATTTCACTTAGCATGATAGTCTTCAGTTCCTTCCATTTACCTGCAAATGCCACAATTTCATTCTTCTTTATAGATGAGCAATATTTAATTGTGTATATATACCACATTTTCTTTATCTATTCCTCTGGTGAAGCACACCTGGATTGGTTCCATAGTTTGGCTATTGTGGATTGAGCTTCTATAAACATTGATGCAGCTGCATCACTATAATACACAAATTTTAAGTCTTTTGGGTATATATCAAGGAGTGGGATAACAAGATCTGTAAGCAGCATGAAAGTTCATTGGATTAAGCAAAGTGGAATGAAGGGAAGGAGCTTTGGGAGTAGGAAAGACAGTAGAATGAATTAGACATAACTTTCCTATGTTCATGTACGGATATATGAGAAGTGAAACTGCACATCATGTACAACCACAAGAATGGGAAGTTGTACTCCATGTATGTATAATATGTCAGAATATATTCTACTGTCATGTATATCTAAAAAAAAATAAATTAAATAAAATGACCATTTTATTTTTAGTTACTCAAGAAAATTCTATACTCTTGCAGAATTTCCTTCCTGATATTTTTATTTCTAGATAAATATTTTAGTTGATCCCCATGTATTCCTGGATACTTTTAATTCTATATCATTTTTTACTAATTTCAATGCCATAATATTTTTAAAAGATTACACTAGACTGAGGAGCATTAGGTTCATAGAAGCTATTTTCCTTGTGGAGGTGAACATGGCAGAAATGTAGAACTCATCATGAAAAGGAAAACAAAAATCACCAACACTTTTTTTGCTTATAATTATTTACAATCATTTAAATACTTTGTATATTTTGTATGTCCATGATGGCAATTACAGTGTACTTTTTATGAAATACAAACTGGATTATACTACTACTGTGATGATTCTAAAGAAATGACACCCTAACAGCAAGAGTACATTCAACATGTATGTACTGGTTTCTAAATTCTTTTCTCCTCTAAAGCAGCAAAGGTATTAAGAAATAAATATCCCAAATTACCAAATGTTAAAAAGTCAACACCAGTACTTGGTATAAGAGTGTCAAAAAGAAACCTA
Source organism: Marmota flaviventris (assembly GCF_047511675.1). Taxonomy (NCBI): domain Eukaryota; kingdom Metazoa; phylum Chordata; class Mammalia; order Rodentia; family Sciuridae; genus Marmota; species Marmota flaviventris. The sequence goes on from NC_092506.1 coordinate 27,537,273, forward strand.
ATACCAAAGATTAAATAAAGAATGTAGACATAAGATTTTTTCTTAAGGACTCTCAATATTTAAGGTTATACCTGGCAGAGACTCAATGCCCCCCGCAGAATTATTTTTTTCTAAAAATATTATGAGAAGTCCCACATCAGCCTGCCATCTTCTAGTATCAAGATATCTTGTCTCAAAGAGAAGTATAGAAGAGTTTTTTGTCAAATGGTGTAAACTATTAGTTGATAAATATAAGCCCCATATTTCATAGAGTCAGTATTATAGAGATATTTACATTTTAAAAATGCTACTGGACTTTCAAATTTCTAAGCCAGGAACCAGGCTGTTTGAGATGACTGGAGGTGAGAAGCCATTTTAGTTTCCAACCCAGAAAGTCCTGACTCAAATTTTCAATGTTCTATGTGAAAATTATTTTAAAATAATTTATAAATACATGAAGTATAAATCCTATATACAAAAATTCTCTGAGGGTAGGAATTTTGATGTTTTTACATGTTAACATAGTAGTGCTGAACATTGCAGTGATAATGTATGTACTTCCACCACACTGTATCTGTTTCTTCCTGAACTTTTTATCCTCTGCTAATGCTGTGCTTGCCTTGGTTTTTCCAAACTTTGATAATACTTTTTTTCAGTGCTTTTATAGCAACAAGCACGCTGACCAGTCACAGTTTAGCTGATGATTCTATAGTTTCTCTATATATCTTCTGATTCTATGTGTTAACTTACTAGATCTTTGAATCTATCTTAGGTCAGCTAGAGGCTCAGTATATTTTCTAGTTTGCAATGACAAAGTGTCTAATGGGCTATCTTTTTCTTCATGCATATAATTTATCATCTAGAGAGCTGTGCTAGACCTTCACAAGTGTCAGTATTTGAAGAATAACATGAGGGTAAAGCTACTAGTACAAGTACTTTTACAAGCCTTTGTATATAATACATTTGCTTATAAAGTTTGGTTAAGGCAAATCACAAGACATTGCTTGGTTAGTGTAGAAGGGAAGAACCAGATGGAGTATATAAAGAGAAGGAAATAATTCACTGGGATTTTTATAATCTGTTCAATTTTATCATTTGTAAATACGTGGTATTTTTTTGCTTGCTTTCTGATGAAAATTTAGCTAATAATTTATCATTATTTTCATACATGAAGAATGTCGTTTTGCTCTGGCTGATTTAAAAATTGTACATTTATCTTTGTATTTTAGTATCTTAACTATTTTGTATCTCTCAGTATTTTTCCCTATATTACACTTATTGGAATATGATGCAATTTTTTTATATCTGTGGATTTAGTATTTTCATGAATTTATAAAATTATCACCCAATATTTCAAAAAATATCATCCTCTACCCCAGTCTTTGTCTATTGTGGAATGAACATTTCATTTAGAAATGTTGGTGGAGCTTCCCACATGTTGACAAGGTTCATTTAAAAATTTCAAGCTATAATGTATAAATCAATTTGGACAATTTCTATTGCTCCACCTTTGACTCACAATTTATAAAATTCTGTATGGTCTAATATCCGATTTAACTCATCTGTTGTTATTTTGCATTCATGCATTACATTTGCCAGGATTGTAGACATGAATATATAAAAACCTATAAATACATATTGGTACATATTGCTAAATTGTTTGTTAGAATGAGTTCATGAGTTCCAACAGCAGCCTAATGACAGCTTCAGTTTCACCATACCTTTCCAACATTAAACAGTACCATTACATTGCTCTTTCCAGATATTGTAAAATATATTAACGTTGTAGATAAAATTTGACTTAATGTTCAATTCCTTTTGTTTCATTATTAGTAAGGTGGGGTTATACTAGCTATTTTTCTATGGGCTGCCATTTGGCCAGTAGATTTTCTGAGGTAGTAGGACATATGTTTCCTTTGGACAAGTCATGCTGTTTGTATCTTGTCAAAACCGTAAATTTTTCATAATCAACTCGGCTGACAGCATTTCTGCTTGAGATTCTAAGATGGCACTTCATGATGGGGAGCCATTCAGCAACTCTAACATGACAGCTGCCACTAAGTCAGATGATTGGAACAGAAAAAGTGACAGAATGATGAAGCAAGGCCAAAGCTGCTAAAATAATTACTCATATTTCCACACCTGGTTAAACACACTGCAAATAAGCAATGCTTTTGATGAGAAATGTGAAGAAAAAAAAAAAAAAAACAACAGGACACTAAAAATGACATTTTCTACTTTCCATAGGGTTAATCTGTAAAGGACAATTGTATTATTCATGAATTATATTTCCCATTTGGTCAGTTGCCAGTAAGTTGCAGAATGCCTTAGAATGTAGAATGCTGGCCAGGGAAATGAGTGCTGTTGTAAGTGAAGGAAGCTGAAATAATGTTAAAACAACACTTTGTCTTCAGTGCTATGGAACATTAAATCATAGGCACTTTAATTCACAACCAAATATTGAACACCAACTACGTGTCAAACATTTTTGAGCAATGATTTTATTTGTCCACATATGAGTACTTACATGCACTGAGGTAATTCTCATTCTTACTGGTATTATTGCTATCTAAATAGAGGAAGGAAAATGAGGTTCTAAAGTGCATGGACACTTCACAGATATAAAGATAATGTAATTCAGGATTCCATTTTGAATCAGTAGTCTTTAAATGAGAAACCAATAGGAACCTTATTATAAGACATCAATAAATATAACTAGAGAAATATAATGTTATAGATTTATCTATCATCTCTCTCTCTCTCTCTCTCTCTCTCTCTCTCTCTCTCTCTCCTAATATGCCCCCCCCCAATACACAGAACTCAGGTGTTACCAAAGTAATAACATCAAGAGGTGGGGCCTTTAATAGTGGATTCTTCTACGGGAGCACCTCCCTTATGAAGGAGATTAAGGTTCTTAAAAATGAGGTTTCAAACACTGTTTAGGTTACCTTGCCCTTTCACCTTCCACTATGTGAGGACAATTTCTCACTAAGGAGAATCCAGCTTTCACTATCAACTTGATACTTGATCTGGGACTTCCCAGCCACATGTGAAACAGAAAGTCCTCTGAACAAATTACCAAGTCTTAGGGAATTTGTTATTGTGACACAAATAGATTGTTTCTCTCTCCCTCCATTCCTCTCTCTCTCTCTCTCTCTCTCTCTCTCTCCCTCTCCACTCCCCATTATAATAATTCTTTTATGGATCTATCAATCTATCATATCAACTCACTGAAATAAATTTCATCATATTTGGGATAATATTTAGGTAGACCCTCTCTCTAAATAAAAAAGGACTGATGATGAAGCTGAATGGTAGAACACCCCTGGGTTCAGTCCTAATAATAATAATAATAATAATAATACAGAAAAAATTTAAATTCCCTAAGGGATGGGGAACATTTATTAACTGACCTGGACATCATAGGGGAAGTATTTCTCCAAACTTGGAATAACTATACAGATGGAAACCAGGCCAGACCAACTGTCTGCACAGTTGGTCATCTGACCCCCTGGCTGCATCTGGCCCATGCCATCCATCTGCTCCCACAATAGATCTTGTAAGAATGCCACCAAAAAAAAAAAAAAAAAAAAAAAAAACTGCTTGAACACCAGATGGGGTCTAAGACTCATCTTCTTGTATGCTGAATCTGAAAATATTGTTGTCACAGAACTTGAAAATAAGAAGTTATCTTCCATAGAGAATAGGATAGGACATGCAGGAAAGTTAATCTACCGGTGCTAAGCTATATGAATGGGAGTAAGCAGTTGTGGTGTGCATTCCACTGCGGGGTCACTATAGATGACAATAACATACTGTATATTTCAAATGGCCACAAGAAATGGTTTTGAAAATTTCACCAAAAAGAAATAATGTGGCCAGGAACCACACCTCTAATCCCAGCAGCTGGGGAATCAGAGGCAGGAGGATCCTGAGTTCAAGCCAGCCTCAGCAAAAGTGAGGCAATAAGCAACTCAGTGAGACCCTGTCTCTAAATAAAATACAAAGTAGAACTGGAAATGTGGCTTAGTGGCTGAGTGCCCCCAATGTTAATCACTGGTATCCTCCATGCCAAAAAAGAAAGAAAGCAATGATGTGTTTGAGGATATAGATACCTTTAACCCAATTTAAACATTATAGATTGTATACACTTATCAAGACATTACAAGTTTTCCCATTAATATGCACAATTTTACCTACAAGCTAAAATATGTTTTAAAAAGACTCATCTTTGATGCAAATAAGACTGAAGGGGGAAGTTGCCCCTGGAGACCGTCAGCTAGGAGCCCTTGAAACACTGGAACTGGCTTAGTTATAGATGAAGTGATTTCTAAGCTATCCTACTTTCTTTTTTTCCTTCCTCTTCTCTCTTCATACTTCATAAGATATATTATATTTTTAGTTTATGGCATACTATCCATTGTAGATAAGCACCAGAATCATGATTATGTTTTTTGAACACTTAGATTTGCATATGAATGTATTCATAGCTTATGACCTTTCCCAGTACACTTAATAAAGTTTTTCCTGTCATTTTATTCCATTCTACCCCTCTCCTTTCACCCTTCCTCTTCTACCTCCCATCTTTCCTTTCTTTTCCTTATTTTTTTCTCTTTTCTCTTTCTATCTTCACCCTCATACTGGGGTTGAACCCAGGGCCTCATGCATGATAGGCAAGTACTCTACAACTAAATCACCCCCTTGGCAATCCCAGTCATATTTGAATTAGTGCAAATTCGCCCTTTGATAGTTTCATTAACAATGACACAGGAGATTGACATTACTCAATCTCCTCTGTTTTAATGATGTTTTTTCAGTAGCTACTTCATGCAAAGGTTTTTTTTTTTTTCTCTATTAAATCCCAGATTCATACCATCTCTTGTTCATTTGATGGAGTTTCAGCATCATCAAGGAGTATGATGCCAGCTTGACTTTCTTCTCTTTAAAATGTCAGACCCTCTCATCATTTCAACATGATTATTAAACAAAACTTTCCAATTAGATGATTAATGATATGGTCATGCTACTTATAGAGGTAAAACACCTATTTTGCTACAAATACATTGTTTTCTCCCTAGGTTTATTTTCTAAGTTATAGGATACATTTTATCACTAATCAATTTCTCACTATTTACTCTTCTAAATTTTATTTCTAAAGGTTAAGCTAGGTCATGTTATATTTTTAAGTTTTGAAATTTTGGCTTTTGTATGATTCAAATTGGCTTTATCAGTAAATATTTTTTTTTTAATTTTTATTATTGCCAGTAATTTATCTTCTACTGTATTGTATAATTTACTATTGGTTGCATAAAAAAGAACATTTATTTTGATTCATTAATTTTATGTACTTCTGCCTTAATGAACATCTGTACTGTATAATATTTTCAACAGTTATTTTTTTTATTTTCCACATTCAAAGTCTTATGATATGCAACTACAGATGGTTTCATTTATTTCAACATGCAGTTATTCCTTCATAATTGTTTTGTACAGAAATTTATATGCTTAAGCTTTCTATAACTAAGACTGAATTTCAACATAATGAAATTTCTTAGACAAATGATGCAGATTGTTCTGATTTGGAAATTTACTTGTAACATGTGCAAAACAGACCATGATCATTTTTAAAATACACAAGAGTTCCATTTGCTCATAATTTTTCATTTTATATAATGTTATAGAGCTTGTTAAGAATTAATGATTTGTCTATTTTATTTTGAGATCACATGAGTGTAATATGTTTATTTCTATATTGCTTAGCTTCTTATTAATATCTAATATGCTTTTATCTTATACTACTGATTTTTAAACATCTTGACTTTTATAGTTGTCATTTTGTTCATTTACTTATATAAACATGAATTAAAGCTATGACTTTTTTGATGACCTCCATTTTAAGTGAATCTCATAGACTCCAGTTTATTTTTATTACATTTATTTAAAATTGAAGTTATGTAATTTTTGGTTTGGTTTACTGTTTGAGCAAAATTTTAAACACTGTACTTATTCATTTATTAATTACAGGTTAAAGGGCCATTTTTTAGGTTTTATGTTTTCTTTGTTTTATTCTGCATTGGTCATTATCATGAGATGACAGAAAAACTTGGGAGGAGAAGGACTCTGTACCACGTGGATACTCAAAATTGCATGAAGTATATAGCCAATGCTCTCTACTGGGTTTAGTGAATCCTTAGGGAGAGACTGAATTATTCAGTTCTGGGAAGCAGAGTTTTATATTCATTGGTACCTGGAAAGTGGAATATTGACTCGGTTATCAACATACTTTCCTTTTCTTACTGAGCCCAGTGTTTCCCTACTGTTCCCAGCCTTCCTTGCGATTCAAGGTAGACGCAGTAGAATGTAGAGTTAAGCACATATGCTAGTCCTGACACATGCATGTCTCCACTCAGTATTCTCTTCAACATCTGCTTTCCCTGTCTGCCATATCTGCTGAGAGTAGGTAGCAGGATGATTTTAAAACTTTTTATTTCATACAGCAGAAGATCATAATCTTGGATCTACTAGGGATTCATTGGATCCAGTCCACCTCTCTTTCCTTTCAAGGAAGAAAATATCCAGTTGTGATTATAGACAGTTCAACAAAAACACGGATATCACTTGCTGATAAACTGCTGCAGAAAAGCATTCCCATTTAGAAGTAGCTTTGACAGATAGTACTAAAAAATGTCTAGTGGGTAAAAATTAAGCACTCTATCTGGTAACCAATTTTGGTTTTTATGGAAGAAAAAATGACAAGAGATCGGGACCTGTACCAATCTATGTGCTGTGGCTGACCATTTGCCTACAGGATAGAGTTTGAGAAAGAAAATATGACTGGAGAATTGGTGACAAAGAAGTCTCTCTACTATTGGTGTATCTCATGGAACTAGGAACATGTAAGGGGACATACTGCAGAGGATGCTGAAATCATCGGGTGGACATATATGTCTCCTTCAGTGGATTATGAATGTGTCTCCCTCCCCTACCCTGGTACTTGCTGCCTGGAGTCAGGAAATTTGAAAGGAAGAAGAAAAATGAGATTTGCATTCATATTCTGGCTGCAACAGGCAGACGGATGAGTCTTGGCAGATGTGAGACTCTTCAGGTTTTTTTTTTTTTTTTCCCCCTGAATTACCTGATTTGGTGATACAGGCTGCTGAAATCATCACCTGTGGTTTCCTAAAAAAGTATCAGTAGATCAGAAAATTTAATAGCAGTATTTACAGATAGGTATTTCTTCAGCCTTTCTGTTAGAATAGGTAGCAGAAAAACACGAGAAGGGAGATGGGGAAAGGAAATTCTGGTTTGTATCTATCTCACTCTCAAGGACTGCCTTTTTGCAGCTCCCTGTCTGTCTGGAGAACTGAGGTACATCCTGTCCTGGAACATTATCAACATGGTGAAATTTTCACAGCCATACTAAACTTAGGCAGGAAATGACTACACCTCCTAAATGAATAATTCGTTGGGTGGGAGGACTCCAATCAGGTCATAAAAGCCTACAATGCAGAATTCAGGGGTTACCCCCTCACTTGGCATAAACAGATCCAAGTTCTCTGGAGTAAAATTTCTTGTGTTTCTATTTAAGTAAACCTGTTGTGCTTGTTTACTATACTTGCTTTTTGTCTCCTGACTGACATCTTCCTTTCAGGAAGATAAGAATTGAGGACCATCTGCCTGGTGACGTATCAAACGTTTTGAAAGCAAATAAAATGCTGTAACAAATGCCTTATTTTGGTAGTGATATATTCATGCATAGATACATGCATGTATATACACACATTTGCATGTGTGTAAAAATGTGCATGTGGCATCCACATAGAACTTGTGTTTGCAGAGGATATATTCTTGTTTGGATTCTACTATCTTTTTTTTTTTTTCTCACTTTACCTACCCCCTGCCTGTATAGTACACACACATAAATATATAAACACTTTGAGAACAGGAATTTTGATCATCTTGTACATTAATTTTATCTATGGCATCTCTAACAGTGCTAAGTACATATTATATATTCAAAATTATTGTTTGACTGCTCGGCTCACTAAGAAAATGCCAAGAACAATTAAGCAACACACTACACATGTTCTGAATAGCATGAGTTGTAAATCAAAAACTTACAAATGCTGTTTAAAAACTAAAAAATTCACAAAGAAATATTAAGTGCCTAAGATGACAATGACATGGTATTTTCATGTATTGAAAGGTCACACTGCACCCCATAAATATGTACATTACTTGTGTGTCAATTAAAATGAAGAATTATATATATTTTTTTAAAGTAAGAAATCATGGCCAGGCGTGGTGGCACATGCCTGTAATCCCAGAGGCTCAGGAGGCTGAGACAGGAGGATCACTAGCTTAAAGTCAGCCTCAGCAATTGTGAGACATTAAGCAACTCAATGAGACCTTGTCTCTAAATAAAAAACAAAATAGGGCTGGGGATTTGGCTCAGTGCTTGAGTGCCTCTGAGTTCAATCTCTGGTACCAAAACAAAGTGAGAAGTTATTGCTTATTGAGATACATGTAACTTATTCTGTTTTTCAAATTATATTTTAAATATTTGATACATACAAACATAAAATTCATAGATCAGTTCTACTATAGAAATTGGTGCGGAGTAGATTGTTAAGTAGATTGTTTACATCTAATATTAATATCATACTTAGTTTTACTAATGAATTGGTTCTTGATATAAAAAAATTTAAATTTAAACAAATCTTGAACTACACTACAATTTTGTTTATTTATAGCTAGTTATTCTATAGAACTTTTATCATTAAAGATTGCAAATGTTTCCAGAGAGTATGTTTACTATTGCTAAAATATATTTGTATTTCTTGGGGTAAAAAAGGCCTCAAAGAGAGAGTGTGCATGCACTTCTACAGGAAGAATAGTGATATTCTATTAAATGACATTTAAAAATCTACCAAGGTCTGAATATTCCATTTCTCAGTTCTCTTTATCCTTGGAAGGCTCTTTATCATGAATACCTGAAGGTTAGGACAAATGGTTTTCTTTCGTGTCTTAAGTCCATCTGTGTTTGTTCTAAAGCAACAGCATTCAGAGTGAGAGGAGGGGGCAAGGAATGGAGTCACCTGGGTTCTGTTTCCACCTTGCTACTTGACCTCATGATAGTTAGTTGTTCAACCTCTCTGAAACAGTTTGCCCCTGAATAAAATTAAAGATTTGACCTACAATATTTGTAGCCTGAATGAGTTTTAACACTTTGTGATAACTTTCCTATTTTTCTGATCTGTCCCTGCCTATTTTTTTTCTGGTTCTTTCCTACAGTTTAGCATCCCTTCTCATTTATGTGTAAAATTTAATAAAGCTACATCCAGTCAAACAAAACAATGATTTGGAATATTACACGATGGATTCTACATTCATGAAATTGTATTCTCCCTGATGGTGGCTCTTTCACGGATTACATTTTTCAGTCTTCACTTAGGTTGGTTTAAGGCAGTTTTCACACACAAGGAACCGAATGATTAGCAGTCTCAAGAGAACACTCAAATGGGCCATATATTTGGCTGGGTAATTTTAGGCTGATAGGAAGTCTTTCCATTGGAGAGGTTTTTTTTTTTTTTTTTTTTTTTCTTGGCAGATGAGTCATAAAGGACTGAGGCTGTATACATTACCCTATTCTCTTTTTGTAAAGGAATATAATTATTAGGAGAAAAAGTGTGACCTATAGTTTTAAAATACTGATATGATTTATTTGGTGAGGTTGGAGTAATTCTATGACTTTTCTGAGCCCGACTTTCCCGTTCTATAAAACTGCAGGCTGAGAAGGTAAGAACATCATTTCTGGCACCATGGTTCACACCTGCAATCCCAGGGGCTAGGGAGGCAGAGACAGGAGAATTGCAAGTTCACAGCCAGGTTCAGCTACTCAGCAAGATGCTGTCTCAAAAAAATAAAGAGGTTGGGGCCTAGGTTCAGTGGTAAAGCATCCCTGGGTCCAATCCACTGGTTCCTCCCCCCCAAAAAAAAATGTAATTAAATATGAACTAGACCTTAGACTTCTGTTTCCTGTAGAAATTCAGTAATTTTCTTTTGCTATTTTTTTTTATCTGACCAAGTATACAAAACAAACTTTGGGAAGGAAGGAAAATAAAGTGATGTGACTACAAAAAGGGAAATCATATCAACAGTTGCTGAAAAGCAGTAAAGCTTAACAAGGACCAGAACAAAATTAATTTGAAAAATACACATGAGATCTGATGTTGTCTTTTCTTTCAAGAAAGCCATAAACACTGGCTTTGTTGGGGCAAAAAAAATACATATTAAATATCAGACACCTTCAGTTCCTATAATCAAAAACAGAATCAGTACTTTAGCTTACAATAGAAACCAAAGTCAAGATACAAAGGAAAGAGTCAAAAATTTTCCTTCTAACTTGGGTATACCTCTTTAATGAATTGTATCTGAAAGGAAAAACAATATTATAAATGTCCACCTACCCAGCTCAGGAAAAAAGAGAATGAAACTCATTTATCTCAATTGCTCGATAAGCCAGAGATATTTTAGGCAGAAGTTATAAAAACTGATGGGATTTTGTTTATCTGATGTGAATAATAAAAGGGTAACACCAAAAGCCAGGTTTGCATACAGAAAACAAACTACATTTGTTCATTCACAAGACAGACTGGTGTCATTACAAGATTTCAAAACAAGATTTAAGGAATCATTAATATATTGTTTGAAACGAAATTAGTGTCATTATTGGATGTAAATATTCTTTGAAGCTATGGGGGTGATTTTCTTTTCATTGTACAATGCACATAGATGAAAGTATTAGTTTTAATTCAAGGGAAGCTGCAAGGATATAACTTCTGATCAGTTTGTTCAGTTTGGACAGAAAACCTCATATAAATCTTACCAGTCCTTCACATGTCAGGTCCCACCCACCTCACTTCTGAGGGGTCCACCTGCATTAAAGAACATGCTCCTCTCAAGGTGCCTGGGCTTAATTTGTTCAATGGCAAACAAGTACTGTTTTCTTTCAGAAATCCCTTGCCATGGGTCCAAGTGCTGAATTTATGAAAGAAGATCCAGGGAGTGCAACTTCTGCAAGATTTTCTACTAACAAAATGACACCAATGTCAAATAATTTCAGAAAATGTTGTCCACTGCACCCCAATGAAAAGTCACAAAGCTTGTTGGTGTGTTGAATGCTCTAATATGTCTTGTCGTAGATATGTCTGTATTGCACAAGACATTATCTAAACAGCATGGTTTCAGAATTGTTTTTCTAGTCTTGTAATTTTTTTTTTTTTTTTTAGTAATATGGATTGAACTCAAGGGCACTCAACCACTGAGCCACATCCCAGCCCTTTTTTTTTTTTTTTTGTATTTTATTTAGAGACAGGGTCTCACCAAGTTGCTTAGAGTCTTGCCATTGGTGAGGCTGGCATTGAACTTGCCATTCTCCTCTCTCAGCCTCCCCAGCTGCTGAGATTACAGGTGTGTGCCACTGTGTCTGGCTCTTGTCCTATAATTTAATTACAAGTACCTTTCTGGTCTCTGAAAAAAAGGTTAGAGGCTGAGGTTGTGGCTTAGTGGCAGAGCACTTGCCTCACATGTGTGAGGCATTGGGTTCAATTCTCAGCATTGCATGTAAATAAATGAGTAAAATAAAGGTCCATCAACAACTATAGATAGATAGATAGATAGATAGATAGATAGATAGATAGATAGATAGATGAAAGAAAGATTGGAATTAAATGAATAAGAAAGTACTTTCTAAAAAGAAGCTTATATTTTCTTATGGGTTGCAAAATATGCCCAAAGTTTCATGTGAATTATATTTTGTATGTATTCAGATAATAATCATACATAAATATATTTTGTAATGAAAAATTGTCATATCTATATTTCTGGATATTAAAACATTAATATTTGTAAAAATAGGTTCTTATCTATTTAATCTTTGCAAAAATAGGTTTTACAGTTTTCCAGGAGGCACAGAAAATTTAGAAGTAAGTAAGGTAAGTGAACAAAAAGTGAATAATGAGTGTGTGATAATTCTGTGCACTTTATGGTTGAATAATGATAAATATATGGGGGAAAATTTCAGAGGAAATATATAAGGCACTTACTAGGTAGGAATTATAATTAATTAAATTCCAAGGTTTTTCAAAAATTAAACTTACATACTCAAAGTTAACAGCATAAATTAAAATGCTAAAATTAAGAATTAAATATGGTTTAGGATGTTCCATACCCATGCAGTAATTAACAATTGTTCTTGAATCCATACAGGTAAGAAATTATCAAACAATATTTTATGTGATAAATACATATTGGCTATATGTAGATAAAATTAAAATTTGCAGTTGATGAATCTGAGCCTAAATAACTTATCAGGCTGATTAAATCTGCATTCTACATAAATTAGGATAGACTAGATTATATTGCACTGATGGGCACATAATGTGCATAGCTTAGAAAAACTAAAAACGATTTCCTCTCTGAATTACTATACATCTGTATTAGAGAAAATCAGCTCCATGTCATCTTCACTAGGGATTGGGACCTAACAAAGCAATTTGTATAGGAGAAATTTAGCAATTATGAAGGAGAGAGACAAGGCAAAAATGTATTGCTTTTAAAACTCATTCATAGAAATAGTACAGGGTTGGGCTGGGGATGTGGCTCAAGTGGTAATGCGCTCGCCTGGCATATGCTGGGCACTGGGTTCGATCCTCAGCATCACATATAAATAAAATAAAGATGTGTCCACTGAAAACTAAAAAAATAAATATTAAAAAAAATTTTCTCTCTCTCTCTCTCTCTCAAAAAAAAAAAAGAAAGAAAAGAAAAAGAAAGAAAGAAAGAAAAGAAAAGAAAAAAAAATACAGGGTATTTCAGTCCACATTCTACTGGCTGGATCAATCTCAGGATGATTTAGAGTTCACCAGGGTTAAACTTTCTAATTCTGTTAGGAGAATATTGGGAAGAAACTAAAATATTTGATGCACAAGAATTAAAATCTAACCAGTGTTTAGTAGTACAAATAGTGTTAGAATCTACAAGAGATAGAAACTAATTCAAAATTCTTTGCTTCACTACCTGTCTACCTTAATATTTTTGTTTGTCAGTTTTTTGAAATCGTGTCTTGGTAGGTTGCCCAGGCTGGCATCAAACTCAGAATCTTCTCCCCTTAACCTCCCGAGTAACTGGAATTACAGTGTGCACTGTGTTGTGGTTGCATCAATATTTAATTATATTATCAAGTTTTACTGGTTGTAGTGTATATATAAATATATAATAAATGCATATACTATACATTTATGATACATAGTGTAATATACATATGTATTTGTGTCATACTATATGACATTTAGCATATGTTATATGAATTAGACACAATTTGGTAAAGTGTACATCAATGTCATTCTACTGATGTTTTGTGCTAAAATACAGTGGAGAGATTTGCAATGATAATCATGAAAAAAGATATGCAATGATAATCACCCTCCTACTCTAATAAGTAGAAATCCATACAAACTATGCAAAGCAAGTCTTTCAGACACCATATATCATGTGGTAGAGGGAAATAATTCTGGGGTGAAGGGCAGCAAATGACGAGAAACCTACAATTTCTCTAGTTTACCGTCTAGAAGCATTTTCCATCTTCTGCAAAGCACAGAGAAGCCAAAGCCAGAAAAGCAGTTTCACAATACAAGGAGAAGGAACTGGATCAGTCATATTCTACTCAGTCAACGTTATATACCCCCAAATGCTATATATTTTGTATCTCTGAAATATGCAGGGTGTAGTCATCAAAATTTCTCATTAAAAATTTCATTACTTTTTCTATTACTTTAAGTTATGCTGCCTTATTTTTTTTTTCTTTTTTTTTAAATGTAGTCTCATGTCTATCTCATTTTTGCTACTTCTTACTTTTAAGAAGTTTATTTTCTTTAAATGGAAGGCTGGCAAGGCCAGTGGGGAGCAGGGAGGGGGTGAATGCTGTCCCTGGAGATTGAACCCAGGATGGCCTCAAACCTGTGATTCCTGCCTCAGCCTCCTGACTGGCTGGGGTTACAGGCAATGCACCATTGCCTGAGTCGGGAGGTCAATTTATAGGCAAAATGGAGAGGAAGAATAAAATGATTAAAATGTCAGTGCAATAAATAAAAACAAAACCCATATCATTTTATAGACAAATATCACAGTGTTTTGGTAGAGTTTGCTATAAATCAAGGTTCATTTAAGGCTAATCTAATATTATATCAAAATAGATGGCCCTATATATATAAATTTTTCATGTTAACATACTTTTTTTTTTATTCAGATGCTTCCTTCCTACACTGACATCTTTATTAGTCTTACTTTGGCTGCCCCTAAATAAGTGTCTGAAAAACATCATGACCTCAATGAATAGCTGCTGAGTGAAAAAATGAAAGTAAAACCAAAATCCTTCTTGTTAGAATCAGGAAAGTTAATCAAAGATGCAGGTGTGAATATTCTAATTCAGATGTAGATTTTGAAGGAGACTTGAGTTAAAATCTAACATCTATCTTTTGGTTCTCACTTTTCCCCTTTTGATGCACTCAGTCTATATCTTACTCTGAGTTTTACAGAAATGTTGCCACAAGTTTATTTTTTATCATAACAGTTTTTATAAAATATTTTAATTAAATTTAAAATTATTTAAATTAAATATAAAATTAATTGCATATATTATGATGACAGCCTTTTATAAATTATCATTTTTTTCTTATACAAAATACAAATCTAACTACACAGGTGCAGCTTTAAGTATCTTTAAAATTTCAATTATCTTCATTACTTCACTTGAGTAAGTAGTGTTACCTACAGATCATAGTAAATATAATATGGTCGGCTTATATTTTAGTGCAATATGTTCTCTTTGATAGGTGGATACTAACACACAAATTACGGGAAGGGAACAGTAGAAGTTCATTGGATTAGACAAAAGGGAAGGAAGGGAAAATAGTGGGAATGGGGATAGGAAAGAATAGAATGAATTGGAAATAACTTTCCTATGTTCACATGTGAATACACTACCAGTGTACCTCCACATCATGTGCAACCTCAAGAATGGAAATTTATACTCCATATTTGTACAAAATGTCAAAATATAGTCTGCTATTATGTATAACTAAAAAGAACAAATAAAAATGACTAATGTAAAAAATGTATGGTTGGAATGAAGCACTCAAATATAATATTACTATATTGATTCTTGTGTTTTTCTGGATCTCAATAGTTTGTTATGAGACCTAAAATATATGTGTATCAGAATATTATATACAATAATTCAAAGTATTAACTCATTTCATTTTGAAGAATATATATATATTTGTAGGCATATATACCCTTGGTCAAACCTCTCACTCAATGAAAAAAACATATTCTCCTTTCTTCAGGTGTGTTCCTTCATTCAGGTTTCTGTAACAGGATATCACAGGTTGAGTAATTTATAATAACAGAAATTTCTTTTCCACTGATCCTAAGGCTAGGAAGCTGACAGGCAAAGAACTGACATGTTTGACTATGAGTTTCCTAGAGACCTGTTTCCAGGATCATAGAGCTTGCTTCTCACTGACTCCCTCAGGTGGTGGAATCTGTGGAGATTTTCCTTATGTCTAATTCATAAGAATGCTAATCCCATTCATCAGAGCTTGATTCTCATGATTTAATTACCTCCCAAGCTCAGAACACATCACTTTAGGGATTAGGACTTCAACATTTGAGTTTTATGAGGATACACACACTATCAGGATATTATCAAAGTCACCCAAATGGAACTTTTTAATGCACATTTCAGAATGAATTTCTAATTATAAGTAATATTTATATTTAAAGTTTAAAAAACTCCAATACAGCCAATTCATTTTTCTAAGAATTATAATTAGCAATTATAATTCTGCCTGACTATACATCTACTGATCTTTCTAAAGGTTTTCCCCCATAGAATATGAAGAAATAAATATCAGTTTTAAAATTTTAAAGAATTGAAGTTATAAACTTAAATAGTACTTTTTCAAATGAATGCAAGAATTTATGCTTTTTTTTTCATGCTAGAGTTCAGATAGATTGCTATTTAAGACCTCAAAGTTTAGTTGAGTTTTGTTGTTTTTCTTCAGGTTATCCTGAGAGTTTATTTCACAGATTGATCTACTACCTAAAATAAATGATGTTTTATCAAGGTTGATGAATTTTATGTTTTCATGTTTATCTCATTTTTTTTCAAACTTCGATGGTTTCATAAGTGAACCACTACTGTTTTAGAGAACAAAGACCAAGTTAGGTGAGGACATTGCCCAAGGACAAATGAAGAGTAGACTGGAAAAATCACATCCAACTTCTAAGGTGAAGTCAGGATAATGTTATTCCTATAAAAAAAGAAAAATGCTTCTTTAATATTAAATTACAAGCACATATACAGAAACTCAGATAACATCTCACTACATCTCCTCCTACATCCCTAGTTCCAACCACTTGATTCTCCTACCAGGAGTATCCTAAGAACTCTGATTTGCTCTTCCGGCTTCTCTGTCTACCCCAGTCATTGGCAGATAATTATTCACTGAGTAGTCATAAGATCCCTTAAAAATCTAGGCAAAATAAGGCCACTCCTAAGCTCAAAATCTTCCATTTTATCTCATTTCAACTTGAGTGAAGTCTGATTCCTTATAGTGGCATCCAAGACCCTTAAGTTCTGTCCCTCATTTTTTCTGCCCCTAACTTTTCCACATCTAATCAACTTTTTCTTCTTCGATCTCACTGCATACTTACTATTGGTCCAAATTTGACCTTATGCAGTCTAGACTCAGAGACAATTCACAGTTTTTTGTTGCAGGCCAGAATGCAAATACCTTAGATATCTATGCTTTGATAACTTCCACAGAACATTTGATCTCTTAATAAGATCCAGTAGGTGCTCCCCAGTGAAAATGACAAATGCACCAATCAACTCCCCTGGTCATACATCTCTAAGCACATTTCTCTCTTCCTTTTTAATAATCAAGTTTATTGAGATTAAATTAATTACCTCATAGTCTATCTGTTTTAAGATCACACATCATTTTTTTAGAACATAAACTAATTTTAAATCATTTTCAAAACCCTGAAAAGAAACCCCATACTCATTTATAGTCATTTCCTGTTCTGAGACCTCACCCTCCTCACCTTCCTGCATAACATACATGGACTATTTATTTTTGTTAACTATTTGTTATCTTTCATCAAACACAGCAATCTAAATTCAAGGATTTCTATCACTTGTGTCCAAGAGTCTAGAAGAGATCTTGCTATGTGGGCAAAACTTCAGAATAATTATTGAGTTAATAAAGCAATGTTTTTATGTGGAATGCATCTTTTTCTAGGTAAATATATATCTTTGAGCAGAATATTTATTCATGCTTCCATGTTTTCATAAAAATGTATTTAACATTTTTTTAACTGTAGGAACCATGTTAGGATCAAGTGTATAAAAATAGTAGGAGAGAAAGATTGTTCAGAAAGCTAATGGTTGATTAGTAGAGACTTACAGGTAAATAAACCACTACCAAAGGATACAAGTAACTGTGAAAAGCAGAAGGCACTCCAAAAGTCCTTCTAATCCTCAGAACTTGTGAATACGTCACATTATATAGCAAGGGTGAATTACAATCACAGATGTAATTAAGGTTGCTCCTTAATTAACATTAAAATAAGGAGAATATCCAAGGTTATCCAGTGGGCTCAAGTAATCAGTGGATTCTTTACAAGCGAATGAGAGAAGAAGAAGAGTTAAGAGTCACAGGAGAGAGATGAAGGAAGGTGACAAGGATTCCACCTACCATTGCTGACTTTGAAGACTGAAGGGGAGGGGATGTCAGGCTCTGGAGAATGGAAAAGGAAAGAATACAAATTGAAGAAATACAGCCCTGCTGATTACTGGATTTTAGCCCAGCCAGAGCCACTTTGATACTTCTGGCCTCCAGAACTGTAAGATCATATATTTGCATTGTTTTAAGCAACTGAGTTTTTGGTACACCCAATACACAGCTAATACTGGAGCCATATGCACTAAGTACACAGTAGGGTGAGAGGAGGGGCCTGAATCATCATCATGTCTATTAAGCTTTTGCTCCTGGGTGTAGTATCCTCAGGCCAAAATATATGTTCAAAGAAGCAGGAGTCACGGTCTCTGCTCTTGAGGAAAAAAGTTTACGAACTAGTCAGATTTTCCAATGGGAAAACACAACCATATGGCAGAGATGTTAGAAGCACAAAAACGGTGCCAACAGGATAATCAACCATCATGTGCATGGCCAGCCATCCCAGAGAACTGGCAAGCAAGGAGCATCACTGTAGCAGCTGTTGCCATGGTCCCAAATCCGGCAAAAGTGAGTGAAAAAGAAACAGAACAACCAAGCAAATAGAAACTCTATGAGATCTTCAAGTGAATAACCAGAATGTGGCCTGTCTAATTGGAGTATGGAGCAACCTTAGGCCTTCTGGATATTGACCACAGATGCACCCCACCAAAGGCTTGTGATTGGGGACAAGTTACTTAAGCCTTATATTTTTCCTTATCTCTAAAATGAAGTTGGATCCCTTCCAGCTGTTTTCTGGGAATTGGCTGAGGTCACTTTCAAAATAAACTAAATTTTCAGTCTTCCCTTTCTTTCTTAATTCCTTTGTTCCTTATTTTCTCCCCTCCTTTCTTTCCTCCTTCCTTCCTTCCTTCCCTCTCTCTTCTTCTTTGTAATAAAAAGGATATAATCAAGAATGATTTCAGTACCAGGAAAAATATTATGTGCATAATTTGCTTAACAATATCAAAAAATATTAATTGCCTATTATATACCAGGATGCTTTACACCTTTATGAATTTACATAGAATACCCATTCATTTATACTTTTAAGCATATAATTTATGTAGAGAAAATGTATATTAGTATAGAGAATATTTATGGAAAGAATACATTTAATGAAGCACTATCAGAGATTTACAAGCATATTTTAAAAAAAGAAAAAGAAATCTGAACATGGTCCCTGCATTCGTCAGGGTTCTCCAAAGTATGTGTGTGTGTGTATTTGTAAAGTGATTAGTTTTTAAGGAACTGCTTCAAGTCACTATGGAAGTTGAAAATTCTAAGGACACTCAATTGGCAAGATAAAGTTTCATGAGAACTATTGATGCAGGCCCAGTGTGAGTCTGAAACCCTGAGAACCTAGAAAAACGATGTACAAATTTCGGTCCAAAAGCTACAAAGCTCATGATCCCCCCCAAACAAACTCACAAAATCATTGATATTTTCACCTGAGTATATTACTGTAATGGTTTAGATATGAGGAGTTCCCCCAAAAGCTTGCACAAGAAAGTTCAGAGGTAAAATGATTGGATTATTAGAGCCTTAACCTCATCAGTGCAGTATTTCACTGATAGAGATTAACTGTGTGGTAACTACAGGCATGAAGGGAGGTGGGTCACTGGGGATTTGGCTTTGGGTTTATATTTTGTCCCTGATGAACAGACTCTTCTCGCTGCTTCCTGATTCCCCAGCCCTGAGATTCTTTTCTTCTGCCATACCCCTCCACCCAATATTCTGCCTCACCCCATTCCACAAGCAATGGATTCTGATGTCTATGGACTGAGATCTCTGAAGCTAAGGAGCACCAATTTTTCTCCTCTAAAATTGTTCTTGTCAGGTCTTATGGATCATAATAGAACAAATCTGACTCAAACTTATGGTTTGGATATGACTTGTTCCACACAATATCCTTTAAATACAAGAATATTAAGAGGTAATAATTAGACTCTGAGAGTTGTAATCAAATCGGTCCCCCCTAGTTTACATGGACTGACAGGTTGACAACTGTAGGTAGGTGAGGCGTGACTGGAGGCCCTGGAGGTGCCTCACTGGCAGGGTTGTTTTTAGTGAGACATCTTCTTCTCTTTCTCTTCTTTCTGATCTGGGAATGACTTTATCAGCTTTCCTCTACTGAGCTCTTCCCTTGGGATGCTCTGCCTTACCTTGGGCCCAGAGCAATAGAGCTGGTCATTTATGGACTGAAACCATGATCCCCAAATAAACTTTCTCTATTTTCTAAATTGTTCTTCTTGGGTATTTTGGTCACAGTAATGCAAAAGCTGACTGAAACAAAGTACATAGGAAGAAACAAATGTCCAGCTCAAGGTTGTCAGGCAGGAGCTCTCTGTTATGCAAGGAAGTGGAAGCCTTTTTCTTCTATTCAGGTCTTCAGTTGATTAAATGAGAACCAAAAGTATTAGGGAGGGCAGTCTGCTTTGCACATATGTATGTTCAAATGCTGTCCTGGTCCAAAAACCCTCAAGACACAGAATAATGTTTTGCCGAGTACCTGAACACTTTGTATCTAGGCCCAGTTGACACACAAAATTAATCATCACAGCCACTATCCATTTTACATGCACTTTAGATATTTCTTCTCTTAGTGATATTTACCTAAAACAATTTGTACCTGAAATGCTAAAATTTAAGAGATGTATTCAATATATATATAACATGATAATAAAAATGAGGCAGGGAAGGAATTAGAAGTCAAGAACTCTTTTTGTCTTTCTTCTGTTTCCTGAAACTTTTGTCCTAATTTGGAATTCCTCTATCAGTCTGATAGAAATTTTCTTAGGCAGTAAGGGAAAGAAGTATAATGTAAATCACCTAGTTGATAGAAGTCAATTAAGATAAATCTAATTAATTATATCCCTAAATTTATTTTATCTAAAATGTATTTTATTTTAACCCTGTCAAAAAATTTTAAATGTGTAAGCTCATCTCTATTTTGATACTCAGTGGATATAACAATGTTTTATTATGCACAAATTTTAAAGTGCCTTGAATTTATTATTTCTGTGTACTTCACATCTCATTTTTAATGGAAATAAGAATTTTATGAATAGATGGGTCAAAAATCTCCTGAAACAGGTTATTCTCCAATAACATTTTTTTGAAAGTCTCTTGTGTAAGACGTTTTGTGATTTGTCCTCTTTTTTATTAAAGACAAATCTTTTATGAAAAGATTCACTTCAATTGTCTGGAAGTTTATTGATACTTTTCTAAAATTGAGTTAAATTTTTTAACAGTTTACTAAGTGTAAAAGTAATGGAAAAATATAGACCAAGAATGTGGATGGTATAAATTGGGAGGTATGGAGCAACTTAAGTATCAAACAAAAATCTGCATTTAATTAGGGTGAACTATTATAGATTGCTACGAAACTAATTCGTATTCTTGCCTTTTTGAGAGACTTCATTTACTCACTATTAAAGAAAGTAACAAATACCTATTATATATATATATATATATATATATATATATACACACACACACATATATATACAACAAATACCTATTACAATATATATGTTATACGTATATATATAAATATGTTTATATATTATATATATTATAATATACATTATAATTATAATTTAAGCACATATTTAAACAGACAATATAGTGAGTCATACAAAGTCCAAGCCTATGTCTCCTTAAGAAAATTGTTTCATATTTACACGTCTTAATGTAAATATTCTCAGTTAGAAAGTGAGAATGAAATGGTGCACCCATTGCACAAGGCTACTGTGATAATTAAATGCTATTTTGTGTGTAAAATGATATTATGGGTGTAAAATGCTTATTCTTCTTCCTCACACAAATGGTGAGCCTTTGGTTCATGCAATTTACACCCAAAATTACATTAGGTAATGCATGAAACATGAAATATGAATTTTGGTGCATGTTAGATTGTCAAGAATACCATAGGTTGCTTTCCTTCTTTCAGAATTTTTAAAAGATTTAACTAATGGGTGAAAAACTGTACCAATACACTAAATAGTAACCCCATTTTATTGTTTTAAAATTCCACCATTTTTTATCTGAAAGTAGGTTTTACATAAAGTATTAAAAATTCCCTTTGAGATTATTTAATTAGTCTTCAGGCAAAGGGGATATTTTAAAAATGATTTTTAGTCCATTATAGTTACATATAGTATTGGGAATTATTTTGACATCATGATTCAGGTATGGGCTATATAATGGAGTGAAATTGATTAAATTGTGCTATGCAATGTATATGTGATATTTACATTCATGTATATATGTGAAGTACCAGTTTAAAATCTATATATGAATAGAAGGGAAGGGAAGTGGGAAAGGGAGGAATGGAGGGAAAGAGGAAATACGGAGGAGTAAAGTTGAGCAAATAAGAGAAATTTTAAATATTTGTATGCCTTTTAGTACTGAAATGGGTTCTTAATATCCTACAATCATCACTCCCAAAGTCATTGCAAACTCATTTTTAAGGTATTTGAGGGGAGTTTTTCAAATAATAATGGAGACAAAAATTGTCAGGACACTTCTTTTTTTTTAACTCAGTTTTCTTTCTGTTTTTTTTTTTTGTTGTTGTTTTTAGTTGTAGTTGGACACAATACCTTTATTTTACTATTTATTTTTATGTGGTGCTGAGGATTGAACCCAAGGCCTTGCACATGCTAGAAGAGTGCTCTACCACTGAGCCACAATCTCAGCCCCTGACACTTCTGAACTCTATATTTTCATTTTTATTTAACCCCAGGGTCCATTAGAGAATTGCCCATTCTCAGATAACTTTTTTTTCCATTTTTGATACAAGTTCAGAAGGTGAATTATCCATAGGGATACAAACTATTTTGCTTTATTGGGTGGACCAAGTGATAAAATAATCTATAATTAAGTTCATTTAAATAGAAAATTACTGATTCTGTGTAAACTGAAGCATATTAATCTTAAGGCTTTTAATATGATTGCTGAATTCTGTAAACTGTAATATTAAAAGTATAACATTATTAGTATTTGATCAATTTCAAATATTGTTAAAACATGATATGTTAAAAACAATGTAAAATATATACTTGACAAGGGGCTGATATCTGGATATAAAAGGAAATCAAAAAACTCAGTAGCAAAAACAATAAGAATAAAATGACTAACCCACTAAAAAAATGGTCAACAGACCTAAAAAGAAATACAGCCAACAGATATGTAAAAAGAAATAAGAATCTCAACATCAATAACCATTAGGGAATTACAATTTAACACTATAATCAGATAATGTCTCACTCCAGAAAGAATGCTTATCATACAAAAAAGACTTTAGTCTTCAGGTATCTCTCTTCAGACAACAAGTGCTGAGAAGAATGTGAAGAGGTTAGTAGACTTGTTATGAAAGACAGCATCCAGGGTCCTAAAAACATTAAAAATAGAACTGCCACATGATCCAGTAATACTGGGTACGTATCCAGAGAAAATGAAACCAGGATGCTGAAGAGATATCTGCACTCCTCTGTCCAGCACCACACTGCACACAATGGCCAAGAAATGGAATCCACCTAAGTGTCCATCAACTAATAAATGAGTAAAGAAAATATGGTGCACAAACATATAAAACGCTAGTCAGCAATAAGAAAAACCTTTTCATGTGTGACAATGAAGCCAGATTTAAAGTTAGGTAGTCAGTGTAGTTAGGTAAATCGGGTCTAATATCGAGTGAAATCTAAATTGGAGGCCATGCGGGGAATGACTCAGGGAAAACACAGGACAACTCATGGAATGTTAATGAAGTCCCGAAAAGGCCCTAGGCCAAAGTCCACCTCAAAGAAATGTTAATGAACAGCCCCCAGCAAAAAGGTGCTGACTCAGAAGTCCTTCCTGACCAGATTACTTCTTTGGCCCACCTGTGTCCCACCCCTCAGGCCTTCCAACCTACATTCCATCACCAAAACTATAAAAAGGGGAAACAACCGCACTTCCACGGATTCCACCTCTTGGGTCCCCTTCTTCCTCCGGGAGAAGTCTTTTCTGCTGTCCTTTAATAAACTTCTAATTTCTACTCTGACCTTGCCTCGGCCTGCTTCTTTGGTGTTATTCTTCAACATTGGGGAAGCAAGGACTCGTCACCGGTCAACAGCGGTAACAACAACACATGGAAATCATTGTGTCAAGTCAAATAAGCCAGGTACAAAAGTGTGAGGGCTCCACAATCTGACTCATATGTGAAGTCCAACCTCATGGAAGAGCAAAGGAGAATGGTGGTAACAGGGGACAGGGAGGTTGGCAAGGGTGGACTTAGGGGAAGGTTGTTCCATGGGTACAAAACTACCATTGCATAGGAAAGGCAAGTATGTGCTATTACACAGGAGGGTGATTATAGATAACAATCATTTAATGTATATTGCAAAAAGCTAGAAGGTACAATTTTGAAAGTTTTCAACATAAAGAAATGATAAATGCAGAGATACATATGCTTAACCTGATTTAAACATTATACAATGTCTATGTATTAAAACAGTAAACATACTTCTTAAAAAGTAGTTTTTATGTTTTTGATGTATAATTAAAAATAAATTTAAAATGGAACCACTAGGAAACATGAAAGCAAACAATGCATACATACTTCCAATACCTTTTTATTTAAAATATTTAGAGTTTGTTGTTAGCCCTTCTTTTTTATTGTACTGACATTTCCCTTGAAGTACAATTGGCTCTGCTGATTTGAGTTCCCCATCAACTTTCTTATATAATATATGAGGCAATGTGTCTACAGATTATTTCTTTCAGTTTTTGGAAAGTGCAGTAAGGAACAAAATTTATACAAATATATCAGAACCACAGTTTTTAGACATTTTGTTTTCAAGAGCTGTTTTAGTCTTAAAATTTCTTGAGAATTCTAAGGAGATATTTCCATATGTTTGTATTGATGTGTGCCTTGTATTAGAAATAAAAAATTGAAAAAATTTAAATTTCTTATTGATTTCTTAAAAAAATAGAAAAAAAATTAGTGGTTATTAGTGGTTAGTGTAAGTAATACATCTTAAGGAAAAAATATATGTGATTTTCAAAACACAACTATTTAGTGAGAAAAAAAAAAAAAAAAAAAAAAACTCCTGTAATAGTTTGGATGAGAGGTGTCCCCCTAAAGCTCATGTGTGAGATAATGCAAGATTATAGGAGAGACGATTGGATCATAAAAGTCTTAATTCAATCAATGGTAATTGAAGGAAGGTAGGGTTTGGATAGAGGAGGTGTGTATATATTCTGTATCTGGCCAGTGGAGTCTCTCTCTGTCTCTGATCCTCAGATGAGCTGCTTTCCTCCATTATGCTCTTCCGCCATGATGGCCTGCCTAACTGGGATGCCAGAGAAATGGAGCCTGCTCTCTATGGATTGAAACTTCTGAATCAGTAAGCCACGAAATACACCATTCTTCCACTACAATTGTTCTAGTTGGGTCTTTTAGTTACAGTGGGGTCTTTTAGTTACAGTGGCAAAACAGCTTATGACAATATGTACTTTCATTTCTTTTTCTTTTGAATAATTTCTTTGAAGATTCATTTAATAGAAAAAAATTATTGTATTTGTATATTTGCCTATCCATGCAATGAAACAAAAATAGCCTCAAATACAAGGTGGATTTAGAAATGGGAGTAGCAGTTTAAAATCTGTTCATATAATTTTGTATATTCCTTTCTGATAACAAAGAACTTGCATTACTACAATTACTAAAATTCATTGGTCAGTCTTGAAATCTGAATAGAAGTTTTGCTCATTCATGAATTTGTAGCAACATTAACTCATTAATTGGAAAAACTTAGTTCTCTGAATTATAAGTACTTCCAAATATTTATCAGATTCATTATACTAAAAGTGCACTTGTTAAAACCTATATAAGATTAAATATATCTTTAAGCATTGGGAATTTATAGATATTATAGTGGCAGATACAGAGCTTCCAAAATTTGAATTTTCCCTAAAAATAATTCCTTTGTCATTGGTTTAAAAAAGACTGTGGTTTTCTGTATAATGTCAATCTCTCTAGATGTACTTTCAAGTAAAAATGGCAGCCATTGCAAAAAAGCAGTGTATTTAGCACTGATAAACAACTGCCCAGGGGTTTACTCTGGTAACAGCCATTTACTATGGTCTGCAGCAGAAGTGTTTCTCATCTTGTGACATTGAATGCTAAACAATGTAATACTCAAACTTAAGATTTAATAAGGTTAGTGATATTCACTATTTGAATAAGGATATGCCTTGTTGTTGTTGTTGTTTTGGGGGGTACCAAGGATTGAACTCAGGGGCACTCCACCACTGAGCCACACCCCCAGTCCTATTTTGTAATTTATTTATGGTCTCCCTGAGTTGCTTAGTGCTTCGCTGTTGCTGAGGCTGGCTTTGAACTCAGGATTCTCCTACCTCAGCCACCTGAGTCTCTACTCAGGATTACAGGTGTGTACCACCTTGTCTGTCTCTGACATTGTTTTTATTAGTGTGTCATGGTGAAGAATACAATAATTGCTTAGTACAGTTTTCTTTCACTGCCATGATTTGGTGGCACCAACAGTTTTACCACATCTGCTTTTGCAACATTAATGCAAATGTCAACACAGTGATAAGAATGCAAATAATGTTTTAGTATGGTGTATAAAAGAGTTTGACCTCACATATACCTTAAACATATATTGAGTATGTGCAGAGCTTCCTGAACCACACTTTACAGAGTTCTTATAATGAAGAAAATCTTTCATGGGTGTAGCATAAGCATGCTATGGGAACCAGTAAGTTTCTTTGCATGAAGGAGAGCTCTTAAGTGTCCAACTAGTTATAATTGTAGTTTGGTTAAGAAATCCTTTGCTACTTAAATGAGCAACATAGAATATCATATCATTTTATTCTTTTATGATTATTTCCAAATTCTTTACTTTCTTTTTCTCCAGAAATTGCATAGCATTTTAAAGCCTGAATAATACTAATTCCATTTTATAATTTAATAAATTGAGATCACTACTTGGTGGAAACAATGACACACTTTTGTTCATGTGACTAGGATTTTTGCTTAAAAATGTTTTAGTCTCAGGTGGGAATTGGAATTTTGAAAATAAAAATATTGTCTTAGGTAACTTTCATTGCAAAAAATAATATTAATATTTTAAGCTCATTATTTCCAACTAGTCAACATTAATTACAATAAAATGATGGTGAGACTGAATTTCAAACAAATAAGTAACCTTACTTAACTGAAGAAGGTCATCTCTAATTCTAATCACCAAAGTAACTAGTAGATAGTCCCTGTTTAATGGTAATAGCTCAAGTTCAGTATCTAAATTGATATTTTCATCTGATAGTCTACAGAAACATAAAAGAAATATTTTCTAAAAAATATTTTCTTTATTTTCCAAGTAGCCAATTCTGTTTTTCAAAATTTTGTTAATGTGTTTTCTCCAATACAATGCATTACTTCATTAATCTGATTATTTAGTATTCTAAATCAATATTCTATTATTAGGTTTGTTTGTTTGCTGTGGTGCCTGGTCTAGGTAGAAAATTAGTTTTTGAACAAATTCAATATATCTGGAAAAAAATTAAATATCCTAAGCAACCATTGTGTTATTCTTGCAGAATTTTATATTTTTAAGGGTCAACTTTAAAATTGTTCAGTGTTTTAAACTCATGTGTTAAAGAGCATCTTTTTGTCTGGAAAGTGAGAATTTACGGAGATGTTAGTGTTCTTCAGTTAGTTACAATTTTGGACTTTTAATTTGTTCTGTGTTACATTCTGTGATATAATATAGAATGGAAAGTGAGAAGTTTATTTCATAAAGGAAGAACATTTACATTGATCTCAATATGTTGGAACTCTTGCCCTAAAGAATCAAGCAGCCTGTATGGCATCCTGTAACCTGCTTTTTTGATTTTCTTCCTCATTATTGACTTGGCAGTACATGGCAGCAGAACTTCTAATTTATCTGTAGAGTCACTCTTGATCTGTGATCAGATCCATGGTATTCCTGTGAATGAAGATGTTGTAAAATAAAAAAAAAGTCCCTATTGCTTTAGCAAAAACAAGATATTCTTTTATTTAATTATTTATTTTGTAGTGGTAGATGGACAGCATGCCTTCATTTTATTTGTTTATTTTTATGTGGTGCTAAGGATTGAACCCAGTGCCTCACACATGCTAGGCAAGTGCTCTGCTACTGAGCTACAGCCCCAGCCCCAAGACATATTCTACTGCAAGGAAAATGTTATAACTTCAATCATATAAATGATGGTAGAGAGTTTGAAAGGGTTTTCTGTTGACAGTCTTGGTTATCTCAAGTGCCATCTCCAACATCTTTCAAGTCCTGTTTAAGCAGTTTCTATTTTTTTCCATTTTTTTTCTTCAGAATCAGCTTGCCTTGCTTGTTGATAAAAGAGGAATGTTCCCTTCTTCTCCTCTCTGCATCCTTCTGAGCAAACAATAAAACAATCTCCTTTGCTAAAGCATGCAGCACTGAAAGCCATATCCTGCAGGCAACTGGAATAAAATCTTAAGCTCTTACCAAACACTCAATGTGAATCCTGCCATATGCATTGATAGACCAAGTCATAAAGTGGTAGCCAGGAATGATACCAGATAAATGACAATTGGCTTAACCATACAATGTGTGCTTTGTTAATGTGTAGTAGCTATTGAGGAGATGCTAAGTAAAAAAGTACAATCAGACGAAGCTTGAATGTTGTCTATCCCATTGCTTTTTGTCTATGATGACATCTCATTAAAATTTAGCAGAAATTCATAGCATTTTACAAAGAAATTGCATTGAAGATTAGGTGAGTTTTTAAAAATGTCAGAAATTGGATCCATGCTATCAATTGCTTTCTATTTCTTTTGAAGTCATATAATTCATACCATTGTTGAGATAATATTTGTATGGTCACTTTAAAATTTCATTCATTAATCTATTTCATACTTTAAAAATACTTGAATGCATTCTGCTGTCATATATAAATTTTTTAAAAATCATAAAAAAATAAAATCTACTGTAAATAGTGAAGAAAATATTTAAGACATTAAAACCTTTGACTATAAAATCTAATGGAGTGAGCGATCTGCCTTGAAAGAGCTTTCATCTCATCAGGTAATACATCAACAGTGCAGAAGAATATCTGCTTCATGATTTCTGTCAGATGTGCCCCTTAATATACGATGTGTACAAATTTACCTAATGAGCTTGTGTGGAAGGAAGAAAAGAAATGAGATTTCCTAAACATCACTGTCCATGTAGTCACAGTCATGAATTTGTTCCCTAAAGCAGTCTTCAATTTTCGCAAACCATCTGAAGTGTGAACTTTTAATAAATCATTCCCCCTCTCTAGTCCCACCTCTACCATCTGAAAAAAAACATGGGAAACAAGTTATTGAACCACCTCATGGGCAGTTCCAGGTATTTCTGATGAATGGATGTTTTTGAGCCCCCATTGTTTGCCATCTCCATGGACAAGACTCAGTTAATGAAATGGCTAATTAGATTTCTGCAATCCTGTAGTCATTGTGTTTGAGGTGACATTTTGTCTGCATGTCTCCTGTGGCTCTTGTCCTGTGAAAGAAAACATTTTTCCTTAGCCAACTTGGCTTTTGTTATTTTGCTGGAATGGCTGTTCCTTCTGCTAGTGTAATGAAATTGCTGCCCTCCCTAACACAGTGTGGATGCTCAGCATTTAAACAGAAAAGAATAGGAAAATCATCATCTGATTAGTCAAACAGGTGCGTGTTCAAAATCTATTTCCAAAATCAAATAATAGAATTGGATTGAGTTCAGAGTAGAAGAATGGCTTAGGTATTGTTATATACTATAGTACATACCCTTTGACCAGCAAAATAAGGAAGAAACTTAAAACCATATATTCATATTTGTATGCTTAATGAAAATTAAATTACTTTAAAATGAGTAAGGGGTACTGTTTAAGGTAATTATTTAATTATTTTAGATCCTAACTACTATATGAGAGTCAATACCAAAATCATAACTTAAGCTTAAATAAAAATCAAAATTTTTGTATACATAGCATTAAAATGCATAATTTCATTGTTATTAAACAAAAACACAATTGTATTGAATTATGTATTTGAAGTTTTTATAAGTTCTAATTATACTTCATGTCATCTTTATAGCAGAGTGAAAAAATTTGCTGTTAATCATTTTAAGAATGATTTCTACACTTTTCCATGTGATTGTGTCTTAAGCTTTTAACACTTTTTTATTTTATTGGAGGTGGAGGTTGAATATATTTGTCAAAGCCAGTGATCTACCCAAGTTTCCACTAACATGCTTGTAACCTATCTGGACCTAAGTCTTAAGATTACACAGGCGATAGCCTACATGTCCTTCCTTAAGTTCCAGTCACCTACTTGTCTTTCAACTGAGTATAAGGAAATGTCTTCATTTTAGCAAACTGGGAGTAGTGAGATACACCATATGATTTTCTCATCCAAATGTCTCCATCTGTGTAGCACTATCATAAATTAAAGATTGAACTTCCCTCTCATCTTAAATGCCATAAATGTATATGGTCTTATATATCTCCACTGCCATACCTGGCACTGTCTCTGCCTTGCAGTCACCTGTTTATGTACTATCAATTCCACTTAGCATCATTTTTTTCCCTCAGTCTATTCCCAGCAAAATATCTATACTCTAACTGAATGATACTGATGAGAAGTAAAAAACTCGATATGACTCAAGACATCTACAAAACTGCATGTGTCTGCTATAATACTATTATTGGTTTTCCAAGGTCCTAGGCTTTTGAAAAATAAAAACAGTGAGGATAACAAGAGTTTTTGCAAAGGTATGAAAAGATGAGTCATTCTGTGGCCACTACAAATGTTTCTGATGAATCTGTGTTTTCATTTTGCTAGCTGAAACTTCATTCTCCAGACTTTCCTACCCTAGTGTGATTCGGGATAGGGGAGGGTACAACAGATATTGTCTTATAAAGTTGAAGGAAGGAATGAAGAAGTAGTCATTTTGTGCCATGCAAATGTATTATCTCCTTTATCCCATCAACTTCTTATGTAGATATTGTTGCAAAGGTAGTTTGAAGATGTTATAAAATACTACAAGTGGTTGACATTGAATTGAAGATTATCTTCCTTGAGCATGGCTTGGTTGCAAAGCCTGAAAAGAGAACTTAGGCTTTCCCTTGAAGGGTACAGACCTCTGCTCATGAATTCCCTTCCTGACAGCCTATCCTATAGAACTTGGGATACACACACACACACACACACACACACACACACACACACTCACACTCCTCTTCTTCTTCCCCTCCTCCTCCTTCTCCTCCTCCTCCACCTCCTCCTCCTCCTCTTCCTTCTCCTCTTCTTCCTCCTCCTCTTCTTCCTCCTTCTCTGAAACTTGACTAATACAGCATGTTCCATGGGTCAGTGGCAACTCTGTGCAATAAATGAACTCATTTCCATCCCACCAGTTGATTTCATCTCCTGGCTTCTTAGTCAGCCAGTCAGCAATGAACTAGCTCCACTAAGTGCACCTCTGAATGCCAACAGACTCATTCTAGTAATTGTTCTCTGCAAATGATGTCAACCTACTTACACCTCCAGATGAAAATCTGCCAAGCTCTGAATTCCATTCTCTAAATCCCTACAGAAGATAATTGGTCTACCCTGTTCAGAGAGACTATTCCTGACAAGTATAGCTCTCTCATTATAGCAAACAATAAAATCAACTTTGTCTTTTTCTTTTTTATATCATATGGTAGTCTCATCATCCTTAAAATCCTACTACACATAAAAATATAGTTTAAAACACAGGTAGCTTTTGCCATCTGCATTAACTTGTCAATCCTAGCTTCAAATTAGATCATGTGCTACTTAAATCCCATAATTTCCCCCCAAATGTTCTATGTTGGTTTCCCAGCATTCTTGAATCTTATCTTTATTTTTTAAGACTTTAAAATAAATGTATTTGAAAAAAATAACATGTATTTACCTTGTAAATATTTGGACATCATTCTTTTTTATGTAATCACTCCTTAAGTATAATCTTAGTGGGATCATTTAAAGTACAACTGAAGAGGATTATTATCAATGTAAAGGGACTTAGAAAAATGCCTAAAACAATAAAAGTCATTAAATTATTATTATATTTCACTATTACTATGCTTAATTAGGATGATTTTAAAACTGGCTTTTCTGACGAATAAAATTCTTTGAGCATTTCCCACTATACAATGACAAGAAGAATATGAAAAAGAAAAGAAATGGCAATTTTATTTTTAAATATATGCCTTTTTTATTTTAAAAAACCAACAAGATTGTTTTAAATTTTAATAGGAATTTTCAATGCTGGCAATGAGGAAAATGCATTCATTTACTTCAGAAAGGAGTAAATATAATGTGGGAGACACTTGAGAAAAATCACTTCAAAATTCTAGTACATCATTTTACAATCACTTTGCAAACTATAATCACACTTAAGAAGAATAAAATTTGAGGAAAGCACAGTACTTCAATTAAGGTTCATTAATATTCTATTCAAGTTCAGTAGTCAACAATCACTTTTATTTTGATGAATTTAGTCCTTGATTCACTTTTAATGTTTCTGAATATGCTTGCATAGGCTTTCAAATATCACAAAAAGGAAAAAAAAAAAAAGAAGAAGCAGCTAAACTCAGTATCTTCTGGAGGAGGAAAATCAAATAAAGCCCAATTAAATGATTATTAAATGCTTTAATTTTTCTGTAATCATCATAGTCTCTGATTCAGATAATATAAAGTATGAATAATAAAGATGGCTTATCATTTTGACATTCTTTCTGAGCCACTGATACCAATTTTACTGTTCCAGAATATTCCCATAGCATTGGGGAAAATACTATTTGCAAATAAAAAGCATGTCCTTTAAACCTCTATTGCTGTGCAATTTAGGATAAGGAAATAAAGAACTTTATCTCAAAAAATATTAATAGGTCTCAACTAGATCTTATTTCAGATAAGTTCCCATTACTTGTAAGGTATTTTCTGATTTCTCTTAGGATAGCTTTCAAAAACACGATTATCTTTTTTTTCTTAGTGACAGATTCATCTGTCAAGCTGTATCCCCAATGATGGCATAAAACTGAATACCTTAAAAAATATATCAGAAGTAAATGCACACACAGTTCCCCTTTTGCAAGCTGGGTTCCATTTAACTAACTCAATGCTATGACTTATAGGGAGCTTTATAAAAGTCGATCTTAAACCCTTCGAGGTTTCATCAGAACTTGATGTTCTTCTTATTTGGGCCTATGCATATAGAATGGGTGGGAAAATGTGCCAATTTATTTAAAAAAAAAAAAAAAAACTTCAAATTTTCCCATGTTTTTTGCCTTAATGATTTTGCCTGGAATGATTTCAGATGTGGCCATTTTTATGATTCAAACAAAACTCCTAACCTCATTTTGTATTTAACCAGACAGACATCAAAAAGAAGATGTATAGAGGACAACTAAGCTCAGATGCTCCATATCACAGGTCATTATAGAATTACATATTGAAACAAGAATGAGGTGATTTACGTACCTACTAGAATGGTTAAAATGCAAAACAAACACTGAAAACACCAACTGTGGGTGAACACGTGGAGCAGCAGGAATTCTTACTCAGGGAGGGTGGGAGTGCCAAATGGAGCATATACTTTGCAAGACATTTTGGCAGTTTAATACATTTTGGCATATCTATACCAAACTACCCAGCAATTTAACTCCTTGGCATTTACCCAAAGGAGTTAAAAATTTATGTCCTAACAAAAAAACCTGCACATGAATGTGTATTCATAATTGCCCAAATATGGAAGCAAACAAGATGTTCTTTAATGAGTGAACATATACATCAAATGTAGTATATTCAGAAAACGGCTTCTATTCAGCACTGGAAACAAATGATCTACCAAGTGCTGAAAAATCAGGAAACTAAAACACAAATTTTAAGTAGAAGAAACCAATCTAAAAAGGGTTACATAACGTATGGCTACATTCATGTGATGATTTAAAAAGGTTAAAAGAAAAAACACAAGGAGACAATAAAAAACAGTGATTGTCAGAAGTTAGGAGGAAGTGAGCAAAGCACAGAAGATTTTTAAAGAAATGAAACTATTCTGTTTGATAATAGAAAGGTGGATACATGTGATGATACAATTGTCAAAACTCCAAAAATGTACAATGCCAAGAGAGAACTTTGTTAATATAAACTATGAACTTTGGAAGATAATGAAGTGTCGATATAGGATCATCAACTGTAATGGAGCTCCCATTCAGTAAAGGATTTTGACAGGAGAGGATGCTATATATGACTGGGGTTAGGGGATATATGAAAACTCGATTATTTCTGCTTAATTTTAGTAGTCCTAAAACTTCCCTAAAAATTCCCAGAAAGCAGTAGTTGCAACTAGCTTGGTAAGGTAAGAATGTTAAAATTTTAAAATTCAATTTCTTTTTGATTAATATGTTATATTAAAAGAGATCTGTTGGACCTTTCATTAGTAGGTAAGTAGAGGGTTTGATTTCTTTAAGACAAAATGTTTTGATTTTCTCTCTAAGTTTAGGAATTCTTTGTATTCTCTAATCTTAAAAAGGGTTTCTGAATTTTGTGTTAGTATTTTAATGAGTAGTTGACCTTTTATTGGTATGCTTTAAGAGATATTGCAACAAAATATTTTTAAAAAATGAGTAGCAACAGGCTGGGGATATGGCTCCAGGGGTAAAGCAGTTGCCTGGCATGTGTGAGGCTCTGGGTTTGATTCTCAGCACTGCATATAAATAAACCAATTAACTAAATAAAGGTCCATTAACAACTAAAGAAATATTAAAAAAAAAAAAATGAGTAGCAGACATTATCCGTATAAGGAATAATTCAGGTAAGAAATCCAGGGAGGACAGGGAGAACATTGGCAGAACACAAACAATGGTCTCTGAGCAAGAAGATTTAAGAATGAATAAGAATATTAAAAATATATTGCTCCTTGTAGTACTATCTAATTGTCCCAAGGCGGTGTGTGTGTGTGTGTGTGTGTGTGTGTGTAATCAATGTCCTAACTAAGCAATTGTCCAATTTGTAAACCATGGGAGGCCTATGGCACCTAGAGAGCTTGCCCAATTATCAGATTGCAGGGAGTGATTCTGAGGGCAGGCTCTGGCTCCATATCTTTACTTGGTAACTATCTGCCAACCTCAGAGAGACTGTATCCTTTAATGGCTTATTGTTGAGTATAAGATCAAGGTTAAACCAGGAACAATAAGTTACAGAGTCCATTCCAATTGAGAATGCTAGAGCTCTCCATTCTGTAATTGTGAGATCATATACCAGGCAAAGACATAGCCCAGGACATAGAGGAGAGTTCATACAACAGAAGCAACTTTGTATAGAGAACAGGCAAATATATATATATATATATATATATATATATATATATATATATGTGTGTGTGTGTGTGTGTGTGTGTGTGTGTGTGTGTGTGTTATGTGTTTGTATATACACCCTTTTCTAAAGGGAGTGCTGGACTTGCACTGGAATCCCAGTTCCAAAAGTTATTGATTGATGTCTTCATATTTTCATTCATTCAAATTACTATATTAAATTTCCAGACACTATATGATTTTGAGGTAATATTAATAATCTTTCTACTTCTCACATTAATCACGTGATGGAAGGTTTATTTAATAATAATTGTCTAATTCAGTAGAATTAAAAGAATCAACTGAGATAATGTTTTCTATTTTGTGTGTTTTTTTTTCGGAGGGTGAGGGGGTAAACAGGGATTGAACTCAGGAGCACTCGACTACTGAGCCACATCCCCAGCACTATTTTTTTGTATTTTATTTAGAGACAGAATCTCACTGAGTTGCTTAGCGCCTCACTGTTGCTGAGGCTGGCTTTGATCTCATGATTCTCGTGCCTCAGCCTCCTGAGCCACTGGGATTACAGGTGTGCACCACTGCACCTGGCAGAGATAATGTTTTAATATCTAAAATAACCTATAAACACCCTATTTTAAAATAATAATAATAACCAAGCCTTTGCTTATTGGAAACGATGCAAACACAATTCACATTTCATTTTTGCCTTTCCTACTGTGTGCACTATGCATACAGGCTGCATTTCTTTCCTGATCTTAGAAAGTCACACTCCCTTGTACCATTACCTGAATTGAAGAGTCTTTCCACATTGTAAAATTGAGACCTAAGGAAACATTCTTTTGATTTTGTGTTAAGATGAGAAGGAGTTGGATGTTTGTTTTATTTGTACTCAAGATGATACATTCCATTATTACAAATGCCACAGTTAGAAACTGAAGTCCCACTTCTAGGCTATAGGGAAACACAAAAGGAAGTGAAATTAAGGACTGCAGCCTGCCTGCTACTAAACTACAGAATACTCCGTGTCCTGGAGATGAAATGATTCAATTCCATTCCAATGCAGAATGATGTGAGAATGAAACTGATAGGAGAGCAAATGGAAACAGCTGTGTTTTACTGCAACACAGACAGTCGGCACATTTTGCTGCTGATTTACAATGAAAACGGAAATTGTAAGTGACAGGCTGAGGGTAGTTTATAAAGCAAACATTTGGAAGCCTTGGAGGTGCTATTGCTTTATGAGAGACAACCATCTGACCCACCTTTTCCCTTATGTGCGGTGACTGAATTCTCTTACCAGGATGGAAATGCAACATTTCACATCAAAAGAAAAATGCCCTGTGACTAGATGAAAGTAAAGTCTCCTATGGAGTCCAGAGTGTGTGTGATGATTTCATAAATACTAATGTAAAATCAGTAATTAGTTAAAAAAAAAATCCCTGGCGGAGGGGTTTTGGATCCTGAACCCTTGGACAGAAGCACCTCTTCTGTCCACAAGACAAGAAATCAGAAAATAAATAGAGCAAAGCTGACACCATGGTTCAATAACCTGGGAATTGATTCAGAAACATTTTTCTTCCTCCTGTTTGGATTTTATCCTCATGTTCCTTCATTTGCTGCTTCACCTCTAAGTGTTGTGACCTGGTGAAGATGGTTGGAAAGTAAGGTTTTTATTTCTGTTGAATTACCAATTAGGGCCCAACTTACCATCAGCACAAGTAACAATATTTTCTTTATTTCATAGGTATTATCTAGGATTCTCAAGTAAGTAAGGCACAGAAATGCGTTCTGGCTCAGAAACATTTCAATCTGGCTTAAAAAAAAAAGAAAATGGTATTTTTCATTTGCAGTAACCCTCTTATTCCTAAGTACACAGGCAATTTGGCACAGAGGTTGGTCAAATACATACAACCTTGCAATGTAATTGCCAACCATTTTCTCTAACATCCAGACTTGCAGATGGATCTGGAGATGTGCTTCCGGATTTCTCTTACTCTGAGTGATTTGTTTCACAGAAGCCTGTTTCTGTCTTCCTACTCTGTTAATACAGGCTTTTCTAAAAGCAACACACACAGAAAACACTCAAGTTGTACATCTGGGTAGTAATATCTATTCATGCTCTTAGACAATCTTAACCTACCATATAACACTCTAAAATTCTTTTCTAATGGATCTAGTTTCCCCCCCGCCCCCTTTTATAAAAGTCTATTACCTTGGCTTTCATTAATATATGACTGGGTTATTGCCAGTATCTGCAACTCCTCTTGCTTTATATTTCAGTTGATTGATAAAATAGCATGGCTAGCACAGTTGTATGGAAAATTTATTAATCATAAAAAATAAATAGAGTAAAAAGATTTTAAAAATTTTGTGCCTTTCTAGACAGAATTAAGGAATAAGTATCTCAAATTCTTAAGCAGAAGGTACATAAATATAGAAATAAGTGAGACATAGGTTGGCAATAGGCTATCTTAGCACCATGAACGTGGTCTGATGAATAAACAGAAAATGTATTGTTTGTATGCTTAGAAGAATAAAAAGTCTTCATAATGGAGAGGGCAGTGGAGCTGAATCCGGAAAGACAAATAAGATCTAATTGATTAGAAAGAAGGGGTAAGTGTATTTTTTCTGAAATATAGGGCAGCATGTTCAAGTACGAAGAGTTTTGAAAGACAAGGACAAAATTATTTGTGACTGCAATGAAGAGATTTGGGAAACTGTGACTAGGACAAGTCACGGTAAGGAACTTGAATGATGAGAAGATAAGTTAGGACAAGAAGTCAGGGTGTCAGACAGTAATGCAATGCTAAAGGCATGCTAATGCATTTTAATATCATATCTTCCCCTTGGACAGGTGGAAAGCACTTTTGTGTGTTCCTCAGTGATGAGATTATTAGATGATGACCAGATGGTCCAAAATTGTATATGTTTTCCAAATAATTCATAACTTCGATATGACTCAGGTCCATTGTGATAAAAAGAATGAGAATATTCCTAAGGGGAAAATTTTAATTAAAATACCAACAATAAACAGTAATAATTGAAAATTTGGGGAATACGTACTGAAAGCCATGGGAAAATATTTTGAATTTTCCTTTTGCTTGTTTTCTTCTAGATGATAATGAAAAATGATTCAATTATAGATGTAAATAGTATTCCTACCCAGATTTTTTGAATTCCATCTCTGAAAGCAATGTGGAAATGACAGGAAAGACTCTGGTTCTTTTAAGAGTTGGAATACCATTGAGGAATAACCTATCCAAAGATGATTAGCTCCAGGATATTTATTGTACCTAAAACTTTTCAGAAAGGACTGCCTGTTGTTTTGAAGAATTTTTGGACTTTTGGAGTCAAATATTACTGACTTAAGTATCATTCTTCTACTATTCAGTAGCTCAGTAAGATAGACAAAATATATAAACCTGTATTAGCTATCATTTGCTATATAATAAATGCAAAAAAAAATCATTTGTTGGTTAAAATATTTATTATCATGGTTCTGGGTGTTGTAATTTTGAGTAGCTTAGTTGACATTCTGGTTTGTGATTTCTCATTAGTTTGCAATAGAAAGGCTGTAGAGGTGGCAGGGCATCTGACTCTGTCAACTGGAGGTCCTATTTCCTTGCCACATGTTCCTCTCAATGACAGTAAGGGAGAAGCCACAATTTCTGTTATGAGCTAGTCCCATAGAGCCACATGTATTTTACCTTCTTCTACTTACTGCAAGAGAATTGTTAAATCTATCGCAATTCAAGGGAAGGGAAATTGTTTTAAGTTTTGAAGGAAGGTGTATCAAGGAGTCACTGAGCATAATTTTAAATCATCATACTAAGTTTCCTTGTCTTCATTTAAAAATATGAATTAAAATATGTACATGAAAGGGATAATGTAATTGTTCTCAATCATCTGAGAGTCAGATTCAAAATAAAATCCGTCTCTCTCCCTCTCATCCTTCTTTTTCTATCCACCTTCCTCTGCTCCTTTCTTATCCATTGCTCTTGGTTATTATCCTTGTCATCATCACCATAACTATCATCATCATTATCCTGATATTCTTCAGAAGACATGATTATCTGAATTTAAAAATGGAATGTTGGAGAACTCTCTTTCATGTAGGAGATAGCTACTTTAGTGAATCTATGTGCAGGGTACTTTTCCAAGTGCTATAAACAAATATTTACTGATATCCTTCTCAGAATTTAAAACTAGGCAATAGCATCCACTTCTGTAAAAATAAAGTGACACGACAGAGTTCTTTTATCCCTAGCCTCAAATAATCATCTAAAAAATGGTAAAGTCAGAGTTTAATCAAACAATCTTCTCTTGATCAACATACTATGCTCCCATGTAAGCTTTTCAAACTTATCTTTGAAAAATGCACAAGCCAAATAAAACAAAATAATATAGAAAATATATAAACTTCAGAATATTTCATAGACTTTTTTAGCTTTTACCTTTAATTTATAAACAAGAAAAGATGACAGAAATAAAATAAACAAAAATTTAATTGAAGAAACCAAGATAAATAGGGGTTATGGCCAATCTTTATTGACTTGGAAATACATTGCTCTGGAAAAGAATAAAGGAGTAGTAATACTGCAAAGGAGACAGAAAACTTTCCCCCTCAAGTAATTTTAACATAGTCCATACAGTTAGGGATTTAAATCTTTAAGAATAATTACTATAAGGGAAATTTCAAAAATTCAAGATTTTAGCCCATGTCATTTGAAAAGATAAAACTGTCTATTTATATTATGTTATTTCTTTAAACTTATATATAGGTATTTTATCAATATTTCTTTGCCCAATAATATAGATATCCCTACATCTGAGAAATTTCATTGCAGGTACACATTGGTTTCTCTTCTAAATTAAATTTTTGTTTCCATATCTCTTGGGTCAATTATGAGGATTCAAAATTAAGAATGAAGCTGCAATTCTGAGGAAAAAGACTTCAAATGAATCCATTTAATGTCCTAAACATGAAGAGATAATGTTACAACATAAGATGAATAGGATTATTGAGCGCTTTAGGGGAGATGAATTTCAGTAAAGGACCTGTTTCTAACTAGCCATGAGACTTTAGAAAACTTATTTAACCTTGATTGACCTCTAACTTCACTTTAGAACAAATGAACTGTA
Source organism: Marmota flaviventris (assembly GCF_047511675.1). NCBI lineage: Eukaryota > Metazoa > Chordata > Mammalia > Rodentia > Sciuridae > Marmota > Marmota flaviventris. Next base: position 27,577,622 of record NC_092506.1, read on the forward strand.
GCTTCCCAGTATCTATTTTTTTTTTGCGAGAGAGAGAGAGAGAGAATTTTTTTAATATTTATTTTTTAGTTTTCGGCAGACACAACATCTTTGTTTGTATGCGGTGCTGAGGATCAAACCCGGGCCGCACGCATGCCAGGCGAGCGCACTACAGCTTGAGCCACATCTCCAGCCCACAGTATCATTTTTTACTGTGTAAAGACTTTCCATGGATTCTTAGATTTTAAAATGTAACTAATTAGTCATTTTAGAAGAATGGGAATAATAACAAATTAAAAGGACACTACCTGTTTTAGGCAGCTGGTATCTTGTAGCTCTATTATGACACATTTCTCTACTGATGCATGTCTCATACTTTTTAGTTCATTTATTCATCTTTTACAGAAAAGGATTTTGATTTCCCCTCCCTTCAATTGCAACTGCATTTTTATCTCTACTCTTCTAACAAATAATTCAAAATATTCACTCAATAGAACTGAAACTTCCTGAGAAAGAAATGAGAAGATCAAAATAACTGAGGTGAGGCACAGCCTCAAAATAAAACATACGATCGATCGATCGATCGATAGATAGATAGATAGATAGACAGACAGAGTGAGTGAGGGCTTCCCTGAACAGGAGCTGAGCATGTCCCCTTAGCCTAGAGTAATGGGGCTGTGGAACTGGCATTGCATGCAGTCCTAAACAAGTGGGACTTAACCTACACTCAGCAAGGAAGTGCAGCTCTGGGATTGGGCATCACCTAATGGGACTGTGCTACACAGCCCTGTTTGTTGTAACACAATCCTTGCTGTCGCGACCCCTTGCCCGCAAGGAAGACGCAACTCAGGAATCTTCTTTCAGCAGTTTATTCAGGCCCTTGATATTTCTTCTTCTTCTTCTCGGATGCCCCTCCCAGCCTTAATAAAGCATCTCAAGCCCCAATGCAAAGCTGCCACGTGGAGCTTTCTCATAGGGTGATAAGGGATTACGTGCCAACTCTCCAAAAAAGGAGTTGTTTATCACAGGCCACAGTGGAAGCCGGCGCCATCTTCTAATGGCGGCCACGGTCTATAGGAACGGCTCACCACAGTTCCCCCTTCTGTTTTATAAAACAATGCAGGCGAAAGTAGAGGTCCTATCCCACTGTGCAGAAGTGGCTGCAATGTATGGTTCAGTCCTAAGGAGGCGCCTTCCCCAGACCTGATCCCATATCAGCCGACGCCTTTTTTCGTAGGGCGGGGCGTGGACGTCAAACCCGCATGCAATAGGACATGCTTTCCTTGAGGTCCGTTGAGGGATCACTCAAGTGCAGTGCCTTGCCTCGCATCCTGCATCGTGACGACGATGAGAAGTAGGATAACACAGGTAGCCTGGTAATGATGACAAAATTTAAGTTGGCAACACAATCCCTAAGCCCCAGAGGAAGGTAAAGAGTCTGTAGCCGAGAAGAAAGACCAGTCCTGAAACCCATCTGCGTGCAATGGTAACAAGACCTGCAGAGTGCAAGGGCTATTCAGCACTGGGAGAGAGTAAGGAAGAGGACATGCCAATCCCAGTGCAATGTGAAACTAACTTGGGGTGCAATGGCCATGCCCAGAAATCACTGTTTAAGATGTGCAAGCCAGATTTGTGGAGAAATGCCATTTTCTAAAGCTGCAAGAGCTTGTATGATCATAGCTTTCTCTTGCGCATGGAGAGCTTTAAGGCGACAGAGAAGCCACAAACAAAGTACAACACCGAAGCAACACATTGCACCAAAAATGCCTACCCCCACCCACTCTTTGAAGAAGGAAAAAGCAGAAGATATCCAATCAGTGAATCGACCCAAAGTCACGGGATCGACACGGGTACTGTTCAAGACAGCTATCTGGGTTAGTTGAGACTGGATCATGTCTTCCGCTGCCATGGACCAATTTCCGGACAAATATTCGCCAATGATGCGGGAGGCATTCCTGGAATCATTAAATCTGACAGAGGTTATGCATAAATGTGCACGTTGGTCAACACAACCCAAAAGCACCAAGTCAGCCAATTCTTCTACCTGAGTTTGGAGTAAATCTATTCTTTGGTTGGCAGCTAAAATCCCTGACAAAATATGTTGATTAATTGTATTTTGGGATTCAAGTATGGTGGAAGTTTGTTGAACAACTTGATTAATAGTGGCAGCAGTTTGTACTTGACTGGCCATGGCCACTCCGGCCGTAACCGCTGCAGCAGCAGACACTGCCACAGCTGTCATTATAGCTGCCGTAATTCCAAAATCTCTACGGGTTCTAATCAATTCAACAATAGGAAAGGATTCTGGATCTGCAGTAACCGGGATCGGGACAAAGGTTGGAATTTTCATAATCACTGCCATAGTCCAGGAGCCATTCCAACACTCAGACAAGTAGCAAGTAACATTAGAACAATTAAGCATCCCCTGTAATGTAACATTAGCCAAAAGAAACAGGAACGGAGATTGGAGACAGACTGTTGCGGAGGGTAATGTAGCATTAAACAATTGTGAATTGTGTGAAGTAATTTTAAGTCTCCTACCTCGCTCCGAGTCTTGGGTACTGCCAGAAACATTAAACAGCCAACTTTGGACTCCTAATATTTCCCTGCGGAAACACAAGCGCGGACTAGACTAGCCCAATCTGAGGGAGTCATGCAAAATCTAGTAAGTCCCTCCACCTGAGTGAGAGTGAAAGCGGCATCTATGCCATAAGTGAGGAAAGATTCTGCCAAGGTTTTAATTATCTTAAAGTCTAAAGGCTCATGATATCTTCCTCTATTATTGTCCTGAAACACCGGGTATGCAAGTCCCATATCTGTATTAACTGTCCTCCAAACTTGCGCATGAAAAGATCTCCCGGAACCTTGGCTCCCCCCCACATACGGAGGTGGGGCAATCGGCACCATATCTTCTTCTAGATATTCTACCTCCTCCTCCTCAGAGTTTTGTTGACCGATGTTAGATCCCTCCCCCTTCTTACAGTAGGCATGCGCGCCTTGTGTCTCCTTTTTCTTCTTTTTCATTTTTATCTTATGTAGTTGTTGTAACAATATATCAAGGTCCTCAGAACTCTCTGAGTCGCTTGTGTTCTCAGGCGTTTTTAATTCGGTCAAGTCTGGGTAGAGCCTTCTCCTATTTTTATCTTCAGGCTCTTTTGCCTTCTCACTACTGTTACTTTTAATACTCTCTGCCACTTCACTACATGATCCTTCAGATTTTTCCTCATGCAGTTGCTCAAGAATAGCTTGACCCTCACTCACAGCTTCCTGGCATTTACCATCTGTTATACATCCTCTAACTAACTTCCAAAGTGGTATAATGCCACCCTGCAAGGTACCTTGCTCATGAGCGAAATCTAGATCTTTCCCTAATTTGTCCCAGCTGGGAACCGTAAGACTCCCTGAAAAAGCAAACCAAGGAGCCGCTATATCAGTTTCTCTTAAAAACATCTGCAAAGTACTCTGCTTTATCTTAAGTCCTTTTGAATGTAACAACCCATCTAGGGCCAACAAAATTGGGCTTGAAGAAGCAACACCCATAATGTTTTTAGAGCTATAAAGAAAGTGAAAGTACAAAAGTCCCCGCTCTCTTCCTTTTACAGGGGAGCGTCCCTGTCGTCACAACAACAAAAGAAGCACAAAAAACAAAAGCGAAATGACACAACAAAAGAAACACAGAAAACAAAAGCGAAAGTACACAGTGCAGCTGCAATAAAATGTAATGCTCTCTCTTTTTTACAGAGGAGCTGCCTCGCTTTGGTCGCGGGTCCCACTTACTAGGGACTAACCTCACTTTGATCGCGGATCCCACTTACCTGGGACTAACCAGTGCACCACCCCTGACTGTTGAAAGTTCTGATTCCCGGGTTTCGGCACCACTTGTCGCGACCCCTTGCCCACAAGGAAGACGCAACTCAGGAATCTTCTTTCAGCAGTTTATTCAGGCCCTTGATATTTCTTCTTCTTCTTCTCGGATGCCCCTCCCAGCCTTAATAAAGCATCTCAAGCCCCAATGCAAAGCTGCCACGTGGAGCTTTCTCATAGGGTGATAAGGGATTACGTGCCAACTCTCCAAAAAAGGAGTTGTTTATCACAGGCCACAGTGGAAGCTGGCGCCATCTTCTAATGGCGGCCACGGTCTATAGGAACGGCTCACCACACCTTGCCTTATTTGATTGGAACAAATAATAAATAAACCTCTAATATAAACAGGGGTTCAGGGTGCGCTCTGTCTCTCTCTTGCCTCTTGCCTCCCTTACCCTCCAGGGCTGGAGCTGACACCTGAGGTGTCAGAGCCATCCCTGATCCCTGCAAAAGGTATTTCTGTGTTTGTGTGATCTTTTTGTTGCCATACGAATTCACGCCGAGTGACCCTGAATCCATCAGCCTGCATGGGATGTGAGTGTTAGATAGATAGATAGATAGATAGATAGATATGCAGATACACACACATACACATATACCTACTTTAACTTTACTAGACTTTCTAGAGAATTTTTTAAACCCAGGTTGACTTACATTTGTGAAAATTTCCTCTTTAATGAAAGGTTGCTCATTCAGATATTCTGATAAGGACTGGCACCAAGATGTCTTAAGCCTTTACATTGCCAATAATGCGGGTATCATGAGGTTGAAATAACAAATTGATTGAAAACCCACAACGATTAGGAAATTATTTAGTCTTTTCAAAGTGAATGCCATTTTAGAGTATAAGGTCAGGCTTATCTTTTAACAGTTTATTTTTAGACTGTTTCTGCTTGTTCATTAAGGTATTAACACCTCCATTATTTTTCTCTCTGGTCTAGTCCACTAATATATTCTCACAGTGAATATATCCATATGATGAGAGCAGCTGTGGCAAACCACTATCTATTCCTTTCTCATTTTAAATTTACTGATTCAGCCAACAGCGCTGTATGATTTAGAAAAGAAAAATGCACTGTGATGGTCTAAGAGTGTCTAACAAACATCACAGCAATTTTGAAAATGGTTTTACTATCTGTTTTATATCAGACTCTGTCAAAAAATACCTATGGAGAAGGTTTAATACATTATAGTATAATCTTAAACCTAAATACAACAGGGAATATACTGCAGCCTAATACCAAATGAAGCGCTATTGGATTTTGTGTCTATTATGACACATTTCTCTACTGATGCATGTCTCATACTTTTTAGTTCATTTATTCATCTTTTACCGAAAAGGATTTTGAATTCCCCTCCTTTCAATTGCAACTGCATTTTTATCTCTACTCTTCTAACAAATGATTCAAAATATTCACTCAATAGAACTGAAACTTCCTGAGCAAGAAAAGAGAAGATCAAAATAACTGAGGTGAGGCCCAGCCTCAAAATAAAACATACCATTATTTACTTCATTAATAAGCCCTTCTTCTCAATATATTAAATGTTAGATTTCTACATAAGAAAATTTGATGTAGTAGAGAAGCACTACACTTTATGTGAATTATATCTTCAAAAAGAGGATATTATTATGATGTGACTAGAAAAGTCACTATGAATTTATATTATGATTGTATCTACCTAAATATATTCATAGAATATGTTCTCTTGTGCTCACTCCTTTGTTCTTATAGCAACTGCTTCCTGCTAGGCCCTACACAACATCTTAGATATAGATGATAAACAATAAAATAAATTTAGATTTTAAATTTTCTTTGGTACCTTTGGTACTTTTGCAGAGGACACAAATATTTATTTAATATAATAACAGAGGTATGTATGTGAGTACAGATGGAAAAAACATCTATGAAGGAAGAGTAGTCAGGTTCATAGGAGAATTTAAAATAGGAGACTAATTAAGGCTAAAGAAGGAAAGTTTACCACAGGAAAATAAAGAACACCAAAGCTAGAAGTGGATATTGGACAGAGGACAGGGGCATCAATTCATACACAAAAGCCCTATAGACTTTTACTGTCAGAAAGCTTTGCAGAGGGGCATTTGGTAGGTTTGAGAGAATGATGGGTAAGAGAGAGGATGACCACACAGGATGCATTGTGAGAGGGTGGCAGAGCCTATCATGTATGAACCCGTAGGTCAAGGCAAAGTTTGTGTTCATCCTATAGGAAATGAGCAAACTTGAAAGGTTGTAATCAGAGAATCTGGCCCAGGTAATTTATATATGTGCGTGCCCAAACTATTTGCTTTTGGCCAAAGACACTTATATTTCAGTGGGGGAAATATATTTCTTCCTTCATTTTGTTTCTGTTCACTTTTCAAACTCCTTTATAATTGATTTCCTTTTAAAAATTTTTGAATGCGAAATATGCTATAACATTTTTGAAATATTAAAATACAACAATATGAATCAATACACATTATCTGTTATCACATCCAGGTGGCTACATCTGTGAATTTCATTAAACATTTAAGAAATATGATTATCAATTCTCTACAATATTTTATAGAAAATTGAAGCAGATGAAGTACTTCCTAACTCACCCTATGAAGTCAGTACTACTCCTATTTCAAAATAAGACAATGATATCAAAAGAAAGAAAACAGACCAATATCTCTCATGCAGATAGAACAAAAATCCTGAAAACTATCAGCAAATTGAAAAAAAATAATGTATGAAAATAATTATACTTCATTACTAAGTGAAATTTTTCCCATTTATACATGACTGGTTCAACATAAAAAAAACAACATAATTCATCATTTATTAACAGCTCAAGAATAAAATTATGTAATTATTTCAAAAGATGGAGAAAAGGCATTTGACAAAATCTAACATATTTATCACAAAATCTCTCACAAAAAAAGAATGGAAAACTTCTCCAACTTCATCAAGAATATCTATTTTAAATTAGAACATGATAATATGGTCATTATTGGTGAGAAGCTACATCATTCTCCTGTAAGATTTGGAACTTAGCAGAGTTGATCCTTGTCATCACACTGAGTCACTCCCTGTTAGTAGAAATTCTAAATAAATCAAAAATACAAGAAAAGGTAATACAAGGTGCATATACTGGGAAGTAAGAAACACAATTATCTTTTTGCCAATGACATGATTTTAAAGTAGCAAATCTCAAAAATATTTCCAGAATTAATGAGTAATAATAGTACAGTCGTAGGCTATAGAGTTAAGAGACAGAAGTCAATGCTTTCTTATATGCCATCAAAAGACAACTAAAATTTGAAATTAAAAAAAAACAATTTACATTAGTACCTCCAAAAACTAAGTATGTATTTAAGAATATAACAAAATATATACAAGAGATAGGTAAGAAAAACTACCAAACACTAATGAATCAAACAGACTGAATGGGGAGATACTCCTTGTTTATGGATAGGAAAAGTCAATATCATTAAGATGCCATTTTTTCCTCACTTGATCAATAAATTCAGTGCAGTCCTAAGAGAAATGCAGCGACTTACTTTGTGGATATCAACTAACCTATTCTAAATTTTATGTGGAAAGGCAAATGACTGAGATAGCCAATGGGAAGAAGCAAGGCTGACCCTGCCCAGTCTCAAGATTTACAGTGAAGCTGTAGAGATGAAGGACAGTGTGACATGAGCATGGGAGGAATAGAGGAACTCTAGATAAGGCAGAGGGGTGGAAGGGGAAGGGAGGGGACCTGGGGAAATTAATGATGGTGGAATGTGATGATCATTACCATCCAAAGTACGTGTATGAATACACGATTTGGTGTGAATATACTATATATACAACTAGAGATATGAAAATGGTGCTCTATATATGTAATAAGAATTGTAATGCATTCTGCTGTCATACATAAATAAAAAATTTACATTAAAAAAGAATAGGAAAATAAATCAGTGAAACAAAAGAGAGAGCCACATGAGACCCACACAAAAATAATCAAATGATCTTTGGCAAACATTAATAGTAATAATGAAGATATACAGATAGAAAACAAGAATGTGAAAAGACCTTCAACTTCATATGTCATTAGGGGATTTTGAATAAAAACAAGAATGGGATAGCCTGTCACACCTATTATGGTGACTGAAATTCAAAACACTGACAGTGTACATCCATTGCTGGTAGGAATGGTGAATGGTACAGGCACATTGGAAGATACTTTCGGCAGTTTTATAGAAAACCAAACAATTTTACCATATGTACTAGTAATAACATTGATATTTTCCCAAATGAGATGAAAAGATGTCCATAAGAAAACCTGCATAACTTTAGTAGTTTTATTCATATTTGTTCAAAATTGGAAACAAATAAAATGTCTTTCAATGGATAGTTGAAAAAAAGAAAAATTGTCATTTATTCTTTCCCAAAAGAACAAAGAGAAAAAAAAGTTGACTTGTATTTGAAAGAGATAGGCAAAAGTCTGAAATCCTACCTGTGCATTGAAAGTAATTAATGTGCAAATAGTATCTCGGAAATTAAAAAAAAATCAAACTTGAAATTAAATTGGTCATATAGATTACTACTTTCTATAAAAACATAAAATTTACATAGTATGTCAAGTGAGAGCAAGGATGTTTTTATTGTGTAAATATGTTGTGTAATGTCCAATATTTTTATAGCTCTTGAAGAAATAGTTTATATTTTATATTTCTTGAGGAAATATTAATACCTACTTCATAGAGTCTGCTAATGAATAAAAGGGAAACCATCACATACAAAATGTACTTAATGCATCTTGTTTCTTTTCATTGTTCCTGTGTATATTCAAATACAGAGAAAGATGCACACATGCAAACCCAAATTCACATGTATATTCTGTACAAACCTGGAAGCCTGGTTATGGCAAAAGCACAGCAATTTTGAAGTGCAGATCAGCTTTATATGAATTTGTTGGCAGGGAAACTGGAAACCCTGGATTATTGGACAATCCACCATAAAGGGAAATTGCAAACTAGACGCTCTGAAAATGTTAAGCATCTCACAGTTCCCTCTGAGGTGTAAACATCATGACATTCTCCCATTCACAGAGGCTTTAAAGAATGGGAACAGGTCAGTGTTCAGGGTGGCTGAAAGCGAGAAGCAAAGTTCTACCCAGGGAGTGGTCAAACACTTTCATTTCCCGGGAACTGAACAAAGAGATTTTGCAATCTAGATAAGCCTCTTTTCATAGATTGAATCCTCTCCAAAGGGCATGTGAACTGTTGATAGCCATCGACTCCTGGAGCTAGTTTATTTTCTAAACTCCCATGCATGTGTGTCTAATATCTACTTTCATTTTCCAGTCTTAGTGGAAATAATGCTGATATTGTTCTGCTGTCAGTGAAAACGTGTAAATGAAAACTTATGAGGAAATTTGTTCTGACACTTCAAACAGTAAATAATTCTGGTCTGTTTATACTGATGAGGAAACTGATGTGCCTTTGTTATTTCCTTCTCTCTATGTCAATACTGCTATTGGATTGTGAAGGCAGTCTATGAGGAATCCTAGAAGGTTCTAGATTGTTTTACAGAGAGGTACTTTTCTTGTTTCAAATAGTGCATGTCGGCTAGGTTTGCAGATAACTTGATGGCATTGCCTATTACCATCTTCTCCCTTGCATTCTTAGATGTTAAGCAACCGCCTTCTCATTTATATATCTCCACATGTTTATTTCCCACATCTGTTCAATAGGTCCCTTTTCTCATTGTTACTTGAGTTCCACATATTCAGATAAAAACGTCAGGAGTAGTTAACTGCAGCCTGAATACTGTACATCCTTTTCAAGTTTCATTTTTTTATTCAGTATTCAAAAACTGCTAATTGTGCCTCAAACCAACAAGGCAATTGGTTTAGTTTAAGAACTATAACAATGAATAAGATAGGTATAATATAGCTATATGGAGAGTTTATGCTTTAGAGGCAAAAATTGATGACAAGTGAACAAATTGTTGACAGGGTGGTTCTATATTTTATCACTATTAAAAAAGTGAAAACAAAGGGATAGAATAGAAAAATAAAGGCATGAAAAGGATAAAATTTATTTCAGGGAAAGCTCTGTTAAATATAATATTTGAGTTGAAACATAAGAAAGAAAAATAAGCAAATGGGAGATTGGGGCATGTTGCAAATGGAAGTTACATCGGGTAAACAATCTATGAGCCAAAAAAGAGCTTAGGACACTTTAAAAACTGAAAAAAAAAGTCAATAAGGAAATAGTTCATGAATGGAGCTGGAAATTGTGCAGCATGAAGTTGATTAAGCAGTATATCCTATAATTAAGAGTACATAATATTTAAACTTAAATTTCATGCTTATTTTTATATAGTGGCTGAACATTGAAATATTTAAATAGGAAGCAACAGACTTACTTTTAAATTTTAGATAAATTAATTATTCATCCTAAGTTATAAAATAATAGATATGGGTTTGCTTATGTGTAGACCTAGTGTGAGAAATTTCTGGCTTGGATTATGATAGGACAATGTGGGTGAAGAGACTGTATTTAAATCCTTTTAAAAACTAGTGTTAGAATCCATCTAAGACCTACTTTAGAAATTGGATTGATAAGGTCCACTGATATATTGGATATAGAAATGAGGAGAACAACATACTTGACACTGACTTTTTTATTCTGGTATAAGTGTTTGGGATGTGGTTCTGCCATTTCCTAAGGTAGGAAGCATAAAGAGGAGGTAGAAATACTGAAAGTGAGCTTATAATCCACCTTATGTCTCACAATCTTCATCTGAAATAGCCAAGTACAATTGCATATATTTGTTATTTAGATTTAAAATTAAGTAGCATAAACTATAGAAATTACTTAATCTCAGGAATGAATGGATGAAATCACCTTGAAAGGGAATAGAAAAAAGAGAGAAGGGCGTGATATCACTCTAAACCATACAATATTAAGAATCTGAAAGCAGTTTAAATCCTGTACCTTTTTAATTCATCTAGGTACACATTAAAAAAGTGTTTTATGTATATGTTCATTTTAAGTACCCTTCAATTCATCTGTTCATCTTTTATTGCAGTTGAAATGTTATAGACAGTATCCTAAGTTTAAACTTATATATGTTTAAAACAACAACAACAAAAAAATCCTCTTGTTTTTATGTAATCTTGGAGCTGTCCAGATTTTTCTATTCAACATTTGCATTTTCACTGAATAATTACAGGATGTTTAGTTTCCTTTGGCTAGTGGAGGCAAAAATTGAAAATTTAAAAGCTTGGACACAGAGGAAAAGAGGTGTTCTTCTTCAGCAAAATATGCACAAATCTAATTTTGCTTTGCAATTTCTCTTTGCTGCTGCCAAAGGCACACTTTTCAGGAATAATACTGCATTTAAATCCTTTTAAAAGCTGGTGCTTGAGGTAAGGATGTTCCAGCCAGATAAGTAGCAGAAGCCAACCTTGTTAGGAGATCAATGTGTTAGAACAGACTTGGATTGAATATGGTAGTTGTGTGTGGAGGGAAAAAATAATATCATCTGAGTGTTTCTCTGGATAAAAAGAACTTTACAGTCCATCTAATCTCAATGTTACAAAAGAAGAAATCAAAGTTCACAAAGGATAAGTCAATTTCTCAAGGTCACTTGGCTAATTAGTAGCAGATGTGGTACTTGAACTCAAATTTCCAGGTTGGGGCCGCTACACTGTACAAGCTGACTTGACCCAGCATGCATATGCATCTGACTGGCTAGCCATTGCATCAATGAGTTCCTACTGAGTATGTTAGACTTCTGGCAAGATAGCTGCTTAATTGGAGTTCTAATTCTTGCTATAAAGCAAAATATATCTTAAAGTCTCCAGGAGGTCTCTTCAGAGTTTAAGAACACAGTACCAACTTTAGGGAAAGGGCAGATCCAAAGAGGTTTGTAGTTTCTTCCACTTCACTAGTTGTCATTCCCTCCAGGTTTTGAGCTACTGCCTCTTTGTCACTATAACTTTGAGATTAAGAATATCAAGTTTTAGAGAAACACAAAATCAATGATCTCCACTGCACACATTGCCTTGGGATTATTTAAATTACAGATGCTAGAAACAGTTTTGTATGAAGTCATAGCATGTGCATGCAGATTGGGCGAAAATGCTTTTTGCCCCCTGTTACTTATTACAATTTTTTAAATTGAGAACTCAATTTCTGATGACCAGTTAAAATTCAGTTTTGATCCATTGGATAGCTATGTTCATTCCCTGGATTCTATACAGGTCAAATAGCTTACTAGCAATACTGGATAGGGCAGTGATAGAAGTGGGAGAGCGAAGGTGTGTTGGATCAGTAGAAAGAAAAACTGATGTGGGCAGAGATATTCTTGTTGCATCTTTTTTTTTTTTTCCTTGTGGTGCTGGGGATAGAACCCAATGTCCTGTGCATGTGAAGTAAGCACTCTACCAATTGAGCTATATCTCTTGTTCCATCTTATCTTCACTAATTGCATTCTTGCAGTCTTCCTCCTCCTCCTCCTCTTCCTCTTCCTTGCCCTCTGTCACCTAGATGCCACTTAATTTTCTCCAATGTGGGTGGCAAATTTGAACCTCCTCCCATGACAAATGTGATCTATAACAACAACCCCAATATCTGTTGGCTGCTTACCACTGATTTCTACTCTGGCATCTCGTGGATTTTTCAGGATCTTCCATGAAATCCTGTGGTGGCCCAGGTCTCCTGTATTCTCAAATTCCCAAATCAATTTGTGGTTTCTTCTCACTACCATTTCTAGGATTTCCTGCAAGCAAGAGCATCTAAGTTCTCTGTAGATTTCCACCAACCTTTCTTTATCAGCTGGGATTATAACAATCCTTATTACATATATAGAGCACAATTTTTCATATCACTGGTTGTATACACAGTATATTCACACCAATTTGTGTCTTCATACACATAATTTGGGTATTCCTGTTGCTAAAGAGATGTCATTGGTTAAAGCTCCTCTTGGTTTATAGGGCAAAGAGATATATGGTTATATACTAACCTGTCTGTATACATATATCTATAACTATTTCTTCATATAACCATATGTGTTAGGTCGCATTCTGTTATTATAACAAATACCTAAGATTTTTGTAAATCAGAAGGTACTTTTTGGCTCAAAGTTTTGAAAGGTTTAGTTCATGATTGCTTGGTCTTATCATTTTGGCACCTGTGATAAGGTGGCAGTAGCATGTAATGCAACTGTTCACCTCATGGCCGGGATATGAAAGAGGGAGGAAAAGAAAGGGGCTGGGTCTTAATAGTACTTTTAAAGGCATGCTCCCAGTGACCAGAAGACCCCTCACTAGGCTTTGTCTCTTAAAGGTTCCACCACTGTCCAATAACAGCACCACAAGCTGGGGACCAATCCTTTAACACATGAGGTTTTTTGGAGACACTCGTCTAAGCTATAGCACTGTATGTATGCATGTCAGACTAACATGAGTTCAAAATGATGTTTTCTTTCCACCCTCTCAGTTTTTGTCATGTTTTTCAGGCATTCTGTTATCAAGGTACAAACATATTTAAGACTATCTTCTTGAAGAATTTTCCCATTTAGCATAATGTCATACTTGTCATTATTCCTAATACTTTTCCTTCTGAAGTCTGTTTTTTTTTTTTTGCAAATAATATAGCTACAACAGCTCTCCTTTGACTAATGTCATCACAGTAAATCATTCTTCATCCTGTTAACTTTAACCTATCATAGTCTTAACACTTAATGTGGATTTCTTCTAGACAGTGTGTTGAATTGTGTATCCAAATTCTGTCCTTAGTTTTGTTTATTTATATGAGAGACTAACAAAAGATTATTGATATATTTTTATTGCATTTGTTTGCATTGTAGTCAGAATCTTCCATTTTAGAACTCTTAGTTCTTCTTTCTCTTTTCTTTAGTGACTGATATATATATATATATATATATATATATATATATATATATATATATATATATATATATATATTTATAAATATATATATATATATATTTATAAATATATATATATTTTTTTCCACCGTCAATTATAACTACCTCATTCCCCATGCACTGCAGGTAGCTTATGGCTCAGGATTCACAATTCCTGTCTGCAATCTCTGAGACATTGCTGTTTCATTTTACTGATCTATGCCATTGCTACTATTATTACTTTAAGCAAACAGCTACCTTTTAGAGCAATTAAAAATATGAACATATGACACATTTTATATTACTAAAACTATTGCCTTCTTTTCATAGATCTCAGTTTCTCACCTATTATTGTTTCTTCGTGAAGAAAACTTTAACATTCGTGCATGGAAGTTTGGCTTGTAATGAATGCCTTCAGTTTTTGTACACTGGAGTTCAATTTTATTTCTGTTTCACTTTAGATGGATAATTTTAATGAATACAGAATTTTAAAGTGGCATTTTCATCTTTCACTTTGAAAACTTAATAAGTCACTCCACTATCTTCTTACATGTGTCCTAATTCTGTATCCTTGCCTGTACAGAGTTAAGCTTTTGCTTTCTCCTTTCATTTTCTTTTCAGCTGACTTATTTCATTTTTTAGGGTATTTTTCATTTGTGTTTTTTTTTCATATTTTGAATATGATATATGACCTACAAATAATGTTTTATCTCTTTTTTTTATTTTTCAAGTTTTACTCGGTATTTCAGTTTCCTGGCTTAGTGGTTGGGATTTGGCATCTCTCATTAATTTTCGAAAGGTTATTGGTCATTTGTCATTGTTTCTACTTTTACTTGTTTAGTTTGAGAAGTTTTCATTAACCTATTTTTCAGCTCACAGATTTTTTCTTTGGCTATGCTGAGTTTGCAAACATCAAAGGAATTCTGCATTCCTCCTATACCATTTTTGGTGTCCAGTATTTACTTTTGTTTATTTCTTAGAGTTTCCATGAAGCTCTGTACTTACATTTCTTACATGATTTTGCCTATTGTCATGTTTTTATTAGTGTTTTTAACATACTATTTATGGTTATTACAGTTATGATTTATTTCCTGATAATTTGTGCATCTATGTCATACCCAATTCTCATTTTGCTACCAGTTTTTTACTATTCATACTGCAAATTTTCTTGTATTTTGCAGTGTTCTGTAATGATTTTCTTGAAAGGTAGACATGTTGTATCAGACAAAAATGAGGAAATGAGCCTTCACTGTGGAGACTTTTGTTATTCTGGGTTAAAAATTGGACTTCTTTTAATTCTTTGAGGTAATTACAAAGATTAGAAGCTTAAAATCCCTCCCACACCCAGGATTTATCTCCTCCCTTGGCTTGGGCTTCCTGTAAAGAGAGTCTATATCTTGCAATTCCTGCTTGTAATCTGTGGTTATTCTGCTGGAGCTCTGATTGTGTGCTAGTGAAAAGAGGGGAATGAAAAGCATTTTATAATATTCCAATTAAGTTTTGGTTTCTTGATGGGAATACATCTCTGGTCTGTGGCACTCACAAATGTTTCTTCTTGCATCACACTTTCCCCACCAACTCACATGGGATAGGAAGACTGGAGAGAGGTGGTATGTGGAACACCCTGCATAACTTCTGTGAAATATCTCTGATTTTGAAGAAATAATAATAACTGTTTTTTCCTTGGAGAGCATGCCTTAGTTATATTGACAACTCTGAGAGTTTCCGCTTTATTATGCGAGAAACACTGTGGGACTTTTCTCTGATCTTTACCCTGAAAACCCAGGGATCTTCTACAGAGGAAGGCTATAAAATATGCTGCCTTACACTAAGAATTCAGCCCTAGAAACTTGTCACTTTTCACTAGTCTACAGTCAGCCTCCAGCTATGTATCAAAATTATCATGAAAGTAAGTGATCCTAAACTTGTTGGCTTCAGTGGCTTCTGCTGCACATAAGCAGATCTCAGCTGTGATTCTCTGCATTGTTCTACGTGTGTCAGTGTGTCCTACAAACAGGGTTCATTCCGAGTTCCAGGAAAAGTCACCACTTTTCAGTCTCCCAGTTTTTCTCATAGGATGGAAATTATGACTTTCAAGCTCTTTGTATATTGTATTATGAAATCAAAAGTTCTAGTTATCTATAATTATTTTTTTTTCTAATTGAGGTCTAATTTCCCAAATTATGAAAAAATAAATCTTTGGAGGGGGTAAATTGAGTTGATTTTACTAAACTGAGAAATAGTTTTCTAAATCCCAGTGTTCCATATGGTTTAAGAACAGACTTATAAAAATGTCAATAAAAGTCCATATGTTAACATAAACACTTTAAACTGATTAAACATAAAGATTTTAAAATAGCATGGAATTTTTTTTTTTCATATTGGGATTCCTTTATTCACCCCTCCAATCTCACTTAATCAGTAACATTATTATGTTTCCACTTGTTTTATTCTAATTTGTCATATATGACAGCAGAATGCATTACAATTCATATTACACACATAGAGCAAAATTTTATTCATATCTCTGGTTGTACACAAAGTAGAGTTACACCATTTGTGTCTTCATATATGTACTTAGGGTAATGATGTCAATCTCATTCCATCATCTTTCCTACCACCATATCTCCTCCTTTTCCCTCCTTCCCCTTTGCTTTATCTAGAATTCTAACCCACCCATACCTCCCCCATCCCATTATGAAACAGCATCCTTATATCAGAGAAAACATTCAGCCTTTGTTTTTTGGGAATTGGTTAATTTCACTTAGCATTATATTCTCCAACTCCATCCATTTACCTGCAAATGCCATGTTTTTATTCTCTTTTAGTGCTGATTAGTATTCCATTGTGTATCTATCCCATATTTTCATCATCCTCTCATCTACTGAAGGACATCTAGGTTGGTTCCACAGTTTAGCTATTGAGAATTTTGCTAGCATGAAATTTTAAAAGTATTTATATGAGGAACTCATTATATTGTCCACATTTCAAGTTTCATTTATAGGTCCTAGAAGAAAAAAACAAACCTTTTCCCTAGAAATCTGGTCCTATGTAAATGAAGCAGAGATATACAATAGAAAGTAATTTGGGATTAAATTTTTATGCATTCATTGGATAGTAGAACTCTTTGAACTATGATATAAAATATGTCATAAAAAAGAACAAAAAACAGCACTCTCCCATAGTTGGAAGTATTAATAACCATTTTGAAAATACATATATTTTATATTAATTTCATTTCAATACTTGTGTACCTATGATTAGTGCATTTACTAAAATTTTTATTACACAGTGACAAGCAAATAGGTGCATTTTTAGTACCATATATTTATGATTCTAAAAAAAAGTTGAAGCATTTAAAAATATTTGTGTATGACTTTGAAATTCTCTTAATAGCCTACTAAGCCTGCATGAATCTATTACCATGATTTGTTATAAAACAGAGCTATACTTTTAGTAAACAAAATTAACTCACATACTCCAAGAATAAGTGATAAAGAATAGGCAGAAAAATAATAAGGAACATTCAAATAAATCTTGTTATATTATTTATATGCCTTATTGTTACAATAATTCGTTATTTATATTTATATACATAGATATTATTTCTCAACATTTTTATGAGATTCTTTGTTATGTTCCCAGTATACTAAGTCCCCAAAATATTATGGCAGTGTATAATTTGAATCATTTATGTTTTCTGAATTCTTATTGCTCTACATTCAGAGTTTAAGGTCCATTAGAATATTAAGTTTGTCTGCCAAAATTTAAAAAAAAAATAAGAAGCTAAGTTACTGTATATATATTTTGTTATTATGCATATGTTAAACTGAGAACTGAATTGTCTGTGAATAGCTGCTACACAGTTACCATGTGGAAAAGCTTCAGCTCCAAAATAAGCTCTTTTAATTAAACTCCATTATGGAGTCTAGTTTGCTTATTGGATGCTTCACTGTGCAAAATACATTCCTAGATTCTGATTCCTCATGAAGTGATGAGCAACTAAATGAGTAATTTTGAAATAAGTCAACTATAATCTTTATCCACCTTCCAGCAGGTTCAGTTTTAGCCTTCATACTGTCTACTTCTTCTACTTCCTCTTCAACTACTTTTCTCCTCTCTTGTTCATCATCCTTCTTCTTTCTTTATTTCCTATTTTTCTATTTCCAAGGTATTTGTAAGATTTTGAGGTAGTAAGAGTTGGCTGTCAGCAATTATTCCATGTTATTTTCGTATATAACTTTATCATGATTACCAAACCACAAAGTAAATGGTATTTCTCTGCTCTGTCCCACAAGAAGAAATAAAAGAATTTTGGTCCTTTGCTAATTCAATTGTTGGTTGAATGGCAGAATCCATGGAAGAAGAAAGAATTAAGTCTGATAAATCTGTCAGCTGAAGCTGAACACAACTTCCTTATGTGTGTAGCCATCATTTTAAGATGAGCTATTATTTGTAAACCTGAAACCCATGTCCTTACACCTTCCTGTTACTGCTACCCCTGCTAATATGACAGTTACTCTGAAAAGTTGAAAACATGAATCAAATTTCCAGGAACAATGTTTTATTCTTTCGTATATGTATTTAATTTAATTTTGATTTATTTTTATTTGAGAAATAATGCTTTTATTGAACGCATGTCAATACACAAACAAATTTTAAATTTTAAGTTTAATTACTTATATTAAAACACTCCAAAACTTTGGGTTCCTAGAACCCTAGGAAAGTTATATTTTATTTCTCTCTTACAAGTAACAGGCAGTCGATGATTGATAAAACAGCTCAATGATTATCAATGGGTACATGTCTTTTTACCATCATTCCTTACTAACATGGAAGCCACCTCCGAGTTAAATATGAATTTTTGAGTGAAGGACAACATGAAGAAGAGATGAGACATCTTATGAGGCTCCTCTTTAGGGAGTCTTGATGGAAATCATAGGCACACACACACAAACTGCTTGCTAATATTTCATCTGCCAGAATATCTAGATACTAAGGAAAACCAACCCTCACGAAAGGTAGGAAAATGATCTTGGAACTAAATGTTATATTATTCTCCCAAATTAATTATTAGCAGAAATTAATATCAGGAATATATATTATATGTGTATAATATAATATGTGCTTAAAAGGAAAATAATCAGAATAAGCATATATTACATTTTTCAGAATGTGTTGTGACAGTGCTAACACAATGGGATCTGTTGAAAAAAATATTTCCTAAAGTCAAAATATTATTATCCACAGAGAAGACGCAAATGAAAGTGTCAAGCTTTCAAATTGGTTAACCATAAATGCAACATTTTGCTGCTTGTTAAAAATGTAATATACATAGAAACTGAAAAATATATTTTCTGGAGAAAATTTCAGTCATTCAGTATTATAAGATACAATTAAAAAGTAAAAACAAATGTAGAAATGCTGAATAAGTTATTTTTAAACCACAGCTAAGTATTATGATTGACATATAAAAACATATACATATTTAATGAGTTTAGAAGTAACTGCAAACTCATGAAACTATTACCTATATCAAGACCATCAGCATATAGATTAACTGCCAAAGATTCATCACACTCTTTTTGATAATAATGATGATGATGATTAGATTTTTTTCCTTTTATACAAGAATGTGTAGCACAAGATTAACCTTTCTTTAAGGTATTTTAGGAATACAATTTAATATTGTCAACTATAAGTAATATTATTATACTAGGTCTAAAAAAATGCTTATTTAGCATAACTGAACTTTGTACCTTTGAACCATCTCTTCCTCTTCAACACATCCAAGCCCCTAGTAAACATAATTACACTTTCTGCTTCTGTGACGTTATCTATTTTAGATTTCACATAGGAATCAGATAGCATAGTTGTTGTTATATTGTCTAGAAGATTTCACATAGTAAAATGCTTTCTATGTCCATTCTTATAACTTTACAAAAAGCAGGGTTTCCTTATATTTAAAGGCCAAAAAATACCCCTTATCTATTCATCAATGGGTAGCCATTTAAGTTGCTTTCATATCCTGGCATTTGTGATTAAAGCACAATAAATACAATAATTCAGTTATATTTTTGACATAATGATTTAAATTTCCTTGGGTGAGACTGCTGCATCATAAGGTAGTTTTGCAATTTTTGGAAAAACCCCCATACTATTTCCATGATACCTATAATTATATTACCAGTGCCACACATTCCTTTTCTTCACATCTGCATCAACTGTTACCTTTTTATGAAATAAAACCACTCTAACAGGTAGAAGTTGTAATCTCATTGTGAGTTTGATCTGTATTTTCAGGTTTGTGATGGTGAGAACATTTTCAATTGACTTACCAGTCATTTGTATGTCATCTTTAAAAACATTAGTCTATACAGGAGCTTCATCTATTTTTAATCATGTAATTTGACATTTTGGATCTAGCTTTGTTTTAGTCAGCCTTTTCACTGCTGTAACTAAAAGGACCCAGCCAGAACAACTTCACAGGAGGAAGTTTATTTGAGGGCTCACAGTTTCAGAGGTCTTAGTGCATAGAAGGCAAGCTCCATTCCTTGGGGCTTGAGATGAGGCAGAACATCATGGTTTAAGAGTGTGGCAGAAGGAAGCAGCTCACATGGTGATCAGAAAGCAGAGAGAAACTCCACTCGCCAGATATAAATATATACATAAAGCCAAGCCCCAATTCCCACCTCCTCCAACCACATCCTACCACTCAGTTAATCCCTCTCAGGGGATTAAATCACTGATTGGGTTAAGATTCTTAGAACCCAATCATTTCACCTCTGAATTTTCTTGCACTGTCTCACATGTGAGCTTTTTGGAGACACCTCAAATCCAAACTGTAACAAGTTGTATGTGAGTTCATTATATACTTTGGATATTAACTGATTAGAGTTTTACAAAATTTTTCTCTCATTCTATAGGTTACATTTTAATTTAATTTAATTGTTGCATTTGCTTTGCATGAAGTTTTAGTTTGATGTAATATAATTTGTTTATTTTGGCTTGGGTTGCTTGTGCTTTTGATTTTGAATCCAAAATATTGTTGCCAAGACCAAATTAAAATGTTTTCTTCTAGGAGTTTTAAAATTTCACTTCTTACATTTAACTCTTAATCTACTTTCAGTAGTTCTTACAGTATGTTTATGATAAACATCTAATTAAATTCTTCCACATAGGGAGATTCTGTTTTTCCAGTTCCATTTATTGAAGAAATAATTATTTTCTTATTATATATACTTGGTAACCTTGCTGCAAATTAATTGACCATATATGCATGTAGTTATATTTGTGTGGTATAATGAATTCCATTGGTCTATATTAATATTTAAGTCAGTACTATAATGTTTTGATTATAATAATTTTATACTATAATTTTAAACAACATGTGATCCTCCATACTTATTCTTGCTTTGGCAATTTGGGTCTTTGGTGGTTTTATATTTACTTTTGGACTTTTTCTATTTTTCAGTGAGATATGACTTTGGAATTTTGATGGAGCTTGTATTGAATCTGTATATCATTTTAGGTAGCATGCTTACAAACTGTGGGCATGGAAAACCTTTCCTTTTATTTTTGTTTAATTTCTTTAACCAGTGCTTTTCATTTTCATTGTATAAATTTTCACCTACTGGCTAAATTTACAGCCAAGAGTTGTATTCTTGATGCTAGTATAAATCAGTTGTTTTGTGATATCTTTGTATGATATTTTGATGCTATATATAGAAATACTCCTATTTTTTCTATTTCAGTTTTTTTTTTTATTCTGAAACTTTGTGAATTGTTTACTAGATCAAATATTTGGATAGAATTCTCGGGGTTTTCTATATAAAACACATGTCATTTGCCAAGAAAGATAATTTTACCCCATTTTTAAACTTGGATGCTCAAAAATTATTGTTGTTCTTGTTTGTGTTATCTTCTAGTTCACTTTAGCTTCTTTAAGATGATAAACTTTAATTCTTTGTCGGACAATTCACAGATTACCATGAAAGGGAGGTTTGTTTTATTCATTTGGTGATATAATACTCTCGATTATTTATGTACTTTAAGCCTAATATTCTGTCTACACACACTAAGAAGTACTTTCCCCCTCCTATATTTATTTATGGACTTTGAGAAAGTTCTTCACCAATAAGCTGGGAAAGGAAAAACAGCACACTAGAGGGACACAGCCACATCAATATTTATAGCAGCACAATTCACAATAGCTAAACTGTGGAACCAACCTAGATGCCTTTCAATAGATGAATGGATAAAAAAAAATGTGGTATATATGTACACACACAATAGAATATTATTCAGCAATAAAAGATAATAAAATCATGGCATTTGTAGGTAAATGGGTGGAATTAGAGAAGATAATGCTAAGTGAAGTTAGCCAATCCCAAATAATCAAATGCTGAATGTTTTCTTTGATATAAGGAGGCTGATTCATGGTGGGATAAGGAGAGGGAACATGGGAGGAATAGACAAACTCTAGATAGGGCAGAGGGGTTAGAGGGGTAGGGAGGGGGCATAGGGTTAGAAATGATGGTGGAATGTGATGATCATTATTATCCAAAGTACATGTATGAAGACATAAATTGTTATGAATATACTTTGTATACAACCAGATATGTGAAAAATTGTGCTCTATATGTGTAATAAGAATTGTAATGCATTCCACTGTCATTTACAAATAAAAAAAAACTAAAAAAAAAAAAAAACATTAAAAAACCTGGGGAAGGAGGGAATCTCAGATCATGGGTATGAATGCACATGTTCTAGTTTCTTGTTCTTTGCTATGGGAGGAGTGTACCTTAAGATTGTGTGCCTGTTCTTAATGTTGCACAGTCAGGCCTGGTACTGATATCCTCCTATGTATTTTACCTAAGACATTGCTTCTAAAGGGTACAGAGTTGTGTGATTTTTTTTTCAAAACAAGCAAAGTCAAGTGGGCTAAGACCATACCTCCTGTTGTGATCCTGTGTGTCTGGGGACATTCATGCATCTTACACAGAAGGATGCACACAACAATATCTATGAGGGGACACAGGGCATAAATGGTTGGGAGTCCACAGGCAAGTCATGTTGTTGGGTTTATGGTTGATATCTTGGTGGAATCCTTGAGCTAATAAGCAGGGTCTGCAGCCAGCTGTTGAGAACCACATACCATGGGCTACAGGAGTTTGGATTAATGGGGTGATGTGGGTACAGTCAAATTGGATTTTTTTGGCCCTTTTAATTGAGTTCACTCCTAGATTTTTGGTTCTGTTAGAATGTTGGAACTTCTTGGCTACACTCGAGGTTTCCCACAAAGGTATTATGTTCTGTGTGTGGTTAAAAAAACTGAGGTTTCTTTGGGAGTAGGAGGGCTACACATTTCTATTCTGCCACCATGCTGATATCACTCTCATTAAATTAATTGAATTGTGAGAATAACCATGTTAGATTTAATCTATTACAAACATTCAGACAATAAGTACATTTTGGCATTGAATATATATGGATATATTTTATTTTACATAAGTACGTTGGAAAATAGTTTTTAAATAGAACTGTGCTAGGGAATCACCAACATATTTCAAATATCTGTTGTTTGGCAAATGTATTTTTTAACAGTATTCAATTTCAATTATTTTAAAGACAATTTTTACATGTAAAAATATTCAAGTTTGGATGCTAAATTGTATTATTATCTTTGATATTGTTCACTGACAGCATTTTGAGTTAAATTTTGTGCTGTATATTTTGACTTCTTTTGATACAGTTTAAACAATATAAAGTAACTTGTCCCAAAACCAGATTTTTGTGAAAGTCTGCATAACCTCTTCATATTGACTAAACATTTACCTAAAAGAATAAAAAAAATCTTCTTATAAACTAAAATACAAATTCCTATACTTCATTAGTACATAGCCCACTCAAGTTTACATATTTATTCATTTGTCCTTAAAATATAATTTAATGAGTGATATATTATTTTCACAACATGCGAATTACTATGTATAATTTTAAAAGGAAAAGAATTCCACAAACAGAAACATCTTGCCCCCAAATAAAGGATCTATGTGTATATTGCTAATATTTTATGAAGTATTCACTGTCCAATGAAAATATGCTGGATGAGAAAAAGGGGAAGGAGGATCAAAGAGGAAATGAATCACTCCAGATTTGAAACAAGAGATAATAATAAATGCAAATAATTAATATGTGTTTGCACTTATGTCTATTATGATTAAACAGGGTGGAATTCATGTGTATTTTTCATCTTTAATTACTTATATTTATGTAGTTTGTATTGTTCAGTAAGTGTAGCATTGCTGTTTATGTTGTCCAGGTGAAATGTAAAAAAATAAAATCCACTAATGAAAGAAAAACTGGGGAAGTAATAAGAAAGCCTATTGTTTGAGGTTTCCTCATTTCCATGGTTTGCAGCCTATTGTTTGAGGTTTCCTCATTTCCATGGTTTGCAGCTGCATACTATGGCAGCTATTACTGCAGCCCACATTATTTTTGATATCATTATTATTTCTCCCATAGCTATGCCATAATTATGAAATTATTGAAATATATTAGGTTAAATCTAATTGTATTAAGAAATGTTTTCTTTTTAAAATTAAATTTAGGCAAAGCATAGTGATTCCCACCTTAATCCCAGTGACATTGGAGGCTGAGGCAGGAGGATTACAACTGTAAGGCCAACCTCAACAAACTAGCAAAACCCTCAGCAAGTCCCTATCTCAACTTTTTTGAAAAAAAAAAAAAAGGATACAAAAGTCTGGGGATGTAGCTCAGTGGTAAAGCATTCCTGGTCTTATTCCCCACTGTACACCCTAAAATAAATAAATAAATAAACCAACCAACCAACCAACCTGAAAAATTATAGTGAAGACAACAAAATACTGATTCGCATTTGGAAAACTGATAAGGTCAGCAATGCCAATGACTATATAAACTTGCTTAGCATAAGTCACCTTTCTAGGCCTGAAAGTTTCCCACAGTAAACAGGAAAAAGAGTTATCACTTTCCAATATTGTTCTGAGGATTCGGTTAAAGTTGTGTATTTGTATAATTTATGCAGGGTAAATATGATAAAATATTAGGTTGTAATTATTTCAATAATTTAAATGATGATAGAGATAAACATACTTTTTGAAAACAGGAGACCCTATAAATATATTGTTTTTTCCCACTTTTACTTGATTAAGATTTGTAACAGCTGTGTTTTAGAGGACATATGTACAAAACAACTCCCTTGTTGATTAAAGAGAGTAAGTACTCAGAAATAGTCCTAACAAAAAATGTTCTATTCAATTTGGGCATTTTACACATTGGAAAATATTAATCACCTACTGTGACCTAAATTTATGAAATTCTATGTGAGATTAAGACTTCAAATGGAATTTCACAGTTAATGGTGATTATTTTTTCAATTTTTTGAGGGACAATTTTTACATAAAAAGGGTACACATGGAGGTATACATTTTGATAAGTTTGAACATATGTGTACATGGTCCTCTGTTTAAAAAAATAATTTACCAAAACAGGATAAAAATTTAAGATGCAGCTGTTCCATCGGTCTTCCTGACGCAATAAGTTCTCATCCAAAGTGTGTGTGTGTGTGTGTGTGTGTGTGTGTGTGTGAGAGAGAGAGAGAGAGAGAGAGAGAGAGAGAGAGAGAGAGAGAGAGAGAGATGCTGGGGACCAAACCCAGGTACTTGCACATAGTGAGGTAAGCACTCCACTCCTGTGCTATATTCTCAGTCCTGCTCTGACCTCAAGATGAGGATCTGCATTTGGGTTTATGTGAAGTTGTTGCCAAGGATGAAAGAGGATGAAGGAGGAAAAGCCACACTGAGGAGTCTCCTTTATCTGCATCAACTCAACTATGCCAACTGCAAGAAAAAAGTAGAACAGCATGTTTTTGTTGGTGAAGTCAGCAGATGCGACGTGAAGATAAATAGGGAGCAGATGTAATGAGTTAGATAGCTTGCTTTTACATAGACAAATGCGGCTATCTCCATCATAATTGGGAAATGCTTCAGTTGCAGAATTCAATCTGCTTCTTAAGTGCCAAGTTTATGTTTTCTTATCCTCTTTTGAAGGTTCTAAAGGAAAAACAGAGACTGCTCCCAAATATTCTCTAAACAATTATCTGGGAATGTAGAATATTCATTTAAATAAAATTAGTGAAAAGTGACATCAAAGGCAATTTAAAAAAAATATGAACAATAATTAAAGGCAATAGTTTTGAGTTTCTGGTATTAACGTAAATACAATGAAAACAAGAAAATGAAGAAATACAGAAAGATATGTTATTTCTATTCCAGAACTGGAATAGAAAAACATAAGATGCAACAGTTGTGTTGATGGGGTTGGGAAGATAAGGTATGTTGAGAAGGAAAATAAAAACCTGTCATTAGGCTTGGTAGGCCATTTATGAAGGTAGTATTTACCTCCTTGGAAAGGTCCACTATTCTCAGCAGTGAGACTTCTGACCCCTCTTTCTAAACACTGCAGGAAGCTGCAGATCAACTGTCTCTGCTACTTTGGAAGCCTAGTTGTAACATTTTAAGGCAGAAAAAAGAGAAGATATATCCCATTTCATTGGGTGGTAGCTCACAAAATAAATCATAGAATTCAAGGGAAAAATGTATTAATTCTGAATTCCAGTTCTGCTCGTAGGTTGCAGTCCAAACTTTTATCTGAGTGATGTACTAAGCAACCATTAAGTCTAATCACATGGCAATAAATTATTTCTCATCTATTCCTTTTCTGGAAAAACATTTACTACATTAATCCAATCATAATTAAAACTCAGAGCTTTGTTCTTTTCTATACTCAGGAGGTGTGTGTGTGTGTGTTCGTGTGTGTCTATGATTTATTCTTGATATGATGAGTGAATTCCCGCTGTGTGATTATAGAAATTATCCTGGCGTTCCACATTGCTTTTATATGTCCCATAATAAAGTAATCCCTTCAGGCCACTTACCTGACAATACCTTCTATGCATTCTGTCAAACAAAGTGTAAGCATACAGCATCAGAACATAGTCCAGAGACCTGACTCGAATAGACAAGAGTATTTCATTATGCAAATTGAATTGCATGCAGGAATAATGTGGTACAACAATCTCCTAATATATGACTCTGCTTCCTTTCTGTGAGTGAAGACAAAATTTAATGAATCATGACATTCTGCAGTCCATAAAAGGGACAAAAATGGTACAACCTGTACATTGTCAACTTTTGTTCAACAATTTTTTTTAATTCTGAATGACTCCATTTCTCCATATACAAAATGAAGATGTCTACCTGTAGGGATTTGGTGAAGAGAAAATCAAGTTCTATTTTGTGTTAAGTATACTGTACACACTAGAACTCAGTGCACAATTATGTACACATAGTGTATAACGCCCTTATTCTGACTCCTGCTATGTGAACATAGCATGCTCCTTAAGCTTGTGAAATCAGTTTTATCATCTCTGGGACCAAAAATACACTCTATAGTGGGTAAGGATTAAAACAAAAGTAATTAACAAAGTAGTTACCATGGTATCTGGCACCATATAAAGGCTCAATAAACGTTGACTTTTATGGTTATTGATGAATCTTCTTTCTTTAATTCAATCTCTCTTTTTCTGTTAATCTCTTAAAGAATTTATAGTGGAAAAAAATAATATTTAATTACTCACTACAGCCTGAGATCATTTTTACATCTATTTCCAGATTCCCAAAGCCTAAAGGATGCTCTGGGTGACTGTTTCATCAAAATTCAGCATAATGTATTGCTACTACATTTCATTAAAAAAAAATTTGCACTCAACTTCCCCTAAAAGGCAGAAACATACATTCAAATGTCTTTTTCTATGTTTTTCTCCTTCAGACACCTGTTTATTAAGCAGTTCTTATTAGTAATGATGATTATGGTTAATTTTAAATTAATTTTAGTATTTTTGATGGAGAGGGCACTAGAAAGAGAAAAGGTGAGGAAAATCTGTTTACTCTTGGAGTCCATGCTATGCCCTGAAGTATGTATGTGAGTAACAGCCTCTTTTAATTCACTTATGTAATTAACTTTTTAGGTACATAAAGAACTTTTCACATGATAATGCTTCAACATTTAAGAGAACAGTATAATTCTATGTTCCCTGTACATATGAGATAGTAGGACCAAGTGGAAGTTAGATGACAGGATCTAAGTCACTTAGAACATGTTGCACGACTTCTTTCACTCTCAACTTTGTTATCTGCAATTTAGAGGTGATAGTAATAACTTTCTAACTTTACAGTGTTTTTAAATTGAATGCATTAGCATCTGTTCAGTTTCTTTCCCTTCCAGTCCTCTTTCTTCTTCAATGACTTCACCATCTAAGGTAGACATCTCTCCTGGCGTTTAATCCTGTACCACCAGCATGGGTTAGGTGGAATATTACTAGAAACCAAACACATTTTATTTTATTATTACCCTAGACTTTCTCATCACTTAATTTTTAACCTCCACAACAACTAATTAAGTAATTTAAATTTTAACTGAAAGTTATATTCCTTCTATTTATTTTAAATCTTTATCCATGCCTACAGAAATCAATCTATTGAAATAACTTCCTCCTATCCCAAGATCCTTCATCTTTCTTTCATTTCTTAATTTTTCAGCTAAGATCTCATGGTTTATTATTTTTTAAGACTTCACTGTGTCTATAAATCATCTTGGCACTTTTATTATTGTTATGCTCACCTAGAAAAAACCTAATTAACATTAAACTATTTTGTATTCTTTATGTATATATTTCAATAAGAGGGTCTACTGGAAAAGTAAAAAATGAGGGTATATTAGTATTGCTAAAAGTTATGACTACCTGTGAATACTATTTAATTTTACAGAAAATCTTAATCATGAAAATTAAAATACTAATAAAACTGATAGTTGCTGGGAGTACCCTCCCTCTGTGCATATGAGGGATTGATGGGTAGACACACACACACACACACAAACACACACACAAACACACAATCATATAAAAAATGATAACATAGACATAATTTTAAGAAACTATAATCATACTGCACAGTGTATTTTAGAGAATATTAAATTTAAACATATGCTAATTTAACAAAGATGAAAATATTCATGAATTTGAACAACACCTGATATTCTAAGAAATATTCCTAAAGGCATGGTTTTCCTCATGGATTTTAAACCATGAGTTTAATATTTAGGGTTGGGCTGGGGATATGGCTCAAGCGGTAGCGCGCTCGCCTGGCATGTGTGTGGCCCGGGTTCGATCCTCAGCACCACATACAAAGATGTTGTGTCCGCCGAAAACTAAAAAAAATAAATAAATATTAAAAAATTCTCTCTCGCCCCCCCCCACACTCTCTCTTTAAAAAAAAAAATTAAGGTGAGAAATTAATCCATGTTCCATCATACCCTTCTTTCCAAACGATTGGTACCTTGTAAGTGTGCTGTCTTTGTGTGTGCTTTTGTTAAAATAACAGTTCCCCAGTTTTTAATTTTCATATTTTACTTAAGTAGATAAAATACTCACTAACTCTCCTTTTTTACCTTGATGTAAAAAAAGCATGCTATTCATATGCTTCCCCTTGGCTTTTATTGTCCAGAGATGTTTTATTTTGCTTTGCTTACTTTTACTTTTAAAAAATGTATGTAAGGCTGTGTAAATTTTTATATTTTCCAAAAATCTCATTTAGTGATCTTCATGTTATTCATATTCAAATTTGGAACTTTGAATAAAATTTCCAACTATGTTGGAAATTGTTTGGCCATAGCTCAAGCTCTAGAGCTCATAACAATACTGTACATATTAAGGATTTCATAAATATTTATTGAATGTTTGAATGAATGAATATAATGAAACTATGTACAAGACTTGCAATCCAGAAGAGGAGCAGCGGCCTGCTGAGAGGCTGAGCCTCCCCCTCCCCCTGAGCCGGCAAAGTAGAGGGAACTGTGACCACGCACAGAGCAGGCCCAGCGGCCTGCTGAGGGGCAGAGCCGCCCCACACCCCCCGCGCCTGCCAGGTAGGGGAACAGTGACCACCGACAGAAAAGGCCCAGTGGCCCGTGGCGGGACAGAGCTTCCAATCACTCCTGCAAGGTAGGCGGGCCTGCGACCCACCGGCAGAAGAGGAGCAGCGGCCTGCTGAGAGGCAGAGCCGCCCCCTCCCCCCCGCGCCTGCAAGGTAGTCGGAACTGTGACCACCATCAGAACAGGTCAGACCTGCAACCGAGAGACAGAACAGGCCCAGTGGCCTGAGGAAGGGTAGAGCCGCCCCTCCCCGCGCCTGCAAGGTAGGCGGACCTGCGACCCACTGGCAGTACAGCCCCAGAGGCCTGCAGAGGGGCAGTGCCGCTGCCTGCGCCTGCAAAGTAGGCAGAACTGCGACCACCGACAGAACAAGCCTAGCGGCCCGCAGAGGGACAGAGCCGCCGCCCGCGCCTGCAAGGTCGGCGGACCTGCTACCGACTGGCAGAGCAGGCCCAGCGGCCTGCCGGCGTGGTAGGCATATTGCCCCAATTGGAAGAGGGGCAGAGCCGCCGCCCGCGCCTGCGAGGGAGACTTTGCAACTATACAAGACCAATATAAATATATAGGGGGAAAATTCAATAGCACAACAGTTTCAACAAGTAGAAAGGAACGCGAACAGTATGAAGAGACAAGGAAAGAAAGGACCACAAGCATTGCAGGTCAACTCAATGTTAGAAGAGGTAATAGCTGCAGCAGATGGAATGTCAGATAAAGAATTCAGGATATACATGCTTCAGATGATCTGGAGTCTCAAGGAAGACATCAGACAGCAAAATCAGACAATGAAAGATCACTTCAACAATGAATTACATAAACAAATCCAAGAAGCAAAAGATCAACTATACAGGGAAATAGAGGTTATAAAAAACAAACAAACAGAAATCCTAGAAATGCAGGAAGCAATAAGCCAACTTAAAAACTCAATTGAGAATACTACCAGCAGAGTAGAACACTTAGAAGACAGAACATCAGACAATGAAGATAAAGTATTTCAACTTGAAAAGAACATAGACAGCTCAGCAAGACTGTTAAGAAACCATGAGCAGAACATCCAAGAAATATGGGATAACATCAAGAGACCAAATTTAAGAGTCATTGGGATACAGGAAGGGACAGAGTTTCAAACCAAAGGAATGAGCAATCTATTCAATGAAATAATACGAGAAAACTTCCCAGACTTGAAGAATGAGACAGAACCCCAAATCCTAGAAGCCTACAGGACGCCGAATGTGCAAAATCATAAGAGACCCACACCTAGACACATTATAATGAAGATGCCCAACATGCAGAATAAAGAGAGAATTTTAAAAGCTACAAGAGAAAGGAAGCAGATCACATTTAGGGGTAAGCCAATCAGGATAACAGGTGATCTTTCAACACAGACTCTGAAAGCTAGAAGATCCTGGAATAACATATTTCAAACACTGAAAGAAAATGGGTTCCAACCAAGAATTGTGTATCCAGCGAAATTAAGATTCAGGATGGAAGATGAAATTAAAACCTTCCACGATAAACAAAAGTTAAAAGAATTTGCAGCTAGAAAACCATCTCTTCAAAACATCCTTGGCAAAACATTACAGGAAGAGGAAATGGAAAATAACAATGAAAACCAACAGTGGGAGGTAGGACACTAAAGGGGGGAAAATAATCAAAGTGGAAAACAAATCATGTTTAGTAACATAAATAAACAAATATGGCTGGAAGAACAACCCATATCTCAATAATAACCCTAAATGTTAATGGCTTAAACTCACCAATCAAGAGACACAGGCTAGTAGAATGGATCACAAAACAAGACCCAACAATATGCTGCCTATAGGAGACGCATTTGATAGGAAAAGACATACATAGGCTGAAGGTGAAAGGTTGGGAAAAATCATATCACTCATATGGACTTCGGAAACAAGCAGGAGTATCCATACTCATATCAAATAAAATAGATTTCAAGCCAAAGTTAATCAAAAGGGATAAAGAGGGACACTACATACTGCTCAAGGGAACCATACACCAACAAGACATAACAATCATAAATATATATGCCCCAAACAATGGTGCAGCTATGTTCATCAAACAAACTCTTCTCAAGTTCAAGAGTCTAATAGACCACCATACAATAATCATGGGAGACTTCAACACACCTCTATCACCACTGGACAGATCTTCCAAACAAAAGTTGAACAAGGAAACTATAGAACTCAATAACACAATTAATAACCTAGACTTAATTGACATATATAGAATATACCACCCAACATCAAGCAGTTACACTTTTTTCTCAGCAGCACATGGATCCTTCTCAAAAATCGATCATATATTATGTCACAGGGAAACTCTTAGACAATATAAAGGAGTAGAGATAATACCATGCATCCTATCTGATCATAATGGAATGAAACTGAAAATCAACGATAAAAGAAGGAAGGAAAAAGAATACATCACTTGGAGAATGAACAATAGGTTACTGAATGATCAATGGGTTATAGAAGACATCAAGGAGGAAATTAAAAAATTCTTAGAGATTAATGAAAACACAGACACAACATATCGGAATCTATGGGACACATTGAAAGCAGTTCTAAGAGGAAAATTCATTGCTTGGAGTTCATTCCTTAAAAAAAGAAAAAAACAACAAATAAATGATCTCATACTTCATCTCAAAATCCTAGAAAAAGAAGAGCAAAACAACAGCAAAAGAAGTAGAAGGCAAGAAATAATTAAAATCAGAGCTGAAATCAATGAAATCGAAACAAAAGAAACAATTGAAAAAATTGACAAAACTAAAAGTTGGTTCTTTGAAAAAATAAACAAAATCGACAGACCCTTAGCCATGCTAGCGAAGAGAAGAAGAGAGAGAACTCAAATCACTAACATACGGGATGAAAGAGGCAATATCACAACAGACACTTCAGAAATACAGAAGATAATCAAAAATTATTTTGAATCCTTATACTCCAATAAATTAGAAGATAGTGAAGGCATAGATAAATTTCTTAAGTCATATGATCTGCCCAGATTGAGTCAGGAGGATATAGACAACCTAAACAGACCAATATCAATTGAAGAAATAGAAGAAACCATCAAAAGACTACCAACTAAGAAAAGCCCAGGACCGGATGGGTATACAGCAGAGTTTTACAAAACCTTTAAAGAGGA
Organism: Marmota flaviventris; assembly: GCF_047511675.1. Lineage (NCBI taxonomy): Eukaryota > Metazoa > Chordata > Mammalia > Rodentia > Sciuridae > Marmota > Marmota flaviventris. The sequence goes on from NC_092506.1 coordinate 27,610,568, forward strand.
ACTAATACCAATACTTTTCAAGCTACTTCGGGAAATAGAAAAAGAGGGAGAACTTCCAAATTCATTCTACGAGGCCAACATCACCCTGATACCTAAACCAGACAAAGACACTTCAAAGAAAGAAAACTACAGACCAATATCTCTAATGAACCTAGATGCAAAAATCCTCAATAAAATTCTGGCCACTCGGATACAAAAACATATCAAAAAAATTGTGCACCATGATCAAGTAGGATTCATCCCTGGGATGCAAGGCTGGTTCAATATACGGAAATCAATAAATGTTATTCACCACATCAATAGACTTAAAAATAAGAACCATATGATCATCTCGATAGATGCGGAAAAAGCATTAGACAAAGTACAGCATCCCTTTATGTTCAAAACTCTAGAAAAACTAGGGATAACAGGAACATACCTCAATATTGTAAAAGCAATCTATGCTAAGCCTCAGGCTAGCATCATTCTGAATGGAGAAAAATTGAAGGCATTCCCTCTAAAATCTGGAACAAGACAGGGATGCCCTCTCTCACCACTTCTGTTCAACAAAGTTCTCGAAACACTGGCCAGAGCAATTAGACAGACGAAAGAAATTAAAGGCATCAAAATAGGAAAAGAAGAACTTAAATTATCACTATTTGCAGATGACATGATTCTCTACCTAGCAGACCCAAAAGGGTCTACAAAGAAACTATTAGAGCTAATAAATGAATTCAGCAAAGTGGCAGGATATAAAATCAACACGCATAAATCAAAGGCATTCCTGTATATCAGCGACAAATCCTCTGAAATGGAAATGAGGACAACCACTCCATTCACAATATCTTCAAAAAAAATAAAATACTTGGGAATCAACCTAACAAAAGAGGTGAAAGACTCATACAATGAAAACTACAGAACCCTAAAGAGAGAAATAGAAGAAGATCTTAGAAGATGGAAAAATATACCCTGTTCCTGGATAGGCAGAACTAACATCATCAAAATGGCGATATTACCAAAAGTTCTCTATAGGTTTAATGCAATGCCAATCAAAATCCCAACGGCATTTCTTGTAGAAATAGAGAAAGCAATCATGAAATTCATATGGAAAAATAAAAGACCCAGAATAGCAAAAACAATGCTAAGCAGGAAGTGTGAATCAGGCGGTATAGCGATACCAGACTTCAAACTATACTACAGAGCAATAGTAACAAAAACAGCATGGTACTGGTACCAAAACAGGCGGGTGGACCAATGGTACAGAATAGAGGACACAGAAACCAATCCACAAAACTACAACTATCTTATATTTGATAAAGGGGCTAAAAGCATGCAATGGAGGAAGGATAGCATCTTCAACAAATGGTGCTGGGAAAACTGGAAATCCATATGCAACAAAATGAAACTGAATCCCTTTCTCTCGCCATGCACAAAAGTTAATTCAAAATGGATCAAGGAGCTTGATATCAAATCAGAGACACGCCGTCTGATAGAAGAAAAAGTTGGCTACGATCTACATACTGTGGGGTCGGGCTCCAAATTCCTCAATAGGACACCCATAGCACAAAAGTTAATAACTAGAATCAACAAATGGGACTTACTCAAACTAAAAAGTTTTTTCTCAGCAAAAGATACAATAAGAGAGGTAAATAGAGAGCCTACATCCTGGGAACAAATCTTTACTCCTCACACTTCAGATAGAGCCCTAATATCCAGAGTATACAAAGAACTCCAAAAATTAGACAATAAGAGAACAAACAACCCAATCAACAAATGGGCCAAGGACCTGAACAGACACTTCTCAGAGGAGGACATACAATCAATCAACAAGTACATGAAAAAATGCTCACCATCTCTAGCAGTCAGAGAAATGCAAATCAAAACCACCCTAAGATACCATCTCACTCCAGTTAGATTGGCAGCCATTATGAAGTCAAACAACAACAAGTGCTGGCGAGGATGTGGGGAAAAGGGTACACTTGTACATTGCTGGTGGGACTGCAAATTGGTGCAGCCAATTTGGAAAGCAGTATGGAGATTTCTTGGAAAGCTGGGAATGGAGCCACCATTTGACCCAGCTATTCCCCTTCTCGGTCTATTCCCTAAAGACCTAAAAAGAGCATGCTACAGGGACACTGCTACATCGATGTTCATAGCAGCACAATTCACAATAGCTAGACTGTGGAACCAACCTAGATGCCCTTCAATGGATGAATGGATAAAAAAAAAATGTGGCATTTATACACAATGGAGTATTACTCTGCATTAAAAAATGACAAAATCATAGAATTTACAGGGAAATGGATGGCATTAGAGCAGATTATGCTAAGTGAAGCTAGCCAATCCCTAAAAAACAAATGCCAAATGTCTTCTTTGATATAAGGAGAGTAACTAAGAACAGAGTAGGGACGAAGAGCATGAGAAGAAGATTAACATTAAACAGGGATGAGAGGTGGGAGGGAAAGGGAGAGAGAAGGGAAAATGCATGGAAATGGAAGGAGACCCTCAGAGTTATACAAAAGTACATACAAGAGGAAGTGAGGGGAAGGGGAAAAATAATACAAGGGGGACAAACGAATGTCAGTAGAGGGGGCAGAGAGAGAAGAGGGGAGGGGAGGGGAGGGGAGGGGGGATAGTAGAGGATAGGAAAGGCAGCAGAATACAACAGACACTAGTATGGCAATATGTAAATCAATGGATGTGTAACTGATGTGATTCTGCAATCTGTATATGGGGTAAAAATGGGAGCTCATAACCCACTTGAATCAAATTGTGAAATATGATATATCAAGAACTATGTAATGTTTTGAACAGCCAACAATAAAAAAAAAAAAAAGACTTGCAATCCTTCCATAGGAGCTTTTCAAAATGTTCATGATACTAAAATCACAAGGGATAAGAAATTAGCTCTTTCATTCAAATGTTGCATTAAAATCCTTCAGAGTTTTTTTTAAAGCATGAATGGTTCACAAAGAAGAAAAGAAGATGCATTCTAAACAACTGTTGCATTAGAAGTATCTGGGAGTCAGAGGCAAGTACTGATGGAAGGCTACTACAAAATGTGTAGAAATATCAAAACTGTAAGAAAGTGACAAGCAGAGATGTGAAAGGAGTGTCCGTCTCCCCAGATGACTGAAGCAGCATCTAACAACATGATAGGATTTCTCAGATTTCACAAAAGCAAATAAAGGTAGCATCAGACACATTTTAGTTGAGTTTTTCCTGTGTAGTTATGAGAAACTCTAAGGACAGGTTTCAGGAGTAGTCACTTGTTCTAAAAGGGAAGCACTTAGACAGAGGTCTAAAGTATTACCCATAAACCCAATGAATAAAAGAATATTCCTGGCACTTCTGTATTATAATGTGCTTATATTTTGCGGCATGATTTTATGATTTAAGTGGATATTTACAGACATCGTTTTTGTTACAAACATGCCAAGCAGAATAGTTACCCACATTTCACAAGTGAGGTTATTGAGGCTAAAAGAGTTTTGTGTCCTGAAATATTAAAATGTACCAAATAAGTATCAGAAGTAGATTTCTACATAAGTCTTCTTCTACATGCCAGTTCTTACCCTCTTTTTAACTTGATTTCCAGTTCCCAAGTAATTGATGCCACTGTCATGTTTATGATCATGACAGGTAAAGCCAATCCTTGATTGCATATTACAGATACTGTAGATAAATACTCAGGATGCAAAAGCAGTTCTTAAACAAAATACATAGTATTAGAAAAACAGTGGAATTTAATCATTTGCATTCCAAAATAAATGATGTATCTTATTGTAATTTATCTACACTGAATATTTTAATTAATATAGTAATTTAATTATATGTATTATTCACATATTTGGAAACAATAAACAAACATTTTTGAATGTTTATCTTGGTCTCCACCTATAGCTGTCATTACCAAGAGACTTAATCACCTACAGATCCTGGAAATGTATTCACTGGAAGACACTGTAATACCAGGCACATGCAGATAAAAGAATGTTCCAAATCCAAGAGCTGTTAATACAATTCTGTCAATATTTTGGAAAAGTATTTCTTTGTGTATATGTACAGAATCATATTTGAAGGTAAATTACTTCTTACCTGAACACATTTCATTTGAAATGAGCAAAGTTCCGGTGTTACCTCCCCTTTGCAGTACAACTCCCACGTGTTTTTATATAGAGGATTCATTTAACACTCAGCAAAAATAAGAGACAAACTTAAGCCTATCTAATTAAGAAAAGTGTCATCTTTTAGCACTCAAAAAATGTTGAGGTGTTTAAAATATCAAGATGTACTAGAGTGAACATTTTATTCACTATTTTTCAGGCTATACCCACATTTTTAATCTTCTGGTAAAAAAGCATAGAAAAGAATAACTGTTGGTTTGAGTGTTCCACAAGAATAAATCCAGGTTGTAAACATGTGGTCTGAGAATCTTGTTGCCATTTTCATTTTTTTTCCTTGTAGCACTATTTCCTTAAGAGAGTCTGTACAGCAGGGAACCGAGGGTGTCATTTCACTAGAGTCAGCAGCAAGTGGAATGATTCCAGCACAAGTCGGAAAAGAGATATCTGTGTCAACAACTTCATCAGGGGATGCTATTCACTCCTTCCACAATCCGTTGCTGAAATATGGACTCTCTGCTTTGCTGCATCATGGGAGAAAGTACTAGCAGACTATGATTCAAAGCAAGAAGTTGCATGGACTCACTGATACAAGGAACAGGAAAAAAATGTCTTTGTGGTTTTTTACAGGTCTGAATAGCAATCATTAGTTTACATCTGTCCATAAAAGCTACTTATATCAATAGGTATGTTACCTGCTTGTATCTATGTATTGGAGAAAAACAAATCAGCTATTGGTTTGGAAGTCAGATTTAGTCTCTTATGAATTTTTTTTTTAATGAAATTGGCCATTTTAATTTAAATATCTCAACTAGGAGTTCAATGTCTAGATTCTCTTCCAGTTCTACTCTACTGAGGCTCTACAGAAAGTTCTTATTTTACTTAATATCAAGCCCAACTTGTTGAATCCATTAGAAATTGGCAAGATATTCTGAATTCGACATTTAATTATACACTATTAGACTCTCAGGCTAAGTAATATCAAAACTTTTTGTGTTTAAATTATTACTAATTATAATAAAACACACAAAGCACAAACTATAGCATCTCATCCATGCGTAAGTGTTCCAGTTCAGTGAGGTACATTCTCAGGTTCATTCACACTGTGGTGAAACTAATATCTAGAGCATTTTCACCTTGCTGAATTGAAATTCTATATCATCAATAACTCCTCACTTCACCTTCCTGGTCACAACACTGGAATTCACCATTCTACTTTTTGTTTCTATGAATATTACTACTTTAGATTTCTCATGTAAATGAAAAAGACAAAATATTTGCCTTCTTGTGACTTGTTTATTTCACTCACCATTTGATCATAATCCTGCATTTTATATATAATTAAATGAATGAACAAAAATATCAGAACCCTGAATTTAGTGGCACACAATAACAACAGTGTATTACTGGCATTTTACCTTGAAAAACATGACTCATGAGTTCTGAAGCATTCTTTTCATTAGAAATGAGGCATGAAGAATATAGCAAGAGGAGAAGAATGAGCAAGAAGAGAGAAATTAGTCCAACGCTCAAAGGGAAAAAAATGTCAAAGAGTTTTGAAATCATGCTTTAAAACCACTATAAGTAATGTTGCAAATGATAGCAAGTATTCATTCTATTTTTTTTACATATACTGTTCTCTCCTAATTGTGTTGTATGATCTATAAAATATATAAACATGTGTCTTAATTTTGATAATGGGCATTAATGATACAGAAATTAAAAGACTTCACATTGAGTATTGCTGGATGGCAAAAGCTTTAAGAGGAGAGCAGAGATTTCCTAAGTGAGCATATTGAATTCAAGGCCGAGGACCCAGAATAGACTGACCTTTCTTTGATAGCCACAGATTATCATGTTGGTAGAAGGAAGGATCATAATATATCACATTAGTACAGAATGCATACAAACTAATGGAAGGTAATTGTGTCTTATTACAGAATGCCCAGGGACTGAGATATTAAACAAATATACAGGAACTTATGGCTTTGACTATATCTTCATTCACTTGTATCTCTAAAGTTCATAAGTTTAGAAAGGAATTGCACATTTTTATATTTAAAAAATAGGTTTAATCAATCCTTATTATTTAGATTTTTCAAGAAAACAAAATCTACATTGGTGAAAATCGTACAATTACTACAGAAACAGAAACATCATGGTATCGACAATAAAATAGACATGAAGACCAATGGAATAGAATAGTGCCAAAACTACATGTTGAAGAAAAGACAGCCTTTTAAACAAATGATGCCAGGAAATTTGGATATCCATATGTAGAAAAATGAAACTAGACCCCTATCTCTTCACCATGCACAAAAGTCACATCAAAGTGGATCAAAGACTTAGGAATTAGAACAGAAACTTCATAACTGCTAGAAGAAAGAAAGAGCAACCCTCCATCTTTTTGACAGTCACCAACTTCCTTAATGAGACAACTAAAGCTCAAGAAATAAAACCAAGTGTCAACAAGTCAAATACCATCTAATTAAAAAGCCTCTGCATAATAAACGAAATTATTAAGAATATGAAGAGAGAGCCTACAGAATAGGAGAACATTATTACCAGCTACTTATGTGAAAAGGGATTAATATGTAGAATATATAAAGAACTCAAAAACCTTAACATCAAACAAACAAACAAAAAACCTAAATAACCCACTGAATATATGGGACAAAGAACTAAACAGAAACTTCAAAAAAGAAGAAACACAATAGCCAACAAATATATAAAAATAATGAAAAATATTCCTAACAATCAGAGAAAGTCAAATAAAAACCACACAAAGATTTTATCTCACTCCAATCAAAATTACAATTATCAAAAATGTAAATAATTATACAAGCTGGCAAGGATGTGGGGGAAAAGATACATTGTTACTGGGACTGCAAATTACTGCTACAACTCTGGAAAGTAGTATGGAAATTCCTCAAAAACTAGGAATGGACCCACCATATGACCCAGATACTCCACTCCTTGGTAAATATCCAAAATAAAAAAATATACTAAAGTAACACAGGCACATCAATGTTTATAGAAACCAGCATAATTCACAATAGCCACACTATGAAACCAACTTAGGTGTCCATCAACAGACAAATGGATAAAAAGAATGTGAAATGTATACACAATGTAGTTTTAGTCAACCATAAAGAAGAACAACATTATATCATTTGCTGGTAAATGGATGGAAATGGAGACCATTATGTTAAGTGACATAAGCCAGACTCAGAAAGCCAAAGTTCAGGCGTTTTCTCTCAGATGCAGAAGCTATACCAAAATCTGGAAAACAAGAAGGAGTGTCATGGAAATCTCATTAAAAAAAGAAGCAGGGTCAGTGCAACAAAGTAAAGGATTCAGTGGGGAAATATGAGGGATCAGAAAAGAGAGGAATAGTGGAAGGAAATCTACTAAATTATTCCTGTGTACATATATAAATATACCATAGTGAATTGCACCATTATGTATATCTATTAAGCACTAATACACACACAGACACACACACACACACACACACACACACATATATATATATATACATATATATATATATATATATATATATATATATATATATATATATATATATATACAGAGAGACAGAGAGAGAAAGGGAAAGGGAACAAGGAAGGAAAGGGAACAAGGAAGGAAAGGGAAAAGTACTGGGGAGTAAAGTACAGCAAATTATATCCCAAGATTGTATAATTATGTCATAATGTGCCCCAATAGTATATATAACTATAATGCACTAATAAAAATTTTTAAATTAAACAAAATAGCACTGTTTGTGACATATAGTAATTTCAGCCAAATTAGGGGCCTTCCTAATAATGATTCTGCAACTGTTTATCTAAATAGGTAGGTTCATTATCCTTCTTTAGTATTTTTTCTAAAATATTTGCAAATAATTAAATTATTTTCTTTGTAAGTGGGTAATTGCTTTCACTATTGTTCTGATATGATTTAATTAAGACTTATTTATTCATAAATGATACACAAATAAAATAAGCCCATAGTCTCAAGTACTGATTCAATTTATAGATTAAAAATTTAGTTAGATGTATGTGTGTGTGTTTACACATACGTGTGTGAGTTTATATATACCATAGGGCTTTATCTATCACATCATAACACTTGATAAATTGTAAGGCATATTATGATTAATATGTGCTTGAATCCTCTTTAGCTATAACCTCAAGAAGGAATAAGGACATTTTCAAAGATAATCCTCTTCTCATGAAAGTATTTTTTAACTGTAAGTATATTGTCATGAGATTTCTAAGTGCTTTTCCTATCCAGAGTGCCTGTGATTAAAGGCAGATTCAAAATTAAAGAAGAAAAAAAATACACCAATAATCCATCATGCAATATGCAAATTTAAGATGCATTTAGGTCACAAGTATAAAAATAACTTGTGAGAGGATTTGATATTCAAAAGGAAGCATTAAAGATGTCAAAAATTATTTCTCATGTGAACCTTCTCAGAAAATACTGGAAAATATTTTCCACCAAAAATTTGAAAAAAGACAACCAAATATAGAAAAGGATGGATTGGTGTGCCCAAGAACAAAGACATCTGATACTATAGAGTACTAAAGTATTTCCTAGAATAGAAGCTAAAGAGAATCTCAATAGTGTAGCTCCATGAAAGTTGACATTTCTTGTTGGGGATGTTGGTGGGAGTTGAATTTATAACATAATATTCTGACAGAATTGACAGTGCTGAAAATCAATTCACATGCATTTAACAGAATTCTTACAGATTCACACAGAATTTATTTGGTATATTTTATTTAAGAAGATGTCATTTTTCCCCTTCCTTCCCTTTCTTCTTTCTTTCCTTTCCTTTACCCCTCATTTTAACTCTATCACTTATTCTCTTATTTATTTTTCTACATTTTGATTTTACTGTAACATAAATGATTTGTAAGTTCAAAACTAGTGGGAATTAACAACCAAACATCCATGCACCAACCTGATTAACAAAACAAATACATTTCAGTAGTTGTAAAATATTTCTGTAGAATTCTGGGGAAAAAAATACCTTCTAAAATGTATCATAATTTTAAGCCTATGTTGAGTCTCTATAAGGCTTTGAGAATGTCAGCAGCAATAATTTTATATACAGTGCTTTCTTTTTTGTATTTGTTTAATCATATTTTCTATTTAACAATGTAATTGAGAGAATTGTTTTATTATGGTATAAATAATACTTTTAGTTATATTGCTATTAGGCTCCTACAGTTACTGTGAGCATCATATCTCTCATTGTTTACTATGGCACTTCAGATACAGATGTAATTCTTGTAATATATTATTCATTTCTATAATTTTGATATAAATTCAATCTTGTTCATTTTATTCAAGTCCATCCTCCTTTTTCTGTGACACTTCCTATATTGATCCATTACCCAATTTTCTCAATTTCTGTGCCTTCATCTAGTGTGTGCTGTTTTGATTCACTTACAAAGCTACAACATCACTTTATATTATCTTTCACTTCATTTTGGTCATTAGGGTTTATATTTCTATCATCTCAAATCCAAGTTATATTATTTTGAATCAAGCACTCATCATTGTGTGTCCAATTATATTTTTTCCTTTATTTCCTGTTGTCTTGAATTTGATTACCCTTGTTACTCATTTCCCATCTGTTTATATTGCTTTCAATTTGATTATCTAAGGCTCTGGCTCTTGTAATATTACTTTACAGTATAGTTTTTTTTCCTGATTTCATTTACTTGATTTTCATTCAGTTCTCATTTATATGAATACCTGTCTTGTTCTTCTTCTTCCTCCTCCTTCTCCTCCTCCTCCTCCTCCTCTTCCTCCTCCTCCTCCTCATCCTCCTCATCCTCCTCCTTTTTCCTTTTTCCCATCTTTGTCTTCATCTTCCTCTACTTCTCTCTATTTCTCTTTCTCTCTCTCCCCCACTCCACCAACAACATGTGTATGCATGTACACTATTCAAAAAAACAATTGCTTAACTTTATTGTATGCATTCTGATCTTTATTGATCATTTCTATGGCTGATAGAATGTTTTCAATGATATACTTTTAACTTCACTGACTTTTTCACTATGCTTTGAGTGAATTATTCTTGTTAAATAATGCAACACTATTTAGTCAGAAATTACATTGTTAAAGAATTTGTATACTCTTTCTATTCAATTTTGTGAGTTGACATTTTTACTCTATTCACTCTATCATGTTCTGCTTGAACAAGTGCACTTGGCTTAATATCATTACAGTTAATTGCTGGTGCAGATATTTTTCTACTTTCAGTTTAATTTTCAATTTTACCTTTACATGTTTCAAAGGAAATCTAATAATACTCTTAAATTCCATTTGAAATTTCTCAATTTAAAAGCCAGGCATGGTGGCATATGTGTAATCCTAGCCATCTGGCAGGCTGATAAAAGATGATCACAACTTTGATGCCTGCCTGGGCAACATAGCAAGACCCCATCTAAAAATGATCATCATAAAATAATACTTCAATTTAAATGATGTAAGTAAAATGATAATGATGTAAGTAAAATGATAATAGTCTTTTATTTTATTGTTCAAATAGGCAAGGTGCAGCGGTGTACACTTGCAAATCCGGCAACTCAGAGGGCTGAAAGGGAGAATTGCACGTTGAAGGACAATCTTGGCAATTTAGCCAGACCCTGGCTAAAACTAAAAAATTAGAAGGGATAGGCATGTAGCTTAGTGAAGTTTACCACTGGGTTCAATTTTCAGTGTGTACATGTATGTGTGTGTGAGTGTGTATGTACACCCAATCATATATTTTTTCAGGTTATGAAACTTTAATCACAGCTGAGTTTCATAACAGTTATTTGACTTAAACATTGTACCTCAGAAATCAGGGCAAATATTAAATTTTGGTAATTATCAAAACTATAAGCATGAATTCTTACAGAAAAATTAGTTGGAGATTTAAGTGGCTCATGCTGTTTGTTATAGACTTCTTCAAATTTCTATTCTTATTTAGAATAGTTTTCCTCATGCTCACAGAATATTTATACTGCACTCATTAATGTCATGGTTGACATTATTTCACACAAATACCAACCCATTCATGTCAGAGAGACTATGATCAACATAACTTTATTTGACAAAGAAAATATACTTTAAAATCTCCAAGATAGGAATAGAAGAGAGATCAGTCGAGTACCCAAAGGGGATAGAAGAAGAGGGATAGGAATGGGAAAAGGGGGAAATCAAAGAATAAAATTGACCAAATTATGCTACGTACATATACAAATATACCACAGTGAATTTCACCTCTATGAATCTATAAAATGCTGTATATATATATTTATATTTATGGAATACCAGTAGAGAAAGGAGAACAGGGAGAGAGACAAAGTAAGTACTGGGTCATGAAGTTGAGAAAATTATATTACATACATGTATCATTATGTCAAAATGAACCACAATATATATATATATATATATATATATATATATATATATATATATATCCAGCTTTTATATATATATATATATATATATATATATATATATATATCCAGCTTTTATATATATATATATATATATATATATATATATATATATATATATATATATATAATATATAAAACACAATAATTTAAACATTTTAAAAATATAAGACGTAGCCATTAGTGACAATAGTACTTGCATTAGGATACACTTATTAAACTTAAAAGTTGAATTTTTATGGTACTTAATTTTAAATTATTTTTTCAAATTTAAAATTTTAAATTATTTTAAAATAATGTTAATGATTTTTAATCATTTTTTTAATAATTTTAAATAATATAAAAATATACATGTGGTAGTAGACATTATAGTAAACTATACTAAACTAATTCACTTTCTTTTATAACATTTCAGATCTTAAATAGCACTTTTCAGTATATATCTTAGTCATAACCATCTAAGGATCAAATTACAGCAAAGCAAATCACATGCCATGTAAATTTTCAAGAGAAATGTGAAAATAAAATAATTAAAATGCCTAGAGATATGCTTCGGAGTTTGGAAAGGATTGTTTGCTTTCTTTTAAATCAATAAATGAGAATATTTATTTTGCTATTATTGCTTTACTACAAGGTAGAACATTTTCCATGGGATAATAAAACTGGAAGGAGACAAAAACAAGTTGTAGCCCTGAAGGTATCAACAGTGTCAGTCATTGTTTTATTTCTGGACTGAATTGATAGTAGGCTAAGGGAAAATAAAAAGGGTCAAGGAAAAAGGGGGCATTTCAGAAAATAGACATAATAGCTTCAATTTATTTTCATTGATAAGTTACCATCACCAAAAAGTGAACAGAAGAGAATTTTGTACTAAGTTGCAGCTGAATTGTAAAAAATTAACTAATTGAATACTGATTTTTTTCCAATTTTCATAATATGTATGTGACATGGAAAGATCTATTTCTAAGTAGAAATGTAGAAAAAGGTGAAGTATAATTCAAGTTCTCAAAGGAAGCTAATACATTTTATGTTTTTATAATCAGTATGAGATGAATTTTACTCCAAATCTTGATTGCAATATGATTCCCAGAAATGCAAGATAAATTTTACTCCAAATCTTGATCACAATATGATTCCTAGAAATGCAAGATAAATTCTACCATAAAAGAGATATATTACAGTTGTGTGCTCAATGTACTACAGAAAATTTGGTAATAGTCTCACATAGGAAAAAATCCAACATCCTCACTTAATAATTAGGCAAAATATGATGTTATCAACCAACCCTTTTTATTGGTTCTATGTGGTGACTAAAAACACCTGAGAAAAATATAGGACTTCAAAAGGGTAAGGACAGATTTCTACTGTCAGCTACAACATGCAAAGAAATCATTGTTCCCATTCACATAAGTATAAGATGAAAACCTTGAATACCAATGACTTTTCTTGGTGCCATCAGAGAACTACAGCTGCAGGTCAAACTGCCATTCTGAAACCTGAAGCAACTGTTACATGAAGAGTCACAGCCAAGATCAGCCTAAATGACGAAGAAATTGAGGGAGCCATAAAGTGGCAGTCTACTTATGTAGTAACCAAACAAATTGCTGAAGGCTGAATGTGGAATAGCATGACATTCAGAAACTTCTAAGGCCACACTATTAGAAGATTCTCATCCTTCCACAAGTTTACGTATAGGAATATTACCAAGTTTTCCATGCGCAGGTTAAAGAATGATTGATTACCTTATGGCTTAGAAGGGGAAGACAAGATGGAATTTTGTGAAATATGCCCATAGCATTCTCTTTAGCAAAGTCCTGCTGTCCAGGGTAAACATCTTCATCAGAGTCTCATTCCAGCTGGGAAAAGGGCATTGCTCTCACTCATCCTTTTCATAAAAGCAGGCGATAAAGAGCTATACCATTAAAGAGAGTTTTGAAGTCACAAGCACAAGCCACAAACAAGGCCCACTAAAACAAATATATAATGATAATCTCATAGTTCCCTTTTCCCTTCTATATGTAACACCACTCAATCAGGGTTTCAGTACATTAACAGGGAATCAATAACTCAAAGAGCTGCAAGACCCAGATGGCCTCTCTGGAGAAGGATGTGGAAAAACTCAAAATTAAGAGCAGAAACAAGAACCAAGGAAACTAAAAGAATTTAAACACTCTGGAATCTGTACATAGAAGACACATTTGACACAACTCCTCATCAGATTAACATAAGTCCTCAAACTAAAGTCCTATTTAATCTCATTTCCCATCCCTGATATAATATGTTCAGATTAAAATAAAAAAGGCAAATGCATGGTCATATGGCAAGACAGACATTGTCTGAAGAGAAAAGCAAGACTTAGAGTCAAACTCAGATATGATACAGTTTTGGAATCATCTGACTGGATATTTAAAGTGACTGTAGTTAATATATTAAGGGCTCAATGGACAACATGCAGTACCAGATGTGTAATGCAAGCAGAGATGTGAAAACCCAAAAGATTGGCAAAGTTCTAGCATGTCTGCTTGCAAAACTTTTAAAACTAAATTACTTGTGAAGACTTGCATGATGGTGTCTGAAGAATAGGATGAATTATGTTGATAATGACTTAATTGACACTATTTTAATATTATATTACAGCTCCTAATGCAAGTGTATCTTACTTCATTAGGTCTTAACCACAGATCTGGGGAGCACAAAGCCAGGAGCTGCTGTTACTGTCAATGCACACAGTCGTATTACAAGCTTTGTGGGTCTACTTAGAGCTAAATTATGTGGCAGAAACAAATGGCATGCAAACTTAACAGGTTCCATCAGCACAGGTTCAACTTCCCCTTAAATTACAGGTTTATCAAGTGTTTAGCTTTGTCTCTTTATTCTAAGACACTAGCTGAAAGAACACCCAGGACATTGTTTATTTCCTGACTGAAAAACAAATGCATTGACAGAAGCTTATGATGATTCTTGAAGCTCCTTCTGAGAAACAATATGTGTCATTTCCTCTCATCATGCATTGGAAAAATAAAGTCAAGTGGTACAGACTTCTGTCATTGTAGAGAAACACCAAGAGCAAGGGTTGCAGTTAAGACAGTCATACAATCTACCACAGATATTGGGGTTTATCAGAGAGGAGAGAAACACTGTGCCTCTCCTGCACTCCAGTTTTACTAAGGTCCCAGAGAAGTTTACACAGTGTCCTGCTCAAATCCCCCTCTTGACTTTTGACTGAGGATGACATCAGACTTTCAAGTCTCCACTGTCATGACAACTCTAAGCCACATTGGCCCATGTGCTGAATGGTTCAGATTGGATTCTTAACCATAAATTCTTAGAGACTTTATGGTTAGTAGAAATTATTCTTATCTTCCTGAGTTTTAGATCTGGTTTGTAAAAATTGTCACAAATCTCCCCCTTCAGGGTAACTTGGATTTCTCTTATCAACATTTCAGGCCTGAAATGTTGTTTGCTTAGGAATTGGACACATCCTGTCCCACTTAAGTTAGGCAAAGCTGTAACTAAATTGCTTCTTAGGAAAGAAGACATGTAGGGGTCAACAGAGTGAACCAATTTTATAGAATTATGTACTTGACCCTGTGTTCCCACTGTTCATATCTGTCTGTCCCATAACATTTGTAAGCTTGTAAATGCATGATAAATAGTCCCAAAATAGGAAGAAAGATCAGTATAATGGGGAGAATAGAGACAGATGAAACGATTATGAGATACTTTAATAGAACTTTCTCAATAATTGATAGAAGATAGGTCAGAAAGTAATCACCCAAATTGGAAACAATATATGAAGGAAAGAAAATTGCAGAGTAACATGCAAAGCTGGATTTTAAAAAAAATATATGGCTTGGAAAATAGCTTTTGCATATGGGGAAAAATAGAAAATTGTATTATTTCTTTATGCCACAATATTTCAGTTAAGTTCAAATCCAAACGTGAATGGAGAACCTTAAAACCTTTGAAAACTTACTGAAGACTACCTTCATGTTCTTGTGCAGAAACTGAATTCTTCAGTTTCAAGGACAAAAAGGGCAGGTTGATTAATTGAACCATATAAAAATTAAGAAATTCTCTTTTGTTAAATTTTTGAAAAAGATGAATCATAAAGTGAAAAGAATATTTTCAACACATATAACTAAGTGACAATTAAAATATACAGAAGTTAATATGATTCAGGGAAAAAAAAGAACTCAACAGGAAAAAATGAGTAAAAAGCTTTAATAAGCACTTCACACTAAAGAAAATCTAAGAGATCTATAAAGACATTAAAAGATATGCTGATATATTAGTATCCAGGTGTATACAAAGTAGTCAAAATAAGATAATATCAATCAGTCAATAGTTTACCAAAATAAAATTTTAAAAAAGCCATAACTATCAGTTCCTGTGGGATTACAGATCAATCTGAATTTTATCTCTTAGGGATGTTCCACTATTGAAAATACTAAGGCAACATCTTACAAAGTTAAGTATGCCTCTCAATTATAGGTGTGAATATTAGGGACATTGTGGAGCTTTACATCACTATAAATGGACAATGTGTCTGCTATTGTTTGGATGTGTATAACGTTCTCCAAAAGTTCTTGTTTTAAAGGGCTGGTCCTCCAAATGGCACTTAAGAAGTGGGGCCTTATCAGATGTCCTCAGATCTTTGGGGGCTATGCCCTTGGAGGGCATTGTAGGAGCCTTGACATATCCCCCCGCCCCTCCCCTTTCTCTCTCCCCCCTTCGTGGCTTGAAATTTAAGCACTCACTTTGACATGTGCTTCTGCCACAACGTGTCCCCTGTCATAATACCATTAGGAACCTCTAGAACTATGAAGGCAAAAAAGAAAGAAATTTAAAAAAGAAGAAAAGAAAAAAAGTGCCTTTATAAGTAGTTTGTGTTTGGGAACTAAAATGTGTTCAGAACATGAAATTTCACAGGACAACATGGATTAATCCTATAAGTGTACTACTAAGTGAAATAATCAAGCATGATTTTTCAAATTGTAAAACTTAAAAGCAGGTAATATTAAATAATGTAATTTTAGCAATACTGTTGTTACTTAAGTTAGTATAATGGTAACTTACTTTAGAAGAGAGCAATTAATTTGGAAGAGGTAAATAGAAGAGTTGAAAGATATTGCTATTATTCTACTATAAGCCAGACTAATTTTTCTGGGTGTTTATAATAGCTTCTTAAGCTATGCTCATGGATTTAACACATTTTTTGATATTTTTGAAATATTTTTACAATAAAAATGAAGTTCCAAGCACTATGCCTTAATTTAAATTATAAAAAAGAATAATTAGCTATTCTATGCACATTATAAGAGACATTAGGAAAGATCACAGATACAGAACTAAATCAAACAACTTTCAAACTGTTTTTCCATGTAACTGTGGACTTTAGAGACATTGATAAAATAGACACAGGATTGTTTTCAAGAATAAATCAGAGGGAGGGGATGTAGCTAAGTGGTAATGCTTCCCTAGCATGATGAGGCTCTGCATTCAGGCCCCAAGACCACACACCTTCCACACCCCCTGTTGATCAAGAGATTCCCATCTCTCACTTAAAAGAATAAATTAGATAATCCAAAATGTTTGGTTTGGATTTGGGAGATGGTAGATTAAAGGAAAAGTGGATTTCCTAGTAGTTTCTTATGATCAGATTTGAGGACTGGCAAGACTGCTCCTCCTCGGCAGGGTAGGTAAGTAAGGGAACTCACTGAAATTCAATATCGGACAAAATAAGGATCCATGAAATACAGGAACTCAGAAACTTAATATAATGTAAGAAATAATTACTGAGAGATGCAGCAGGTTGGCTTCTGATACCCAGGCAGACACAGCTCCTGAGGAGAAGGAGTTCAGGGGATGGGGGAGAGAGAAAGAGAGAGAGACAGACAGACAGATTGACATGGGGGGGTAGGGTGGGGGAGGGAGGGAGGGAGGTGACTAGGAAGATCCCCTGGAATAGAGAGGGAAGCTGATCCTAGTGAACCCATAGTCTTTTGGGGGAAGTTCTTAACTAAAATGCAACCAAAATCAATTAGTCAATAGGTGGATAGTTTAGCAAAAAACAGGGCCCCCAATATGGGAATCATTTATAGGCACTGTGTGGGTATGATTAGAGGCAGGCTATCATAAACTCATAAGAAAAGTTGGCAGCTGACCCCAGAAGTCACCTACTATTAGCCCTGGAGTCTGCCTAGACCAATGTTACAGTAATAGGCACAAAGAAAATAGTGCCTAGGGAGTAAAGGCTAAGAATACCAAGGAAAGAGACCTCCCTTTGTTGCTGGCATCACAGCCATCCATAAGCGATGGGCATCTCCTCACCAACAGGGGGGTGAATCAAATCTCCAATACCTGTTAGCCAGGATCAAATTACAAGTACTGGAACTTTCATTTTAGAATTTTGCACCACCCCTGCTGTAAGAATACACAGTTTCTCATTCTTCACAAGTCTAACCCACTCTATAATATACTATAGAAGGAAAACTGGGAGATACTACAACCAGCTTTGGCTACTAACAACATTTTAACAAACCATTATAACCCTGAATATAAAGGGTCTCAATGCCACCAACAAAATACTTGGATTAGCAGAATGGATTAGAAAACAAGATCCAATTTCTCCAATGAGGAGACTCATCTCATAGGCACAGAAACCCATAGGCTGAAAGTAAGAGGATGGAAAAAATATCCAAGCAAATGGAGTTCAAAAATATGCTGGAGTAGTGAGTCTTACATCTAATACAAAATAAATTTCAAACAAAAATTAAACAGAAGAAACAAACAAGCAAAAAAAAAATACCCCTACATACTGGTAAAGGGACAAATTGAATGAGAAGATATGATAGGAAATATATATGCTCCAAAGGTTATTGCTACTAATTAAAAAACAAACAAACAAACAAACAAAAACTTGACATTAAATCCTAGATAGACCCCACACAATAATACTGGTTATTTCAACATGCCCTTTTCACCAATAGACATTTCATTCAAAGATTAAAAGCAATAAAGATATCTCTGACCTAAAGAATGCTCAAATGAACCTGATAGACAGCTATAGAATATTTCATTCCAAAACAGTTGAATTTACTTTCTTCTCAATAGCTCATGGAACTATTTAGGAAATAGACCATATTATAGAGACAGCAGAATAGGAGAACTCTGTTGCCAGTTACTCCTTTGACAGGGGATTAATATCTAGAATATATGAAGAACTCATAAAGCTTAACACCAACCCAACCAACCAACAACCAACCCAATGAACAAATGGGAAAAGGACTGTAAAAACTTCCCAGAAGAAGAAACACAAATGGCCAAGATATATATAAAAATAATATTCAACATATCTAGCCCTCAAGAAAACACAGTTCAAAACAACACTAGGATTATATCTTAATCCAGTCAGAATGGCAATTATCAAGAATACAAACAATAATAAATGATGGCAAGGATGTGGTGGAAAAGGTACAATCATACATTGTTGATGGGACTGTAAGTTACTGTAATACCTCTGGAGAATTGTATGGAGACTACTCAAAAACCTAGGAATAAAACTACCATACATACCAGGTACCCCACTCCTTGGTATCTATCCAAAAGAACAAAAATAAGCATACTATGGCAATACAGCCACATCAAATTTATAACAGCACAAGCCACAATAGCCACATTATGAAAACAGCCCAGGTACTTGTCAATACATGAGTGGATCAAAAAAAATATTGGTATGTCTACACAATGGAATTATACTCAGCCACAAAGAAGAATGGACTTAAGGCATTTGCTGGTAAATGGATAGAAATAATGAACCTATGGAAAGCAATAAAAAATATCAAGGGTCAAATTTTCTCTCATGTAAGAAGAAATATAAGGGGAAAAGGGGAGAATCGGATATCATAAGATATAAGGAAGATCAATGAAGTAGGAGGAAGGCATTTGGGAGCAGGGAAGAGGAACGGAAAAGGGGAGGAAATGTGGAGTGAATTTAATAAAATCATGTTTTGTGCATGTACAAATACGCTACAGTGAATTCTACCATTAGTATTTCTATGAAGCACCAAAAATAAATAAAGAAATAAATGAGCACAAGGAAGATCATTAGAGTAGAAGAAGAATAAGGGGAGTGAGGATCCTTCTCATCATTTTCAACTTGATGCTTAACTCCAGTGCATGCTGTTTCCTGGACGTTCTCTAAACATATTCCATCTTTCCTTAGTGCCGTTCCTTATGTTTAGGCTTTTATATTTTCTAACTAAAATTACTTTTATGACTTTAATTTCGTTGTTCTTTGTTCAGGTTTAATCTTTTCATTCTTTTTGTATAGCTGTAACTTACAGATTTACAGTGACTATTCCCAACATGGCTCACTGACTCTCCTTCAGCTTGTCTAATGACTGCTGGTCACCTAATTGATAAAATACAATTTCTGTTCATTTTTGTAAAAACAAAACCATGTATTCATCTGCTATCCTTTCATTCACATATCCATATACCCATCCATCTAGTAAAGATGGCTCATGCTGTCTTTATTATATTTTGACAATGCAACTAAAAAGTCTGTAACAAACTAATGAAGGATGCTTTTCATTGGTCTATAATATTATTACTTAAATATTATAAATGTTCTTTTCTTTCTTATCACTTTTCCCTCCAGAACCTTAAAATATGAATACTTTTTGTCTCCATAGGGCTTTCCTACTGCTAAACACATTTTCAAAAATGAGTTAGTTCGTATCTCACATTCTATAGTAGTTTGCTATGATGGCCTCAAAGTTAGCCACAATACCTCCAATATTCCTTTAGATGATTATATCGATAAATTCATTTCATTTTCACGTTTGGGAATAGAAAGTGCCTATTTTAGTCAACTTTTTCACTGTTGTAGTGAAAAGGCCTAATATAACAATTTTGGAAGAGGAAAATTACTTGTCACCGTTTCAGAGGTTTCAGTCCACTGACAGCCAATTCCATTACTTTGGGCCCAAGGCCAGGAAGAGCATCAAAATGGAAGGGTGTGGAGAAGAAAATGGCTCAGGACATGGCCACCAGGAATCAGAGAAAGAGACTCTTATCACCAAGAACAAAAAACATATCCCAATAGCACATCCCAGTAACTAGTTTCCTCTGGCCACACCCTACCTGCCTACAGTTATCACTTAGTTAATGCCTATGAGAGAATCATCATACTCATCAGGTTCAGACTCTCATAATTCAATCATGTCAACTCTAAACTTTTTTTTTATAGTCTTATCCATGCATGAGCTTTTGGAGGACTCTTCATATCTAACTCATAATTCAAACAAACACATATTCATTTCACCAGCAACATAAAGAGCCAGGATATCCGATTCATTCAGTACAGTGTATGTAGCATAATGACTAAAAGTTTATCCTAGACTAATCAAATTACATGTGATACTTTGCATATTTATAAGGTGAAAGAACATGCTTAATACTTTCAATGATTATTGTTAAATTTTAATTTATTTTCCTTAACTTACTAGAGTATACTCTTGCCTTGTGAATGCTTACTGTCAAGTCCCATATTTTTTTTTATAACTCTCTCTTTTGAGGGTTGTGCAGGTTACTCTGTTTCTTGTAAAATCTGGTACATTTTGGAAACACAACAAACATAGAAATATTTTATATATATATATATATATATATATATATATATATATATATATATATATATATATATATCAAGCCATAGTCTCTGTTATTTTTCTTTATCTCCTCATGACACCTTTATAAGCAAGAATTTCAAGGGAAATAATTTCACATAATCAATGACAGTTGATCTTACACGCTTACACTCTATAAAAGTTTCTATTTTCCCTGTCTGTGAAATTTTATGAAATACCAAATGTATTTAGAAAAGTAATTTGAAGTAACATTCTGGTGTAAATATGGAAAGTACTAAAATCTTTAATTGTATTTCAGGTAATAGTAGATCAACCTCAGCTTGCAGCCCAGGCACCTGAGAGATTGAAACATTTGTATATAGAAAATGTTCAGATTTGTATATACTCCCATTATTATCTTTATTTAAAATGCCCTTGTATTACTGTATCAAGAAAAGACTAAACCTCAATTATGATTTTATCAAATGCACACTTTCATATCCTAAATATAACCATCAATATTACATTATCTAATTTGTAAACCCTGTGCTGTGGATTATCTTTACCAATGAGCAAAGAACTCTAAATAGAGTCCCTTTGTCACCTGCTGATGAAAATTCAGGGTGGGTCAGATTGGATAAAATTATTATTTTTTTCTACCAGTGACATTTTCTTATAAGTACATATAAAGGCGAGTATTAGAAGAGCAGACTTTAAAAATATTTTCTATATTGGGATGCTATTTTTATGTAAGAATTTTGATTTATTAATACTCTGCAGCAGCAAGTGGATTTCACCCAGATTCTTAGTGTCATTTTTAAAAAGTTCTATTTAGAAAATTGACATGAGAAATAAAATATTGCTATCCTAACTATAGTATTGTTGTCAAGTGCAATGTTATTTTAACATCATATTTGGACACAAAAAACAGATGGTTTGTCTTTCCCTCACCTGCATCTGATGATGAAAACATTGGATCCTTTAGATACCTTGTATTGAGATTCTGGAGAGAAAGATGAGCAATGCAACCTACTTTACATTCACTCTCCACCTGAAGCATATTTACTTTCCCTTTGAATGAAGCGAGGCCTCATTTCCTCATTTCATCTTAATGATTATGAACTTTTTACAAAACCAAATTTTCCACTGATTATAATTTGATGAAGAAAATGTCACAAAAATTAAATCAAATCAAAATGGCATTCCTTAGGAAAATTGTACATATACATAAGCTTGGCATAATCCCACACCCATGTCACACCTGCTAGGTTGCTAAGTCAAGTCTTCTGGAATGGGTAGGGTGAAGATCACCCATTCTTTATGTCTTTTCAGATGCTTACAAAAGCATTTGTTACTATCAAATCTATGAATGTGCATGCTTTGGTTGTGGATAAGCTATTGCACAACTACTCACCATAGTTATAAATCAGCCATGCCTTAGAATATCATGTCTTTTTGCCACATGGAAGGTTAGCAGAAAAGAAAAGCACTCTCACTAATGTTACTGATTTCTTTTGGAAATCTGTTCCTTTGATGTATTTAAAAAAAAGAAAACTATGGTTCTACTAATGCTTGTGAGAAAAAGAATTAACTGTTAGCATAACTGCATTTGATTATTCCAACTATTTCTCTTAATTTGATTTGTTGTGAATGTCCCAGTTTTTGGATAAGCACTTGTTTTACAAGTCAACCTCAGCATCTTAGAAAAGAAAGAAAGAAAAAAAAAATAGATTATTGGACTCAGTAAGGCAAGAATGAGCATATGAAATGTAAACTCTCCCAGTTCAGAACATAGATATTACTCAACTCATTTAAATGCACGTAACTTCTTATTTCCTTCTGTAAGGAATAATGCTTAAACTTTATAAATACTATTGTGGCAAACAATTCAGTAGCATTATGTTAGTTGGATTCACATGTTTTACTCTATATTAATACCCAGAATTAGTCTTCTCATTTGCTCTCATTTCCTTTCTCCAAAAAAAAAATAGCTGTAGAAATTAAAAGTAATTTTTATTCAAGTGTTTATGTATTCTTTATCCTCCCTACTACAATATTTTAATTGACTGATTTAAAAGCCCTCTAGAGTGAAAAACTACAATTAGCAATGCACCTTTTCTCATCAGATACAATCCATATGGAGTTTCACTACATGGTTGTTTTATATCCACATGGTTAGAAAATGCTTTTAAGTACCTTATTTCACTAGTTATATTGTGCATGTGTTTATATATGATAAAAGCTTAATAAATTGTAGGGTAACTCATTAATTCTTTTCCCATCACATTTCAAGAGGCTGTCCTACTTCATACGTGGAAACATTTATTCACTGTTTCATCTCTAAATGACCTTTCTATTATCCACACCAAAATTATTCTTGCATATTTTTAAAATCTTTTTTTTTGACTTGAAAGTTCTCCTCCTGCTATGCAGAACAAAGGCTGCTATCAGAAAATTTTTCTAATCAACTTCAGTTGACAATGAATTTGTTTTCCCTTCACAGTAAGTCTAGGCTTCTGAAAACATTATTTTTTATATTTTTATAATAGCACAATACTCAAAAGAGGGCTAATAAGTAAATATAGGTGGAATTGTTAGAAATTAAAGAACTTGTTAAAAAAATAACTTAAAATAGTACCAATATTTCCCATTCATGTCACAGAAAATTAGATGTTGAATTTACAGAGACTGAAAAGTTTTACTTACCCACATAGAAACTTAAATGCAACTTTTTCCCTTATTTCAACAGCCAGTCTGTTTTCTGAATACTTATGACCTTGAAATATAGCTTTCTATTTTTAATAGGACAGGTAATTAAATCTGCTTCAAATGTGGTTTTGCAGTGTAGGACAAAGTGTTAAAGTCAGGAGAAAAAATCCTTCCTTGCACCTTAAGCACTTTCTTTTAAGCCAATTAGCCAAAACATGTTTTTCTCTATTTGCTTAATATTTTAATGAATATTAAGCAATCAACTTGCACTGAGAGCAGAACACAGGTAAAGGTGAGTTACCTGCCTCTGCACTAATGAGATACTTGTTCAGGATCAGGCAGAGTGCAAAGGCTTGATAGCTACAAAAGCAAAGTACAGATGAGGGAGAGATAGAGATCATTTCCTAATTAGCAAGGACATTCTGGCTAATATTTTTAGTTAGTTCTGAATCTTTTCCTCCAACTTCGTACTCCGCCTACAACCAACTTATTACATTCCACATGTAATGAGCCAACTCTTTCTTCTTTAGTTCCTACCTTCTCATATCTGTCTCCCTTTATCTTTTCCTTCAATGAAGATCACCTAAGGAGCCAGCCAGTATTTGCATTTTGAAGGACCAATGGAATTCTTGATCACTAATGGTGATAAATATTCAAAGAGTAAGTGCTTTTCTTTTCAAAACCTGAAGTCCCCCTCACTAATCCAAAGATTTCTGTCCCTTGTCCAGGTGTTTTCTCTCACTCTTTTTGCCATCCCATTCCTCCCTGTCTGCCATTCTCTTTCCTCCCCTCCTTTTCTCCCTTTCCTCCTTCCTCTCTTCCTTCCTTTATTAAGTATTTCTATTTCCATTCCCCTCTCTCTCCTCCTTTTCTTTCCTATTTTTTTTCTATTCCATATGATGAAGAAAGACTTGGGGATACATTTTCAGTAAAAATATGGTTGAAAAATAAATCACAACTATATTTAAGGGTGGAAAAAGCAACTTATTTCCACATGAAATAGGAAAATTATTTCGCGGATAGTAATAGTTATAAGTGAAATAGTCTTAGGTATAAGAGAATGACATAATCACCACAAAACAATATTTCCCCAAATTTCAAATGAAAGATGGACACACAATGGAATGGTTAAACATTTTAATTTTTGTGAACCAAAATAATAACAACTTTTGCTAAAAATTTCAATTCATCAGGTAAGTTATGTTTCCTTAAGCCATTTTTAAATGTTCGTTTTTGGTTTTTGAACAGTACTTAGTGTTTTGAGTAGCAAATATACTACCCTCTTTCCCTAGGAGTTAAACCTATCAATAATCTATCATAAGAGATCATTCATTTGATAGTGAGCTATCTCTCTGTCTTGTCTTTTTGTTCTGTGTATATAAATATCATTTTAAACCATGTTTTTCTCTATCTAGCTTTCTTTATGTTTTACCTGTTGTAGGATGATCTTGCTTTCTGTTATGTTAGATACTATCCAAATATTTACTGTATTTTCCCCTCTTTCTTTACCTAAATTTATGTGTAACTCATCAATATTATCAGATTAATTCTCAATAGAATGTACATTTACAAATTTTGAAATATGTATTAAAGAACAATATTTTTTCTATTTAAAATGTTTGTACACTCGTACATTCATATCATAAGATTCCCAAATACTTCTGGGAAAATTAAATTTTATAAATCTTTACAAATAATCCCTCTAATGAATTAAAATTTTAGTAAACAGGTAAATGTCTATAAGATGGACTTTGACTGGAAGTAGAAAATATTTTTTATCTGGTTCTTATTTATTAGAAATCTTCTCAGGAGAGCTCTTCCTCTCTCATATTTCCCTGTAATATTGAAAAGTGAGAGAAACCCTACAAATGAGAGCAGTTTATATACATACATCCCTACAAGCACATACACTGTTGGAAGTGATACTGATGACAATTTGCAAAAAAAAAAAAAAAAAAAAAAAAAACTATAATAAAATTCATGTTACAGTTGTTCCATGCAAAAATCATCATCTTTGTTGGCATTTATTTTTTCACCAAAAATACCTATTCTATTAGTAACATCTGTCAGAATGAACTCAAAAACATTTCTTGCCTTTCCATCATTCTCCATTAGTGTTGAAGACACTCCTTTCCCTCATATGGATTGTTTTATCACCTTCCCAGTGATATTTAAGTCTACCTTCTTTTTAAATTCAAATTCATTTATATCATAGATTTTAAATTAAGGGCAATTAAATAAAATTAAGTCACACCATACCCATTTGTCACCATTGGATGCCTTCTGAATGTGTTTATAAAAATTCCAGAATTTTATCAGGCTTTTTCTACTGCCTAACTCTCTAGCCATGTAACTTCACCTCATTTGTCTCATCAGCACAATCTGGCTTCTCTACTTTGTCCCTAATTGTGAAACTTGTCTGGCTGGTTTCTGTCACAGTGCTTTTGCTATTGCAAAAAACCCTGGAGTTTTGTCTTGCTGACAATTTTTCATCCTAGATCCCATATCACTTCTCAGGAAATCTCCTTGAAAACCCTAGATAACAGGATGTTCTCTGTGTTACTACACATCTGATCAAACTGCATACTTCTTTCAATGCAACATAATTGGAAAATTTACTATTTGACATCAGTTAGATGTGGCTTTCTTGCTTTGGTTTCTTTCTTTTTATAAGAGTCACATAATATCAGTCTTTTTTTTTCATGAAACAATATAGTATTTAAGAATATAGTTTATATATTTATTGATATCTATATTGATTATCTAATCAAAAATTTATTTAACTTTCTACCCTGAGTGTGTTCTTTATTAGAAAGTCATTACACAATTTGTTACTGCATATATGTTACTACTTAATGCTGCATGATCCTGAATTTGAGCTGGTAGCTATTGGGCTAAAGAAGAAAACTACACTCTTTTTGAAAATTATTTTTTATCATTTATTTTTTATTTTGTTATATATGACAACAGAATGCATTACAATTTATATTACTCATATAGAGCACAATTTTCCATATCTATGGTTGTACACAAAGTAGAGTCACATCCTTCCTGTCTTTATACATGTACTTAGGGTATGATTACCATTGCATTCCACTGTCTTTTCTACCCCTATGCCCCTTCCTTACCCCTCCCTTTCCTTTTTGCCTTTGCCCTATCTAGAGTTCATGTAATCCTCCCATGCCACCCACCCACCCCCACCCTCCGTGCAGCATATTATGGATCAGACTCCTTAAATCACAGAAATTATTCAGCATTTGGTTTTTTGGGATTGGTTAATTTCACTTAGTATTATATTCCCCAGTTCCATCCATTTACCTGAAAATGCCATGATTTTATTCTCTTTTAATGCTGAATAAGATTATATTGCGTATATATACCACATTTTCTTTATCCATTCATCTACTGAAGGGCAGACACTACAGAAAGACAGAAGATAATTACAAATTATTTTGAAAACTTGTAATCCA
Organism: Marmota flaviventris; assembly: GCF_047511675.1. NCBI lineage: Eukaryota > Metazoa > Chordata > Mammalia > Rodentia > Sciuridae > Marmota > Marmota flaviventris. The sequence continues at coordinate 27,637,954 of NC_092506.1, forward strand.
ATAAAGTAGTAAATATTGAAGGCATTGAAAAATTTTAGAGTCATATGATGTGCCCAAATTGAATGAGGGTGATATACACAATTTATTTTTATTTTAATTTGTTTATGTGAGAGAACCAATAACTCTTTGAAACAGCAGTCATTAGATCAATCATTGGGGTACTATAGAGAGATGGGGCAGTGGGTAGGGTTTATATCTTATACTCTCTGAGTGTAGATGTGAAGCAGGTTCACAGTTCATTAATGATCCCAGTGAGGCAGATCATACATATACACATCCACTTACATAAAGTGACTTTGTCCTTTAAGAGAAGGGGACAACAGAATCCTAGGTAGGGAACACTGCCAGCTAGTCACACAAAGCTAAGGTAAGCTGCCTAGTGTTGTGGAGTCTATTCTGTATAAGTCCTGCTCTCATCTTTGCTAAGGGACCCTGGAAATTGACACACATTGGGTTTTATACACTGGGGAGACATGAGACATGGGGCTAAAGCACTGAAGAACAGACTGTTGAAGGAGGGAACAGGAACAGATCCAGGGTGTTCTGTTTACCCAGGGAGTTCTTATCTGAGGATGTTGCATGCTGAGCACATTCCATGGTTACAAGAAAGCAGGGAGAACAGGATGGTTCAAGGCTTCTCCCAGAACCATCTTAGTGTAAGGTCAGTATTGAATGAAGAAGATATGGTCAATGACATGTCTAGCCAACCTGACTGTTGTCATATGGTCCAAGGATGTTGAGAAAAATTGTATAGAAAAGTAATTTAAATTTTATTTCAATATTTTCTTCATGCATTTTGTGACAATAATTTGACCAGAGTTTATTTTTGTATTGACAAAACTATGTTAAGCCAGCGGGTAGGTCTTCACTCTTTCCTGGATACGTTGTCACTTCTTCAGTGAATATTTTATATTTAGATAAGAGGAAACAAATGACTCCAGTCCTAATGTAGAGATATGTCTTCAAATGTAAATACCCCTGAAAATGAGATCACATTGATTCCAAGAAACACACCACCTGATATCAGACTTTTGGTCAAAAATAGCATAAAGCTAAATACTCATTTTAAAATTTCTACCAACCTATCTATGTATATTATATATCATGCCATTTAAATTCATACTTGACAAGGAAACTATCTTTACTATACAGAGTTAATCATCTAGAAGAGATAAGAGTGGCATTGCAACAGAAAGTGCTATTAAGAAACCAATGTAGACCCTGTACAGGAAAAGCTATGTGTATAGGGAATTGCAGGACAGGTTCATAAAGAAGCAGACATGCATGTTGAGACTTGAAAGATGAGTAGAAACAAGCCTGGTGCAAGAAATTTGGAGAGAGCTATTCCTAGCTGAGGAATGAAGAGAATCAAACATTGTAGGTATGTTCTATTTCTTGTATTTTAGAATAACATGGTCTCACTGGAAAGCTTTACTGGGTTCACAGATTATGAAAAACGAAATGTGAATAGGGAGAGCTGAACACCTAAAAGAGATTTATTTTTAGATACTATGGATTAAACCCAAGGCCTCACACATGTGGGGCAAGCATCTTATGACTGAACTAGGTCCCCAGTCATTTTTGAAATTTTATTTTGAAACAAAGTTTTTGTTTGGTTGCCCAAGCTAACCTGGAAATAATGATTCTCCTCTCCTGCTTTTGTCTGTGAAGTAGCTGGGATTACAGGCATGTGCTCCTCACTGATTAGAGACTTTATATTAAAACAAGAAGAAAAATATAAAGTAGAAATATAAGGAAACAATGAATTCATTATTACAATTATTAAATATAATTATAATACTTACATACTTGTTTTGGAGCTTTGGTATATTATATATTTTCAATTGTCATATGAAAAAAAATATGCTAGGACTCTAATTCTTAGGTAGAATTCTCTAGCTAGGAGAATATAGTTGTTAGAATAAAGGAAACACATTCTCAAAAGTTGTTCAGTATCTCCCTTCAACAGCAGACAAACAGCATATGCAAACATCTATTTATGAAGAGGTAATAAAGTACACATGTATAAAAGCTGCAATTCACATATACTCGGAACTTTGAATTTTTAAAAATTCTATTCAAAGTAGGAAAGCAGAATTTAAAGAACAATGCTTTTGCTCTTAAAAAATAGATCAATAATAACTTAAAACTGTTGTAATTATTCTTCTACCAAATGTCATCAATATCAAAATAAGAATCCTCAAGGACATCAGGGAAAGAAAAAAACAGTTTAAGCAATTAATTTAACTTTATTCTCATTAAGTTCTCATAATTGCATTTTCAGAATTAAATGCATTTATGTGAGGTTATGCTCTTTTACTTTGGATAGTAAAAGTGACTTTGTTCGATCTTTTAAAAAGTTGGTTTATCACATTGAACATTAACAAACTCCACAAGAGGTCACCCACAATAATTAAGAAAATTATAGAACCCAAACCTGTATATTTTAATTATTCATGAACTCATTATATTTTCTAACATATTTCACTCACATTTTTAAAGCAATTTTTTTAAAGTGAGTCATTTTCTGTCACATTATCTGGAATTGAAGAAGTTTGTTGATAAAAGTTAACTTTTCAGCCATGTGGTTAGTGAAAAGGGCCGCTTTTATTCTTTATATGTGTATGTGAATAAAAGTGAAAAATATTTTAGTGCTTAGAGTCCAGCAAAATTCTACTTGGGATGTTATTGCAAAGTTTATTTCAGGCAATTTAAAAAGAACTGAAAGCAACAGTCTTGTCCAACTAAATTGTGGAACAAGTTCAATATAAATGAGATTTAAAAAAAAATAAAATAATTCTAGAAAGTAGGTTAAAATAAACTTTTTTTTTAAGTGTTGAGAACTGAACCCTGGCCCTCATATGTGCTAAATAAGTGCGTTACCACTGAGCCACACCCTCAGCCCTTTATTTTTGTTGAAATTATTATTTGAGAATTTGGCTTCTATCTGAGGAAACTATGCTCTCTAGCATGGAAGGTCCCCATTGCACACAGAGCAGGCGCTGCATATACATAACACCTGAGGCGGCCAGGAGTCATCTATGGTGGAACATCCTATGCATGAAAAGAAACAGCAGGTGTGGAAAGAAGACATCACCTTGCTAACAGACATACTTGCTAACAGTATGCTAATAAAACTGGGACCCTTAAAAACAGCAAAATCCAAAGCATGATTAGACTTTGTAAAAAATAAAGAATGTTTATCTTGATCTATATGTTAAAATAATTCCATGAATTATGATGATGATGATTATGATAATGATGATGATGATGGTGATGATGATGATAATGTTAAAACAGTATTTTGAGTGGTTTGAGTGGTTTTCCTGCCTCTACAATTCACCTTCAAGAGTGGTTAGAATTACATTTTCAAAGTATCCTGCACTTATCTTAGTTAAAAGTCCACCATGCTCCTCAAGATAATATACAAATTCTTCCACATAAAATATAAGTCACTATATCAACTTTCAGCCATTATTTTGCACTCTTTCTACTTCCTTCCATACACTATATAGTCTAGCCATTTTAAATTTCTTGAATTTTTTTTAAGAATACATTATGTTCTAATTCATTTTTAGACTTTTGGTTATGCTATCCTTTTGAGACTAGAATAATGTTCTTTGGTTATTTATTTGGCTACACTCCATTTATCCTTCTTCCAAGTGTATGCATCAATTCTGCTTTCAAACAACTAAGATATAAACAAAGGGAGGGATGGGAAACAAATGTTCTTCTCTCCCCACATTTTCTTCATTCTTCCCTTCATCTGGGCTTGTCTAGCACTTTATATCCCTGCACTAGATGCATATCATCTGTGCTATGATGCCTATTTACCAGTATACTCTACTAAGTTTTTAGGACAACAAGGATTAAGTTGGTTTGTTTTCCACTTAACTATAGAATTCAGCAAAATATTTGAAATGTTTAAATAAAAAAGTTAAGATGAGGGAGGGATTTTGGAAATTCATAAATAAGTGAGGGATGAGACATTTAGAAATTATTGCATTATAAAGTTGATTTCACAAATAAAATGAAATGATATTGTCCAAAAACATTTTGTTTTTGTATGTGCTATATTTTAGGAAATGTTCACCTATAAATAAATTAAGTACAAGGACATATGATAGGAATGTTTAAGCTGGAAATTGGTATCAGAACTACCCAGAAAAATGTGGTAGTCCTATGAGGGTATAGTCACCTTTGGATTTTCCCAAGGAATATGTACCTAGAAATCAAAATTAAATAAGGAATTAAATTCTTGATCTGGGTGCATCATTTCTTTGCAATGAAGGGTAGTGCCACTTAGAAGCAATTTTCTGCATAAAATATGTATAAAACTTTGGGTATTTACTAAGTATGATTGGAATTTTTCATAAGTAGTCAGGGAAAATCTGATGGCATGTTCCAGGAATCCCGTCATTTGGGAGATAGAATGGCAGATGCGTAGCTATACATCAAACCTAACAAGAAGAGATTCTGAAGTTCTTCAGAATTGATGAAAAAGAAATTATAATTAGCAGTACAGGATTTATGGTGGAACATGGAACTCAAGAGTAAACCATAAGTTGTTTAACTGACAATGGGTCCAAGATAAGAGCAGGTCTCAAAAGTGAGGAATAACTAGAACAAGAAGAAAATAGAACAGCTTGTCCTAAAGAGCAATGAGGAAGTACATACAAAAAAACATACCTTTATGTCTCATGAACCTGTAACTGATTTATTTTAACATTAATCTCCAGTGTATTTTCACATTTTTATACTCACTTATACTCATCCAAACTCCCCCCTTCCTTCAATATTTCCTATTCCATCTTTTCTCATTTGATCTCAACCCTAACAATTATTTAAAACCTATCTCACCCCCAAGGACAAATGATTCTCAACTAGAGGACGTTTATCTTCCCTGATAAGAGACAATTCAGAATCTGAGATATTCCTGTGTGTCACATCAGGTGTGATGGAAACGTGACAGATATGCTTCCATCTGTCCTTTAGTGCCTGAACAGTGACACCAGGACAAAAGATTTGCCAGCTCCAAACATCTGTATTTCTAAGATTGTGAAACCTTGCTCTAGATGACAAAGAGCAAGTGGTCTAGGAATGATTTTCATTGGGTTCTTGAGAATGGCTTAAAAAGGAAAGAGCAAAGGTAAAATAGAGAATAATACTTAATGGTAATCAGTTGAACTACTGAATTGATCATGAAAATCCCCAAATTAAAAATCTATTGGATAAGAGAATCCAAGTCAGAGAAATTTTCCCCACACCTTTATTAGTCCGTCAAAATAATGAGTTTTTATCTAGAGGGGATAGTTGATAATTTCATTAGATAAAAGATTTTACCATATTATGAAGAAAGTGAGTGCAAAGAATAGTGGCAATAAAGCAATAAAATACAGAGAAAAGGCATAAATAAGTATAATAAAAAGAGGTTTGCACTCATCTATGTAGATCAAAAATCATCTGCCTAGTGCTGATGTCTGCATTTTGCCAGCTGGAATTTGCAGACAAATTGCTGCATCTTGCACAGATTAATCTAATGCTCCTGACTGAATGAATGCAGTTGAATGCCAGGGCATACAACTTAGAAATACAGAGACTATGGAAATCAGACAGATGGCTGGTAAATTAATCCATAAGCAGATACCGTAAGGCTATTCAATGACAGTGATGAGAGAGAGTGGTGGTTGACAGGGCTAATCATAGGAAATGTGAAGGTGAAAAAGAATGTGAGGGAGGAATAGGGAAACTAAATTTAATTTTCATTCTAATGCCATTTGAAATATCATTACCATGCATGCTCTTTTTTTAAGTGACTAAACAGAAGGAAAAAAAAGTAGTCATAAACAAACTGACAGAAACTTATATGTTGAAAAACTTTTGACAGTGGAGTCTACTATTCCAAGCACCAAATCAGAGTTAAAAACAAAGTGTTATTAAAAGGTTCAATACCTTTTTGAGTTCTTTATATACACTAGACATTAGTACTCTATCTGATGTGTGAAGGGTAAAGTTTTGCTTCCAAGATGTAGGCTCTCCATTCACCTCATAGATTGCTTCTTTTGCTGAAAAGAAACTTTTTAGTTTGAGTCCATCCCATTTATTGGTTCTTAATTTTAATTATTGTGCCAAATGAGTCTTATTAAGGAAGTTGGGGCCTAATCCCACATGATGGAGATTAGAGTTTACTGTTTTATGTATTTTTTTATTTATATATGACAGCATAATGCATTACAATTCTTATTACATATTTAGAGCACAATTTTTCATATCTCTAGTTGTATACATAGTATATTCACACCAAATCATATCTTCATGAATGTACTTTAGATAGTAATGATCATCACATTCCACCATCATTAATTACCCCATGCCTCCTCCCTTCCACTCCCACCCCTTTGCCCTATCTAGAGTTCTTCTATTCCTCCCATGCTCCTGCTCCCAATCCCGCTATGAATCAGCCTCCTTACATCAAAGAAAACATTTGGCATTTGGGTTTGGGGGATTGGCTAACTTCACTTAGCATTATCTTCTCTAACTCCATCCATTTACCTGCAAATGCCATTAATTTATTCTCTTTTATTGGTGAGTAATATTCCATTGTGTATACATGCCACATTTTTTTTATTCATTCATCTATTGAGAGGCATCTAGGTTGGTTCCACAGTTTACCTATTGTGGATTGTGCTGCTACAAACATTGATGTGGCTGTGTCCCTGTAGTATGCTGTTTTTAAGTCTTTTTGGTATAGGTTGAGGAGAGGGACAGCTGGGTCAAATTGTGGTTCCATTCCCAATTTTCCAAGAAATCTCCATACTGCTTTCCATATTGGCTGCACCAATTTGCAGTCCCACCAGCAGTGCATGAGTGTACCTTTTTCCCCACATCCTTGCCAACACTTATTGTTGTTTGTATGCATAATAGCTGCCATTCTGACTGGAGTGAGATGAAATCTTAAAGTGGTTTTGATTTGCATTTCTCTAATTGCTATTGATGATGAACATTTTTTCATAGGAATTTTTTCAGAGGAATATGCTGATCATTACCATCCAAAGTACATGTATGAAGACACTACTTGGTGTGATTATTATACTTTGTATACAACCAGAGGTAGGAAAAATTGTGCTCTATATGTGTAATAAAAATTGTAATGCATTCTGTTGTCATATATAAATAAAAAATAATAATGAAAAAGGAGGTTCAATAGAAATTATTACTCCCATTAAAATATTAGGATAACTTATGTAGGATTTTGTATGATTAAATATTATCATTGTACCATATTGCATCTTGCTTTTCAAATTTCCAATAGTTTCATTATTTGAGTGATAAAAAAAAAAAACTTACTGGACCATTATAACATCAAATACACCTTATACATAAGTCCCAACACATGAAGACAATAATTAATAACTCAAACAATCATATTGATGCCCATGAATGTGACTGTGCTATATATGCCATCTGTAGCTGTATGTTTTTATCTAATGACATGGAAATAAATGAGATATGCAAAGCTCTTTGTAATTAGGTATAATGACAACTTCCTATAAGAGGTTTTCTGTTGTATTATATGAAGTGAGTAAATCATCTGGGTATAAAAAGAAAAGTGTCAGCTGTAGGAACTAGAAGAGAGTTTCAAAAACACAATCCGAGGGCTGAAGTATGGTTCAGTGGCAGAGTACTTTTCTTTCATGCACAAGTCCCTGATGTGCACGTGTGTAAGCATGTGCACGCGCGCGCGCACACACACACACACACACACAAGAAAGAGAATGGTAAAGTGCTTGCCTTCCACATGAGGTCCTGCATTCAATCCTCAGCACTGAAGGGGGTGGGCAGGGTGAGGTTAAGAAAAAAACAAGAGGACACTGAAAAAAAATCGGAATGGAAGATGAGTAACCACCACTGACAAAACAGACATGTGAATTATACATTATACTATGTACAATTATACACCAACAGATTGGGGAATGTAGAAGAAATGTATATATTTCTAGAAATGCACACTATAATAAGAAAATATTAAAAATCTGAACAGACCAATAATGATTAAGGGAATTAACTCAGTAATCAAAAATCTCTCAGCAGAGCAAAGCTCTGATTCTGGAGGTTTCAATAGTAAATTCTACGAAATATTTAAAAAGGTAATAACTCAAATTCTCTTCTAATTCTCTCAAAAATTTGAATAGAATGGAAAATGTCCAGATGTATTTTATGATTCCAACATTCTTCAAAGACTAAAGCCCAGCAGGAGCAATAAGAGAGAATGACAGGGTCAATATCTCAAATAAATATGGATGCAAAAGTCCCAAACAAAATACTAGCAAATTGATCTCAACAGCACATTAAAAGGATGAGCACTGTGATTACAAGTGATATTTATCATTAAATTAACAATGAAAGTGATATTTATCCCTAGGATACAAGAATGGGGATGGTTTAAATTGATAAGTATCATCACCACTTCAGCAGAATTAATGGGAAAATAACAGATTTATATCAATGGATGTAGGGAAGAAATTTTACAAAATTCAACATCATCCTACCACAGAACATCTCAACAAATTGGATAAGAATAAATGTACCTGAACATAATAAAAACCTGACAGGCCAATCCTTCAACAAACATACTAAAAAATGAAAATCTGAAACATTTTTCTTTATGACCAGAGATGGGGAAAGTATTCCCACTCTCATCATTTCTATTCAAAATAGTGATGGAAATCCTATCCACAACAAGAAAGAAAACAAAAAGGTATTCCATTTGTAAAAGAAGACATTGCATTCCTCCATTTGCACATGACATGATCCTGATTTTATATATGGCACACCCTCAACACTCTACCAAAAAACTCTCAAATGAATTTAGTAAAGTTGCAGAATATAAGCTTCAACAAACCAAATACAATATATTTTTATACATTAACAGCAAACTGTCCAAAAAGGAATCAATAGAATCAGAAAGAATAAAACATTTAGAATAAATTGAACTAAAGATATTTAAAAAAATCTTAGTAAAGATACAAAGATACAAAAAAAAAGTCACTGAAGGCTGGGGTTGTGGCTCAGTGGTAGATCGCTTGTGTAGCATGTGTGAGGCACTGGATTTGATCCTCAGCACCACACAAAAATAAATTTAAAGAAAGGCATTGTGTCCCTGTACAATTATTTTTTTAATCACTGACAATATGAAACACTGATAAAGAAACTGAAGAAGATACACATAAATAGAAAGGTATCTATGTTCAAGTATTAGAAGGATCAATATCACTAAAATGTCTGTACTACCTAATGCAATCTACAGATCCACTATAATCTCTAGCAAAATCACAATGATATAATTTCATAGAAATAAAAAGAAAATACTCCTAAAGTTTATGCAGAACCATAAAATATCCAAAATAGTCAATTCTCAAACAAATTACAAAATGGTAGTCATTGTGCTACTCAGTTTAAAATACACTACAAATCTTTAGTAACCAATACCTTATGGTATGGGCATAAAAATAGTCAAAGAACAGAAGGGAGAGCCCAGAAATAAATCTATACATTTACAGCCAATAGATATTTGGAAAAAGTGCCAAGAACACAATAGAGAAAAGATAGTCTTGATAATCTCTTTCATGGATGTTGCTGGTGGAGTGAACAAAAGAATGAAATCAAGCTCCTATTAAATGCAACATATACCAAAAATCAACTTAAGATGAATTAAACACTAAATCTCCAGCCTGGCACTGTAAAGTTTTAGAGGAAAACCTAGGGGAAAAGCTTCTTGGTATTGACCATGGCAATGATATTACAAATGTAACCTCAAAATTGCAGGTAGCAAAAGCAAGCATAGAAAAATAAAATTGCATCAGACGAAAGTTTCCATACAAAACTGAAATAATCAGTAGATCGAGGAGACAATCTAAGAAAAAGAGGAAACTATTTATTACCCATACATCTTACAGTTTGTTAATATCTAAAATACATGGAACTCAAAGAAATCAGTACTAAGAATATACTCCCCATTGAAAATGAGCAAAGAACCTCTTAGATGGATGCAAGAATGTTACCTCATAAGTTTCTCAAAAGAATAGATACAGATAAAAAAAAAAAAAACAGTGTATGATCAAATGTTCAATGTCACTGATCATTGGGGAAATGCAAATCAAAGCCAAAATGAAATGCTACCTTATAAGTTGTAGAATGGTATCATTCAAAAGACAAAAGATAATAAATTCTGAAAGGATGTAGATCAAAAAGAAGACTTGCACATGGCTAGTGGATATGTGAATTACTACAGCCAGTGTGGAAAACAGCATGGACATTCCACAGAAACTAAAAAATTCAACTACCATATGCTTCAGCAATCTCATATGGGGTGTACATCCAAAAGAATTAAAATAAGTATGCAGAGGATATAACTGCATTCTCATGATTATTGCAACAATATTCACACTAGCCAAAATGAAAACAAACTACACACCAATGGCAACCAAATGAAAAAATAAAGTGGCAACTATATGCAGTGGAATATTATTCAGCCTTAAAAAGGAGGAAATCCTGTCACTTGAGACAATATAAATAAAACTGAATGACATTATGCAAAGAGTAGGAAGTCAGGCACAGAATGATAAATACTGTACAATCTCATTTTGGTGTGGAAATTAAAATATCCAAGTCATATAAGCAGAAAATAAAATGACGGCTACCTGGGGCTGGGAATGCAGAGGAAATCAGGAAGTGGTTTTCAAAGGATTCTAAATATCAGAAAGACAAGAGGAATATATTCTGGTGGTCTATTGTGAAGTATTGTGATGATAGGTTATAATATATACTTGAAATTTTCTTAAAGAGTAGATTTTAAATCTTCTTAACACACAAACACACAACAAACATGTAAGGGAATAAGTTAATTTGAGTCCATTGCTCCCCAATGTATACTCATTTCAAAACATGACATTGTACACATAATTTGGTACACACATTGTAAATATGTAAATTTTGTCAATTAAACAAGCAACCAAATACATTTTAAAAATAATTGTATCCTTGAAGAATGGGTGCTGAAGTACATGGCACCTCTTAGGCTTTCCTGAAAAGCAATGGTGAAGGGAGCACCGCCCAGAGGGCAGAGCTTTGAATACCACACCTGGTGGTCACTTATCCTGAAAGGGAAGATTTTAAGATTCTGATCTGTCATGTGCCTGGCAACAAAAACACTCAGGGTCACTCCAGGGAACTAGGCTGCATGAAATAACCACTCAAGAGACAGAGATACCTTTTTCTTTCGGGGTCCTGTGACAGCTCCTCTGACCTTAAGGGTCCACAGAGAAGACAGTGAGCATGTGCTGACCCCTTTCCTTGAGGAGAAGCCATTCAAATGAGGCAAGGGGTCAGGTTTCAAGGGGCTGAGTCTAGCTTCATGATGTCTGCGGTCAGCAGGTTGACTGACATATAGGAAGGCCACACCCAAGGGCAGATCAAGAGAAGGGGACACACAAAGGGCGTTTCCATGGAACATTCTATCCCAAATAGGGCAAGAGGGTAATATCACAAAGGAACAGGTGAGCGTAGCTAGACCCATGGGGCTGTAGGCAACACGCCTACACATGAAGACGCATTCTGCTACCTTGAGTATTGGGGCAGCCCTCTAGGGCCACTATGAATGTAGCCAGATTACTACAAAAATGACCGACAGAGCCTCTACTGATCACAGGAAGGAAAATGCTGGTCAGTCAGTGCGAAGGCCTCCCACATTGATCTCTGTTGATTCATGGGTAACATGTAGTGGTTGATCTGAAAATGAAAAACTTGAAAGTTGCCTTTAAAATCTTCTAAAAAAAATGATTGGATGAATCTCCCTCAGTTGTCATTAAATGAGAGAATATATGTATTTACTACAAATATCCAGCAAAGATATCCTCAGCCAAGAAGAGTATCAATATTACATGAACAGAATCATTGTCTCTATTGCTGTTAAAGAACCTTTTTCTTTAGCCACCTTTGAATACTAAACACAATTTGACTGTGAAGGATACCACTTACAATAGTTGATCTAATGATATACTTTCTGTGCTAATATGTCAGTAGCAGAAGTTGACACAGAGTTTGATAGACCATCATTTCCCAGGAGCCTTCTGGCCACCTGTCTTGGTAGGAACTATTCGTACTTTCTGGAGTATTACATCTACATAAAGTTGCCCTCAGAATTATTAGTGGTTCCACCCAATTTATCAGCTAAAGCGCTACAAAATGACTTATTTATGTCATTCCATACACAAGTGTTTATCACCAGAAAGCTCACTTTATAGAAATTCAAACTCACCAATGTGCTTATGGTCAAAAAATGCCTAAGTCTTACTATTTTGCCCATAACCATCAGGCAGTGGTCATGAGAGTGATTCAGGGGCTTCTGAGAAGACACTTATGGCATCAGTGGTTTTATGGGATTGAAATAATGTTCTGCCAGAAACGGCATATGCTCTAACTCTGTGACTGATATATAGACTTTCTTATGCCACAGCCATGAGACATATGTCCAAGAAGCCAAATAAGCTTCTACTACTATCTCTATTAATCTAAGGTAAAATACTTTGAATAAGTAAAGCAACAATTTCCCATTTAACTGAAAACAGAAGTAGAACAAAAAAGAGGAGTTTCCAAATCCTGTCATGACTGTTATGTATACTGAGAAATCAACGTGGGACTGGGATTTTCCAATAATCTTATTAGTAACCCCATGTGTTATGGTATTGTTCATTGTTAATGGAGTACCAAAAGCTCATTTGAAAGTTGTTGTTTTAAATAAAGATATGTCAGTCATTGGGTTTCCCATTTCTTTTCCAACCCATTATAAGAGGGACAGCTAACCATATAGGCACTTAGGAGAGAAGTTTGAATTGTCCTAACAAGTGAGGGACCATTACCAGGTAATAGATGTACAGCAGATATAGGAAGGAGAAAATTATAACTGGAAACTCCTACCACATTACTAATTGCTTTAAGACATGTGCATTTTATTCTTTGTTTTGATATTATGTGTAAAAATTGACCAATATCTTTTCCTCTTCCCAATTCTAATATATGTCAATAGAGGTTAAATCTCTAACTTGCTATTTAAGTTAGAGGACATCTAAGGAAGAGTGTGTAAAAATGAATATTATTTAAGTATTATACAAGTCATCCTGCTAAAAATTTCCTCTTTGGGGAAGAGAATTGTAATGTTTTTAGTTTTATGCATTTAATTGAGTTCAAGTATTATTTTATTAGTGTCTTATTCAGACATGAAATATGACTGAACAGAGTATTTGTGAATGCTATATCAACAAAGAAACAATCTGTTGTGAGTCAATGTAGCACCCCTACTCTGTTGAATATTTCCCAGAATTCCCTTCACTGTCTTGGTCTGGGTTGTATTTGGCTCAGACTAGATAACTTGCTGAAGTTTGGAGACGTTCATCGAGTAGATGTCATTAGCATCCAAAACTATCCAAAGTTGTCAGATTTTGTGGCAGAAATGATGACTTGACAACAGCACCTTACAAAAATATAAAAACTTCTGCAAACACTGTCAGTGTTATAGACCTATTACATCATTTTGGGCTAGTAGTCGATTCTCAGTTTTTTCTCAAAATTGTTTCATATTCTTCTCCCATGTTCTCTCTTCAGAACAATTTCACAGAAAAGTTGTTTCTGATCTTTTGGCCATAGCCATCCTCATTCTCCCCCAACTCCAAACACATTTCTGTACGTGACATATTGTTCCAATATGTAATTCTTATTTCCATAATACATGCAGTTTTTCATTTTCTAGCTGAATCCAGTCATATGTAATAACCAACTAAATCAATGAACGTTAGTCATATGTGAACCACAGAAATAAGTATATTATGAACCAACGGTTATGACTGATTCTAGTGTTGACCTTTGAGGGTCAGAGAAGGAAAACAAAATTAAACCAGACAGTATGCAATTTTAAGTCACCTTCAAATGAGTTTCTTAGTTTGGTAAAAGTACTTTCACAGACTGCAGGGAACAAAATTCTCAAGTGAGACACATTAAATGTGGTCTTTTCAAACTGGGATTTTATCCATCATTGTTCTTTATCAGTGTGCTAAACAAGAAAAAGTCATGTAGAAAAATCATATTGGTACAAATGTTGGTTGAGTTGTAAGGCATATGTAATAGGTGAATTTGTTTTTCAAGGGAATAAGAACAAATATACAAACTGATTCAGAACAGAATAAGGGAGGCTGTGACTCTGAGTAGAGAGAAGTTATGAGAAAGTTCTTTGAGATAAAGGGAAGGTAAATGGACTAGCAAACTCTTGTGGTTTCAGAGAATACTGACAGCTCATTGGAAGTTGTGGTCTTGAATAAAGAAGTGTCAATTACTGGGTTTCCCATTTATTTTCCAGCTATTTTCAGTAGCTTGAATATACTAGTAGAGAAACACTAGGACTAACAGTTCCCTGGGTTCAGAAATGTGAGTACAGTAGAAAAGGGGAGTTGAGGGAGTAAGTAGAGTGAACACAAGGTTCCAAACTAGGTAAACCAGAAGTGAGGTTAGAAGGGAGCATAATTACATCAGGGAAAATGGAGGGGACTTGAGTCAATATATGCTTGAAAGTTAGGTAGAAATCAAAGAAAAACATCTTAAAAATGGAAAAGGTGGAAATGGCACATTTTATAATGGCAAGATTTAGAGAATACTACTCTGGGAATAGTTACTAAAGCAAAACAATGGAAATATGATTACTGAACAGAAATATTTTAAAAATTAGAGGAAGGAGATAGATTGTAGGGATAGTGAGAATCACAAGAAAGATGGAATCATGACAAAAATAGCAATTGAGGTACAATAAAATCTCAGGTATTAAAACTTCCATGAAGAAAGGAGAGTGAGGGTAGAGGCAGTTAAATATAATTTAGTGTTAGAAGATTCAAGGAAACCATTATTCATAGGGAATGAGAAGGGAGTGGTGCACCAGTTTGGAATTACCAAGTAGAACATATACCTTGTTCCTTGTATCAAAGTATGTGGTGAATGGAATGAAGATAAAACTTAAAAGATACATAAACTGTAACTATGATCGAATTCACAACACATACCAGGTATTTAGCTTTCTATATGAATAAACTTTCAGAGACAAATCTTATTTAGAAACTTAAAATTATATATTTAAAACAGTTTATCAAAATCATTTAAAAATGTTTGAACAGTTCATTTTAATGTCAATGGCCAAAAAATATTTAACAATTTATACTCAAATTTTAATTTCTGTCATCTGACAGATTTAAATCAGAAGTTTTTAATTGCAAATCTCTCTTTTCTGAGTCCATTATTATAAAGAAGGGTTAACTTACATTATCATACGTAAGTTTTTTGCCAGCTAATGAGATAATTTCATTCTTCTTTATGGTTGATAAATATAATCTACAACATTTTCCTTATCCATTGACCTGTTGGTCAGCACCTGGGCTGGTTCCATAACTTGACTACTGTGCCTAGAATTTCTATAAACAATTAATATTCTTGTAAATGTGGATAAGTCAGCAAATTACTTCATTTTTGATGCACTTTCTTTGTTGGACTTCTCTAAATTCTGTTGAAAAACTGTACCAAATAAAAGATAAGTAAATAAACAAGCTAATGAAGACAATGCTGATAAATCAGACCCTTGGGTTGAAAGAAATTAGACATCGTTCACACATTGCTGAACAAAAGACACTTATAAGCCTATTCCTTTTAAATCTTAGTTTGATAGCAATGTTTATATCATAAAACAAATGCTTAGTGTCTTGTGATAAATAACTCACTCATAAAGACATACATTTGCCTGCATAATTGTCATAGAGCTATCTGTCTCACTTGTAAAATGATAATATGAATGAAGATTCAAGACTTAATGAAATTTCCTAATGTTTACTAAATTAGCTCTAACCTTGACATTCCAAAGTCTAGCAACTCCCTACAGATAAAAAGATGTCATTCCTTATCTTACATCCTAATTCAAAACACCTAACATCTTAACAATGACCTTAAAGGGCTTACATAAATGTAAGTGGAAATACATAGCTATATGCATAATTAATTCTTGTGTCAAAAATGGTCCTCCAAAATCTAACACGATAATGCCTTTAAGATTTTGGAAAATATGCTTAGTATCTGTTCCAAGATTCAGAAGATTTTTGGATTGAATTATTGTTTTTCTAATCATTTTTATGAAAATATATATGATACCCTAAGAAATAAATCATGTAGTATAAAATGATAATATTAAGACAAGATGAAAAGTGAGTAGGCTGGGGATTGAAGATCATGTCAGAATATCATCTTCAAATTCTTCAAGGAGCAATGCAGAAAAAGAGACATTTTTGCATGTTTTAGGAATGATTTATCTTCTAACTTTAAAATTAGAAGTGTCTAATTATTAGTTGTTTTTAAAATAGCTGTATCCAGCATCACTAAGGATTTGTACCTAGTGGATTAACTCTTTTTGATCACTGAATTAATCAGAGAATATCAATTCAAAATATTGCCACTTCAATATATTAACATACTATAAACACCTCTAATATTTTGAGTTTTATAATATATATTTTGTGTAAAAAGCTATGCCTTTTGAGGTTCTTCAGATTAAAAAAAAACAACTTTTTAAGATTTGGAGGAA
This sequence comes from Marmota flaviventris, assembly GCF_047511675.1. NCBI lineage: Eukaryota > Metazoa > Chordata > Mammalia > Rodentia > Sciuridae > Marmota > Marmota flaviventris. Next base: position 27,654,617 of record NC_092506.1, read on the forward strand.
TTTTAGTCAACTAGGAGGTTTCTAAACTTTTGGTTCTGTGGTCATCCATTTCTGGGCATATATATTTTCTGGTAAAATATCTTTATTATATTGTAAACAAAGAATTTTATTGAAATCAAAGTTATTAGTATTTTTACAGTAATTTCTCATTGCTGCAATTAATTCTGCCCAGTACTGTCAATAATGAAAAATTAAATAAATATTGTAATAATCACATGGGTCAGTATGTGGGTTCATTTGATGTGGTGGAACACTGGAGAAAATTAAATGTTATCCCTGTTAGTTAGTTACCACCATCTCACACACACACACACTTTCACAAATGTACTGGTACAAATGCATACATGTGCATGCAGGCCTACTCCATTATGTACACACAGGCGCGCGCACGCGCACACACACACACACACCTTCTACTTCTGGCTGGTACTTGTGACCTTCCTTCCATGGGAAACAATTCTTGTTTGACCAGTCATGCAACAAAAATGCTTTAAGTTTGTGGCTTTAAGTTTGAACAGATTAAAATTCAGATGTTAAATATAAAGATTAAAATAAAATGTTCCTGTAAAGTATTACCTTAAGAAATAATTAATCAATTAAAATAAATAAGTTATGAACTGAGAGATAAACAAAATAGGAACAAGGAGTAGGTAAATGTTGGTAGGTTACTGAACAGGGTTCTCTTTCCTATGACACATCCACTCTCTGTGGTTCTCCACATCCTGTCTTCAGCATAACGGAAGGCAGTGACAGAAACAATGCACTGTTCTTGAAATCCAATTGTAGAGAAGTACACAGTTCCCTCTCCTGGGTAAAGTCTATAGAGGCATAAGGACCCTGGTGTAAGCATGGCCACATGATACTGCTTTCTGTCTCACTGGGCTCCTCTTACTGCTCTAGCTCAGGGCAGTAAGAGTGGGATAATGTCTAGATGCCCAAAACATTAAATTAATGACACTGTCTTACACTCCCAGATGAGTAGGCATAGTAGAATGAACTCCAGCTAGCACTGAGAGCATACAAGGCACAGAAGAGCTGCTTCCTGAAGTCACTCATGTACACGTAAGGCTTAACTTATAAAACATCTCAGTGGATACTCAGATACAATGAATCATGGTTATCAAATTCCCATAAAAATAGTAGCAATGATGTATAACCAGCAGAGCTCGAATTCAAACTTAAAACTCTCTAGTTTTATATGATATCTCAATAATTCGGCTACATGATCTCTATTCAGATTTATGTTCATTGATTGAGTAAATGAGTTAATGCATGTTGTCAAATGGATTTTTCTATAGAACAAATAGAATATATTAAATAATTTCAACTCAATTTGTAAGTAATCTAATGCTGAGAGCCACAGCTGAGTCGGAATGGCCCCTGGCATTTTGCCAATAGTATTGATTGACAGGCGAGGCATTACTATCCGCCTTGGCCGCTACTTTGGAGTTCTCATGCTACTTTGGAGTTCACTTGGGGATTCCCGGGGATTCCCAGAGAGTTCCCATTGGTTGGGGAAGTGCAGGAGGAGGGATTTCCAGAGGAGATATTTCTGGTGGCTGGTTCCTGGACAAGCCGTGTGGGGTTCCAGATAGTTCCCAGGGAGCGTGTGGAGTGTGCTGGTGGAGTTCAGAAATAAAGTTTGTTCCTGCTTCATTGGCTCGTGATTTGTGCCCAGCCAGACTGCAGCAATCTAATAACAATTTGATTTCAAATGTGAAACAATCAACTAGTTCTTACTTGCTTTCCTACCAGGGAGAAGCTCTCTAGCTATGTTAGAAGGCATGAACCTTCTGTGACCCAAGGTAAAGATGTGTGTCCAGAATTTATGGGTACATTCTGGCAGTTTTGGATCTTAATTTCCATTTCATTTTAAATTTTATAATGCATGTCTCTCATTAGACACCATTCTCATCAGATAAGATGCTTAAAAGCTTTCTCTATAGTAACCAAGTTCAACTTCCTCCCTCCCTCCCACCTTTCCTCCCTCTCTCCCTCCCTCCCTCTCTCCCTCCCTTCCTTCCTTAAATTCTATTTGTTTGGGGGTACTGGGGATTTAACCCAGGGTTGCTTTACCACTGAGTTATATCCCTAGCCCATTTTTACAATTTTTATTTTGAGACATGTTCTTGCTAAGTTCCTTAGGGGCTTGCTAAATTGCCGAGTCTGATCTAAATTCACAGTCCTGTCTCAGCCTCCTGAACTTCTGGAATTCCAGCCATGCACTACCACACCCAGCTTCACTTTTATTTCTGCAAGTCAATTCAATCACAGTTATGAGTTTATACTTTTGCTAAAGGAATAATCATGCTTTTAGAATGACAAGAGAGACACTGGCTACTTTTCTTCTGATGAAGCATCCAAAAATCATGGAATCAACACTGTGCTGCTTGACAAATGATGTAAGCATATTTAAAAAACTAAACTAGTTATTCTAAGTTATGAATTTTATGGTCTCAATATTTTAAAAATATCATAGTAAACACTTCAGTGAAATTTTTATTTTAAAAATATCCTCATAAGTCTTCTATTTTTTTGGAGTATAAGTTCTAAAAATAATTTCTAATTTTGCTCTGTATTTCTATAGTGTCTGTTGTGATGTTACCTTTTTTATCATGCATGCTGGTAATTTGAATTTTCTTTCTCCATCTCTTTGTTCGCATAGCTAAGGGTGTGTCAATTTTATTTATTTTTTTTCAAAGAAGCAGCATTTTGTTTTGTCAATTTTATTAATTGTTTCTTTTGTTTTGATTTCATTGATTTCAGCTCTAATATTAATTATTTCTTGCCTTCTACTGCTTTTGCTGCTTATTTATTCTTCTTTTTCTAGGGCTTTGAGATATAGTGTGAGATCATTTATTTGTAGACTTTTTCTTCTTTTAAGGAATGAACTCCATGCAATAAATTTTCCTCTTAGTATTGCTTTCATAGTGTTTCAGAGATTTCTATATGCTGTGTCTATGTTCTCATTTACCTCTAAGAATTTTTAAATCTCCTCCTTGATGTCTTCTGTAACCCATTGTTCATTCGGTAGCATATTGTTTAGTCTCCAGGTGATGGAGAAATTTTTATTTTTTATTTTGTTGCTGATTTCCAATTTCATTCCATTATGATCTGATAAAATGCATGGTCGTATCTCTCCTTTTTTGTATTTGCTAAGAGTTGCTTTGTGGCATACCATATGGTCTATTTTAGAGAAGGATCTATGTGCTGCTGAGAAGAAAGTGTATCTCCTTGATGCAGGTTGAAATATTCTATCTATATCAGTTAAGTCTAAGTTATTGATTGTATTATTGAATTCTGTAGTTTCTTTATTCAACTTTTCTTTGGAAAATCTATCCAGTGGTGAGAGATGTGTGTTAAACTTACCCAAGATTTTGAAGGCATCAACAAATTTCTTAAGTCATACTATTTGTCCATATTGAATCAGGAAGACATACACAATTTAAACAGACCAATATCAAGTGATGGAATAGAAGACACCATCAGAAGCTTACCAACCAAGAAAAGCCCAGGACTGGGTGGATACACAGCCAATTTCCACAAGACCTTTAAAGAAGAACTAATACTAATACTCTACCATTTATTTCAGGAAATAAAAAAAGATGTAGCACTTCCAAACTCATTCTATGATGCCAATATCACCCTGATCCCAAAATCAGGCAGAGACATATCAAAGAAAGAAAACTACAGACCAATATCTCTAATGAACATAGATGCAAAATTTTTAATAAAATTCTGGCAAAGTAAATACAAAACATATCAAAAAGATTGTGCACCATGATCAAATAGGATTCTTCCCAGGGATGCAAGGTTAGTTCAACATATGGAAATCAATAAATGTAATTCATCACACCAATAGACTCAAAGATAAGAATCATGTGATCATCTCAATAGATGCAGAAAACACATTTGACAAAATACAGCATCTTTACATATTCAGAACACTAGAAAAACTAGGGATAACAAGAACATATCTCAACATAGTAATGGCTATCTATGCTAAGCCTCAGGCCAACATTATTCTAAATAGAGAAAAATTAAAGGCATTCCCTCTAGAAACTGGAACAAGACAGGAATGCCTTCTTTCTCCACCTCTATTCAATATAGTTCTTGAAACACTGGCCATAGCAATTAGACAGACAAAAGAAATTAAAGGGATATGTATAGGAAAAGAAGAATTTAAATTAGCACTATTTGTTGATGATATGATTCTGTACCTAAAAGACCCAAAAAGCTCCACCAGAAAACTTCTAGAGGTAGTAAATAAATTCAGCAAAGTAGCAGGATATAAAATCAACACCCATAAATTAAAGGCATTTCTGTGACAAATCCTCTAAAATGGAAATGAGAAAAATTACCCCATTTACAATAACCTCAAAATAAAAATAAGATACATGGGAGTCAACTTAACAAAAGAGGTGAAAGATCTATACAATGAAAAATATAGAACCCTAAAGAAATAAATCAAAGAAGACCTTAGAAGATGGAAAGATCTACCTTGTTCTTTGATAGGCAGAATTAATACTATCAAAATGACCATACTACCAAAGCACTATACAGATTTAATGTAATTTCAATAAAATCCCAATGGCATTCCTTGTAGAAATAGAAAAAACAATTATGAAATTCATTTGCAAAAATAAGAGACCCAGAATAGCTAAAGCAATCCTTAGCAGAAAGAATGCAGCAGGAGGCATCACTCTACCAGACCTTAAATTATACTACAGAGCAATAGTAATGAAAACAGCATGGTATTGGCACCAAAACAGACTGGTAGACCAATGGCACAGAATAGAAAACACAGAGACTAACCCACAAAATTACAACTATCTTATATTAGACAAAGGTGCCAAGAACATGCATTGTAGAAAAGATAGCCTCTTCAACTAATGGTGCTGAGAAAACTGGAAATCCATATACAACAAAATGAGATTAAGCCCCTATCTCTCACCATGCACAAAACTCAACTCAAAGTAGATCAAGGACCTAGGAATTAAACCAGAGATTCTGCATCTAAAAGAAGAAAAAGTAGGCTCTCCTCTTATCATGTGGTATTAGGCTTCAACTTCCTTAATAAGATTCCTACAGCACAAGAATTAAAACCAAGAATCAATAAAAATTGATTGGAATCAAACTAAAAAGTTTCTTCTCAGCAAAAGAAACAATCTGTGAGGTGAGCAAAGAGCCTACATCCTGGGAGCAAATTTTTACCCCTCACACATCAGATAGAGCATCATCTCTAGGATATAAAAAAAAAAAAAAAAAAAAAAAAAACTCAAAAAGCCAAGCACCAAAAATAAAAAACCCACCCAATCAACAAAAGGACTAAGGGCCTAAACAGATAGTTCTCAGAAGAGGATATACAATCAATCAACAAATACATGAAATAATGTTCATCATCTCTAGCAATTAGAGAAATGCAAATCAAAACTACTCTAAGATACCATCTCACTCCAATCAGAATGGCAGCTATTATGAAGACAAACAACAATAAGTGTTGGCAAGGATGTGAGGAAAAAAGTATACTCATACACTGCTGGTGGGACTCCAACTTGGTTCAGCCAATATGGAAAGCAGTATGCAGATTCCTTGGAAATCTGGGAATGGATCCACCATTTGACCCAGCTATTCCTCTCCTTTGGTCTATACCAAAAAGACTTAAACACAGCATACTGCAGGGACACAGCCACATCAACATTTATAGCAGCAGAATTCACAATAGCTAAACTGTGGTGCCAAACTAGATGTCCTTCAGTGGATGAATGGATAAAAACAATGTGGCACATATACACAATGGAATTTTACTCAGCAATAAAAGAGAACAAAGTCATGACATTGCAGGTAAATGGATGGAATCGGAGAAGATAATCCTAAGTGAAGTTAGCCAATCCCCAAAAAACAAATGCTGAATGTTTTCTCTAATATAAGGCTGCCTCATAGTGGGGGAGGGAGGGGGAGCATGGGAGGAATAGATGAACTCTAGATAGGGCAGAGGGGTGGGAGGGGAAGGGAGGGGGCAGGGGGTTAGCAATGATGGGTGGAATGTGATAGACATCATTATCCAAAGTACATGTATGAAGACACAAATTGGTAACAACATACTTTATATGCAACCAGAGATATGAAAAATTGTGTGGTATATGTGAAATAAGAATTGTAATACATTCCGCTGTTATTTTTTAATCAATAATAAATAAATAAATCAATAAATAGAAATATCCTCATAAGTGTATTTTAATATGCTGTCCTCCCCCCACTTCTTTCTAAAAGGACAATTATCAAAACTGCAGGGGCATTTTACTCTCATGTGTAACTAATTAAAACAAACAAACAAACAAAACAAACTGCAGCTGGGCGCAGTGGTGAATGCCTATAATCCCAGGGGTTTGGGAGGCTTAGACAGGAGGATTGTGAGTTTAAAGCCAGCCTCAGAGAAAGTGAGGCACTAAGACCCTGTCTGTAAATAAAATACAAAATAAGGCTGGGGATGTGGCTCAGCGGCCAAATGTCCCTGAGTTCAATCTCCAGCACCAAGAAAACTACATATTTTCTACTATACATATGGTAAAACTAAGGGCTTTAAATAACCTTTTTCAAAAAGTAAATTATACTTGTTGACAATCTGCTCCATAAATTTAAAAGTGATTATGTTTATACTAATATACATGATGATTATGTTTATACAAATTATAATTTTAAAGTGAAATCATATGCTAATGAAGTTAATCTCACCTAAACAGAGAAAAGTCCAGTTAGCTCAAATGAAAATCTTGTCCATACAATGTGTTGTAATCAACATAGAAACATTTTGATTTTTTAAGTACCTCCTCCGCCGATTCTTCACAATGTGTAAATACTCTGGGACTAACAGAAATTTGAGTTTCCCCTTTACTACCTGCACTGGCACAGAGAGTCTAATGAAGAGAAAGATGACACAGAAATAAGTTGGTTCCTGCTAAAGGAGAAAGCAGAGGAGCAATGCAAGAAGGTCTGCAAGAATACTTGGGGCCACAAGTAACATTGAAAAGATGAAGAGGTTTAGCATAAACCATAGCCCGTTTCTCTATCCTCTGATGCACCCTTCTTCAAATGAGAGGACAGATGTTGTAGTCTGGAAAATCAACAGGAGCTACAGTACAGAATGGCTGTCATCCAGCAGAAGCAGAATAAAATAAATTGAAGATTAAGGGATTAGAGTTTAATACCATTTAATTAAAGACAGAGAAATACTGCATGCTTTAAGCTTCCTGTGCTATTAAGTAACACATAAATGACTTGTTATTTAATAGATAATATTTTAATTCACACTGTATACATGTAATGACATTCTCTCATTTGACCTTCTGAGAATAAGCATTCAATGGAAATAGCAGTTCTCCTCTCATGAGGAAAAATTTCTCTTGTATTTCACTTCTATTTAATTCAGAAGATTGCATATGATCCAGATTCTTAACTTTCACCTCCTTGACTGAACTTTGGACTATTTTCTTTGTAATTACAGGCCCCTGATCTCCTTTCTCTTAAAGTATTTACTTCAGAATAGTTATAATTGTAAACTCTCTCTATGTCCCTTTGAGATATATGTACATCCTTTGAAATGTCTCTTATCAGTTTTATGACCAAGGAATGTCTTTCCCAAGAACCTGTCAGCCATCTATTTGAAAAAGTAATCATCTAGGAAGATAGAGGCTCTGCTTCTCAATGGCTTTTAGGGTAGGACTAATATCAGTGGGTGGCAATGAATACACAACAGAGGCCTAATAATAAAGAAAAGCATTTGCAAATTTTGTATAATTTTCAGTGTTCAACACTTTCATTGACCAACCTAATATTTCCTCTTAACCAGTGCTCAAATATACAGAAAAGGAAAAAACCTCTTACCTTCTGGTTCAGCTGAGTTGAGCTCAAACTGAGTCCTGGCCTTTCTCCTCTATTGCAATAATCTTGAAGAAAATCTTAACTTTGTGCATTGCTGTTTTTTCTCTATAAATATGTATTTTCATATCTTGCAACATTATAAATAATACAGCAATCATTCATTCATTTTTCTTTGATAAAAAGCACTCTTTTACTTAGTTCCATAAGACATATTTTCATTATCTGGTACTGTCAGAGTCTTTGGTATGTATTAGGACAAACAAACAAACAAAAAATATTGTTACTAATATTCTAAGAAACAGAAATTTTTAGATTTCAGTTAAATTACAAGAGAAGAATAAAACATTCTTTTTCAGACAATAATTTTACTCAAACTCAAATCTTTTAATCTCCCTACCCAAGAGTTTCTTTGTTTGTTTTTGTTACTTTGTATATGCTTCATGTGCTTGTTTCTCTTCTCTAAGTGGCAATTCTAAAAGAGACTCAAACTCTCTTTACAAGCTACAAATTTAAGTAATTTGTAAATGAATTTTAGCAATGAAAGAGATCTTTGTTCTGTTTTATTTCTGTATATCTTTGATTATATGTTTATTTTGTAACCCTTTGTTTATGTGTACAGAAATACACAAAGAAGAATAGGTGCTCAGTCTTTTCTGCATGCTACCTCTGAAAGAAAGAAAGCTAATTGCAGCTTGTGTGATTTGCTGATGGACCAGCAATGTATAATCTACAAATGATGACAGCCACCCAAGCCTACAGTCATTCATACAGATATAGGAAGAAGCAACATGACTGATATCTTGAATTTAATACAACTTTAAGTTAGCCCTGTATACTTAGTCCAAACCTTACCTTTTAGATACCTAGCCTAGGTTTTCACAATGACAGATAAAGTTGCCTATAGAAGCAATAAAAGTTATCGTAGATGATGTGATCAATGTCAAAGACATGGACACAATGAGAGTATCCCCTAGGTAGTTATTTGATAGATATCAGGCATTATTTTCTATAACAAATTGGTGCAGTACATTCACAGATCATTATTTCTAGGATAATAAATATCTTAACATTCTAAGTCTATTAAGAGACAAATTGCTTCAATCAACCTATGAGTGGCAGCTACTTTAAAGTATTAAGAAGGACTTGAGCAATTGAAAAGTTGATTTTGAATGGAACCTATAGTCAATACACTGTCCCCCAAACATCCACCTGCATTTCAAAAGATTGAAGTGAAATCTTCTAAATAGACCAAAGAAATGGAGGAAAAATTGGTTGCATTACCCTTAATGAAGAGTGAAATCACTTGTAGAATCTTAAAGATCAACAATTCCAAATCAGCAAGAAAGAAATCTCAAAGACCATTTGTCCAAGACAGAGAAAGAGTCTCACCAGGAGGAATTATCTCCTGTACAGATTTTGATTATGGAACCTCTGGTTCAATCTTAAGAAAACCAAAGCATACATGAAACAATGTTCAATAAAAAAAAAGAATTCCTAACAACTAGCAAGTTTTTCTGCAGAGTATTTCAAATGTAAATAATAGAAGCATACTCAAAGAATGAAAGGAATATTCATTGCAAAATTCTTTTTAATAGCTGAAAGCGCTAAAATTACCTCAATGTGTACTAATAGAGAGTGATTATATAAATAATGGTTTAGTTATAATAGAAAATGATACTAACTAAACAAATATTCAAAACCATATATCAAATCAATGATAGTAATGCTCATATAATTTATCGGACAAAAGAAACATCCAAATGTAATTTGGGCTATTAAGATGATTACCTAAGTATATGGGTGTATGTATGTGTATATATATAGCAGAATAATGAAACTTGTACTAAAATCAAAACACTATCTTTCTGTGGGTATGGAGATCATGTTTTCCTTTGCATATTCCTTCTTGTCTACTCTATTTTCAAATGCCCTGCAATAAGAAATATATGTGTATGTGTGTGTGTGTGTGTATCTCTCTCTATATATCTCTCTATATATTTACACACACAGAGTACATATAGTGTAATATAATGCATACAAATGTGTATGTATATGTTTAGAAAAATATTCAATAATGAATATAAAATATCAGGATTAAAATTTTATGCCATTTGTTAGCCAACAAGTTAGCCTACCACTGCTTCACATATACTGGAGAAAGATATGTGATTCTGGGTCAGAGGCAAAATATGTGTATCTCATGATATAGGAGGCAGCATGAGCTTTGTGTTCACATTGAATCCCCTTATTCTCAAAGTCCCTCAGGAGTGAAGAAGAGAAGCTGTGTAGACAGCCCATCTGTGTCATAATCCAGGAATTTTGAGTTTAACAGACCTGCATCCTTAAGAACTTCTTGCTATCCTGTCTAACCATTGAGCCAAAGGGACAGGTATTACATCCTTCAAGACATACATCTGCCCTTGGCCTCCCAGATGTAGGCATTCCTTTTCTTCCAAAGCTGTTAGGTGTTTTAAAAAAATCCTTGAAAAGATCATTTTCAGCAAACTATCAATGTACCTTATACAGATCATGGGCTGAGGGGTGAAAGACTCCAAGCCCACAACTCCTCTCCAAATCATTTTGAGATATTTCTTTTCAGTTTGAACTTGTATGCAAAGAGAAGAGAGCCTCTTAGACACTGTTTATCACTACTAATACTGCCATCCTTTCCCCTGGGTCAGCAAATGAGTTTTTCATCGAACATTTCTAGAACTTGTTTGAAATACCTGTTAAGATTCTGTATTTTGGATTCCTCTTATGATGCCTGCATTTCAGTGCTGAGAAAACATTGTCTTATCCTTTGACTATCATGAATGATTTCCTACAACTCTTGCCTTCCAAAGGAATCACTGGGACCAAGAATAAACTGAATCACTGCACACATTCATTGAGGGAAAGTCTGTCTACCCATATTATGAGTTGATTAAGGATGCTTGGGATAACTAGCTCATTTCAGATTAAAAATCCAGGATGCAAAATATATTTCCAACATCATTAAGATATATTCTAGAAGCACTGCTCATATCCATAGGATAAATGGAAATACATTATTAGGAAAAATAAATTCATCTGATTCAGGTTGACACATGTAAAACACCCTTTTGATGCACAAGTGAGAATTCTTTATTGATCAAATAACTGAGTTCTACTACTTGAGCTCAATCTTTCTGATATTCGCAAAGCCCAATTCTCTGCATCCTTAGAACTTTGCTGCTTTATTTCTTTTTTTTTTCTAGACAGATATAAAAATGAAGGCATCGGAAGTAATAGGAAAATATCACATCATCTGCTATGGTTTTAACTGAAAAATCAGAGATTGTGGTTTTTTTTTTTTTTTACTAATATTAGTTCTAGTTTTACAAACATTCTATTTCAAAAGAAATCAAATCTGCAAAAGCCTTCTGAGAAAAGTCCACATAGAGAATTAAAGTAGTACCATATAATTTTTCCCCAAGGGGTTACTGAACCTAGTGATGTAATAGAGAAAATAATTTATTGTTATGGTAATTACCAGAAGTTTCAGACACCCAATTATGAAACAAATTATCTCTTAGTATAGTCTGTGATGATTATGAACTAGCTTTTTCGTTGTCCTTGTTTAAATCAACGATTCAATAATTTATTCTAAATTCTGTTAATGATTTGATTGGAAAACAAAGCTTACCTTTACTTCAGTCCATTAGCCTATGGAAGATTAAAGAAATTAAATATAAGACACCTCCATGCCAGGAATAATGCTTGACACATAAGTGAGTATAAAAAGTTACAATTATCAATGTTGACATGCACAGAAAGCCAAAACAAAGTGCAACATTACAAAAGTAGACTGCCACAGTCTGGCTGGGCACAAATGCCGCAGTCTGGCTGGGCACACAATCACGAGCCACCACACAGCTTGTAGGTTCAAACAGCAACTCTTTATTCCCGATCTCACACCAGCCGTCTACAATCACGTTCTGGGGAAATCCACGTTCTCTGCCCAAATCCACCTCCACTGGGCTTCTGTCTCCCACAAAAATACTGTCTGAATCCTGTGAGAACTCAAGGGGAACTCAGGCAGCAGGATACGCCCTATTCCCAGCAGGAATAATCTTAAACCTGGAACGCCCTAAACCCGATTATCCTAAACCAGGAACACCCTAATCCGCCCTGGTCCTTGAGCAAGGTCACCTACATTCAATGTCACTGCAAAATGTCCTATTTCCACGAGTCCTTCCACTAAGCAACATGGGGTACGCTGGCAAGGAAATTGTCATACCTACTTGGCTAATGGCTCCAGGCATCTCCCCCCTTCTGATTAATTAAACAACAAGCAATGTGGCTTAAGGACCGTGCCTGGTAGGTTGTCCAATTCAACATATGGTTCTTACCCATCATCGGAAAACTGACCTTTAGGCGTCAGCCTCCTGTCTTAGGTTGATACCACTGCAATTGAATCATACCCGTCACTGACTACCGGTCCAGCATACAGCCATACTTGTGGATAGGTCTATGCACCAGTGGGGGTGTGAGGTACTTTGCCTCACCTCTGTTGGCCCCCAAATTTGGCCTTGGTGCCAGTGGGGGAGTGAGGTTAATGTGGCTTAAGGACCATGCCTGGTAGGTTGTCCAATTCAACATATGGTTCTTACCCGTCATCGGAAAACTGACCTTTAGGCGTCAGCCTCCTGTCTTAGGTTGATACCACTGCAATTGGATCATACCCGTCACTGACTACCAGTCCAGCATATAGCCATTGGCCCCCAAATTTTAGACCATCACTAGCAGAAGGGAGGAGGATACAGAAATGCCACGACACCAAGCCAGTTGACGGCTCCTTGGGAAAAATTGCATCACTTGGGACACCATCAGCAAAGATATGCCAGCACTACCACAATTAACATGGGGTGCGCTGGCAAGGAAATAAAAATTGCATCACTGGTGACACCATCAGCAAAGATATGCCAGCATTACCACAATTCGCTGCACCAAAGGATAGTTACATAGTCCAAGCAAGTTCTGTAAGCAGTTCAAAGCGGAGGAATCTATCAATATGTCCATTTCCTCCCAAAATCCGTTTCCTCCCAAAGTAAGTTGACTCCTTGATTGAGCATTACTTGTTGAGTTATATTCATTGATGCATCAGTTTATACAGTTTACTGTGATAGCTATCATAGAAGCTGTAGTTTGGTTTTATCTTTGTCTTCACCGGCACTGGGATGAAGATAGGAATTCTGGCAATGATGCTAAAGAGACATTATCCTGAAAAGAATTATTAAATATAATGAAAAGGAAAGGTGAAAGTAAACAAACAGATCTGTTAACCTACTTTAAAAACAATCCTTAACAGCTGTTTACCTAATTTAAATTAAACCATTTAAATCACGTGAATAAAAAAAATAATAATAATTCTGATCAATTTTTTCATGAGCGCTCCTCATATAAGAATATGGACATACGCACATACAGACATACAACACAAAACACAAATGTGCACACACACGTACAACACATAAGAAAATAGTAAAGGCCTTGTAGCTTTACCTAGGTGAAATCTCCATTGCAATGTTTAAAAACTCCACAGTCAAAAAATAAAACTGATCAGAAAAACATTAACCTAGGTTTGTATGAGCTCAAAAAATAAAAATAGAACCTTATGATGTAGAAAAATGCAATAATAAAATAGCTATTGAAAAAAGCATCCTGGTTAATCACTGTCGCAGATGTAAGAATGGCCAAGCTGGAGTTCTGGATATCAGCTGTTATGGATTTGAGTCAAATCATCTTCTTTTCGATCTGTAGAAATTGTTTTAGTTAATCTCTCTGGAATCCAAATCGGCTGCTGTTCTCCCTGTGGAAAAACACAAACAGACCCCCGACTCCAGACAATCACTGGGTCAGGACCTTTCCATTGTCCTGTTAGAATATCTTTCCAAAGTACTTTAGGCTTATGTACATTTTTTGGATACATATGCCTTTCCGCAGCACTAAGTCCTGATGAATCCAAATTTAAAAAGTTTAGAGTAAAAAGCGTTATTTTAAGTTTATCTTTGGGGGATATATACCCCCTTCCAATTCCCTCTTTTTGCTTTAATAAGTATGTTTTAATAATTTGATGAGCTCTTTCAACTATGCCTTGTCCCTGTGGATTGTATGGGATTCCTGTTATATGAGTAATACCAAATGATGAGCAAAATTGTTTAAAAGAGGTAGAGGTATAGCCAGGACCATTATCGGTTTTTAACTGTTTAGGAACGCCCACAGTGGCAAAATTTTGTAAGCAATGAGCTATAACATCTTTAGTTTTTTCTCCGGCATGAAGGGAGCCCATCAAAAATCCAGAAGAAGTATCAACTGTAACGTGTAAATATTTTAATTTTCCAAATTCTGGCAAGTGTGTGACGTCCATCTGCCAAATATGGTTAGGTATCAGTCCTCTAGTATTGACTCCAAGATTAACTTGTGGTAAAAATGTCACACAATTTTGATATTGTTTTATTATATGTCTGGCTTGTTCCTTAGTTATTTTAAAATGCTTTTGTAAAGTATTAGCATTAACATGAAACCTTTTATGAAAATTTGTAGTTTCTTCAAATGTAGAGAAAATATGTATGTCATGTGTAGTTTTATCTGCTAAATCATTGCCTAAACTAAGGGCTCCAGGCAATCCTGTATGTGCCCTAATATGTCCTATAAAGAATGGATCTTTTCTGTCCCAGATTAGACTTTGTACAGTGGAAAACAAAGAGAAAACAGTAGAAGAAGGGGAAATCCTACCAGCATCTTCAAGAGATACTATAGCATTAACTACATACTGACTATCAGAAAATAAATTAAATACAGAATCTTTAAACATCAAAAAAGCTTGTAAAACTGCATTAAGCTCTACCTTTTGAGCTGATTGCTTGGGTACTAAAAATGTAAAAGTTCGATCTGGGTTAACTACTGCTGCTGTACCATTATTAGACCCATCAGTGAATATATTTGGAGCATTCATGATAGGTGTTTTTCTTGTCATTTTAGGAAAAACTACAGGATGCTTACACCAAAAAGACAACAAAGGATTAGATGGTAAATGATTATCAAATGCAACATTAGATTTACACATGATTATTGCCCAAGTATTTAACTCATTAGCTAACTCATCAATTTGATCCATAGTATATGGAGTAATAATTTTATTGGGAGAAATTCCAAACACTCCCTTCGCTGCTTTTATTCCTTTGAGTATTAATTGTCCTACAGCCTCAGGATACCTAGTAAGAGTAGTGTTAGGAGAATAATATAAATGTATCCACAATAATGGACCTTCTTGCCAAAATACTCCTGTAGGAATATTTTTTGTTGGTAGTACAATAAATAATAAAGGCAAACTTATATCAATTCTATCCAAATGTATATTTTCCATACATGTTTCAACAATTTTTAATGCCTTTCTTGCTTTAGGAGTTAACATGCAGGGTGAATTTGGATCTGATGGACCTTTTAGAATATCAAATAAAGGTCCCAACTCTCCTGTTGGTATACCTAGATAAGGCCTTATCCAATTTATGTCTCCCAATAACTTTTGAAAGTCGTTAAGTGATTTGAGTTGATCTACTCGTATTTGAATTTTTGGTGGACGGACCATGGTTGAGGATAATAGAACTCCTAAATAATTAATTGGAAAATTTAATTGTACTTTATCTATTGCTATCTCTAGATTATAATGTTTTAATAAGTTTGTAAGTGTGGCATAACATTCCAGCAATATGTTTTTATCTTTATGTGCCAATAATACATCATCCATATAGTGAAATATTTGTAGTTCAGGATTTTGATTTCTAAGTGGCTGGATTGCTTTGTTAACATATATTTGACACATAGTTGGACTGTTAGCCATCCCTTGAGGGAGTACTTTCCATTCATATCTCTGATCAGGACCTTCATAATTTAATGCAGGGATAGTAAATGCAAAACGTGGACTATCCTCGGGATGAATTGGAATTGAAAAAAAACAATCTTTAATATCTATAGCTAAAACATGCCAGGTTTTTGGCAAAGCAGACAATTGAGGAATCCCTGATTGAGCAGGTCCCATAATAACCATCTCATTATTAATGGCTCTTAAATCTTGCAATAATCTCCATTTACCAGATTTCTTTTTGATGACAAAAATGGGAGTATTATGGGGAGATATGGAAGGTTGTATATGTCCTTCCGCTAATTGTTGTTTGATCAGATCATGGGCTACTTGTATCTTTTCTTTAGTCAGGGGCCACTGAGGAACCCACACTGGTCTTTCTGATTTCCAAGTAATTTTGATTGTCTCAGTGGCCCTTTTTGAAAATCCAACCCATGTCTGTCTGTTCCTTGATCTATTTGTATTGGTGCTGCTATACCTTGCCCTTGTTTTCCTAATCTTTTTTCTTTCCTAAAGCCTTGTCTAGCCCTAGTAGTGGGCGCATTAGGATTGATGTTATTTGTTAACGTCAAACCTAATTGATCTAGGACATCTCGTCCCCATAAATTTATAGGAAGATGATCCAATACATATGGCTGTATAGTTCCTTCACATCCTTCAGGATCCTTCCAATCTAATATCATAGAACTTCTATGGGGATTAGTCACCACTCCTAGGCCTCGAAGCATTTGAGTGGCTTGTTGTAATGGCCAATGTTTTGGCCATTCTTGACGAGATATGATGCTAAGGTCAGCTCCTGTGTCCAGTAGCCCATTAAACTCATGACCTTGAATATTTAGTTTTAGCATGGGCGAGAATCTAAATTTAAAGACAACATAGCCCAATCTACACCTGTGGAGCCTAATCCCCTGGAACCTCTTTCTACACTATGACTAGGAAATTTATTATGTAGGCTGGGTATTATTAACAACTGTGCTATTCTATCTCCAGGTGAAATTACTGATATACCTCTTGGAGAACTAGCTATAATTTTTATTTCACCTACATAATTGGGATCAATTACCCCAGGACTTATCATAAGTCCTTTTAATGTAGATGAACTACGTCCCAATAATAAGCCTACTGTTCCTTGGGGAAGAGGTCCTTTTACTCCTGTGGGAATGATTTGAACTCCCATCTCTGGAGTTAATACTGCTCTGGCAGAGGCGCAGATGTCCAACCCTGCGCTCCCTCAGGTTTGTCTGATGAGGGATTTAATGGACAATGTGTCCTGGGCACTACCCTGATGGTGTTGCTGGGTTCCTCCACTGCCCCGTAGATTTGTGCTTGTGGGCCCCGGAGCATTGGGCCCCCCTGACCGTTTTTTGGCAATGGAGCCTGATGCCTTTCTCCACGATATCGTGGATAAATACCTGGTCTTTGTCTGTTTTTTGGTAAGGGAGTACCCTCTATGGTGGATTGAGAATGGCATTCATTAGCCCAATGTCTCCTTCTACGGCATCGTGGGCAAATACCCGGTATTCTATTCCTTTGATACCTACTTTTGTTAAACCCTCCTCCTATGGGGCAATTCCTTTTAAAATGTCCTGTGTGTTCACAATCATAGCATGTTTTTGGCCTGGCATCTAAAGCCTGTTGTACTGCAGCTGCCAAGACTTGCCCTTGTTCATTAATATCTCTACATAATTTAATATATGTGTTTAAATCTTCATGTCTCCATGGTCTAATAACTTCTCTGCAGCAACGATTTGCTTGGTCATAAGCCAGTTGTTTTATTAATGGCATTGCTTGTTCTGTACCCCCCAAAATTTTGGCAGCCGTTTGAATTAGCCTATCTACAAAGTCAGCATAAGGTTCATTAGCTCTCTGTATTACCTTAGATAGCTGACCTTGTAAATCTACATGTCCTTGTAAAGTCTTCCATGCCCTAACTGCGTCTTCAGCAATTTGTGCATATATAGCAGGATCATATTCAATTTGTTGCAGTTGACAATCATGAGGTCCTTTTCCTAACAACATATCTAGATTTCTTTGAGGGTAACCGGCTGCTGCATTTCTCCTAGCTGTCTCCGCGCAAAATTCCTCATTGGCAACCTTCCATAACAAATATTGTCCTCCATTTAGTACAGATTTACACATGCTAGCCCAATCTGCTGGCGTCATGTCCAAGTTAGTAATGGACTCGACCATGCTTACCGTGAAGGGAGCTTGGGGACCACAGGTTGTTACAGCCTCCTTTAACTGCTTCACTGTTTTAAAATCTAAAGCACGGTGAATTTGCTGTCCTCCTACCTGTTCAAGTACAGGGCATGCTAATCTTTGAGGTCCTGTCTCAGGATCCCATTTATCAACTACGGGGTTTGAGGGCCACTCAACTGTCTCCGTCGGTGGGGCTGTTGGTTGAATTACGCCCGCTTGTGATAAAACGGAGTTAGTAACAGCCTCCTGTTGTGGCCTTTTTCCTAACAACCCCTTTTCCTTTAAATTTTCTTCCTCTGTCTCACTAGCTCGAGAGACCTTCTCTTTTGCTTGATCTAAAATGTCTTTCTCCATGGTCTGAACCTCTAACAATTTACTTAACATCTTTTCGGTTTGTTTTTTACTAATTTCTAATCTACTATAAAGATAACGCAACCCAATAAGATAACACAAAACAAAACCGAAACTGAATGAAACAAAAACGGAATAAAAAATCGTTGCATCAATTTTCTCTTCCTCAGGGCCGACAAACTTCAAACCTTTAGTCAACCATTTTTTCCAGTTTGCCTGAGAAATTTCTAGGGATAGGCAGCTTGAAACAAAAACAAGATAAATCAAAACAATAACACATTGTTTTTTGAATTGGTCACCCATTCTTTCGCTCTTCCTCAGGGGCGAGCAATTTCACTTACCTCCAAGCTTTAGATGTTCCCCATACGAGCCGCCAAATGCCACAGTCTGGCTGGGCACAAATGCCACAGTCTGGCTGGGCACACAATCACGAGCCACCACACAGCTTGTAGGTTCAAACAGCAACTCTTTATTCCCGAACTCACACCAGCCGTCTACAATCACGTTCTGGGGAAATCCACATTCTCTGCCCAAATCCACATCCACTGGGCTTCTGTCTCCCAAAAAATACTGTCTGAATCCCGTGAGAACTCAAGGGGAACTCAGGCAGCAGGATACGCCCTATTCCCAGCAGGAATAATCTTAAACCTGGAACGCCCTAAACCCGATTATCCTAAACCAGGAACACCCTAATCCGCCCTGGTCCTTGAGCAAGGTCACCTACATTCAATGTCACTGCAAAATGTCCTATTTCCACGAGTCCTTCCACTAAGCAACATGGGGTACGCTGGCAAGGAAATTGTCATATCTACTTGGCTAATGGCTCCCAGCAGTAGACAGTGATAAAATTCCTTTAGTTTGAAGTAAGGATATGATTTTTCCTTGTGCTACAGATATTTTTACCTATACCTTCTAAAGAACAGTGTGACATAAAATTTTCATAAAGCATAGTGTAGTATCATCTAACAACAATTTAGTGATGACAAGAAGAAAATATATAATTACGTTACTCTAACACTTGGTCCCTCTATTCACTTAATCTACAAATATTAAGTGAATGTTAATAATTTAATACATGTTCAAATTCGCATACTTTCCAGGAACAGCTTGATTTTAAATGAACCAGTATAATTTATTATGGTTTAGCTCATCATCTGTAAAAGTATGATTAAAATAGTACCTACTTCTTATGGCTAATGTTAGAATAAATTAGATCAATATAAGCCTTGGAGCAACAAGTAGACCATATAAGAAAAGAATCTGGATATTATTATTTTTTGTCAGTATTACTTCTTTAGTAAAGCACTGATGTTGCCTACACCCTAACTAGCCATCATTTTAATTTACCTTTTTTCCATTTTTCTCTCCACTCTGTTTTTATGAAAGTAATCTTTCTAAAGCTCAACACTAGATCTTTCCTGCTCAGAACCTTTCAATGCATAACACCCAAAATTTAGCCTCTATAATTTAGTTCCTATCTTTTCTTTCCAAATTTATTTCATACAACTACTCTTGCCTAATTTATAGCTATAAAGGCAACACTAGCCAGAGGTCTGAGATTCCATGCATTCACCCAGGCTCTCTGGGGATCTTATTTGACATTTCCCCTCTACACAATAGTTGACTGAAATCTTCTATCCTCCAAATCTTACTCAAAGCACCATCTTCCCATGGAACTATTCTTGAAACTCACAAATAAATACAATCTCAAAACTAAATTCAACCTCTTTCTCTTTTCAGCCTTCCACTTGGCTAGTACCTCTCCTATGTCATTTAGCTAGTTTCCATCATATTATAATCATGTGTGTACTATGTAATCACTGCTACATGTTCATGTAAATATATAATATCACATATGTAAATATATAGTAGCACAATACACACAGTAACATAGAGTGGTCACTGGCATATATAATCTTAGCTTATAAAGTACATATAATATGTAGCATCCTACTCTAATATTTGTTTGCTAGCCTTTGCCAACATTTTACAAAATGCCAAAAGAAATACTGACAATGGCATTATTTGAGTTAACATAAGCTTTCAGAAAGCAAATTCTCTAGCATCAAGTGTATCTCAGCTAGCAGTACTTGACTATAATTTAGTTTTGATTTGAATGTTTCTACCTTTTAATAAAAATTTGGTGATCTTTATAAATTTCCTAAAAATGCATTTACCTGTAACATTATTTTATTCTTCAAGCTCTGAGCCCTTCATTGTACAACCCACAGTGGTCTTCTGAAGGACTCAGAAGCAATGCCATTTATGGCTTAGAAGCACTCCTAAAAGAGGCAGGTGGGTAACCGCAGGGAGCCAAGTTGACTTTGGAAATAAACTCTGAAGGGCTATAACTCTGCATCACAAAGAAAATAACCCCAAGGCATCATTGCTCACTCCTCCAAAACTGTGTGATACTTATAAGTTGCAGTGCCACATAGTGAGAAGGGGAGTTTTCAGAAGCACAAGAACGATGATAAAAGAGAGTTGGTGGCACTGGGGGAAGGACACACTTTCAAAGGAGGTAAAAGCAACCAGTGCAAAGTATACCTCAGAGGATCTAGAGTTCAAACACAGTCCTAACCCACACTGCAAGCAAGGAGACAGATGAAGTCTAGCTAATTTTTTTTTTCATATGCATTTATCATCTTAAAATTATTGTAAAACTATGTAAAATCACCTTTTGGGGAAAAAACAGGATTTCTATTCTCAATTCTAGGAAGTAGAAGTCAACATTCGTTCTTTTAGGAGGCATCTTTTTAGGTCTCAAATGCGGTTGAGAATGCAAGGGAATATACTGTGTGATTCTTCTTCTAAGCCATCTTTGTATATTTGGCACTGAAAAAAAAAAAAAAAAGAAGAAGAAGAAGCTTGCCAAGCAATATAGGATGCTACTGTAGTGCAGAAAATAATAATTTACTTTGGTTTTCAATCCTGTGCTGTGACTTTAGCATACCTCATAGTTATTTTGACACCTAATATTATTATTTACACAGAAATTTAGGATAGGATTCAGCATTTTCTTCTGTGTGTGTAAAAAGCCAGATAGTACACACTTTAGGTCTTTCCACACACACCATCTCTATTGCAACTACTCGAGTCTGTCACTGCTGTGCCAAATGAGCTATGAACAATATGAAAGTGACTAGCAGTGCCCACCCCCGCCCCCAATTTTTTATTTAAAAAAACAGGCAGTTGGTCAGATTTAATTGGCCATATTTTGTCAACCCCTAGTCTAAAACATTGCTTTAGAACTGTAGTTAAAATCTGAAAAGCATGATTGGGGTGAAGTAACCTCTATTTATTATCTGTGTCCTATTACCCTTCTTCCCTTCCATCCCATAACCTTTGCTCCACTCATAAGGATGTACTGGATCCCCTTGCATGGATGCTTTTTTTGTGCATTTGGAAGGTTGAATCTGCCAGGAATTCTTGTGTTAACATATCCCTGCCTAGAAATTTAATTCATAGTTGAAAGACCAACTTTACATTTGTCCCCTTCAGCTGGGTCATTCTTCCTTTTATTTCTTAAAAGCAATACAACTGCAGAACCCTTAAAATACTCTCAGTTTATTCTGTGCCCTATAATTATCAGCACACATTTAGATAAGCATATTCAGTTTAGTTTTTTTTTTCTTTTTTCCTATTAAATTGACCAGCACAGTGTTTTGTACAAAATGTTCAATAAAAAGATATTCAGTGAATAAATGCCTAAATAAGTAATTATATTTGGGAAGCAGAAGAAAAAGATGTAAGGTAAATATCAGGAGATCAATTTGGCTAGAAATTCCAACTAAGCAATGAGTCATTTATGCTTTATTTCCATATTAATCTTACACGAATCTACTCATATTGGTAACTGCCAAGCTGGGCTGAGAATTTTGGATAATTGATACCAATTTGAATAAGAAATTGTTATAATTTATCCAAATTGATCTATCAGTCTCACGAAATCATTTAATTTCCCCTGAGAATTTAAAGTAAAATGTCATGTAAATGTATAAACAGCTTTTACAACAAAGACGAGTGATTGTTTTCTAATGACATCCAAGTTACCAAATTTGTATTTTATTATCATTTCATTACTATCAGAGATAATTGTATTCTTCTTTGGGACTCTGTCACCAGATTGAAGAGAATTTCAGATTATCAAATAAGTGTTTTACTTTCTTCAATGTCATATGTATACTCAATCACAAATTAATGACTTCTTTTCTCTTCCCTAAGAGTTTACTCCATAGGAGAGACTCAATTTTCAAAGCAATCAATCAATCAATCTTGTGAAAGTTAAGGACTTTGAGACCCATGGTAGAAAGGATGTTTCTCATGTCTACTATTCAATGAGTCTCTCTTTTATCTTTTTTTTTTTTTCTTCTCGGATTGATTTATTTTTCTTAAAATTTATCCTCATTGCATAACATTGTGCTCCTTTGAAAACTCAACTAAATTTACATAATACTCTGTTTTTTCTGCCAACTCGGAAATGAGATTTCTTTCTTTGCTCTATCTGTTTTAAGTTGTACATAGTTGTGGTGGGAGGGAGTCCCTGAGAGCAGGAAAGGCCACGACAGGGTCAACTGGAGGCCCCAAATAAAGAAAAATAACACAATCTTCAACCTGGATCACAAACCTGGCTTTAAAATACTATATAAAAATACTACTATTCATAGGGCAGAATTTTAAACACACAAAAAAAATGTGTTAGGTTCAAGATAAGGACCTTCAATCTACAAAGGGAGCACAGGTGGAAAATTATTTCCCAGTTGGAAATCATTGTCTACATTAAACAAGATACTCTGAATGTAAGTAAACAAATTCAGTGTGTCCATTGGAAGAAGAAAAGAGAAATTTATTTTACGGGCACAGAGGCTAACTCCTAGTATCCAATAATAATATAGAAATGACTGCAGATGAAATCTGGGAAGTCACCAGGGTTCTTCACCTCTTGACTCATTCTCTCTCTCTCTCTCTCTCTCTCTCTCTCTCTCTCTCTCTCCCTCTCTCTCTCTTTTCAATGCTTCTGATGTCTCTTCTAGGTCACACCCTTCCCTTGCTCTCCATTGCATAATGTAGAAGGTAAAGAAAGCTAAGTCATAATTTCTTAATAAACTATATAAAACTGATTAGAATTTCCTCATCCTAATTCCAAATTTCTGTGATCTCCTTTGCCTGATTTGGGTCAAGTGTCAATAGTAGACTTATTCAACTGTACCATCCTGCCCGTGCCTGACAAGACACCGAGGAAGTAGATGGATCATTGTAAGCAAGAATGAAACCTCCAAAATATGTTTATTCTGAAGACTCAGAACTTAATTAAACAAGTATTTCTCTCTTAGTCAACTTTCCATTTCTGTAGCAAAATATGTGAGCTAACTAATTGTAAGGAGGAAAGTTTTATCTTGGCTCATGGTTTCAGAAATTTCAGTCTATGGTCAGTTGATTCTGTTGCTTTTAGGTCCACAGTGAGGCATAACATCATGGCTTGAAGCACAGGTGGAACAAAGTTGATCACCCCATTGCTGGGAGCCATTAGCCAAGTAGGTATGACAATTTCCTTGCCAGCGTACCCCATGTTGCTTAGTGGAAGGACTCGTGGAAATAGGACATTTTGCAGTGACATTGCATGTAGGTGACCTTGCTCAAGGACCAGGGCGGATTAGGGTGTTCCTGGTTTAGGATAATCGGGTTTAGGGCGTTCCAGGTTTAAGATTATTCCTGCTGGGAATAGGGCGTATCCTGCTGCCTGAGTTCCCCTTGAGTTCTCACGGGATTCAGACAGTATTTTTTGGGAGACAGAAGCCCAGTGGATGTGGATTTGGGAGAGAATGTGGATTTCCCCAGAACGTGATTGTAGACGGCTGGTGTGAGTTCGGGAATAAAGAGTTGCTGTTTGAATCTACAAGCTGTTTGGTGGCTCGTGATTTTGTGCCCAGCCAGACTGCGGCATTTGTGCCCAGCCAGACTGCGGCACCCCATGGCAGCAGGAAAGCAAATGCAGAAAAAGATAAGGGCCCAGGCTTCCAATACTTCCTTCAAGAGCATAACCCCTCTGACCCAGCTTCCTTTGATTAGGTCCCACCTCTTAAAGGATACACCACCTATCAGTGGTGCCACAGGTTAGTGATTAAACTTTCTATATGTAGGCCTTGGAGGGGCCATTCAAGATTCAAACTACAGAAACTTCAGTGAAGGGGAGATGATGAAACAATATGGAATGAAATCTTCCACCTCCAAATTTGGCAACAGTGAACTTAAACAAATAAATAATCCTTTGACCATGAAATTATACTTTTAACAATTCTATGAGCATGATTTGTAGGTACAAGGATGCTTCTCATAATCTTATTTATAAAAGCAAACAAAAAAATTAGAAGAGATTTGCAATTGATGATTATTTTAGAAAGAATGCACAAATATGCCTGAAAACAGAAGTACTGCTCACTTAGTGGTTGGTATGTGATTATTTTAGGAAAAGATATATAACTTACTTAAGATACCTTAGCCATCTCTGAATTTATCCATTGTCAAAAAAAAAGCCCTAATTTTTTTTTCAATTAGTCAGAAAGCTCCACGCATTTTTAGATCTTAAGAATGATCAAATGAACATTTTGCCTCTAGAAGTTTCTAATACAAATTGACTTTATCCATATTCACTTCCCTAAAGAGGTGAAAACAAAACACAAAGACTTTAACAAAGTATGTTCATTGGGGATGTTGGGCTGGAATTTTGGCAAAAGCAGAAGCCTAGTCAAAGTTCTAGAGACAGGAAGAAAAAAATAGTTTTGTTTGTTTGTTTGTTGTTTTAAAAATGGATTTAAACTCAAAGCATAAAAAATTTATGAGTCAATACAGATTCAAGTAAGTGATTGAGTCAACAAACAAAGGAATGAATAACAAAATGAGACTAGACTCCCATGCTGAAGAATTTAAATTATTAATGGAGATATTTTTCTTTGAAGAAGATGAAGCCTCTCAACTCCTTAGGTATGCACACTCTGTTTGCACAGAGTGGTCACCTACTGAAAGCTACAGTATGGAAAGGAGAAGAAAGTAGCTTTGCAGGAGAGAAACATGATGAACCCTGTAATGAGCTAGGGAATTCAAGCTCTTGTGAACATGAGGAGTTATATTCGAAGTATAGAGTCTTGGTAGGAGGAGGTAACAATGGCATTTAAGAGAAATTTAAAAAAAAGGAAACTAGAAAAATGGAGCATATTAAGAGAAGAAGGCTGTGGCATAAACTGAGAGACAGTCACTCAGAACGTATTCATAGAATGCATACTATCATGCATCAGAGCTGTGTGGTTGGCATTACAGTTTTAACTTCCAAGAGCTTGTATTTCTAATGTAAGTGTGAATTAAAAATTAAGCCAATAAATTAAGAAAATAATCACACATTGTGATTATTTTTGTGAGGGGAATAGGGAAAAATACCTGAACCTTAAGAGTAATTGTAAACCAATTGTTATTCCTTCCTTAATAAGTTGTCCTGCTTGCAACCTATTCCTTGATATTTTTAAATATTATTTTCTGAATGATAATCATGTATATTTATGGGGTATCATGAGATGTTTTAGTCAGTGTATATGTGGAGTGATTAAATCATGTGGATTAGCATATATGTCCTCACAGATATTTGTCATTTCTTTATGATGAGAATAATTAAATTATTCTTTTTTAGCTATTTTTGAAATATGCAATGCATTATTATCAGCTATGGTCACAGTGCTGCATAAACAAACATAAGAATATATTGCTTCTGACTTACTGAAATGTTGTGTTTGTTTACCAAGCCTCAGTACTCACTTGATAATATTGATAGCTTGAGATATTTTCAACCAGCCCATGTGTGTGGATGTTACCTCTGTTCTGAGGTGTTGATCAGTTTCTAATTTTCGGGGTCAGTGGGTCTGTACTTGCAGGTGTGTTTTAAATGAAAAATGGGGTGGGGTGGTAGTTGATGCTTAGCAGCCTGTGTTCAGTTTGGAAAAAAAAGCACAGAAGTGTAAGAAACTTCAAAAAAGTGTAA
Source organism: Marmota flaviventris (assembly GCF_047511675.1). Taxonomy (NCBI): domain Eukaryota; kingdom Metazoa; phylum Chordata; class Mammalia; order Rodentia; family Sciuridae; genus Marmota; species Marmota flaviventris. Next base: position 27,680,956 of record NC_092506.1, read on the forward strand.
CTGATGTGATTCTGCAATTTGTATACGGGGTAAAAATGGGAGTTCATAACCCACTTGAATCAAAGTGTGAAATATGATATATCAAGAACTATGTAATGTTTTGAACAACCAACAATAAAAAAATTTAAAAAAAAAGAATTCAAGTATGGATTTTAATTTCTCCTATTTAGAAAAAAAAGTCTGTGGATTTTTGATTAATCCATATTTTCTAAAAATAGTTTAGAATGCATTTTTCTCTATAATATGTATTTCAGAAGAACATTCACATATATGCTACAAGAATTGTTTTTTTTTTTTTTGTCATTTTAAAGGAGGATTTTTTTGGGGGGGATCATTTAGGGGAAACTACAGATTCTAGAGGGTTATGGATTCAGAATGAGGGGCAATGGGAAGCTATGTGAACTGGGAAAATCCACCATGGCTTCCAGTTTAGTAGCAGATATGGCATCACAAGACCTTCATGACTATCTGCCTTTAAGATATTTGAATGTAATGATCCTAGATGAAAATAGGATGTGATTTCACTTGTTTTAAACTTAGTTTTCATTAAAATGTATCTTTATATAATCAAAAATATAATGCCATTTTGCTTAGAGTAAGACATAATTTTTAAAAAAAAAATTGTGGTGGGCTTTTTGTGTTTGTCCACAGTTGTTCTCTATTTGATATTTTGTTACAGTTCTCTTTAGAATTCTTACATTGGTTGCACCAATTTGCAGTTCCACCAGCAATGTATGAGTGTATCTTTTTCACCACATCCCCACCAACATTTATTGTTGCCTGTATTCTTGATGATTGCCATTCTGACAGGAGTGAGATGAAATCTTAGAGTAGTTTTCATTTGTATTTCTCTAATTGCTAGAGATGTTGAACACTTTTTTTTTTAAATATATTTGTTGACCAATTGTATTTCTTCTTCTGTGAAGTGTCTGTTCAGTTCCTTAGCCCATTTATTGACTGGGTTATTTGGTTTTGTTTTTTGTTTTTGGGGTGTTAAGTTTTTTGAGTTCTTTATATATCCTAGAAATTATGCTACAGCATTTGTCAGTAAATGGTTGAAGTTGGAGAATATCATGCTAAGTTTAATAAGCCAATCCCAGAAAACCAAAGGCTGAATGTTTTCTCTAATATGTGGATACTAATTCACAATAAAGCAGGGGGCACTAGGGAAGAATAGCATTACCTTAGATTAGGTAGAGAGAAATGATAGGAGGGGAGGAGAGAGGATGTGGGGATAGAAAAGGTAGTAGAATGAAACAAATATTATTACTGTATGTACATATGTTATATGACCAATACGATTCTTCAATATGTAAACTCAGAAAAATGAGAAATTATATCCCACCTATGTATGATATATGAAAGTACATAAATGCATTCTATTTTCATGTATAACTAATTAAAACAAATTAATTTTTTTAAAGAATTCTTACATTTGATAGGTATAAGGGTGAATCAGGCCAGACACCCCCACCAAAAAACCATTGCCACAACTAAGCTTCTCTTCTTGTCAGATCAGCAGGATGTCTGCAGAGTTTATTGTGGTTGGTAGTTTCCTCTTCTTGTAAATGCCAGGTTTGCACACAAAAGGTGTGACAGAGTTAGTCTGCAAGCTTGTTGTACAAAAAGATAGCACTTCTGATTTTTTGGTAAGAACTTGTGAAACCTGTCTCTTAGAGGATGGAACAAAAAGCACTTGTCATGTAAACCTCCAAGTCCTCCCACCCCCTCGCCCTGTACTAGCTATAAACTTCAAAGAATTTCCAAAATCTTTATTCAGAAAAAAAAAAAATTCTTAAGCCTCTGAACACTGCAATCAATAAACCTGCTTCCCGAAAATTCCTCGGGTGTCCAGCCTCTTCTGTCCTACTTCAAGTGAATTAAAATAAAATTTTTAAATAGTGAATAAAGTTGTTTGGATTTTAATTGACATTAGATTTAAATTTTTGGTATTGTTTTAGTTTGTTCTTTATTGGTTTTTGAGCTTATGAAGTTAAAGTTCACACCTCAAACATGGAATCTTTTAAATCCCATCACATTTTGGACCTCCTTGAGTTCATAGAGCTTCTGGACCTTTTAAATGAAGAAAATTAGATGGAAAGCTCTCCTTCATCTTTAAAAGGTCATGATTGCATAATTTCAGAGTCATGATTCAAAGAAATATTTTCTAAGGGTGACTAAGCACATGTAAACACTTTCATGAGAAAATTCTTAAGAACATTAAATCCCTGGTTTAAAGGCAACATTAGTTCAATGATTTCGGAAAAATGAAAAAAGAGAATAATAAGAGCCTGCTTTGAAATATTTGGTAAAATAAAGTTTTAATAGGCATTGAATCAATTTGAAACATTATGTAATGAGTAAAAATGGGAATGAGACAAGCTTGTGAATAGAACTATTTCAAGTGAGTTTAATAAAAAGAATAATGCTCATATTCCTCCAATTTAATTTCTGTAGAAGAAAATGAAAAAAAAAAAAAAAGCGCTATAGTAGACAATGAAGGATATTTAACCAGCACCTGAAAATTTCTCTTTTCTTCTTCTGTCTCACTAAGTTAGAGGTCACCCTGTGGTAAAAGCTGCTCAGAATGGTTGAGAATAATATCAAAATCTTACCAGAGCAATCAGTCTCTTAATTTTTCAAGTTAGAAAATAGGAAAAAAAATCTCTTTTCTATGTGAATCTTGCACAGAACAAAAATTATAATGCAGGAATACAAATTCAGGAAGTCAAAATCTGAATATAGTGAGACAACTACCTCGGAAGGAGGTGGTACCAATGCTAGTGATCCAGAGTGGGAAGTCAGAGCCCAAGAAGCTAGAAGGGCATCTGAACAATCAGAAGGCCATTGGGCCAGGGCAGTGTGAACAGGGGCATGCAAGAAGTCAGTGGTGGCAGCAAGGGTGAGAAGCCCGCATAGGAGGAAAAGCACCAGATTGTGTACATATGTGGGAAGAGGGGGCCACGACAATAATAGGGTATCGTTTTTATCAGAGAGGAGGTGGATGCTGATCAAAATTACACATTGAAAATACCAGAATCAGGTTCTCACTGTGAAAAAAGAAAATAAAATTCAAACATGAAAAGGGGAAAAATAAGAATTAGTTGATTGGATTGGGATTCAAATTAGAAGGATCCATGTGATTTTATGGATTTCACTAGCTAAATAGGTGTTCACACATGTAGAGAGACAACTAACCATGTGTGTATATGTGAAATACTCTCCAGCTCTCTCCTCTAAGAGGGTTCAGAAGGAGTGACCTATACTGATGATCACACTTATTGTATTAGTCTTTGTTTATAAACACTGCCCTCTATGAGAAGCACTTAGGGAACCAGGACAAGTGCATAATTTTAGGACCTGAACAGGAAAATACATGATTGACATGGCATATCTTTGAAAGGGATAATATTCATTGCCAAATCTAGGACAATTTGAATAGCAAATTAAATAATAATAAAAATAATACTAACAAAATTAAAAACCAACAAATAAAAGCCATGGAGCCATACTGGGTTTAAAAACAGAAATATAAATAAATACATTTTCCTTGTTGTATAACTCCAGTGGCTAACTGCATAAAAAATAATAAATTTGGGATAATTATTATTAAGAAATCATTGAGGTAAAACATAACTCAGCCAAGAAAAATCTGTGCATGCTAAATCTAGTGAGTGCAAATCTGATCAGGGCAAGACATCTGCATAGTCTTAATGTACGTCTTCAAAAAATACTAACTGAAAGAGGGAAAAGATTCCTTAAGAATGGAAAGGCTTGGAAGACTCTACCTTAATATAGATGATGAATTTATATTCATAAGTGATAGAAAAAAAGTGAACATATTTCTCCCTGGTGTGTTAAGTTGAAAGAAGAATGGCATCAATTGTATAATTTTCCTGTCAAACATTAATAACTAGGATCAAATCATGACAACAATCATGGAAAATTTGAGACATATTCTACAAAGTAGATAACATTTCAACCTTAAAATTATCAACATTACAAAAGTCAGGAACAGAGAGAATTAAATCAAAGATGGAAACTGAAGAAAGGTGAGATTAAATGTAGCATATTGAACTAATTTTGCAATACATAAAATAATGTATCAATGTCAATTTCTTGGTTTTGATTAGTTTAAGGTTATGTCAGTGACTCTGCTTGTTTATACAAATTGCAAAATAAAGTTTGTAGAGGTGTTTGATTATAATATGGTAACTTCCAAATTGAAAAAGAAAGAACTACTTTTCAACGTAGTTGTAAGTATTATATCATTTGAAAATAAATGAAAACAAAAATCATGATAGGAGGAATGGATTTCCTAAACAATCATAGTAAACCTCATTTTTCCTCTTGCTGACTCAATGTAGCAACAGGTACTAGATTAATGGAGAGGACAAAACAACCAATAATTATTATTATTCATTAATTATTTCATATATTTTCTTAATGATTTCATTATTAAGAAAATATATGAAATAATGGCATCCATTATGTGTAGGCATTAGTCAATGAAAGATGTTGATCACTGAGAGAGAGAAAAAAAATGAGTTGAGTATTATGACAGCCCAGCATTACTATCTTAAAAATGTTTCTGAGACACAATGAAGCACTAGCAAACTCAGAAGAGCTTACACTTGAGGAGATGGAGCTTTCCTGACATCATGAAAAGAACCACCCACAAGATGAGAGAAATCATGCTCAGGTGCGATATATGGCCAAGTGTAATATATGTTTCCAAGAACCAGATAGGAAACCTCATAATTCAGGCACATATATTACATTAGTAAAAACTTTATCAACTAGGGTAATTACAGCTATGATTCCAAAAGGATCAAACTACATCACCCCTCAACACACATACATAATCAAATATTTTAAGAGTACAAAAATATGCTTCATCCAAAAGATAAAACTTTCCATTTATAGCATAAAAATCAAGAATCATAGCATAGGTTAAATGACAGGGAAAAAAAATTCTCACAATAACCAAAACTGTACTCAATCAAAACTGTCGCATGTTTGACATAGATGGTATAATTAATAGATGGTTGCATTAAAACAATAGTCATGGGGGGCTGAAGTTGTGGATCAGCAGTGGGGCACTTGCCTCGCACATTCAAGGTGCTGGGTTCAATCCTCAGCACCACATAAAAATGAATAAACAAAATAAAGGTATTGTGTCTATCTACAACATATATATATATATATATATATATATATATATATATATATATATATATATATATATATATATTTAAACCAATTGCCATGGCCATATTCTATTTTTTGAATATAAATGGAAAATATTGGCCAAGTCAAGTGGACAATGAAAACCTAAAATTAATCTTATTACACTAGAAATGAAACTAAAATTCCAGAGAGGAAAAATATATTATTAGCAGGTGTAGAATTAAAAGTAACCTAGGTATCCCTCAATAGATAAATGGGAAAAAATGTGGAAAATATATATACTCAATGGAATATTACTCAACTTTAAAGAAAAGAAAAATTATGGCATTTGTAGTAAATGGTTAGAGTTGGAGAATATCATGCTAAGTGAAATAAGTCAATCCCACAAAAACTAAAAACCAAATATTTTCTCTAATATGTGGATGCTGATTCACAATAAGGCGGGGGCACTAGGGAAGAATAGCATTACATTAGATTAGGTAAAGGAAAGTGATGTGAGGAGAAGGGGAGGGGATGTGGGGATAGGAAAGATAGTAGAATAAAACAGACATCATTACTGTATGTGTATATGTGACTAAATGACCAATATGATTCTGCAACACATACACTCAGAAAAACTAGAAATTAAACCCCTCTATGTATGATATATCAAAGGGCATAAGCTTATCCTACTGTCATGTATTACTAATTAAAACAAATACATTTTAAAAAAACGAAACTAAAAGATTCATTTTACACAGCTACTCATATCTTTTATCTGACCACCTGTTTACTTTCCTACTCATCCACTGGTTTCTTTGTGTTACATATTTCAAAGTGTTTCGAGACTCTACATTTATATCCTTTTTTTCCTTGAACTCCATTGGTTGATGTGTTATATATTTAATAATTTTTTATGTGCATTTGTTTATGATAAGTTTTGTGTATATTCAGCTCCGCATTTGACTCTTTTTCTACTTCATTCTTTTTTGTGATAATTATTTTCTATATGAATCAAATACTATTAAATGTACCAATTAGAAATTCAGCTTTCTTTTGTTCTTATTTTTCATTTTTATCTTGTTTTATACCTTTTTTGTTTCTTTTTAGTTTATTCTGTGCTTTAATTTTTCATATTTTGATAACATATCATTGAATTCTCTTAAACTAATCTGCTAGATTTTTTTCTTTTATGAATTTGTTCTATATTTACTATAACTATGGTATAATAGAACTTCTTTTGAGTACCATTTTGTTTCTGCTTTCTTTCTTTCTTGTTTCTTGTCTGTTCTATTGAGTAGCTTTAGATTGCCTACCTTAAAATCTATTTTTCTTTTACCTTAGTTATTGCTCTTAATTTAATATTTATAGTCATGTTTGCCCACTCATTTTAATTCTTATCAATATGTATATTGTGGAATGATATGGTTACTAGCACCTGTTTTAATTTTATCTATTAAAAACTGCCACAATCTCATTGTTGAAGTTTTGTTTTCTGAGTTGTCACAGATATAATATCTCCCTTTGGTACAGAAATACCATTCCATGAGCCATCCATCTTCAATGCATATTTTCTTTAAAATTCTTGAATTTAACGAACAATTTTTAAATTCTATTCAAGAGTATTTTCAGAATGCATCTTGGATGGCCAAATATTCAGAAGTATAATATGCCCAAGAATATTTTTTATTGAACTCTCACATTTAAATGAAACACTGTTTGGATTAAAATTGTAGGTTAACAATTCTTTTCATCCATATATTAAGCAGATTAGGGCATATATACAAGTGTAGTACACTACCCTGAAATATTGCAATCATGTTATGTTTATTGCTTTGTCACATTGCAGTCCAAAAGGTCAAATACTTAGAATGTGCTCAATAACTCTTACTGCATTTATTTAACAGTGGGTAAATAAAGGAAACTGTGTGAAAATAGAAATAACTTTAAGCCTGAGCACTATTGAGGAAGTTAATATTTATAAAATAATGTGTGGTTTGTTTAAAATATCACCATATGCCAGGAGGAATTGCTATAAAATTGTTTTCTATTTTAGAATACAATTAGTTTTATATCTCTAGCTGAGTGGAAAAGATGCCTAGACACATAAATATTGTTGTTGTTTTCATAGAAATTTGAGAAATAACAGTTAATTGAGTGTAAGATGAGAAAAATTTGGAATATAGAGCATATAATGAATCTTGTTAGTACTCAACATCTCTTTCTCCAATTTTGTTCAACTACTTCTTTTAACTGTGTTCTATGTTTTATTACTCCAAATATTTTCGACAGGATTGTAAAGAAATATTTACTGTGGGTTTGTTAAGCATCCTAAATAAGGTGTAGTCGTATGGTCATTTGTTATTTTTTAAGTCAGGTCTCTTCATTTTTCTTTTTAATTGTTATAAATTTCATTATAATTCTTAAAGAAACATACCAGTTTATAAAATGTATTCTCACATATATAAATGTATTTGGCTAAGAAATCATCACATTAACCCTCAGATTTCATATTTTATATGCATAGTTATAATAAAATATCAAAACAAGGAGTGAAGAGGAAAAGAATGGAACTTAATTTTCACCATAGAGCTTCCTAAGGATTATTTCCACTCTATATTCTATTAATAAATCAGCACTCTTTCAAAAAGTCACTGTTTTAGGAAGCAATGGTATACTCTATAGAGGAAATTTTTCTTATACTTCTGACCTCGAACCTCAAATTGCTATGCCTTTAGCAAGGTGAATTTTCTGATGTTTCATGCCAATTAATTAATTTCCATTTTGCTTAATCTTACCACCCTGAATAAGTTGACAGTTCCTTTGAATTCAGACACATGTGGTTGCATGCTAAAGGGACTAAAGCACATTAGGAAACTAATTTTTCTTGACAACTACTTTATGTCACCTTGAGCATTGGTATATTTTACATTTCCATGTTTTCTCTTGATTTGATTGACACAGAGTGTTGTAAATTGCCTTAGCTTTTGAATATATTTTCTTGATTATAGCCCCAAGAACTCTACCTCCTGATAAGTATGCTTTGATTTTTAGAGCCAAATAATTGTATAATTAAAGGAACTTTAAGTTATCCTTATTTGTCAGTGACAAGAAATAGCTTTTTATTTAAGATTGGAGCTTTAAAATCCTATTGGTTTTTAAATATTATCATTCAGTCTTGTATTTGAGTAACAAAATTTCCCCATTCTATAGCCTTAACTTCTAGTTCTTTTCCAAATATCCTATAATACTAAGTACACGTCTATTCTAAAAGAATTTCTGACTAAAAGTTTTATTTTATAATGTCCATTCAAAAAGAAACGTAATTAATTAATATAATCAGTTGACAGCAACATGCCATATTTACACCATAAAGCATCTTCTTAAAAATGGGAAAGTGATAAGTGATAATATAATATTCAAGTTATATTTTAGCAATTCTTTACAGATAGGAAAAGATGATTCTTGCCTTTCACCTTGAGACAAAGAAGCTGTCCCAACCGATATGAGGATTCAATTGATTAGTCCAAATTAAAATAAAAATGATCTTGACCTCTGTAGTAGTATTATAGGGCTTCCATATTATGTTTCCACCAAACAAAAGAAATTCATTCTTTCATACTTTCTAAGGCCTGAAGTCCAAAATCAAGGTGTCTGAAAGGGGTCATGCTGCTTCTGAAAACCTTAGAGAAAAATATTTCCTCATCTTCTCCCACTCTCCTAGGAATCCTTGGGTTCGTTGGCTTGGAATTGCATCCTATCAACTCTGTCTACCTCCATCTTCACATGACCTTCTCTCCATAGCTCTGTCTCTGGGTATTCTTTTCCTTTCTCTTTTAAAGATACCATCATTGGATTAAGCACCCACTCTGATCCAGTATAGATTCCTCCTAAACACACATGTGAAGACTTCATGTCACACTCTGAGGTTCTTGATTGACAGGAATTCATTGAGGCTGGGGAACTAATGAAATCATTCCGATCTCCAAAGAAGAACATGCGCAAGTGTACCCTTTTCCCCACATCCTCGCCAGCACTTTTTGTGGTGGGACTGCAAATTGGTGCAGCCAATTTGGAAAGCAGTATGGAGATTTCTTGGAAAGCTGGGAATGGAACCACCTTTTGACCCAGCTATTCCCCTTCTCGGTCTATTCCCTAAAGACCTAAAAAGAGCATGCTACAGGGACACTGCTACATCGATGTTCATAGCAGCACAATTCACAATAGCAAGACTGTGGAACCAACCTAGATGCCCTTCAATAGACGAATGGATAAAAAAATGTGGCATTTATACACAATGGAGTATTACTCTGCATTAAAAAATGACAAAATCATAGAATTTGCAGGGAAATGGATGGCATTAGAGCAGATCATGCTAAGTGAAGCTAGCCAATCCCTAAAAAACAAATGCCAAATGTCTTCTTTGATATAAGGAGAGTAACTAAGAACAGAGTAGGGAGGAAGAGCATGAGAAGAAGATTAACATTAAACAGGGATGAGAGGTGGGAGGGAAAGGGAGAGAGAAGGGAAATTGCATGGAAATGGAAGGAGACCCTCAGGGTTATACAAAATTACATACAAGAGGAAGTGAGGGGAAAGGGAAAAATAATACAAGGGGGAGAAATGAATGACAGTAGAGGGAGTAGAGAGAGAAGAGGGGAGGGGAGGGGAGAGGGGATAGTAGAGGATAGGAAAGGCAGCAGAATACAACAGACACTAGTATGGCAACATGTAAATCAATGGATGTGTAACTGATGTGATTCTGCAATCTGTATACGGGGTAAAAATGGGAGTTCATAACCCACTTGAATCAAAGTGTGAAATACGATATATCAAGAACAATGTAATGTTTTGAACAACCAACAATAAAAATTAAAAAAAAAGAACATGTAAGAAAACACTTCAAGCTGATAACAACAAAGTCATGCAACTGTAAAGAATTCCTAGTAAAACTAGCCTATGGGCTCCCACCAATCTTGTCCAATCTGCCTATTATATCATATAAAGGGCTTCCCAGTTTTCCACCTGTTTCTACTGAGTCCACCCCTTCCAATAACCTCAGCACTATAGGACTTATCTCTGCAAACTAGCCACTTCCCAGACCAATCATAAAGCAAAGCTTCAATTAGATCTGATTACCAAATCATACCTAACAGAATATCAGTACAAATCCCATCTGAATTGTATCCCTATCTGCCTCACTCACGTTAAATAGGGTGATCTTATAATTTGTCTCTCAAATCAGGACTCTTTTGGAAAGGTAGGAAAGCACTGTTAAGAATTATAATGAGCCAGGTGTGGTGGCACATGCCTATAATCCTAGCATCTCCAAAGGCTGAAGCAGAAGGATCACAGTGAGGCTCTAAGCAACTTAGTGAGACCTGTCTCAAAATGGAAAAACTAATAAAAATTTAAAAAAGAAAAAAAAAATCTGTATATGTGGCTCAGTGGTTAAGAACACCTGGATTTAATCCCAGGTTCCAAAAAAAGTTACAATGAAACCACAGACATGTAATAAGGCAGGCATGTTCCTCATCAACCAAGCCCCTTTGTTCCTAAGTATTTGTTTAGTCACTAAACTACATATACTTGGGACTTCACTCCTCTTATTTTTCAAATGCTTATACTTCATCCTTTGCTGGTCTATCACCACTAAAGTGTATTGTAACCCCAACCCCTCTCTGAACGTTCACTTCACCATCCTCTTGTACCTGAAATCTAACGGGCACCCCCTCCACTTTAGATTATTTCAACACTTCTGCTGCTAAGGAGCTTGAAGTTGAGGTCACCGTCTTTCTTCTTCACTGCCACTTGAAAACAACTTTTTTTCCCCCTCAGATATGCCTTCCCTTCATAAAAGACACAGCTGTTGAGTATAACACTGAGATATTCTATGCTTTGGGGGTTATACAATCACCTCCTTGGATTTCCTCTCGTTTCTTGAAAACTGTTATTTTCCAGTTCACTATTCTTTGCCCAATGTGAATTATAATGAGATTTTAATGACTAAAGATTTTGATTGTCAAACTTGCTAACAATACTTACCTTCCCTGCTTTCAATTATCCACTCCCACTTGAGACATCATGTTACCCATACAACAATCCAATTTTAAGCACCTATTCCCAAATCCTCACCACCTCTCTCACTCTCTCTCTCTTTCTAACCTATTATTCAGTTATTTCCCTTTCTCATACATCATTTCTGCACTTATTTGAACTAATCTATTCATATGAGAAAAACACTCAATTTCCAGCATCACCTCCGGCTCCTATTTATTTATGTAGTTCTTATTATAAATATCTCATTGAAATTGTTGTTTACAATGTCTGGCAAATTACCCCTGTAGTCAATCACATTATTTTTTTTATCATAATCACTCCATAGGGCACAGGCAAGGAAGGAATCTCTTGTCCCTGTAGCCAATATATATATATTTTTTTTACTTCTTGGACCTCTCAGTAGTATTGACAGATAATCAGTTTTCTGCCCTTGAAATTCTTCCTTCACTCAGCATCTGGGACCCTGCACTCCTATGCCTGTCTTTCTACTTCAGTGTCACTCCTCCTGAGTGTCTCTTTATGAAAGATCAACATTATCCCAAGATAATCTCAATGCTATGCCCTTTTCTGTTCTCTTCACGTCTACTCTTTGAGTCATCCATTACATGACCATGGCTTAATGATTCACATATAATTGAGTCCCATTTTTATATGCAACCTGTACACCTTTTCCCAGAGCTCCAGATTTTGGTACCCAATTACTCACCATCTATACTCGGAAGTCAAATACATTTCTCAACAGGACAAAACTCACATATGGCTTTTAATGTTTTTATGTAAGTTCTCTCTATACTGAATTTGTTGAAGAGTTTTTTTTTTTTTTACCACCAAAGTGTGCTCAATGTTGTCTAATGCCTTTGTCAAATGCCTTTCTCCTAGATCAATTGATATAATCCTGGGGATATGTTGAAAAATATTTGCACCCCATTTGTTCATGGTGTATAATCTTCCTAATGTCTTGTTGAATTTAATTTGCTAATATTGTGTTGGGAATTTTACATCTCGTTTACCAGATATTGGCTCGTAGCTTCCCTTCATTTTTTGGGGTTTGTCTGGCTTTCGTCTCAGGGTGATGCTAGGCTTCTGAAATGAGTTTGGAAGTATGCCCCCTTCATCTGTTGTTTGGAAGATCTTAAAAAGGATTTGTATCAATTGTTAATTACATGTTTGTTAGAATTCACCCTGTGAAGCCATCTGGTCCTCATATTTTCTTTGTTGGGGTGATTTGATTCCATTTCCTTATTTGTTTTTGGTCTCTTCAAGCTTCCTATTTCCTTACTATTCTGCCTGGGTTAGTTATGTGTTACCAGGACTCACTCTATTTCTGATTTTTTTTTTCAATTACTTGGCACATAAATATGTGTAATGGTTCCTTAAATTTTATCTCTGTGGCATAAGTTGTAATGTCTAATTTTCATCTCTGAATTTATTTATTTCCTTTTATCTCCTGTCTTCTTAGTATAATTAGGAATTTGCCCTTTTTGTTTATTTTTTAAATAACCAACAAACGACTCATATCAATACCAAACTGGGTTTTGTCGATTTTTCTCTATTATTTTCTATCCTGTACTTCATTTGGTTTTGCTCTTAAAATATATTATTTCCTTCCTTTTGATAACTTTGAGTTTAATTCATTCTCCATTTCCTAATTACTTGAGAGTTACTGTGATATTTTTGTTTGAGGTCTGTCTCCTCCCTGAATGTAGGTGCATATTGCTATAAACCTCATTCTTATTCATCTTTTGCTTCATTCCTAGGTTTCATAACAAATTTTTGTTTTTCTCTCAAAATCTTTTTTTTTTATTTTTGCTTTAAATTTTTTTCTTGCACTCAGTGGTTGTTGAAGAGTATGTTGCCTAGCTCCATGTATTTTCTTGAGCTTTTCTAGTTCCATTTTTACAAATTTCTGGTTCCATCCATTGTGTTCAGGAAAGGCACATGGAGTGATGTTAGACTCCTAAAATTTCTTCAGATGACTTTGTGACCTTGCATGTGACCCACATTGGGTAATATTCCAAGCATATTTGAAGAGGATGTGTATCTTAATTTCTCTTTCAGTTAATTCATCATTGAAGTATAAGAACACAATTGATTTCTGGGTGATACTATTTGAGAATCAATCTAACAAAAGGGGTGAAGGAAAATCTATAATAAAACACTACAGAACACTAAAGAAAGAAATAGAGGAGGACTTTCAAATATGAAAAGACCTCTCATGTTCTTAGGCAGAATTAATATTCTAAAAATGGCCATATTACCAAAAGTGCTATGTTGATTTAATAAAATTCACACCAAAATTCTTATGATATTCTTCATAGAAACAGGAAAAGTATTTATTAAATTCATCTAAAAAAATAAAAGGCCCAGAATAGTCAAAGCAATCCTTAACAAGAAAAGTGAAGTAGAAGGAATCACAATCCCAGACCTTCAATGACACTATAGAGCAATACTTACAAAAAAAAAAAAAAAAACAGTATTGGCACCAAAATGGGCAAGAAGACCAATGGAACAGAATAGAACACAATGATAAAAATCACACAAATACAGTTACCTTATACATTGAAGAGAACATATATTGGAGAAAATATAGCATCTCCAACACATAATGTCTGGAAAACCAGAAATCCATATGAATAGAATACAGTTTAAATGCTCTCTTTCACCCTGCATAAAACTCAACTCAGAGTGTATCAAAGACCTATAAATTATTCCAGAAACCCCGTACAAACTTAGGAATGTATGCCCAACGCTCCAACATATTTCCTTAGGAACTAATTTTCTGAACAAAATTCCTAAAGCGCAAGAAGCAAAATCAGAATCAATAAATGGAATGGAAACAAAATAAAACATGTCTTCACAGCAAAGGAAACAACCAAGAGTGTGAAGAGAAAGCCTAGAGAATGGGAGAAAATCTTTGCTACCTGCACCTCAGATACAGCATTAATCTCCAGGATATACAAAGAACTCTGAAAACTTAACACACACACACACACATACACACACACACACAAATAACCCAATCAATAAATGGGCAAAGAAATTGAGTAGACCTGTCTCAAAAGAAGAAATACAATTGTCAACAAATATATAAAAAAAATCAACATATCTAGCAATTGGAGAAATGCAAATTAAAGTGACACTGAGATTTCCTCTCACTCCTTTCAGAATGTCAATAATCAAGAATACAGGTAACAAAAAAATACTGGTAAGAATGTGGAGGAAAGAGGTACACTCATACATTGCTGGTGAGAATACAAATTGGTGCAACCACTCTGGAAAGCAGTATGGAGATTCTTCATTTGAGCCAAATGTCCCACTCCTCCCTTTATATCCAAAAATTGAAAATTAGCATACTACAGTGACACAATCACATCAATATTCATAGCAGCTCAATACACAATAACTAAGTTATGGAATCTATGTAGGTGGCCTCCAACAAATAAATGGATAAAGAAATACATACACACACACACACACACACACACACACACACAAATAGACATACATTGAAATATTACTCAGCCATAAAGAAGAATGACTTTATGACATTTGCAAGTAAATAGATGGACCTGAAGACTATCATTCCAAGTGAAATAAGCCCACCACAAAAAAAGCAAAAGTCAAATGTTTTTGCTGGTAAGTGGAAGCTAATCTACAATAAGTGGGGAAAGGGGAAGAATAGATATTTGGTAGATTAGATAAAGGGGAATGAAGGGAATGGAGGGGGGATAGCAAAAGATAAGACAATGGAATGAACCTGAAATAATTTTCCTGTGTACTTGTATGAATATATTATAGTGAATCCCATCATCACGGACATTCATAATAATGGGGTCCTAACTAGAATAAGATGTATTTCATGCTTGCACAATTATATCAAAATTAATTCTACTCTCATGTACAACTGATAAGAACCAATTTTAAAAGATAGAGAAAACATGTAACCTGTGAATTTGGAATGGGATCTTTTGGAAATGTTTGCCAAATCCACTTCTCCTATCCTGTATGCAAGCCTATGGGTTTTGTTATTATTAGTTCCCTATTAGTAGAGTTGTCAAATCAGCTCAAAGGCAATGAAATGCAGATATAACTCAAAAAAATTTCCTATACAGTCACTCAGTAATCTATTTTTTTCCATTTCAAGGATTTAAAATTATTTTTTTCTTTCTCATTCTCTTCCTATACTGTTTATCGTTACTCATGGAATATATTACACCCTGAATATATACTATATACTCACATTTGTTACATATCTTCCTCCATTAAAATATAAACTCCATAACAGCCAAAGATTTTAAAAGTTCCCATTTATAATTTTTTGAAGAAGGAATATGTGTATGTTCTAATAGATGTCAATCACATCTCAGCTGGACACATTCATTTAGGTTTTTATGGAAAATAATCATTTATATTGCTATTTGTTTACTATAACAGAGTTTTAAAATGGCTTGAATATGATGAAAGGTAAAGAAAATCTTGAGTACTAGATAAGAAACTATCAATCTTTTGCCACATTTCAAAATCTTTTGCAATATTTTAGAAGATAGCATTGACTATAAATATGGAAGAGCAACATTCATGTAAAAATTAACCTATATAGTCAGAACATTACTGAACACTGAATGCTAAACCTCTACTACTTTTTGTACTTCCTATACTACATGTAAACCATCAACCAAAATCTAACCCCAGCCAAAAAATTTTCTTTGTCAAAATTTTTCATATATATCCTACTATTTATCTTAGTTGACATGGTTTATAAAGCAACTAAATCAATTGTTCTAACTTGGATCTCTAAAGAGATCTTTCTTCCTTATCATGTTAAACATTTGATTTTCTCTAACCTGTTTAGTATGTTCTCAGCCACAGGTGGTTATAGCAAAATATTCTTATCTTTGACATGAATCCATGCTCATTATAATGTTTTATATCAAGACAGATTTTTGGAAGTGTTGACCCTTATCTGTCTATATGACAAGCAGAGTCTTTATTTTAATATCTTGTATTGGGAATTCAATTCAGGGTGTGGATTACCTACCAGAGAACTACATCCCCAGATCCCTTTTCTTTTTCTTTATATTTATTTTATTTTATTTGTTCTTTTCAGTTATACATGACAGTAGGGCATATATTGCCATATTTATACACACAGGAAGTATGACATTTTTATTAGGATCCAGTCTAGTGGATGCACATGTTGTGGAGATTCACTAAGGTGGCCTCATATGTGTACATAGGAAAGTCATGTTAGATTCATTCCACTGATGTTTTTGAGACAGGGTTTTGCTAAGTTACCAAGACTGGTCACAAACTGGTGATCCTCATACCTTAGCCTCCTAGGTAGCTGGGATTACAGGTGTGCACAGCCAGAATTTTAATTTTAGTAAGAAAATGAGGACACTTTTCTCCAAAAATGTATGACATAACAAAGAGTAAAATTGGTTGAAACTTCATAAATTGTATAAAAAATATACTTGAACACCTAACGATATAGACAATTACTTATACAAGATTTCTTGTCAATGCTACTGTTCCTACTATATACTTTAAGTGTCTAATGATAACTCTGGTCCTTTCTAGATACTAATTTGGTTCTCAATTTATTGTTGTCCCTATAGGCCTGAGATATTAGCATATTATTTTATCTATTCTTTTTACTGTAATTTAGAGTTTATTTATATTAACTCAAGAAAGATTTCTAAAAGAGTCTTTATAATATCCAGCCTATTGATGGATTAAATCTGCTCCTAAATGTGCATGTACACACGTGAAGTTCTCTCTTAAGTTAAAAATCTTAATCTAGGCTCTCTAAGTGTCCTGGCCATGCATAACAATGATAAGGGGTTAAAACACTTGGTGAGAGGAATGCTTTCCTTATTGGAGTCAGAAATGAGAGTTGTACTATCTGTACTTTTGTGTGACCCTATGTCTCTGTAACACTCTTAAACATGTGCCAGCCAGAGTGAGTAGCTCAGAATATTACAACAGAAATATTTTACCTCTGAGTAGTGTCAGTTGAACTAGCTCATCTTGTGAGCTCTTTTACACACTTACCATCTTGTGAGTGCTGTACCAAGTTTTATGAGTACCAGGTACCTTGCAGAAAGCCTGAGCATGTTCCAGCCTCAATATATCCTAAAACACTGACTTCTTCTGAAACCATGTGAATTTGTATACTTGAAGCTTCCTCTGTATGTTCTTTAGCTTCCTAAAACCCCTTTGTGAAATCAGCAACATCAAAACATCAGTGACAGATTTTCCTTGGTTTGGGATCTGATTATCATTGATTTTTCAACAACTTCATGCAAAATTAAACTACACAGATAACATAAAATGAGTAATTTGTTGTCAATAAAAACAGATGCGGCATTTTAATATTGTCTCTATTCATGTATGAGCAGGGCCAGAAATAAAATGTATCTGGGTTTTGTTTTTATGTATGTACATGTGTATATGTGTGTATATGTTTATGTGTATTTGTATGTTCATATGTGTCTTTGCTACTCTTAGACTGTCTTTTTCTTTATTTCTTTTTTGGAAATAGGCTTTTTGATGTATAATTTGTATATAAAGACTGCACATATTTAATTTGTACAACTTTATATGTTTAGGCATATGCAAACAGAAGCCATGGTATTGTTATAACAAAAATGATACAGAAGTCCAGAACCTCACAAGATTTTCTTGGGTCCCCTTTTCATGACAAGAATACCTAATATGAGACCCATCTTCTTGATAGAATTTGAAGTTCACAATATTGTACTGTTAAACACAGGTGCTATGTTGTCAAAGGATATCTAGAACTTGTTCATTTACTGTACCTGAAGATTTATACGCATCGAACATTAACTCCTTCTTTTTCCAGCCTCTCAGCCCTAGCAACCCCGATAATATTCTCTGCTTGTGTTTCAATACCGTGGATATCTCATATGAGTAGAATCATGCAGTGTTTGCCCCTGGACCTGGATTAATTCCATTAGCACAATGTCCTCCAGGTTCAGATATTTTGTTCTAAATGGCAGAATTTCTCTTCCATTTTCTTTCTTAAAAAAAAAAAGTGTGTTTGTTTTGTAGTGCTTGAGATTGAACTCAAGGCCAGACACATACTAGGTAAGTGCTCTCTCACGGAGCAATACTGCCAGCCCTCCTTATTTTCTTAAGGCTGAATACTAATTAATTCCATTAATTATATATCCCACAGTTTTTATCCACTCATGTGTCAATGGGCATTTGGGTGTTTTCACAAAAATGCATAACAATGCCTACACATTTACTTAAATATTACATATTACTTAATTTCACTTTCTGGTCCATTATATTTTGCATAAACATGTTCATAAAAATATATGTGAGCATAGAAATATATAAAGGTGTAGACACAGGTTTAATGATTTGGTAGAGTTTCTCAAAAAAATAAATAAATGAAGTAGTTCTTCAAAAGCAATTTACTTAAAACCCCTAGGGTTCACCTGGGGTATGTTTAAATAATAAAGTCAGATAGTAAATACATCAAAATGTATCTCATTTTTATTGTATAGTTTCAGCATTTTAGCTTTTCCTTAATCTTGCACTAGCTTCTCGTTCTTAATTACATAAATATTAATGATAGCATTAAGCATTGGAAAGAATATAATTTAGTTGGGAGAAGAAGTTTCAGAAGTCAAAGTTCCATGATAATGAAATATGTTTCTCTGGCATTCTTCCTGAGATCTCATAATACTTTTGACATTAAATTCCCTGACTATGACCTTCAGGAGAGCAAGCACTTTGGAAGAACTAGCCTGAGTTGTTACATTTATTTCCTTAGTTCATATCATGCTGCCTATATCAGACAAGGTGCTCAATTTATAGTCTCTGAAAGATCAGAAAAATAAAAGAAAAATATGTGTAAAAGAGTAGCTGAAAATAAGTGTCCCAATTGGATCAGTGTTATAATCCATATAAGAAGACAACAACTGTAAGAATTGTTAAAGATGTGTCACTATTAAAGTACTTTGATGCATAATCGTTTCAGCAAATGTAGAAATACTACAACTTGTATTAAAACTAATATAAAGCATAGAAGCAACTGTTAAAGACTTTTTCTGGATTCAAAGTATGGTACAAATATTTCAGATTGACTTTATAGTGCTAGTCAATGTGAAGTGAACACCCTCTAATAATCTTTGAGTTCCAAGGAAAAAGGTTCAAGACATGCAAAGGAGTAGAGATTCAATCAAGTACAATATAGCAAGGGTACTGTTTAGAAAAGAACACAGATCAGTGGCAATGGAGTGCTTTGTGTGTGTGTGTGTGTGTGTGTGTGTGTGTTTTGCCATGTTATAAAATGATTTAACTAATAAGGAGGTAACTATACCTGTGTATTTTAGGTCAGAAAAATTTATTAAAAATGGTGGTTTAAAAAACAAACTGTAGGTCTAGATCTTGAGGAACTATGTAGTAGGAAAACCAAGTAGTATGTTTTCCATGATTTCATGTACAAAACTTAATTTTTAAAAAATCAGGATGCAAATTTAGCACTGTGAAGTTTCTGAACTGTAGCATTCTGTTCTGAGTTCTGATAACAGAATTTTACAAGGTGTGGTAAAGCAGATGTATGTATCTAAAATTATTCATACATTTTTATTGTGTCCTTTTATAGCTCAACTTCAGCATCATTCATGTATATGTATTGATGCTATACTTGCATACATGCACATTTAAATAAAACACAGGTCACACTGTATTCTATTATTGATGCTTATATATATTCAATAAAATAGTTATTAGATTTAATATGTGCTAAACACAGTATGAATGTATAAAGTTAAGTAAGACATATGGCCTTACAGAGCTTGGTGCCAGTGTGGGATGATAAATATATTAAATGCATTGGAGTGTGCAGTAGATGAGTTTGTTAGAGAGTTATATAACAATCTGTGCGAGTCCAGGAAAAGGAGTATTTCAGAATATTTACTGAACAATGTTTAACGTTTTGGAAGTAAGGGAGTTACATACATGTTAAGTCACATGACTTATGCATAAAAAGAGAAGTTAGTTTCCAATTGTATTTGACACTGCAAAGGCAAGGAGACAGAGCAGTATGGTTGTTTAATTACAGGTGTATGCAGATATATAAGGTTTAAATACACGCATCCTTACTGCTTTGTTTTCTATATGTTTTTCTCTTCTCTAATTTTTCCCAGAGTCACCAGAAGTAAATGCTTGCTCTCAAAGACACACAAAGAAAACTGACTGCTTTCTTAAAGCAATAAAGAAATAGAGCAACATAATATAATCCAACCGAAGTTGTTCCACAAAATGTTTTGCCTATTTGCAAGGAAGGAATTTCACTTTCAAATTGGGATTTCATACAACCCCCATAAAATGGAGGTGCTTGAGTTTTATTTATTTATTTACTTGGATTAGTTATTAATCGTGATCACAGTGTCATTTCTTACTGAGTTCTGAGAGTGAGCTGTTTCCTCCCCCAAACCCAAATTTAAAAGAAAATCACAAGAGGAGAATAAAATAAAGAAAAAACAATTTACCAGTTTCAGCTATACTTAGAGAGAAACATTTCGTCATTTTCTCTCTAAACACCTTTAAAAAAAAATTTACATCTTCAGTGATACCCAAGGTCATGTGCAACTCTGCAAGCTATTTTTGATGGAATTTTTTTCACCAGGTCTGAAGGCAGAGAACATTGCACTGAAGCTCACACCTCACCGATGTAATTTGGAGTGTTAATTGGAAAGGACCTCACTGCCCCTGTAATTTCTGCTGTCTAAGAATTGGTGACAAGATGTTCTGTCCTCTTTCTGAAGTCTATTGGACATAAAAGCTGAGGATCACAGGGGATTTGTTTGGGGGAGAAAAAAGAGAATACCGTAGGCAGGAGAAGAGAAAAGTAATGGAAAAGTTTTGATTGCATGGTGAAAATAAGTGAAAACAAATCTGGAACTTTAAGTAAATAATCTAAGAATGATTGTGACTAGTCTCGTTTCTAGGCAGGATGTTTTTATGATAAAGTCAAGGAGGAAATCCCAGATGATTTTGAGACGGAAAAGCCTAGCAAAACAAAAAGAAGAATACTTGGAACTTCTCAGTAAGAATTCTATGGGAATAAAAGCACCTAAATCCTCACTGAAAAATACTGCTCTGTGTTCTGAAAATAATTAACATTTATTAAATGAATAGCAAATTATTCTAAGCACTTTGCAAGTGTTAGCAATTTAAACCTCTCAACACCATACCAGGCAGATTACTATTATCATCTTTGTTATCCAGAAAAGGTAAGCCATACACAGAAAAAGTAAATTTAATATCCATGGTCTTATAACCAGTAGATAGTGACACTAGTAATCAATATCAAGCAACTGAGCTTGAGATGATTCCAGTGACTGATTGCTATGAAGAATCACTTCTTCTCAGTTTTCTTGAACATGAACATAAAATCCTTCTATGGAATTTTATATTTTCAGTGACCCTTTCCCTTAGCAAACCTTAAACCGAATTGGAATAAATTAGTTCAAAATTTAGCAATTGGAATACAGATTAAGGTTTTTATAAGTTAGACATAATTGAAAGCTTAAGTATTGGTGGAATAGAGAAGAGGGTTTGAATTTGGTAAGAAGGTCAATCAACACTGAAGCCTCAACAGAAGAAGCCAGAACCTTAAGATCAATGAAAGGATCTTCACAAATCAAATTGAGTGATTGTTCCACTAATGAACACAGTCAGCAAGTGTTAAGAGTCTGTATGGGCAATGTTTGAACCTTCATATCAAAAATTCCTACCAAATGATGATCTATAGACACTATGACTGACATTCACTGTCTTTCAGCACAATGCTTTACATTCTTGGAAAAGATTGTTTCAAATTCTTCATTAAATGTTTGAAATTTCCCTCTAGCACTTAAAATCAGACCCAGTTCTGCCTCATGTAGAGGTTTATCAATGTATTCACCTTGTGATAATATATTAATTTTTGTATTTTAAAAAAAATTCAGTAATAAATAATATTTGTTGTGGCAGAAAATAATCATTTGTAAAGCAGAAAATTAAAGGTGGAAGGTGCTGAAAGATATATTTCAATTAAGGTGACCACATTCGCTCTCTCTCTTGTTGGCTGCACCTTTGAAAGTACCTTTATCTTATATTTAATCCTCTAAGTCATGGGAAAGAGCTTTTTCAAAAAGATGCTTCTTAAACAAGCTTTCTTTTATTTTTCAGGGTCATGTCTTCCAATGGCTCACTCTCAGGGAGACCGTCATTTCCTTTAATCTGCAAGTGGTGGTACCATCTAAAACAAGAGGCATGAGGAACTTAATTTCAAGTTTCTATAAAACATCATCTGGGGGTAGAAGTAAATAGACATATCTGTGATCCAGAGAAAGGACTTTTAAGAAAATTAAGAGTGCAGGAGGAGACTGTGGTACTCAGTAGGGAAGGAGATGGGGTAGCAGAAGAAATACTAATACAGGGAAAGAAACTAACCCAAGAAAATGAGCACCATGACAATTGTGCCTTGAATAAAATTCCCTTACTCATAAGAATAGCCTGTTTAAGTCAGAAAATTTGCTCTGTGTAAAAGGCATGGCATATGCATCCAGAAATTTATTTGTTTAGATCATATGCTATGTAAAATGAAATAAGAAATTGACAACATTTTTCTTGTAAGAATCCTATCATTACTGACTACTAAATAGATTGAGAAAATTATTCTTGCTCCTGGTCTTAAATGTTTATAGCTGTTTCTAAAATGTTCATTTAGCTCACCTCTAGTAACAGATTGTGCAGAATGATTTATGAATGGGGCTGATTTCCATACCCCGATGGATGCTTTATTCACTTAATGATCACTGGCAAGTGGCAGCTATCATAAAACTCCAAGTGTCACTAATAGGACAACTTTGCTCTTACACTGTAAAACAAAATGGGCGAGCTTTTTTAAAGACATAAACTTAAAAAAATAAACAAATACAAAGACTCAATCTTGATGTTTTATAGATACTAAGTATTTTAAACCGAAGATGTTTTGTCCAAATGTTGGCTGCTGTTTTCAAGCAGTATGAGTGCAAGCAAGGATGGATAATACAAACGAGGAGGAAAGAATCTCTTACACAAAAGCAAAACATCGCCTCAAAATTGCCCACAAAAATAGAAACCATATCCAAGTAATTGATGCTGCCTCATCCAAACAGCAAAAGTGCACTCCCTATATGACAGGCACAGTATATTGCTTTCATGTATTCTTTCAATTATCTTAAATTCATGCAAATTAAACAGTGTAGGATTAAATTAGTTAATTTTAAAATATTCTATCCACTTACTTTGGTGGCTTTCTAAGGAGGGTATAAAAAATCTGACTAACTTTATATTTCCAAGGGGACAACTAGACATCCTCCTTTAATCTAGTAACAGGGAACCTATTGTCAAACTTAGTCCTATATCCATGACTAAGGGTGGGTGTGGTGAGACTGAGGTTGGTGCTTTTGTTTTTCAACTTGCTAGCAGGTGTCCTGTCACAAACATTGTTGAGTAGCTCTGGACTCCTCACTATTATCATCTGGGTAGGGAAATAGAAGAGCAGATCTTAAAGGACCCTAATAGCTCACACATTATACAATTCCATAAATGTACATCCTATGAACCAGAACTTAAAATGAGATGTGCTGCAATTTTAAGAGATAAATGTACAATCAATGACATTACACTCAAAAAAAATTATCACTGTCATTTTACAAGCACAGTTTTAGAGATGTTATAGAGGTTTGGTAGAAAAGTGTGAACCTTGGGCTCCCAACACAAGACAATGTCTATTTCCTCTTATCAGCATCCACCCTAACTGTATCAGACAATGCTTAAGAGTCAAGCATGAGAGCCATTTAAAACCTTATTAATATTTTAAAAAGAAACACTTTTAACCCTCCATACTTTTGCCTATGCTCTGAGTGTGTGTGTGTTTATATAGAGCCCTTGTTATATCAATTTAATTTTACTTACACATCACATTTATTGTTTATCTACCTCTTAGAATAGAATAGAATATGAACTTTTTGAAAATTCGTGCATTTTTCTCTCTTTTTAATTCACTTATTTATACTTCACACTGTACAGATTAGGTGGATCACTGTCAGTGATATTAGCATATATATATATATATATTTTTTTAAAGAAAGAGAGAGAAGAGAGAGAAAGAGAGATAATTTTTTAATATTTATTTTTCAGTTTTCAGTGGACACAACATCTTTATTTTATTTTATGTGGTGCTGAGGATCGAACCCAGTGCCCCGCGCATGCCAGGCAAGCGCGTTAACGCTTGAGCCACATCCCCAGCCCGCATATATATTTTAATAAACAATTTTTTCAGTTAGTTTTATGAGTCATTTTCATATCAGAGAGCCAAATCCTTCGGGAATTTTAAGCCTTGAAATATATCTTATATAAAGATAGACTTGCAAAGCAGACAGGATTCTGAAACATACAATATTAGTGCATTCTGATTAATACAACCATTTGTATTTATTCTGATCCATAATAATAATCAAAGTTCATATTCAAAACTTTTTTTCTCATTGCTTTCAGAAGCCAACAGTAAGTTGATAAGTGCGTATGTATTTAATAATATTTCTACCCTATTTTTTGCATGTGTGAAGGAATAAGTGTGTGAAAAATGCTAAGAGAATGTAAATGAAACTCAATTTCAACAGGTAATTTGTTAATGGAGTCAAACAAATAAGTTAGAGGACTAACAAAAGTAGTTTGTTTGTGCATGATTTACTTCACATAGGAAAATGTCTTCAGGTTCATCCAGGAAATGTCAGAACCTTAAACCTCTTTAAGGCAGAATAATATTCCATCGCATGTACACACTACATTTCTGCATCAGTTTATTCATTGATGGACATTTGGATTATTTTCACATTTTGATCATTGTGTAATGAAAACTTCAGAATGATTTCACTAATAGATGATGTTTAGTTAGAAATTTGACAGTAAGTCTAGAGTTATTTAGGCAATTTAGTCAGAGTATTTAGCATGCTGTGAAATTTTAAAATGAGAAATCATATAAAAACATCTAGTGTGAGCTATATACATAGATTTGTCACGCAGCTACATTTAAAAAAGCAACAGGTGAAAAGTGGCAAAAAATATATCAGGAAATTTATTCACCAAAATACACATCAACTTCTTTCAAAATCCAGCTCAAAAGATGTTTTTCCCTGTTCACCTTGTGTACTAGCCCCTCCCACATTCCACCCTCTGCCATTCAAAGAGACTCCATTCCTTCTGTGTTCCACCATAGCATTTTTTACAAACATTGTTTCTATTTCTTAGAATTTTTAATGTTTTTATTAGTGCAACATATTTTCACATAATAATGGGGTTCATTTAGACATATTCACACGTGGGGTACATAATTGATTTGCTCTATTACAACCCCTAGCACTTGCCTTTCCCTACCGCCCCCTTCCCACGACCACCTTCTTCTACTCTCCTGGTTTTCTTCTATTTATTTATCACTTTTTATAAGTGGGTGCTTTTTAGATACACAGAATGATGGGATTCACAGTGGCATGTTTATATATGTACATAGCATAATTTCTTCAATTTCATTCTGCAATTCCTCCCTCTTCCCATCCCTCCTCCTTCTCTCTCATTCCTTTCCTCTATTCCTCTGATCTCCTTTCTCTTTCCTTAATATTTTTCATCAATTTGTTCCAGTTACCACTTTGTCATTTGATCATGTATTCCTCTATTAGAAATTGTATTTTAAGTACAGGGGCTGTCTATTATTTGTTTTTGCAAATTTCAAGGTAATTTATATGTAGTAGGCACTCAATAAATATTACTGATACAGAGACTTCTTTCATTCTAACAATGCTCCATTTTCATGCAATAGTCTTATGTACATCCTAATTGTTATCCTTACTAGAGAAAGCCCCAAAATAGTTCACTGTGGCAACACAGGTTGTATGTATCACATCACCATTCAACTTCACATTGAAGAATTTTAAATGTTTTCAGCATCTGGTAGCACTAGATTGGTGCAAAAAAAATCAACTTCCTTTACTCCATTCTTATTTAAACTCCATATGGTTCTTTTTCTGACACCTGGGAACCTGCAACTATAATCTTAGCTCCTAGCATGCTTCCTCTTTTTTAACTCTTCCCTCACTCTTCTTGGGAAGTTAGTTGACTTCTGAGTCCATTTCTCTGTATTTCCATTGTTTCAGTATTGGAATGGGATTCTTGGTAAGGATTGTCTATCCAATAAATTGTATTGTCCATACAAGTTAGATTTTATGGTTGCAAATTTCTTGAGTTAATGTTAAGCAGTTTAGCATACCAGGGGTTTGTGAGAATGATCTTGTGTATATTACTGTATTGTCAAAACACTGTATAATTGAGAGCTGGCAGTAGAGTGGTCACAGTAGTGGCCACTAGTACCCCTACCACATGTTATCCCCAGGCACTATCAGCTGGACCTCTCTCCTCTGCTGCATATTATCTCTAATTGATTCTTGACTTTTATCTCACTCCATTATGACTGAATCAGGGGAGAAAAGTATCAGTGAGTACTTTTAGCTTAGATGGCAATATTTTCGATATACAACTGTGGGATATGCCTTCTGTCTCCCCCCCAACCACACAATTGACTGCAGTATTTTGAGGAATACCTCAATTTTCAATTGAAATAAGAAACAATTGATAGCATTAAAACATAGCCCATATGTAGGCTTTCCCAATATACAAGTACTACAGACTGTATTTACATAAGATCTCTTTTCTTAATGTCTTTTGACCATTTTTTGTGCAATGAAACTACAATGAACTTCCTTAAGGAAAAAAAAAATTACTGTGTTAATTTTCAAGGACATATTCCCCAATGAAAGCTATATGTATTTTCTGTTATGATTTGTCTCAATATTATATATATATATATATATATATATATATATATATATATATATATATATCAAGTTATAACATTACTCACAAAGAAATATACATATGCATGAGTTTGGAAGTAACATTTTTAAAGCTAAAATGTGCATGTGCACATATAGATGTGTAATTAGATAAAAGGAAAATAAGAAGTGGACAGCATAGCCTTCATTTCTACAACTAGTAGTGGGACTTTAGTGGATTGTAAGACAGAACTCTTTTACTCCATTATCCTCTCAAATAACAACACAGATTTTCATTAACTTTGCTGGATGGCTAACCTTACTGTAATCCTTTAGGAAAATTATCCCTTGGTGATTGTGTATTTTTCATGAGTTTCTTCCAGAAAAGATTTTTTTTTTCACAATTCTTCATGCCTCCCTTGTATATTCTCAACAAACCTATTTCTCATTAGTTATTAAAATAGTCATTCCAACACTATTATATTGCTTTAACCATGTAGTAGAATTGGGGGGAAAAAAGAAACAATGTTAGCAGGTTAAACTATTGATTCAATGTCAGTGCTTTTGGAATCATCTCTCAAAGTCATTAAGGCATGAGATTCAGCATTACAGGGTCATTAAATAAATATATTACACAGACCAAAGACAGAAGATGCCTACCAACTTCCTTCAATTTCTTTTGGGAATCATGCCTTTAGAATAGAGTAGGCAAAAATCACTCCATCAAGCCAAAAAAAAAAAAAAAAAAAAAAAATGCCCACAGTTCAGTGCTAGGAATATGCATTATTTTATAATGGAACTGGGATTTTCAGATGTAATAGTAAGGATATTGAGATAAGAATAGTATTCTCTATTATCCATGCAAGCCCAATTTAATCACATAAATTCTTAAATAAGAAAAACGATTCCAGGCCACAAAAGACCAGAAAAATGGCAGACTGAGAAGGAATCTCCTTGCCTCTTTTGCCTATTACTAACTTCAAAGATGGATAAAGGGTCAGTCTGCATATACTTGGCAATTTGTTACAATAGGAATAGAAATCTAATAGACTGTCCATAAGGACAACTGCATGTTCTACAATTACTGATTAAAAGCATAAAATGAGTGGTTCTCAGACTTTATAGCACAGTAAAATCACTTGGAGAACTTTTTATATTTGCATAGCCCAAGCCCAACTCACCCTAATTAAAGTAGAATTATAACAGTACTTTTAGAGCTTCTCATATATTTCAAAAATATAACCAAATTTTAAGGATCGCTCATATATGGCATTCTGCTGAAGAATCTTTTGGTTTTACAATAGAAATATTAAGAGATGATTCCACTGACTCATAAGTACTGTCTACTTTGGACTTAGAATGTATATCACAAAACAAGTATAAGTCTCAGCACCTCAATGCCTAATTTTAATGATGCCAGCACCTTTCTAAGAAGCAATGCTTATTTGCAAAAGATTTGATGGTATAGTGCTATTTCAGCTGGAGTACTTGAGCACAGGTTGTCACTATACCTTTTTTAACATGGGAATTAAAATAAGTTGATAAAGGAGAGATACTAACAAAAGAAGAAAGAAGCAAACATTGAAAAGGTAAATGGCTTTGTAATGGCAATATATTTGGTATATTGTAAAGGTTAAAATGCACCAAAAGTTATAATCCCATCATCAAAACTGCAAATACTCCAGAAAAGAAAATACACTAGGGTAATTTTTGTGGGAAATAAATAAGCTTATATAGCATAAAATAATACTGTAAAAATAAACATTTTGAGACAGTAAATTTATTTATTATTACTTTAGGTGACAAATAAGAATTGTATATTTTATGGAGTACACTGTGGCACTATGATATATGTATGTATTTTGAAATGATGGAGTCAAACTAATTAATAGAATGACTTTGTATATTTATCATTTCTTGTGGTGAGAACTTTTAAAGTCTACTCTTTTAGTAATTTTGAAACACATATTATATTTCTTTTAATTATAGTCACCATGCTGGGTATTGCTTGCTTTTCAGTCAACAAGAAAAAATAGTTAAACAGTGAAAGCTATGGCTTTGTATTTAAAAAAAAAAAAACTGAATTAAAAATGCAATTACAGTAAACATGACTGCATTGTATTAAGACAAGAAAAAAGAGCAAATAATGTGGTAAATGCTGAATAAGAACAGTTTAATAAGCTGGTGAGAAGAGTGAAGAGCCCTGTATACCATGGGGAAAAGGTGAACTCATATATTGTCGATGGGACTACAAATTAGTGCAACCACTCTGGAAAGCAGTATAGGATTCCACAAAAATACCAGATTGGACCCCCATATGACCTAGCTATAGCTAAAAGATATTGGTCAGAATAATATATGGATCCAGACACATCAATGTTTATATTAGTACAATTTACAGTAGATAAGTTATGGAATCAGCCTAGGTGTCCATCAACAGATGAATGGATAAAGAAAATGATATAGATGCACAATGAAGTTTTACTCAGCAATAAAGATGTAAAAAAAAAAAAGTTAATTTGCTGATAAATAAATGAAACTGTAGAACATGATGCTAAGTGAAAAAATCCAAACCTAGAAAGTCAAGGGTTGAATATTTTCTTTCCTGTGCAAAAGTTAAACTAAATAAGGAAAAGAAAAAAGAAAAAGAAAAAGAGTGTGGGAGGAGTCCCGTGAAAATAGATGAAAGATCAGGAAAATAAAGGAAAGGGATTGGTGGGGAGAATGGAAAAACTAGAAGAGGGAGGAACGGTGAAAAGAATCTGACCAAACTTTCCCATGCACATACATGAGAATAATACAGTGAATCTCACCTTTTTGTATATTCTTAATTTAATAATTTTAAAAAGAACTATAGATAAATAGAAAAATGGGATAGAGAAAGGGAGTAGGAGAGAGAAAGGGGAGGTACTAGGGGCTTAATTGGATCAAATTACATTTCATGTTTTCATAATTATGCCAAAATGAATAACACTATTACCTATAACTATAGTGCAATATTTTTTTAAAAAAAAAAACGTAGTTCTTTGGACTGAAAGCAATGATGCAATAAGAAATATAGATTCACATAAAGAAATAATAACAGAGAAAAAAGAGATGAACATAAATGAAACATTTCTTTTTTCTTGCCATTAACTGATGTGATTGATAATTGTTTGCTCAAAGTTATAAAAGAATGTAATATTGTATTCAGTGATACAGTATACTGGTAGCAAAATGAATGACAGTGATTCTATAAAGGATGGGAGCAGGAATTGAGGCTACTCTGCTATAAGTTATATATGAAACCTGAAGTGCACCTGTACTGTTGGATAGTGAATTCATATTAGTGTCAATACATATGGCAAAGCCTAGAGCAACCATCTTTATAAAAATACATAGTGTAGTTGATAAAATCAAAGGAGAGAAAGGAAAATTAAATGCTTAATTAAAATCAGAGTAAGCAGAAAATGGGGAAAGGAGAAAAAGAAATTACAATAAGGAAAAAAACAGGTATAGACATGGCATTTGTTAAAATAAAACTCAATAATCATTTGAAATGTTGAATAGCTTATATTATACCCATTAAAGATTGAGATATTGAAAAAGAAAATAAAACAATATACAAGACCCAGCTGGGTAGAAAGTAACTTTAAATATAAACCTGGATACATTGAAATACATGAATAGAAACATTAAAAAGTAACAATAATAAATAGCCAACTGGAATAACTATATTAATATAAGACATAGGGGAAATTAGAGGAGGAAAAGAACATCAGAAAAAAAATTGACATTTCATAATAATTGAATATATTCTCCTAGAAAATATAAGAATCCTTAACATTTATATATCTACAAATCAATGTCTAAATATGTGAGACAAAAGATGAGAGAACTGCATGAGAAGCAGAAAAATCCATGCTAGAGTTAGAGACTTCAACACCCCTGTAAGTATTAGGTAGCAGGTAGAAAATCAGTAAGAATATAGTTGACCTGAATACAATCATCAATTGACTTGGTTTAGTTAACATGTATAGAATATTACATCCACCAGGTGTAAAATACACGTGCTTGTCAAGTTCACATAGAACATGATCCAAGAAAGTTCATATTCTGCACCAATAAGAATAAGTCTGTGCAAGTTTAAGGAATGTAAGTGATCCAAAATATGTGATCAGATCATAGTGGAATTAAACTCATATCAATTACCAGGGAAAATCTCTCAAGTATTTGGAAAGTAAGCAGTGTATTTCTTTCTTTTTTTCCCTTTCTTTCTTTTAGTGTACTGGGAGCTTTAATTTAAAAACTTCACTTGCATACTTTTTAGACCAATGTTTGAGGGTTTGTTGGTTCCTGACTGCTACGTTCCATGAAGACTTGTCCAGTGAAATTCCATGCCAAAAATATCTTCTCTGTTACATTCCTCAAAATCATTTTTTAAAATTAATTAACTTATTTAGTAATTTATTCTAACCAGTTATACATGACAGCAGAATGCTCATCACTTCCTTGTACAAAAATGAAGCAGAATTTTTCACTTCTACAGTTGAACTAACACTTTGATTAAAGAATGCTCAAGACAAAAAAAAATATCTGGAACTGAATGAAAATGTTAGTGGAACCTCAAAATTGTTAGAAACTAACAATCATATGATCATGTCAATTGATGCAGATTAAGGAGAAATTTATAGCATTAAGGGCATATATTAGAAAGGTGGAAAAGTCTAAAATCAGTAATCTGAACTTTCATATAGAAAAATAGAGGAAGAACAACAGATGAAGCCTAAAACAAATATAAGAGAAGAAATAGCAAGAATTACAGCAGAGAAAATGAAAATAATACAGGACATCAATGAAATCAAAAGGTGATTCTTTAAAAAATTAAAACGAATAGACCTCAGGTTATGATCGATCGATCTATATATATATATATATATATATATATATATATATATATATATATATATAATTTAGTTATATATATGACATATTTAGTTATATATATAATTAGTTATATATATAATTAGTTATATATATATATATATATATATATATATATATATATATATATATATTTAGTTATATATATAATTAGTTTTATACATATATTTGTACACACACACATACACACATATACATATATTGGGGGAATGGAGAGACTCAAATTACTAATATTAAACATAAAACAGGTATCATCACTATTGATTCCATGGACATCTCAAGAATATAGAAGTATAAGAAAAACTTTCCTACTATGAATTGATAACAAGTAAATTGAACCAATTCTTTAAAAGACATGCACTCCCACAAAGAGAAATATATAAACTGAATAGAATCTTATTTTCCTCTAAAGAAATCAAATGAGTAATTTACCATAATCTTGCTTAAAAAAATAAAAAGCAAGTTTTTATTGGTTAGCTCTCCCCCAAATTTAAAGAATGACACCATTTTTCTACAGTTTCTGCCAGAAAACAGAAGTGGAAGAAATACTTTACAACTCATTTTATGAGGCCAAGGATATCCTAATTCCAACTCAGATAAAGATATTGCAATAAAAGAGAATTACAGACCAATATCTCTCATGAACATAGATGTAGAACTATGGATCTAAACATTAGAAAATCAAACCTAATGATATATAAAAAAGAATTATAAACCTAGTCCAAGTGAGATTTATTCCAGGAATATAATCCACCACATGAATATGTTAGAAACTAATAATCATACGATCATGTCAATTGATGCAAGAAAATTTATTCTTAACTAATACTTGCCACAAATTAGAAATAGTGGAGAACTCTCTCAGTTTGATGAAAAAAATTTTCAAAAAACCTGAAGCTAATATTTTATTTAAATGTGAGAAATCAGATATATTTCCCTGATTTCGAGAATGAGGCAAGAATGTATCCTTTCACAGTTTTACTCTAGAAGAACTACACAGGAGGACTAGCTGGTGCTGAGACAAAGTAATACAGATAGAGAAGAAACTTACTAGACTCTCTCTGTCCCGCGCAGGCGATGAAAATGGAGTTCTTCTTGGTGGAATGGACTGGCTGTGGAATAAGAGCAAAGAAAGGTTGAGTGGTGGGGAAAAAAAAAAAAAGATAGTACACAGAAAGTAACTTTAAAAGCGTGGGTGGGATGGGGTAGTCGATCTTAGGGATGGAGCTTCCACACTGAGAAGAGCAAAATGGAGGCTGCGCTTGCTTTATTTATATCAGGAAACATCAAAGGTTTCCATAGAATGTTCTTTGCCCCATAAGGTAGGAGGTGGGATGTCCAGTTCCCTACGGGTTCCTTCCCAACTCTGGAGCTACTGGAGGGGCCTTTCTAGTAGAGCTCAGAAAGAGGCCATGTGCTTTTGACAATCTAATGCGTTCAGGGGAGCTGGGATAGTTCCCAAGGTTAAACCTAAATCTCAATGGCTCCAACTGAGAAAAGACCCTCAAGTAATTCAAGTAATTCATGGGTAGTTCTCCCATCTTTGATTGCAGATGGCATACTCTCTGTACAGAAAATGCCCAAGAATCAACAAAATACTAGAATTAATAAATGATGATAATACGGTAATATTTTTTGATTCATGAAAGACACAAAATACATAAAAGATATATCAACCATGAAAAATCAGAATTTGACATTTAAAACAGAAAGTCTTTTATGATAGCCCTAAAAGATGAAATACTCAGGCATAAATAAAGCAAAATATGTGGAGAATCTGCATGTGGGAAACTATTAAAAAAAAAAAAAAACCCTCTGTTGACGGATGAAGATACCTAAATAAATGTACAGACACTCTGTGTTTCTTACTTGGAAAACTATTGTTGAGATGGCATTTTCCCCCAATGTGACTTATGGATTCATTGCTATTTGCTGGATACTAATTAACTGATTACAATTTTTAATAAAAGGAAAAAGACACAGTAGCTAATGCAATGCTTTAAAGAAGAAGTTTTGATTACTAACCCTACCAGGGATCAAGACATATTATAACTATACAGTAATGAAGAGACTATGGTATTGATGAAAGGATAAATTAAATGAATAGGATGTATGTAAATTGCAAAAAAATATATAAATTATGTAAACAGAAAATATGTAATATATATAAACTGTATAAATGGAATATATAAATTATGAAACTATAGAAGGAAAACAATCTGTATAATCTTGGGCTTGGCAATGAATTTTAGACACATTTCATAAGCAAAAACACTGATAAATTATACTTCAGCAATATTAATATTTCCTTTTTTTGTAAAGAACACTGTTAAGAAAATCAGATGAAAAATCACAGACGAGGAGTAAATATTTGCAAAACAACTGATAAAGTTTACAGACCCACAGCATACGGAGATCTCTTAAAATCCATCAATAGAAAATAAATATCCCAATTAAAAATCAGTAAAAAATAAAATATTTAAAGTATTACATAATTTTAGTCTACAACAAAGTGTATATATAGCAAGTAAAACATTTAGTGAATGAATACTACCCCATTAACACAATATTTACTGCAGTATTAAAAAGTATGAACTTAAACATATTGCCATCTTTCAATAAAGTGGGAGACACAAGTCCCCATTTCTTCAAATGCAAAGTATGCAATAACACCAACAGAAACCTAAAAGTGAAAGGACCATTAGTTGTCTAAATGTAAAACTGAACTTTGGCAAAAATGGGAATGCTGTAAAGAATAACTGAGCCGGACTGGAAATACATAGGTTTATTCCATTTGCCCATATGATGGTCCTGTCCCAATTCAATGTCCCCTTTAATAAATGTGATAATTCTACTCTAATTACTATGGATTTTTAAATATATGGTCTGCTGATCACTTACTGTATTAGTCATGCTTTTTGTTTTGTTTTCGTTTTCCTCTTGTGACCAAAAGAATTTACAAGAATGATGGAGAGGAGGAAAAGTTTATTTGGGGTTCACAGTTTCAGAGGTCTCGGTCCATAGATAGCTCTGGGCCCCAGGTGAGGCAGCACATCATGGCAGAAAAGTGTGGCAGAGGAAAGCAGCTCAGGACATGGCAACAAGGGACTCAGCTCACCAGGGGACAAATATAGTCCCCAAAGGCTCACCCCCAGTGACCCACCTCCTCCAGCCACTTCCCGCCTGCCAACAGTTATCACCCTGTTAATCTGCATCAGGGATTAATGCACTGATTAGGTTAATACTCTCATCATTCAGTCATTTCACCTCTAAACTTTCTGGCATTGTTTCACACATGAGCTTTTCAGGGATACTTCGAATTTTAAACCATACCACTTACTTTCTTCAATTTTTTTAGATTTATGAATATAAATGTTAATAAATATTTGAAAAAATCATTGAGCAATGATTAGGATATACATAGATATATAAAAGACCAGCCATAATTTTGCCTAGAAGATTATACTGAAGAAAAAATTAAAAGTCTTTGTTGTACCACTGGTTCATTTTTGTACCTATTTAGTTTTCCATTGCTTTTGTCAAACCTATGTCTAGGCAAATGCAAGATTCTTCACAGATGATGTGCTGGGTTTTTTCATGTGAATAGTAAACAGGTGTTAATCTGCTGTATTGCACAATATAAAGAAGTGGAAATCAGTCTAGATTCTTTACCTTAGACACAATTCCAACTACTATTCATAAACACCATACCCCAAAAGAAGAGCAAAGTGAAAACTTTAAAAAATTATATGTTCCTAGAGGAAAAACACTTGCTTAAGTTTTTGCCTAATATGTAAATTTCTCTTGGATATTCTGATTGTTTCAGTTGAAAGAATAGACTTCAATTAAAATGTAAATAAAATCATTTTGTATTTGAAATCATTTTAGAGATCTGTGAATCATTAAAGTCTTTGTTTTAATGTTATTATTATATTTTCTGTTTTTAGACATTAGTAATAGAGCCACTGAGAACACTAATGTACTTTTTCTCTGCTTTGGGTTTGGATCCTCCAGAATATTAGGGTATTAAAAAAAGCCATTGCTCTCAGGTTTCCTAGCAATGCATTGCTTGAAAAATTCTTTGATGGCCCTTAGTGTTCAGCTCACAATTTTATTTTTTATTCAACTCTGAGTACTTTAGAATTGAAACTTTAGAACGAATTAAATTGACTTCATATATTTTTAAAAAAGTTTTCAAATAGTGGTTGCCGTTTATTTCAGATTTTCCATTTAGGAGAAATGAAATTGCCGAGTAGCTCCGTTTCTGGTCTATTTGTAGTGGGTATTTATGTGTATGTGAATGCATGAATTTTTTATTCTTTATATTTTTGAAAAATCTAGTTTTCAGCTGCTGGGAATGTTTTATCTCTGTACTTACTTACCCTCACCCATATTCTAACATGATCTTCCATAGGGAAAGCGTTTACAATTTTCCATAGCAACACTTGCTGTCTTAAGTGTGCTCTTGGCATCAAAGATATTGCTTGATAACTTATTTCCTATAGAGACTTCACTGGGTTTTCACTATTCTTCTTCCTTGGTCAGAAAGAGACTTTTGAGCTAATTGATTGCCTCTTCAAATGAGTATTTTCTGACTTCTGAGTAGGTGTTGAGTGTCCTCAACACTGGAGACATACCACCCAGTAGTTCTTGTAGGGTTTACCGCATTGCAATTCATTGTATCCATTGGATTTGTCAACTACCTTGACCTTGTTGATTTAATTCTTTAAACCGAGCACTTGCTTAATGCCTAGCCCTGGTGAATGGATGAATTAAGCAAAAATTAATGTTTGAAAGGAGATTTAAAATGGATATCTACCTGCATGAGATATTTAAAGGAAACAAGGGATTTTTCCAATTTTAACTTTCACATATAATCTATAAATATCAGTTATTATAAAATAGCGACATCATTGGTGTTTGTTATCTGTGATGAGAAAAGTTATGATTGCTCGCTAATAAATTCATAAATGGTTCTCACAGTCTCCTGAATGTTTTTCTTTCCTTGTCAAAGTGCATTTAAAGTGACCTTATGAGTAATGCTAAATGAGTCTTTTGAGCCAAATACGCTGTTTTGAATTAAATGTTTTCACTTTGAGAATGCTAATATGTTGGAGAATAGGGATGTCAGTTTCATTTCTCAAATGAAGTACAGGTTTTCAATACTGATGGATACCAACCAACAAAGACACAAACATAGAAACATACACACACTCTCTCTCTTGGAGTACATTATTTACTTGAGTATCAAAATAATTATGTAAGCCTTATGTTTTTGGAAATAATAGGACAACTTAATCACTAAAATAACACATATTAATGGGAGGGTGAAATAAATATGTGTGTATATATATATATATATATATATATATATATATATATGATAATCGGTTTGTTCAGGAAATGTAATATTGGCAATTTGCATCATTATGCCCTAGTGGACCTTAAAAATAAATGTCTTGCTTTTAGCACTATTAATAGCTTGCATTAGTAGGTTTCTGTAAAACTCTTTTTGCTATGGTTAGATATGCCAAAACAACATAAATATCAGAAAGTTGCTTCCAAGTATGTCAGATTTCTGAAGTTCAGATTTTGTTATTGACATAATTTGTTTCACAAATTATTGAATTCAAATTTTCAGTGTTGCAAGTGGATAAGAAAAATTTAAAAAAATAATGGAATGACTATGCAAATAGATTTTAGTAAAATATTAAAATATACAAAAAATACTTAATTAGACTTAAAGGCAATTTCTATTAGAAATAATAGTAAATGATGCTAATTTCAATGAATTATATACCCATTTTAGAACAGGGAGGCTAGATTTAATTTGAGGCAAAGCCTAAATCAAGCCTTTGATATTAGAGAGATATTAAAGCTGTGTGAATTGTGAGTGTGTGTGTGTGTGTGTGCGTGCACTCGCACGCCTATGTGTACACTTACAAATGCAACTGAGCTTTATCTGATCTTTATTTTATTGGTAATGAAATGAAACTTGGGAACTCAGCCCCTTCCTTCCCCATATCTTGGTCCCCTAAAGTAGGGTATTTGCTTATATCAATGTGAATTTATATTTTATTGGCATGGATAGAATAAGATATACAGTAGAAATTTTAAATAGTGAAATCATTTCAAATGTTATTCGTAGAAACACATTAAATGTGTGAGCACATGTTACACACAGACACGTCTAGAATACTACACACGAAACTGGCAATAACAGTTGTTTCTGAAGAGGAGCTTGGTGGCAGAGAGGACAAGTGTGACTACATTTTTTGAAACATTTTTTTATTAATTAGAAAATTTTTGAATTTTATAACATGTAAGGGATTTGGCTATTTAAAATTGTATTTACTTAGATGTGTGTTGGCCATCTAAAACCTAATATACTCCGACTGGCAGAACAGGCCCAGTGGCCCGATAGCATGGTAGACATGTCACCCCAATTGGAGGAGGGGCAGAGCAGAGCCGCCGCCCGCGCCTGCAAGGTAGGCAGACCTTGGACCGACCTGCAGAACAGGATACAAAAACATATCAAAAAAATTGTGCACCATGATCAAGTAGGATTCATCCCTGGGATGCAAGGCTGGTTCAATATACGGAAATCAATAAATGTTATTCACCACATCAATAGACTTAAAGATAAGAACCATATGATCATCTCGATAGATGCAGAAAAAGCATTCGACAAAATACAGCATCCCTTTATGTTCAAAACTCTAGAAAAACTAAGGATAACAGGAACATACCTCAATATTGTAAAAGCTATCTATGCTAAGCCTCAGGCTAGCATCATTCTGAATGGAGAAATATTGAAGGAATTCCCTCTAAAATCTGGAACAAGACAGGGATGACCTCTCTCACCACTTCTGTTCAACATAGTTCTCGAAACACTGGCCAGAGCAATTAGACGAAAGAAATTAAAGGCATAAAATAGGAAAAGAAGAACTTAAATTATCACTATTTGCAGATCACATGATTCTATACATAGCAGACCCAAAAGGGTCTACAAAGAAACTATTAGAGCTAATAAATGAATTCAGCAAAGTGGCAGGATATAAAATCAACACGCATAAATCAAAGGCATTCCTGTATATCAGTGACAAATCCTCTGAAATGGAAATGAGGACAACCACTCCATTCACAATATCCTCAAAAAAAAATTAAAATACTTGGGAATCAACCTAACAAAAGAGGTGAAAGACTCATACAATGAAAACTACAGAACCCTAAAGAGAGAAATAGAAGAAGATCTTAGAAGATAGAAAAATATACCCTGTTCATGGACAGGCAGAACCAACATCATCAAAATGGCGATATTACCAAAAGTTCTCTATAGGTTTAATGCAATGCCAATCAAACTCCCAACGGCATTTCTTGTAGAAATAGATAAAGCAATTATGAAATTCATATGGAAAAATAAAAGACCCAGAATAGCAAAAACAAATCTAAGCAGGAAGTGTGAATCAGGCCGTATAGTGATACCAGACTTCAAACTATACTACAGAGCAATAGTAACAAAAACAGCATGGTACTGGTACCAAAATAGGCAGGTGGACCAATGGTACAGAATAGAGGACACAGAAATCAATCCACAAAATTACAACTATCTTATATTTGATAAAGGGGCTAAAAGCATGCAATGGAGGAAGGATAGCATCTTCAACAAATGGTGCTGGGAAAACTGGAAATCCATATGCAACAAAATGAAACTGAATCCCTTTCTCTCGCCATGCACAAAAGTTAACTCAAAATGGATCAAGGAGCTTGATATCAAATCAGAGACATGGCCGTCTGATAGAAGAAAAAGTTGGCTACGATCTACATACTGTGGGGTCGGGCTCCAAATTCCTCAATAGGACACCCATAGCACAAGAGTTAATAACTAGAATCAACAAATGGGACTTACTCAAACTAAAAAGTTTTTTTCTCAGCAAAAGAAACAATAAGAGAGGTAAATAGGGAGCCTACATCCTGGGAACAAATCTTTACTCTTCACACTTCAGATAAAGCCCTAATATCCAGAGTATACAAAGAACTCAAAAAATTAAACAATAAGATAACAAATAACCCAATCAACAAATGGGCCAAGGACTTGAACAGACACTTCTCAGAGGAGGACATACAATCAGTCAACAAGTACATGAAAACATGCTCACCATCTCTAGCAGTCAGAGAAATGCAAATCAAAACCACCCTAAAATACCATCTCACTCCAGTAAGATTGGCAGCCATTATGAAGTCAAACAACAACAAGTGCTGGTGAGGATGTGGGGAAAAGGGTACACTTGTTCATTGCTGGTGGGACTGCAAATCAGTGCGGCCAATTTGGAAAGCAGTATGGAGATTTCTTGGAAAGCTGGGAATGGAACCACCATTTGACCCAGCTATTCCCCTTCTCGGTCTATTCCCTAAAGACCTAAAAAGAGCATGCTACAGGGACACTGCTACATCGATGTTCATAGCAGCACAATTCACAATAGCAAGACTGTGGAACCAACTTAGATGCCCTTCAATAGATGAATGGATAAAAAAAAATGTGGCATTTATACACAATGGAGTATTACTCTGCATTAAAAAAAATGACAAAATCATAGAATTTGCAGGGAAATGGATGGCAATAGAGCAGATTATGCTAAGTGAAGCTAGCCAATCCCTAAAAAACAAATGCCAAATGTCTTCTTTCATATAAGGAGAGTAACTAAGAACAGAGTAGGGACGAAGAGCATGAGAAGAAGATTAACATTAAACAGGGATGAGAGGTGGGAGGGAAAGGGAGAGAGAAGGGAAATTGCATGGAAATGGAAGGAGACCCTCAGGGTTATACAAAATTACATACAAGAGGAAGTGAGGGGTAAGGGAAAAAAAAAACAAGGGGGAGAAATGAATGACAGTAGATGGGGTAGAGAGAGAAGAGGGGAGGGGAGGGGAGGGGTGGGGGGATAGCAGAGGATAGGAAAGGCAGCAGAATACAACAGACACTAGTATGGCAATATGTAAATCAGTGTATGTGTAACCGATGTGATTCTGCAATCTGTATAAGGGGTAAAAATGGGAGTTCATAACCCACTTGAATCAAAGTGTGAAATATGATATATCAAGAACTATGTAATGTTTTGAACAACCAACAATAAAAATTTAAAAAGTAAAATAAAAAAATAAAACCTAATATACTGCAGGTTAAAAGGCATTATTATTTGTAAGAAATGATTAGCACACAACTTAAATTTCAATTCATCATATTAAAGGCCCAAATACTACATAATAATGTTGGCATTTTAAAAATACAGATTTAAAGACCTGTGACACAAGAATTTCCATTTCATTTATTGATTTTTGAATTTACTTCTTGCACTTTTATAGTCTTGTTGAAGAATTTAGTTCCTAAACCTATAGGATGTAGATTTGGGCCTCCTTTTTTTCTATTAGGCATAGGTCTCTGGTGTAGTGCCTAAGTCCTTGATCCTCTTGTAAGTTTTATGCAGCCTAAGGGATAGGGGTTTAATTTCATTCTGTTGCATATGGATTTCAGTTTTCCCATCACCATTTGTTGAAGAGGTTATCTATTCTCCAATGTATGTTTTTGGTGCCTTTGTCTAGTAAGAGGAAACTGTATATATGTTGGTTTGTCTGTGTCTTATATTCTGTACCATTGGTCTTCATGTCTGTTTCGGTACCAATATCATGATGTTTTTGTTACTATAGCTCTGAAGTATCGTTTAAGGTCTGGGATTGTGATACCAACTGCTTCACTTTTCTTGCTAAGGATTGCTTTGAATATTCTGGATTTCTTATTTTTCAAATAAATTTTATGACAGCTTTTTCTATTTCTATGAAAAATATCATGGGAACCTTAATAGAAAAGAGAGTAATTTCATGACCTATTTCTTAGGCCTATTTCTATAATTATTCATTCATTCAAAAAAATCCATTTTAGCACATACTGACAGATCCTAAGCTGGTCTATTGAGGAATCTTGTGATGGTCCATAGGGTTGGTCAGGGTTAACTTTGTAGAGTAGATAGGACAACTGTCCTGACATGGGAACATTGATCTCATCTGTAGAACAGGTCTCCTGAAAGAGTTAACATCTCACTTGATATTTGACACTCATGTAGAAAGTGAGTGAGTAGAAAAATTCAAAACCTTATAGGAAACAGGAATAACATAAGACACCGAAATTTCAAAGTTTTGACCATTTAGAAAAGTCATATGTGGGATGGAATACAGAATTTCTGTAGAAATCAGAGTATATACATGGGTGAAGACAAGAGATATGTAAGAAAAATAAGCAGGAACAATATCATAAAGGGCCTTTGATTTCTATTTTTGGCGATCAGAATTGATAAAGATCAGTTAGTTTGGGGTGATTTATGTTTTAGAAAACCTCATGACTCTGACAGTAATGCAAAAGACTGTTAGAGGCAAGACACAGGATCTAGGATTATATTGCTCTTATCTGCATAGTCAGAGCCAAAGACAGTTCATAACTCATAGTAGGAATTCAATTCTAAAATTGGAAGGTAATTAACTGAGATACCAAAGCCAGTGAAGCACTCTGGAGATATTAAATACTATTCTTCAAATTGAATGTAAGTGGGACAGGTTTGTTTATTGCTCCCCTTAGTATCTTTAATTGCTTTGTATTCCTTTCCTTCCTTCCCAATGGGCTGAATATGGCATCGCCTCACTGCTCTCGGAACATTCAAGAAAATTCTGAATTCAGGACAGGCTTTGAGGAAAAGAAAAGCTCCCTATAATATTCATAACCTCTTGCTCATTTAGGCATCTTGGGACTGGTAATGTCAATTCAAATAATCAATTGCACTCTCAAAACTAGAGTGTGTGAGTGAGAACTAGCTGGGGACTGGATTGAAAAATCTGGCACTCTGCAAAGGCAGCCAGGATCCATTCATGGAAGAATTTTAATTAAGCATTACCAACATCTCACCTGTAAATTTGTATTGATAAGAATCAAAACTTTCTCAACAAGTGGGATAAAAATCTTCAAAATTCTTATTATTTAATAATTTTTTCATAATTCTATTCTTTTCTTTTTCTGGTTTGGTACCATAAGCAAGAGGATTTGAATTACATTTATCATCAGCTTTATGAAAGTGAAGCTGATTCATGAAATCAAGGAGCCAGAGGTTCAGAGATGGTCGATGTCAATCTGTGTCATTTCTAAGAAGAGCTATGTTAGCCCAGAAATATATCGTCTCTTGTTCTGCTCAGTGCACAAGGCTTCACATCAGAATCCACATTTCTTCCTTTCTGGTCAAAATGTTATTCAGTATACTAAACTATTCATGAAAATATAGAAAAAAAGGAAAGCATTAGAAGAACCAATGGATGTATTCGTTTTAATATATTGCTATTGAGAATATGAAGTCAACTATCTTTGCTATAGCATAGCTTTTGTCTGAATGAAAGCACCCAGTGTTTGGAAAAAATGAAAAAGGAAAGAAAAAAATAAAAATCACCGGTCAACATGGCTGAATATTATGTCTTTCTAAATATTCTATCCTAGCCCGGCATGGTAATATACATGTATAATCCCAGCGGCTTGGGAGGCTGAGGCAGGAGGATTGCAAGTTCAAAGCCAGCTCCAGAAAATGCAAGGTACTAAACAACTCAGTGAGACCCTGTCTCTAAATAAAATACAAAATAGTGCTGGGAATGTGGATCAGTGAGTGTGTACTCTTGAGTTCAATCCTCAGTACCTCCAAATATATAAGTGAATAATAATAAATATTCTCTCCTTTTGTTTTGTCCTCTTTTATCCCCAAGAATATGAAGTAGCTTGTCTTAAGAACACAGGACCAGGGCTGTGGATATGGCTCAAGTGGTAGCGCGCTCGCCTGGCATGCGTGCAGCCCGAGTTCAATCCTCAGCACCACATACAAACAAAGATGTTGTGTCCACCGAAAACTGAAAAATAAATACTAAAAAAACTCTCTCTCTCTCTCTCTCTCTCTCTCTCTCTC
Source organism: Marmota flaviventris (assembly GCF_047511675.1). NCBI lineage: Eukaryota > Metazoa > Chordata > Mammalia > Rodentia > Sciuridae > Marmota > Marmota flaviventris. The sequence goes on from NC_092506.1 coordinate 27,724,991, forward strand.
TCTCTCTCTCTCTCTTTAAAAAAACAACAACAACAACAAAAAAAAACACAGGACCATGAGTGAGAAGACAGTTTAGCTATTGAGAGACTTTTTTTTCACTGAGCAGAATACAGGTGAGCCTTTGTTTGGCTATCAATAGCAGACCAGAGAATGCATTTCAACTTCCTTAGAAAATGACAATGAGTCACATCATAGAAATCATGGCCAACAAGATCATGAGAAAGAAGACACCTCTCCCTACCCATCTAGAAGAATGATTCTTACCACAATAAATACATATTCTAGCTTCTCTGGCATCTTAGACCCAAACATGTTCTGATATTGAAATGTATCTTTTGTAGTATGCCCTAGAAAGAAATCATTTAAAGAGAAACTCCATATCCCAAAAGCATATTTCAAAGCACGAAAATGAAAGTGGACAGTAATGTATGTTAGTTCTTCTCGATTTTAAATGTATGGAAGAATCACCAGGGAATCCTGCTGTTTTGCTCAGTATGCCTGCAGTCAGCCCTGAGATTCTGCATCTGTAATAATCTCTCAGGTGATATCAAGATGCTGTTATGCAGATCACATTTTGAGTAGCAAGGTTCTTCCTTGGTGAGTAAATGGTTTTACAGGTATTACATGGAGTCGCCTCCAAAAATGGTTATTTTACTTTCTCATTATTTTCCAAAATAAATGGTAAAATATATTCCTGAAATTTGAAGATAAATTTAAAAACCATGTATTTATGAGAGGAAAGGAGGATGAAATAAGAAAAAGGAAGATGATTTTTTTGAAAACGGTTGTACTGTCTTCAAAGATACTGTAATTGATTTCACATTATAGTTTACCAATTGTGTGCAATCTGAATAACAAAACCAATAAAATATCATGTGAGCTTTTATGTTACATTTAGAATGCAAATTAAATATTTATTGAGCAACTTATGATGTGTTCACATCCATGATATGTGCACCAGCTGATACAAAAAGATAATGGAGATCCTTCAATCTAAATAAATTTACAGTTTCATTAGAAATAGAGATGGAGAGCAGAAATACAGATTTAGTTACTCATAGATTCATTGAGTACTTTTTAAATTACTTTTTAAGGCATAGTATAAAAGAAAACTTGACTTTAGGAATATTTAAGACACTTACCTTGCAACCTATGTATTTCAAATATATTATGCAATATGTAAAGACACAGAGCCAGTGGGGAGCATGTAAGACCAAATTAACCTTTATCTTTTGTATTTGAATTGATTAAAATATCTATTCTAATCAAAATAGTTCAGCTTATCCAACTCAATCCTTGTAATACGTATAATATACAATTCTGTTACATTATCAGCATGCAAAGTTCATTGCAGTAATTAACAAAAATAAATAATTTAATTAAATAGCAGATAATTTTCTTCCTCTTCCTAATGAGCACATTGAATAAAATAATGCAGGCTTTATAAGAGCTACCAAATATTACAATGACTTCACAAAATAGGAATTCTACTGATTTCCAAAAAGAAATAAATTGTATAACCATAGGAAAGTTTTCTTATTGATAGGAAAGCTTCTTATTAACAAAAAGACACATGAGAATAGATATATTATCTATATAGGCCCTTTCCAACGTTCAGGAATACATTTTCATGATGGGCAAGTTGCACATATTATACAGTAATTTCTATCACAGAAGCCAATGACATGTTCTAATATGTATATGTTCTGAAATATTCTAAATTCTGTAACTTATATATCCTAAAATTTTGTAATATATTTTTGTGTATTAGAATCTCCGAGAGAAACTGGTGATTCTGACTTAATTATTAGTCTTTTTAAAAGTCATTTTTATGGGATGACTGAATTGGTAACTCCTGAATTAACTTTTCTTTCTATGAGAATGAAGCTGAGAATTCTTTTTTTTTTTTTTTGTATTTTGACCTATTTATCCTATGATATTAAATATGGTGTGATGTGACCTTGACTGTTACAAGTTCTATAAACTTGGAAGATTATTTAAACTTTTGGAAACTTAGTTTCCTCAAAAGTAAAATGGGATGATAGCGAATTTATAGTACTTTTAGATTAGTAAAAGTAGTTTATGTTAAGAACTTTATACCTAGATGGATTCTGTTAATACTAGGGCTAATCATGTATGTGCTGCTGGTGGTTGTGAAAGATGCAGATCTGGCAGTAATATTAAAAGCAGAGGTAAGTTGTTAGGGAATAAGGACTAAAGACATCCAGAGAATTTTGCAAATGTCATGGTATAAAGCCCGAACAGCTCTGTAGCCTAGGAGTGGTTAGCTAGCATAAGAATCAACTAAAATGACTGCATTGCTTGTGAAATGAACCACAGGTTCAAATGGGGTAATAAAATTGATACATTAGGATAGCAAATAAGCACTGAAAATGCAACATGTCCAAAACCCAAATCTTACTATCTTTAGAATGATATATAACTCACATACTATAAAATGTACCCTTTTAAAGTGTACAATCAAATGCTTTCTAGTATATGCACAAGATGGTACAACCATGATTCACCACCTGAAAATGAAAACCCATAACTGTAGCAGGAGTTGTCTATTTTGTCTTATACCCCGTCTGATGGCAAGCACTAATAGGCTTTCTGTTGGTATGCACTTGTCCATTTGGAAAATTTTGTATAAATGGAGTCATACAGAATGTGTCTTTGGAGTTTGACTTCTTTCATACAATAATGCTTCAAACATTCACACATGTAGTTTCATGCATGTATTAGTTATTCATTCATTTTAATGGCCAAATAATATTCCATTGCTTGGGTATACCTTATTTTCTTTATCCATTCACTGATCTTTGTATATGTGGGCTCTTTCTTTCATTATTCTATTTATAGAATAATGCTTCTATAAATATTTATAAGGTTTGGTGTGAAGATATATTTTAAATTCCTTTGGAAGGATGTATATATACTTTGTTTATTTGGTTTTTACATTTGCATTTTTTACACTGTCCAATGAATAAATTATCAGAGAAAGTCTATATCCTTAGAAGTATAATTGCTGGGTCATAACATGACTCTACATTTAACTTTTGAGGTGTTACCAAACAGTTGGCTGCAAGGTTTTACGCTCCTAAACAGCAGTATAGAAGATTTTGATTGTTTTCATGTTCTTCTCAAAATTTGTTATGGTCTTTTGGTAAAAGTTGTCCTAGGGTGTGTAAAATAATATACATATGATTTTGCATTGCATTTCTTTAGTATATAACGATGTGTATCCTTTCATTACAGCCTTGTTTATAACATCAAGTATAACTCATATGGCATCTTTCTAAGACCAATTAATGGTAAAAAAACATATAGAGAATATTAAGTAAAAAATAGAAAGTTTCAGAGTAATGTATTTAGAATGCTCTCCGATTGAAAGGAAGGATACATACAAAGGTTCCTCTGAAATAATAAATTGGGAGCAAGCATGAACTGATATATATATATATATATATATATATATATATATATATATATATATATATATATCAGCCATCTCTGTCTGATGCGTGGTAGACTCCTTTTTTATTAGGTCTCACTAACTTTTCACAATAAACTTAAAAGAGGGCATCATTACCTTTTATTACATAGGGAAAATTGTGAAAATCTGTGGCCCACACACTCTGCTGAATTTTCTGTCTCCTACCTTTTCATCTTTATCCAGTTGGCTACAGAAGAAGCAGATTTATTACATCAGAACCTAACTCCTGTGGCAATTCTTGGTTAGAGATATATATTTTAGGCACCCAGGGTCAGAGTGAAACTTACTTGTAACTTTTGAACCCAGAATTACAAGAAACTCTCTGAAGGTTTGCATATATGTAAAAAGTATTTTATTTTACAACAATTTAGTTGAAGTAACAAAACCCTGAGTAAGTAATGGTGATTTAATGGCATGAATTCTGGATTTGATATTTTTATTCATTTGAGTTCAAAACCTTCTGCTCTAGAATATCACACTCACACTCGCTCTATGTCTAGCACTATTTTGGCATTTCATAAAACACAAACAGAAAAAAAGTAAAAGTATGGCAACACAATTGATGAATAAAAATTGAAGTAAAGAAAGGTGAAGTTACAGAAAAATACTGTTAACTTCTATTTATGTGAAGTATAAATATAGTTGCTGTTTGATTTTTTAAAATAATATAATTTTTCATGTATAAAAAAGTAACTTATTCACCAAAAGGCATACTAAAGTAAATCTATTCCATTTGTGATAAAGAAATAGAAGCAATCAACAAACTCTACATCCAAGATACAGAAGACTATGTGTAAAAGTAAAAAAAAAAAAAAAAAAAAAAAAAAAAAGGCGGGGGCAAATCTATATTTAGCAGCAATAGAATGATTTCATAAGTCATAAGTGAAAATTGCTAAGTTCAAGAAAATAAATAACTTAGATCATATTTAAAGTAGAAAACAATAAGAAAAAACAAAGAAACACTACAAAGAGACATAGGAATGAAAGAGACTAAAACTAAGGAGAATCTATATAGATAAACATCAGACAGATAACCAATAAACAGGAGGAGCATAGGCCATCAGAGTTGGGAAATAAAAATATACTGTTTTGTTTTAAACTATATGCTTATAGAATATATTTTTATATTAATGAAAATCTATTTTTAAGAAGATAAAGAATAAGTAAGTCTGCCAGTGTAAATTTTTTTTATCATATTCTCTCTTGTATATGCATCTATTATACTAGCTTAGGTTTTTAGAGCCACAAGAACATCTTTATTTTTATTACCATAATCAATATTTCACATTGCCTCACATACGCTTTTAAATGGCCCAGGACGGCATTCTCATGCATCCTGGAGTTTACTATGCCATTATACATATTTTTTTTGACACAGTCAGTTTCCATTTTTGTCTCCTTAGTCTTTCCCCCAAATTAAATCACGTCTCTATGTGTTATGGTGCTACTGCAGTAGCTATCTTCTTGGAAATGAACTTCTTAGAACAGTGTGGCTAATAAAAGAAGGTACTATAGAACAATGATCATAATGTATGTGGTTTATAAATAGATTTTTTTACTGTTAGATGTGACCATTTTGGCTTTGAATTTACATCTGTTTAAAGATTAAGCTAAATAATTCAGGGACTGTAACATAATAGAAACATGATATTATATATATATATATAGTTCTCCATCTGGTACTCTTGAGTATCTATAAGATACTGTCTGGTGGTAAAAGTCTGGGCCATATGAGGTTTGGGATCCATAAGCTGGATAGAGTAACTCAATTTATATAAAATGGTTTTCCAGATTTGCAGGGATAAACACATAAATCTAATATATTATTGAAATCTGTAACTTGCATAACTGGATTTTATTGTTATCAAATCAATCATTTACCATGTGTAGAAAGCAGGACAATGGGTCCTGATGACAACTCAATTGTATCATATATTTCTTCAGACTATTCATTTTACACATAAAGGAAAAGGGCTTTTTGCATGAGTCAACTTTTTTTTTAATCCTTGCATATAATGTATCTTGGAGGGAAGAGGAAAATGTAAGGACAGTTGCCATACTTTCCTCAAGCAATTTCACTGCACAGTCTTATACTGATTGATTAAATTTTGTTCAAAGTCATATTTGTCCCATAATGGACTGTAAGTAATTTATTAGAAATGCATACACCAGTGCTTCTGTTTCTCAAAGACGTTCTTTAGTAATTTTTTTTTTTTTTGGCTTTCTACCATAGGCATAACATTAATATTCTAAGAAAGTACATAGTTTTATTTATAAATTCACCCACGTTAATGTATTCATCAGAAGCCCCTTATAAACTAAAAAGCTCACTGTAAACTAGAATGATGAAAAAATTGATTAATCACAGCTTTTTGCTTAAATCTCAGTGCTTCATCTGAGTCTGATTAAATAATATCTTGATAACTTAATAAAATTCCAATCAACTATATCTGTTCCCAATGCTAAAAGCAAGAATTGTTTAATAGGATTGAGTTTTTACAATAATTTAACCTTCTTGGTTGACACTCTAAATTCCTGAAATTTTAACCTACTTACTTTTAATGCTGGTATATTCTCATCTTTAATATGGAAAAGTGAACCAGTTATTAATATCCTCTTGAAGTTGGGATTGATACCTGGTGGGATATTGGTTTGGTGCAAACAACATATCTCCCTGCCCTGAGTGGCATGACTCTAACATTTCCATTCAGAGGAGATTTCTCAATGGCAGTAGTGACTTTTTTTTTTTTTGGACACTGGGTATTAAACCCAGGGGCACTTAACCACTGAACAACAATCCCTAGCCATGACCCTAAAGTGACAGGGTCTCACTAAGTTGTTTAGGGCCTCAATAAGTTGCAGAGGCTGGCTTTGAACTCAGTCCTCCTGCCTCAGCCTCCCAGGCTGCTGGGATTATAGGCATGCATCAAGGCACCCGGCTGCAAGGCATTATCACCTTTTACACGGAAAACATGTCTCTCAAATCCCCCATTCCATGGGTCATCAGTCAATGCTTTCTTCCAGGATAGGTGTTATATTCACCTTTGTATCCATTTTGCTTGACAAATGTCTTCTCTCAGATGAGGTGTTCAACAGACCAAAATGTATTAAAACAAATATTGCTTTCAAGTAATTTCTTAGTAGTTTATATATTTGCATTAACTCACTGTTCTGAAATTGTGGAGTCAAATCCACACCTCTCCAAATAGAGAGGCATATTTAACATATCATGTGATTTTGTTCCCCTCAGTTCTTTATCTAAATGCTCTGTGTCAGGTTGGGCCCTCTAGGAATTATATGGTAAAATAGGACAAAGACTAAGAGGTTGATTGGAGGTAATGTCTGCAAAAGATAAAGGAGAGAGAGCAAGGATAGAAGAGGGAAAGTCTTCAAGTGATGAATCCAATCCAGTTCTTGAGTCATAAGTGAAGAAGGAAGAAGGATTGCGCAGGAAGGATCCCAGACCACAGTGCAGCTCTGAGAAAGCCTCAGCAAATCCAACAGAATTCTTGAATGCAAAGATTCCCTGAAAGACAGGACTGGGATGGAGTTCAATGATGACACTTGCCTAGCCTGCATGATGACCTTGGTTCCATCCGCAGTAATGGAAAAACACAATTCTACAAAAGAGTCATACATTGGACAAAAACAACTAGCTCCTAGTACTGTCCCTATTCTAGGTCATTGGCTTGAGCTGTTTTTGGAAGAGGAAATCCTCAGCTCAAACACTGCAGCAGAGGCCAAAGGCCTTGTGAGTGGAAACAGCTGTCTAACAGTTTCACTTGTAGGAAGTTCTCTGTGAAGAAAACTCTGACTTGCACATCTCCATGACTATCGTCCACATTTATTCCTAACCTTTCATCCCCATATAAGAAAGGCTCTTTCCTGAATCTTTTGTTTGGAGAATTTTACTCTGTCTTCAAACTTATTTTCAGTCTCTCCTTCATAAATGCCCCTTTCCCTAACTTCATAGCATGGTAAGTTTTTCTATCCTTGTCCTTTTCATATGCCTTAGTATCCCCTATTAATGGGTCACTAACATAGATATGGTTCATTTCATATATTTTAGAACCTGGTAGCAACGCTGAACACCATCACCATATCACAGAAAATGAGTCTATGACAAGGAAACCACTAGGTAACTTATTATGGCTGTCCAAACAAGAGATGAATAAGACCTTGATGAGAACAACAGTAACCACAGAAATTTTTGAAAAACACCAATGTTCAAATGTCCATTTGGCTGACTAGAAAACCCATAAAAAGAGAAATTGTGTTCTCTTGATCTTTGTATTCTTAGAAGCATCTGTATAGTATTTTTCACAAATGTATACTTAATAAGTATTGGTTAGATAAAAGTCATTATTTAAATAATGTGTTATATTTCTACTTACTTGGCCTCAAAGAAAAATATTTTATAGAGTGGCCGATATGTTTTTCAAAGTCAGGTGCTAGATTGTTTTGACTTTACTTTTCCCTAAGGCTAGGAACATACTTCAAATATAGATTGTACTTAACAACCTAAAATATTAAGGAAACAACTTTACATGGCAAATAACATGAAATTTTATAGTAAAAATGTTTTGAATTATATATGATGCTACATAGAAAGTATCAGGATATAGAGAAAATGATGTGGAAGTTCATATAAAAAGTAAACCTTGACTTTGCATCCAGTCTCAAACATGCTTGCAAAGCTATTTAATCCCTCTGAGCATTGACTTCATTATCTATAAAACAAAATTAATCATAACACAAATATTACATTTTAACCCAATGAATGTAGCACTGTATTGGGATATGCTACAAACATTATTCTGCTATATTGTATCAGATAAATCACCTGAATACTTGAAATAAGACAGAACATCTGCATGTCTTTCCCATATCACATGGGGAAAAAAGCCCAACCAGAAACTGAATAATATTCTCAGTTCAACTAAACTGTCATTATTGATTCGAGATTATAGATGTAGTAAATTTGTGTGTCCAATTTTATCTGAAAAGGTGTGTATAATTTCAGTTCAGTTGAGCAGATAACCCTAAAGATTTACTACCCCCATGGCCCTTAACCAATTTCATATTGAAGCCAGTAATCTATAACAATGTGTGTGTGTGTGTGTACAGTGCTCTATCTGGCTCCCTCACTAATTAATTAGTTGACTAGAAATTTTGAAATGTGTTAATTTCATATATAGATGAGAGTCATATTTTTTAAACTTTTAAAATTTGCTCTTTTAACAATAGATTTAAGGCAGGCTACTTGCCTACAAATCTGTGTTCTACTATTTCATAACTGGCTGACCTTGACTAAATTATTTAATTCTTGTGCAGCATTTCACTTTGATCCATGCTTTTTAGAGGATCAATTATTATAATGCTTATAAAATTATTTAGAATAGTTGTTGGTAAATGAGCAATCAATAAATGTTTCTCCTCCTCCTTTGATGCCTTCCCCTTCATTATCTTACACAAGCATTTTATCAAAAACAGTTTAAAAAAATTTAATTTAGTTATAGTGTCTCTGATCTGTGTAACTTCCATAGATTTTAGTAACAATTCACCTATGTGTTTACTTTTCTTTTTTTTTTTTTAATTTTTCCAACCAGGACTACTCCTTATGTACCTCAGGTCAACTAAGTAGGGTAAGATTGTTGTTCATGATGATATTTTTGTTGTTGTTCACTGTGATGGCTGTGATTCCCATGCAACTTTCTTTTTGGAGTCTGACTTTTGATCCAGAAAATTTTCTCTTGGACCTCAAGGCATCCTCACCTGTATTTCAAGTCACAGTCATCAGGAGATATCAGATGCATTTTTAATTATTTTCAAGAAAAGCATGATTCTGTATCTCTTGTGCTGATGTCATTACATCCAAACAATATCTTCATGGTTGTTTAAAATTGTTTTGTCATTTCTTTGTATTTTTAATAATTGAGGAAGTTGGACCAAGAATCATGGGTAAAACTATTATTTCCTAACTCGAACCCCTTAGATATTAACAGTTTTGCTTTCATATTACTACTAATGCTAGTAATAACGTTCAAACATATGACACTTTACTTTTCTATGCTATAGTCTAATAAAATCATTTTTTAAATGGGTGATTTCCATTATCTTCATTTTACACATTCAGGAATCAAGGAGCAAAGAATTTTACTGCAATGCCCCAGATCACAGGGCAGCAAGGAGATGAAGCCAGGACTCGTAACCTAAAAGGCCATTTGACAACAATCCCTTTGCTGGCTCATTATTTTAAGCTGCTTTCTTTTCATAGGTAAAATTGATGATAACTGGATCTCAGAATAAGATGGTATCTTGGATTAACTATTATGTGAAATGACAATATCCAGATAACTACAGTAATGTTGAAAGTCACAAAATTAAATTCAGAAAGATAGCCACAGTGGCACACACCTATAATCCCAGGGTCTCAGGAAGCTAAGAAAGGAGTATAGCCAGTGTAAGTCAAACCTCAGCAACTTAGCAAAACCCTCAGCAACGTAGTAATACCTATCTCAAAATAAAAAGGGCTGGGAGCTCAGCGGTAAAGCACCCCTGGGTTAAATCACCAGTACAAAACAAAATAGAATGACATAATGAAAATAAAAATAAATCACTGTTTTTGTCTCCAAAGAGCTCATTAATTAGTGTATAGTACTGAGGCAGGAAGATAGTTCTCTCATAGGCAGCCAGGATAAGGGCCTTGGAGAAGGACAGGAAGGGAAGGGGACAACATGCGAAACCTGAAAGGAGACAGAGTCTGAGAGACATCCTGTGACTCTCTACTCCCTGCCTGCATTAAACCACAATAACTTCTGACCTAGAGAACCTGCTTCTGTTCCTCACAGCTTCAACCACAGCAGCCCTTCCTTAGTTACCCTGCCCTTACCCTGAGCAACAGTCCCCACAAGCAGACCCCTACCTGAAATGTGTCCTCTTTCTAATAGATGTGTTAAAAACCACCAGGTGAGGCTTGTCCTATTAATTTTGTAAATAAGAGATTGGAAGTATGCACTTCTGGTTGGTTTATTAATCTGTTTGGAGTGCATCCCTCACCCCACCAATCACCTGTGCAGGGCCCTCAGGTATGCCTTTAAAAACCCCAGAGGACACCCAGGGACATCCCCACTCTGGGGGCCCCTCCCCTCAGGAGGTCTCTGCTTTCTTTCTGTTATTCTGATAAATCCTGTTACTTTGCTCACATCCTGGTGTCTGTGGATTTCATTCCTTGAATTCGGAAGACAAAGAACCCAACTGCCTAATGCCTTGTTATATCATTTAAATATTTTTAAATGTTTTCCTTAAATGTTCCAGAATCTCCTCTATATGGCAGCATCATTTAAAAACAAGAGTGCTCTTTTGTTTTGGTATTTCTAAAATAATCTCTCTGGTTTAAGAAACTATCTATGGAAATCTTATCACCATTTGATCTAGTACCCAGATTTTCCTAGCATGATCATATACAAATTTAATTTACATGATTGGCAAAATTTTAGAGACAAATAGAAGTACAGGATTGGACAGCAAAAGATGCTAGTGGGTATCTATAAGTATGTTGGCTCTGGAACAGGACTTGCAAGCTATAAACAACTGCAGATAATGGTCTTACAAGCTGTGAGTGCTCTAAATCTTTGTATTCTATCACAGCATCAATGTTATCTCCAAGAAAAGCCTGGTTTTACTTAGCATTTGTGAGCTTCATAGCCAGAAGGATAAACAGGCTAGGACAAAATGTGTGGGAGAAATAAGGTTGGCTTGATTTTTAAATTGGGAAATGAATTACAACAAGTAAATTATAGGGATAACCAGGGGGTCATGAAAATTAATGTCAAAACACTCCAAATCTGAAGATTATTGGTCCTAAATACAGATTTATTTTCCTTGATTAGTAATCAGGCCCTTATAAAAAATATAAGAAAACATGTAATGGACCAGGATTGCATTGCTTTATTTCATAAGAGAGTAATATAGAAAAACTGCCCTAAATTGAGTTTCTGCTTGTAGAAGTACACTTTTCTCTCAAAACTTCACTTTACAGATGGCAATGCCTTTTCCTTGCAGCTACTCACATTGATTCTTTCCAGTTCAGTTTAATATTAGTGTTAAAACAATTACTGTCTTTCAAAAGAACATGCTTCTAACTTTAAAGCAGCCATCTACAAACTGAATATCATGTTGATAACAAGGAGAATAATTATGTGGATTAATTCTGTATACACAACACAAATTTTAGTCACTTTGCCCACAAAGAGTAAAATTATTATAGAAGCTTCTGCCTAATTAAATGGTGACTTTTACTAAGTAATTGTTTCTTATGGGAATGTGGCAAGATTTAAAAAGAGGATAATTTGTTCACAGATATGTGCAAGATGAGATGATGCACCTGTCAAACAACCAGAAGACACCATGGGAATGTATTATTCCCAATACCAAACTAAATCCAAAACTTCTAGAAAGAAGTATATTGAATATCAATATTTTTTTTCTCTGTGTGTCATGAAACATTCTATCCACTTATTTGTAAATCTTTGGTCAATAAAACTGGAAGTGAGAATATAAATGGTCCTCATCATCAGACACTCTTCAGAAACACCACTCTGTGCATGTTTGACTGCCCTGCGCTCCATTTTCATTTAGAATTGAAAAATGTAAAAAATATTAGTTCAAAGCATGCAGTCTTCAAACATAATTAGAAATCATGTATCATATGGTAGGATGTGCAGGGAAGATGCAACAATGAGTGAGAGAAAACAAGTCACACCTGTAACTCAGCCCTCACACTGGTAAATGAGAAGTTTTTATATAAATATGTGAATAAAATGCGGTATGGAGTTTTTGCTTAAAAACAAAAGAATCTGTCCATACTTTGATATCACTGTTTCCTGATAAGAAATAAAATCTAATCTGAAGCCACTCTGCTAAATAATAAGGGGATCAGACACACTTTTATGTTAGGTTTTATTCAAACAATATTAGACTTTCCCTTATTTTTGTGAAAGGATAGTGAGAACAAGCAAAAGTAATTTAACTAATTGATCAAGAACACATTTGCTTCTGGAATACAGGACAGTGGACCGACTAAACAGACCTATTAACCAAGACTTATTAACCTATTAACCGAGCCTAACAGCCTGGTAAACATCTAAAATCAAGACTGGCTTAAAGCCCCTTACCTCACCATAACTAGCAAACCAAGCCTTACATGCCATAAATGTTACCTGTAATCAGTCAGTTCTCCTTCTAAGGCACCTGCCTAAAATTCACCCAGTTAACACCCAAAAGTTCATAAATATCTTTCCATCTCTGAAATATCACTCAGGTTTTCAAGGTGATGTTACCCATGACTTACTAACAAACACAGTGATTTTTATTTATTTAATTTTTTTTTTGTGTGTGTGTGTGTGTGATGCTCAAGGGTGATTTGCCACTGAACTACATTCCCAACACTTTAATTCATTTATTTTTATTTTTAAATTTTAAAACAGGGTCTTTCTAAATTGCCAAGTCCAGCCTTGAACTTGTTATCTTCCTGCCTGAGCCTGCCAATTTGCTGTGATTATAGGCTTGTACTACCTACTATTCCTAGAGGTTCTGATGATTTTTTGAAGAGTCAATAGCTGTGAATTTTCTAAATATTATAATATCACTCTTTGATTAAAAATATAAAAAAATAAAATCTTTTATTGGGTGGTATGTTTTAGAAACTTGTAAAAACAGTCACTGCTTAAGAAATTCACAATACAGTAAATTTTCTATTCTTTTGTTCAGTTATCTTACTGGGTACCATGGAGGTGCAATTAATAAAATAGATAATAAAGTTGGCTCTATCCTTCCTCATAAAATGTTTAGGCAATTTCAATTCTATTCTATGATTACTACCTCTCTAAATATTATTTTCTTTATCTGCAAAGATAACTTAATAATGATTACTTTATAAGGTTGCCAATGGATTGAATATGCTGAATTCTGCAAAGAATTTACAATAATGGCAGGCAATTAGCAGGCACTCAACAATATGCATTGTTTTTATTTTAAAGGAAAAGGAGCGAAAATGAAATAAATAAATAATAAAATAGTTTCCAATCATACTGATCTCCATGAAAGAAAAAATAAGGGTAGTAGGGAGATCATACAGATCCTTTGAAGAGATTAGAAAAGACATTTTATTTGAAAGTGGAATAGATTAGACATACTCAAGGAGTTATTAGGGCCAAGCCATAAAAAGAGGAAGGGACAAATATTTCAGGTAGGAAACACACACACACACACACACACACACACACCAGTTTTATGCAAAGATTGTAAAATTTTGCAGGATTTGAAGCAAATCTAGTTTGCTAAAAATCTAGTAGCAAAGCAAATAAGAAGTTTTTATATGTGAATATAATGCCACATTGAAATTTTGTTGAAAAACAAAAGCATCACTATTTCCTGTTAAGAAATAAAATCTAATCTGAATCTACTGTGCTAAATAATAAGGGGATAAGGTACACTTTTATTTTAGGTTTTATGTCAAACAATATTAGACTTCTAACTGGTAGGACTTTATGACTACCAGGACGAGGAACATCAGTAAGCTCCAAAGTATGGCTACATGGAAAAGTAAAGGGGTGGGTGGGGTGGTATAGACAGGGTTCTTCCTCAATCCAGATAGTCCTTCATGATTAAATTCATCAAACACAAATATGTCATCCAAGTGGACAGTGCCATAAACCTTAAAGCTACATCAGAAATTTATAAAGATGGGCTAGCTGCTATAGAACAAAAGATTTCATCTAGTTTAATCAAGGTAAAGCAGAGCTTTCAGAAAGGCTGTAGGTGTTTCTGCAGTAAGGTTTCCCTGGATTGCTGACTACTCTGATTCTAATCTTCACCAGAAGTAAGGGTGAGGCATGCTTGGTGAATTGAATTCTGACAAGCATTACCTACCTTTACAGTCTTTGTTATATAACTGGATTCACATATATCTATAGAATTTACAGGTCCACAGGCAATGTTATTAAGACTAAATGCCATTTTTTTAATAATAATGACCAGAAATATGTCATTTTAAGTGGGAAATAAATGCTACATAGACTTTGTTTTAATTTTTATCCCTAGGGGTGAAAATCTAGATTCATTTTTGGGCAAGTTAGGCATATTCTAGGACCTAGCAGACCTGCAGCTCACCTTCTGAATATAAGCAGGATTCAAAGGAGGATATATGGACTGCACAGGTTTTTGTTTTAAATTTTCAGGTTTAGAGCTGGCATGTATCACTTCTGCCACATTATAAAATACATTCTTATAAGGATATAAGGATGCAAGTTTGTGGGTATGCAGTGTTTGAAGCTTTTTATGCCAATCAGGGTAGAACTCTAGTTAAAAGTTTAAAGTCATTGTTTATGGACTCTGTTTACTTGGTGACTTTCTTGTTTGACCACAGGTTCTCTGTAGAGGAGCCTGGCACGATACTTGTGCAGGGAGTTGAGATAAAGAATACTAAAGCAGCATGATTTTCCTGCTTATATCCTACTATCTACTTGATCTTGGTTCTTTGAGTTAGCTCTAGATTTTCTTGTATAAAATCTATTCTTGACATCCAAAAATCACATTTTTATTTTGGCTAAGTTGCCTGTTGCCAATTTGAATGCACAACATTCTCCCATGCTTTGGAACAGCACTTTACAGAAAGTTCATCTGTTTGGTTCTCAATCATAGTTTTCTAATAAGAGTAATGTCCTCAAGAAGGCAGACACAGTGAAATAGTTGTCATTATTCTCTGGAGGAGGTTGCAAATAGACCTATGGGAAGAAGAAAGAGTCCTAGCAGCTTCCCAGCAAGCTCTTAAGAACTGCTCAGATCACCTTGCAGACTAAGATTTGGAAGCTTCTTAAAGATTCTTGAAAATTTCACAGAATCAAGGCAAGCATTTTAAGAGCCATAAATTTTGATGATTCAAACATATCTTTAAATCAACTATTGTCTTTCCAGAGTAACTTCTGTGCCATTAATTACCCCACTCCCAGCTCTTCCCCAAATCAGTTAAGCATCATCCTCTATTTTGAACCCTTTATACATACAGTGTATTAGATGCTTTCTATTTTCTGAATGAAAAGTTTGATAGCAGATCTGTTTGAAGGAAAATTCTTTTTGTTGCTTTAATAATAGGAGAGTAAGAGAATAGAAGTAGACTTAATTAATTCTTGAGTGACTACTTCAATATCTGTATATTGTCCCTCGACCCATGGCTTTAATGTCTCAACTATTTTGTGGTATCTAATGGGAAAATAAATATGTACTTTTTTTTATTCCTCTCTTTCACCCAGATAAATATATCTGCCTTTTAGTTACTGGGGGATTTTTCTATAATTCAATCCTAACATGCTTAAATCATCAAAGAAATTACTCACCATTCTCTTTTTGATGGTGTCCTCTCAAGATTGCCAGTGCTGTGTCTGACCTGTACTATTTCATACTTGGTAGACCATTTTAGTGGGGCATAGGAGGGAGGAGCTACAAATGCAGATGATTGGTAAGCCATCTGGAACCAGAAGCCAGACTTGTTTATTCAACCTTCTTATTCCACACTATTCAGAATGTCAAAACATATAAAGATTATTTACTCAAGAAACTAAAGTAAATTGTGCCATGTCACTTTCTTTTTCTGAAAACTCAGGATATATATTGATAGATTATAAGCAATGAGAAAGTGTATAATAAAAATACAAAATCTACAACAATAATGTACTGTGTATTTCAAAGAAGCAAAAAGAAAAGATTTTGAATGTTTTCACCACAAATCATTGAGAAGTATTTGGACAGACGTGCTTATCCTGATTTGAAAATCACACAACATGTGTATGTATCAAAACATCATGATACCCATAAATATGTGCAAATTGTGTCTGCCAATTAAGAATAAAATAAACATACAACTTTAAAGTTCGTACAAGGGGAGGGCTATTTAAGTATCAGTTGCATTATCTAAGAAGCCTGTATGAAATCATGTTGACAGATTTTTTGCTTCAGTAATACTCAATAATATTTGCAATGAACATTGGTGTAATAGTACTTAATATAAGTGATATATATCCATATATGTATAATTAGTATAAATATACTTTATTAGTTAATATATAAAGTATATATATAAATATGTATATATAAAGTATATATATAAAGTATAACTGTACTTTACATAGTTTATATTTCCATTTCTATTTTCTTAAATATACTTACATACAGTTTACTAATGAAGGAAAAAATATGGAAAGACACAAAGGAATCCTAAAAAAATGCAATATTATTAAAACTCATCACCACCTTGTCCAATTCTAGTATTATTCTTTTATGTTCCAATTGTTTTTAATTGCACACTTAGTTTTAACAATCCCAGGGCATCTCTGAATTTAAATATTAACTAAATCATTTAGAACAAACAGCTGCAACTATTAATAAAACATCAGAAGAGAACAATTTGAAAACTGCAATAGCATCTCAATATTTTTAAAAGGTTATATGGTTCCTAAACAGAAGGATCATCTACCAATGTGATTACTTACAGTAGGGCTTGGCCTCCACAATGTGTGAAATATATTACCATGATGTACTATATGTATATGAATTTCCGGTTAATTGTACTCTTCCAATTCTTACTAAAACTAATGTTTGCCTGCTACTAAGAGTCACCAGGTAATATCATCTTTATTTCTGTCCAATAGCACCTTCTCAAGGTGTTGAAACTGTGACTTATTTTATTTTCCTTCTTACTTGAAGAAACAATAATTTGCATCTTCTTAATCCATAATATAGAAATATGTTATGTTCTATCTATAATTTCTTACTGCTTTTTTACTATTACAAGCAAATTTACTCACTAAAGACTCTCTCTCTCTCTCTCTGTGTACTTTTCTATATCAAGCATATCCTTAACATATCTTTAAGAGTTCTGTTGGAAATTTCCTTTATTTATAATTTCCTGTTTGGAAATTATAGTTTGGGGGTTCATATCCTCTCAACTCCACGCATCTAACAGCCTCCCAATGGGACTTCCTAAGGAATCATCTCTTAATAATGGCTGTTTGCACTGCAGAAATCCTTAGGTTCTCAAACAAATAATTTCATAAAATTATTATCTAAACTGGAATTATTTGCATGTTTGCATTTGCCGATAGGCTATGCTTCAAAATCCTTGGAAAGGCTTATAGATGCCACTTAGCATGGAAAACACACACTTCTTTGTTTAACGTATATTTCTGTGTGTGTCCTATGACCCAGAATTACAGTGGTAGGAATAGAATCACAAACAAGACAGAGAAAATTATCAATGAGGCATGGTGATTGTCTTTTAATGAGTCTACTTCTTGACTGGTCTACAATTTCCAGATAGCCAAACACTAGTGAAGGCAATGATGTGAATACATTTTGTAGATATAGTTAAGTTCACACTGTTGAACAAGTTCAAGTATGGAAGATTATCCTAGATAAACAAGATGAAGCTGATTCAAACAAGTGAAAGGCTTCCTTGATTAAGCCCTCTGCCTTTGGACAGCAACTTTAGCACTACCGAGAGTTTCAAGTGCCAGTCTGCCTTTCCTGGAGACTTACCTACTGACTGGATTTCATACCTGCCTGGTAGCCCCAACTGTTTTAGCCAATTATTTTAGATAGATACATAGAGAAATATATTATGTTCTATCTATGTTTTCTTACTGCTTCTGCTTCTCTCATTGGAATCTTACTGATGGAGGAACAAAGAAATATTGAATAAATAAGTAATAAAATGGATAACCTCATTTTTATTGTGATTAGGGCTGTAATGAGAATGAAGTACAGCAGCAGCAAGTGACTAACTTTATAATTCTTATTCCATTTGTATTTTAATGATGATGACTTCAAAAGATGACTACACCCTTAGCTTCACTTTGCTAAAAAAATTCAGTACTGACAATTTGCACAAAAAATTTCTCCCATTTATAATAATAACATAAAAGCTGAAAACAGTGCTGATAATTTCAGCCAATATTTCTTGAATGTTCAAGATATGTTCAGATACTATAATAACCACTTCACATATAGTATTTTATTTAAACATCCTAATAGTGATATGAGATAACATTTACTTTAAAAAATATATTTAAATAAACCCCAAAGCATGAGGCTGTTTAATAGTTTGGCCAAGGTTACCCAAGTAGTACATTGTAAAGAAAATATTTGTAGGTGACTCTTTTTTTTAAAGAGAGAGAGAATTTTTTAATATTTACTTTTTAGTTTTTGGTAGACACAACATCTTTCTTTTAGTTTTATGTGGTGCTGAGGATCGAACCCAGCGCCCTGCGCATGCCAGGCGAGTGCGCTACCACTTGAGCCACATCCCCAGCCCGTAGGTGACTCTTTAAGAGTAGAATATTCAGTGAATTCCTTTTTTATTTATTTTTATTGGTAGTTCTATTTCAACCCTAGAATTTTTCTATGAGTGTTATTTTCTAAGGAACTATGGTAGTATATCTTTTTCCCCATATTTTTTATTGGTGTTTTACAGTTGTACATAATGGTAGGATTTGTTGTTATATATTCATACATGCACACACTATAACAATATAATTTGTCCTTAGATATCTCCTCATTTCTTTTGCTAACTACCATTGTATTCTCTGCTTCTGTGAGCTCGATTTTGTTTAGATCCCACCCATAAGGGATATAATATAGAATTTATTTTTCCATATCTGGCTTATTTCACTCATCATAACACAATTCAGGTTCATCCATGCTGTTGTAAATGGCAATATTTCATTATTTTTATTTGTTCTAACTAGTTATACATGACAGTGGAATGCACTTGGACATATACAAAAATGGAGTATAACTTCTCCGGTTGTATATGATGTAGATTCACACTGGTTGGGTAGTCATGCATGCACATAGGGTAATAATGTTCAATTCATACTAATTCAAAAGGTGAGGGGTTAAAGGGAAGAATAGGATTACTTTGGATTCGGCAGAGGGGAGTGAACGAGGAGTATGGGTGTAGGAAGAATGGTAGGTATATATATATATTTTTTTTAACTCAGGACCACTGAGCCACATTCCCAGACCTTTTTGTACATTATTTAGAGACAAGGTCTCACTGAATTGCCTGGCATCGTACCATTGCTAAAGCTAGCGTAGCAATGATTTTAATAACTTGTGATTCTCCTATCTCAGCCTCCCAAGCTGCTGGGATTACAGGTGTGCATCACTGCACCTGACTAGTAGTGTATTTTATAAACATTGTAAGAAATTTCTGCCATCAAATGTGACACAGTGTAGTTCTTTTCTGAAGGCTTTACAAATCCACCATGCAGAAGCAGTCTCCTTATTCTTGAGTCTCCATAGTATTTTCCATTTATTCCTATTACAGTTTGGGAAACGATACATTAAAATTCCATATTTATACGGCAATACGTCCTTTATTTGGCTTAAAGTCCACAGGAATGACTCCAATAATGTCTAAGGTTTCATAAGTAGTCAATAAATATAGATTTCATTAAATTAAAACTTGAAATTCTATTACCCAGTTATACAAAGAATAACTATCAGAAAAGAAAAAGAAGAGGAAATGATTATGGATTTATTCATCTCCCTAGATTAAGACGCTGTCACCATGTGCCTTTTCTCCCTAAATTTAAAGTGGTTGTCCTCTATCCCTTCTATATCAATTTCCATGAATTTTGGCAGGGTGAATTGTGTATATTTACATCTCTCTTTATGTCTCATGAAAATATTCAACGTCTAATATCTCTAAGGCTGTGACCAAAGACCAAGTAGATTTCATGTTTTTTTTATGTAGGTATTTATGGTAGCGACTTTTATTTTCTATAGATGGCCACACAAATGGGAATTCTGACCACAGAGTGACCATGACATTCTTCACTGGGGAGGCAGAGAGCCCACTAAATGTTTTCTTTCCTTTTGAATCTATATGGATCTTTGTGTGACCTTGTAATTTCTGAGGCTGCACAATGCTGCTTTGGTCTCTTATTCTGTTGCAATGATGGCCCTGGGAACCCAGCCACAAGCTTGTGAGGAAACTCCAGTCATGTGAAGAGGCCATGTGCAGGTGTTCTGGCTGACAGCCCAAATAAGATCTTTCAAGACATCCAGGTATACCAGACTTAAGAGTGAATGAGTCTACAGGGGACAGCAGTCATCCAGCTGAAGCCATGGACATCACATCCTGGAACAGAAATAAAATATGCTATATCCGAATGGCCTCATTGTGAGAGCTAATGCATGGCTACTGTTGGTTTAAGTCATTGCATTCCCAAATGCAATTCCCATTTATTTAAACTGGAACAAAAAACAAAATTTTACCAGAAATATATTTTACATCATAACCCAACACACAACAATTACTTTTGTATGTGGCATGATGAATACTTTAACAGGATTCTACGGTTGTGATAAGTTTAATATATTTTATTGTTATCGTTTTGGACATTCACTCTATTTAATAATATATTGATTTTATGACAGAATTTTGGGTTACAGCCTTGTAGATGAAAAAAAACATTGTTTTAACTGTATTTCAAAAGGTAAGTTTAAAGAAAAAGTATATATCTGGCAGTTTTATAAAGCTAGAAAAATAAAGGTTGTTGCTATATTGCTATTGTTTTCTTAAGAAACACATGACTATACTAGGACTATAATCAAATATTCTCTCAGACATCTAAGAATAAACTGCTCTAAGATTATGAACTCCTGGAATTTAAAAACACGCTTAGGCAGATTGTCTTTGACCTTTGGATCTTATATTTTGGTTGGAATAAATGTATTTTATGCTTAAAAAATTTTCCTTATCTAATTCACTTTTAAGTGTAAACTCTGGTACAAAATAATGAATGGGTTATAAGGGGGTTTATGTGACTAAGACCTTTGCACTCTTAAGATTGACTTTTTTTATGGTCATAGAAATCATAGCCAAAACAGACTAAATAGATTCTGATCTCTAAAGAATATTTTCAGCTTAGGGCCAGTGTGGCTATTTATACCCAATAGAAAAGAGAAAGCAATTGAATTTTTAATATAAGCTCTTATTATATATTATTGAATAAAATACCTCTGAAGAAAAGCAAAAAGACTTTTTTAAAAAAAAAGGAAGTTCCTTCTCTTTTGCAAACTGAGACTTCTGGAAAATTGGAAAAAATCTACTTCAGTCACAAACTCATACTATGTCTTCTTATCTTGCTTTCAAAGGCAGCTATTCTAGCTTTCTTCTTGTACTGAAATTGACAGTGTTTGGCAAAAGTGAAGACCAGAGCCAGTCAATAGTAAATGTGCTGTCAAGTGTTGCACAAGTGGAATATTTGTATTGCAAATGAATGAGTAATATTATCATTTCTGACCAGTGTCCTGTTTTTATTTCATTTTCCTTTAGGTCTTCTAAAGTTCTAAGCTTTTGTTTCTTTGTTTGTTTGTTTGTTTAGTAAGCTGTAATACTACCATCAATAAGGTAATCATATACTTTTCAAGCTATTTCTAGATGTGCTAATGAGGAAGTCTGAGATCAGTAAAACAGCAAGAATCATTAAAATTAGATTTATTAGGCAATATTTATGACATTTGTTTAGGTTCTTAGTTTCATCAGTTTGGAAAATACTTTTCTAATTCTGTTCAGTTTGCTTTGGGGATATCTGCTCTTTTCTCCTCTACACACATTTATGTACATACGTTTCTCTGGATGTACTGTCAGAGGAGCTGGGTTCTAGGATTTGAGGAAAGAAAACAGTTGGAACCAAGTAAACAAGCACTTAACACCTCAAATTTGACAAAAGTCACCAGAGGAACTTCAGTTGATGTGAGAAGTATGATGGAGACTAAAATATTGTGTGTGTCTTAGGGAAGAAAATGGAGAAAGGAATTGATTATTAGATAGATTGTTTCAATGTGTTGAGCAACAACCAGACAGGTTAACTCAGGTAAAACAGGGTTTCATTTAAAAAAAAATCGAATTGATGGAAATTAGTGACAGGAAGTGAGATGGTAACCTCAGGAAACCATTGGGCACTAAGGCAGATAGTGTATAATCATGCTTTGTTTCTGTATGCCAGAGGATACTGTTGTTAATGGGGGGTGTTTTAATTTGGGACGTTTCTTAGTTTCTTTTTCTATTGTCTATACCTTTTTTCTCCTGAATGCCAGATTCAGGGTAAATTATTTTATGGTTTTGGTTCACTTGTAACAACTTTGTATGTGGCTTTCGAGTTATTTCTATTTTTCCCTTAGTTCAAATATGGTGACAAAGTGGAAGAGGAGAAATAGACACATGGAGTTTTCCATGAGTCTGATACCACATCAGTCTCATTCATTTATGCTGCACGGTGACTCCTGAGAGAGAGAATCACATATTGCCAATAAAACTATTCAAGCCACCCCTTCAGCAGAAATCTCACAAAGACATGTTCTACTGCAGAAATAACAACATTTATGACTCTATTACTGTCAAGTATACTGGTAGGAAATGGTGCATTTTCTTAGACTCCCAGCAAGGGGAGAAGTTGTCATCCTTTGCTTTTATAAATACGGAGACCGAGCTTAAGCAAGGTGATAAAACTTAGAAATGACTTCACAGCTAACAGGTGGTAAGGAGCAATGTAATTCCATCTCCACACAGTAGCAAATTTTTAATTTTTCTTATATATTAGTGTATAATCCAGAAAGAAATAATGAGTTTTTTTTTTTTTTTTAAATATACAAAATAAAGCATAAGGTATGTTTTCACTTAGGGTTCTATTGATTCTTGAAACTCCTTTAGAATTAAATATTTGTCATTTCTTTTCTTGAACCATGTCTTTAGGAAAGGCTTTATTTTCCATAGTGTCTATGAAATTTGTTAAATCTATACCTTTCTGCCTAATGCCACCTGTGCTCCTAACACCTGGCCTTTAAGCGCTCACACATTTGTCTTCCACTAAAGCAGCAGCTGATCACTGGGTATAATTTAGACACCTCCTCAAGACCATTTAGACACCTTCTCAAGACCACACACTGACTTTCTGGTTCTAACTCAATAAGGTTCTAACTCAAGAACCTTATTTGCAGAATGTGCTTGGATATGTTTTTCCCTTTTCATTTTCACTTTCATGGAAGAATATTCATTTCTTCTCTAGCACTGGATTGATACTGATCATGGCGACCTGTCTTCTACACCTAGTCTCCGAGCTTTCCTGAAGAACACTCACTACATCTGCCCAAGCCACCAGAACCTGGTACAAATGAAACTTCAATAAATGCACATTTGGTTATAAAATATTAAAACTTTTATATTCTATTAAGAAAATTCTTATATTCTATTAAGAAAATTTTCACTTGTTTCACGACATGGATAGAGACAGATAATGAGTATGAACATCATTTTGTTGTTGAAATGTAGATTAAGTAACTCATATTTCTAGAGAAAAAAAAATCTAAACACAACTTGTTTGAAGTGTCTTGTAGAGATATTTAATTGCTGCATACAGCCTTTCTTTAGGGAAACATTTTAGTCTCTGAATCTAGTATTAAGAGTTTGGTATAAACTAAATTTTATTGGCAATGGTTGTGTAAATAAAGTAAAACTGAAGTTATAAACATACAGGAGGAAAATGAAGAGAAACTTTGGCACATTTTACCATACTGGGAATGGAGTTATCCCATATCAAATAAACACTGTGGCCTGAAGGAATCTGGGTTTGTCATCTTGACAGAGTGGACAAGCACATAAGAAATCGCTGAGGATGAAAGTAAACAGTGGCAGAAGGTGACAGCAATTAAAAAGGAAATATGGTCCATACCTTCATTAGAGGAGAGCTGAAGGCTACTTAAGACTGAATGAGTGGATTCATGGATAATTCTAGTGAATAGTAAGCAGAAGATTATAGTTAATATGCATATGTTAAATATTTAGAAAATTAAAAACTTTTCCTTATGTTTGCATTTCATTCTGTTTTTGGAATAGTCCATAAGAAAGAATTTTCTTTATTTCAGAAATTTGTATTAAGATTTTGTAGAAGAGTCATCATAGGTTTACAATTTTTAAAACATCATTTAAAGACTGATTTTTTCTTTATGTTTTTATTAGTGCATTATAGTTTTACATTATAGTGGGGTTTGTTTTCAAATAATCATACATGGAATATATTTTTCTGCACCTCAATTCACAGTAGTTTCCCTTCCCTCCAGTCTCCCCTTCCCTGTTCCTCTCCCTCTGTTCTGCCTCCCACTTATTTACATTTTTTTTTAAATTAGTGCTTCATAGACATACATAAAGATACAAAATAACTGAGATATATTCACATATGTACACAACATGATTTGACCAATTTCATAAACAGATTCCTTGTTTAATTTACTTCTACAAATACTTGATAATACAAATCTATCACTTACTAAGTAAAATATATCAACTCTCTACCATTTCAATGATTAATTAATGTATTTCCTACTACATACCTTTATCCAATATAAAATGACTTTTATTTTATACTACTTTTATTTGTTTACTTTTTTTTTTTTTTTTTTTTTTTTTGGTGCTAGGGATTGAACTCAGGACTTTGTGCATGGGAGGCAAGCACTCTTCCAACTGAGCTATATCCCCAGCCCTCATTTACTTTTAAATATGAAAAAATCATGATTATTTTATGCCATTTTTAGTGGGTTCCTATTATTCAAAGACAGTAAAAGTAAAGAAATTATATTTTCTCTGTATCTTTATTATACCTTTTAAAAAAACTTTTAGGTACATGATTTCTACATTGACAAATAGTATTCATATTATTTTCATCACTGTAATTCTTATATTTTAAAATATTTTTCCTAACATTAAATGGATACCTTATTGACAATTGAAAACTTTTGCCTTTATTTTTATTTCATATCTTATTTGTCCAAATTTAGTAAATTCTAAGAAAGGACTCATCTGAACAATTATCCCATTTTTTGGAATACTATCATTTTGTGTTCTCTCTCTCTCTCTCTCTCTCTCTCTCTCTATATATATATATATATATATATATATATGTGTGTGTGTGTGTGTGTAAAAGTTAATTTATATATTATAAATAAGTTTATATATAAATTTATATTAAAAAATTATAATTTTTAGAATGCATTTAGAGACTGATTTTTTTCTTTATGTTTTTATTAGTGCATTATAGTTTTACATTATAGTGGGATTTGTTCTGACATAATAATATGTGGAATATAATATAATGTCTCTCTCTATTTTATATATATATATATATATATATATATATATATATATATATTTCAATTTGTGTATATCTCTCTATATATTATATTCATATTTCAATATTTCATTGAACTACACTTTTTACTGCATAAACTGAAGTCCTCTTATGCTTTATTTTTTGTATGACATTTCTTAGGACATTTTTTTCTCCTTTTTCCCCCAGGAATTATATATCTACACACACACAATTTTATAGTGAATATTGTATAGTGTGTACACACACACACACACACAAACCACTTTTGGTTGTCCTATACTTATTCTATCTTATTATTCTTCCAATTTCAACTTTATTTTTTCTGTTAGTTTTATTATTTTCCCTTTAGGTATGTCCAGGGTTGTCAGAATTCATGCTTCATCTCTTTATATTTACTTAATATTTTTTCCTTGAGCTACCTAGTCCCCTCTTTGAGTTTGTCCATGTTGGGAAGCTAATTTATTTTATATTTCTCTTTCTGTTTATTAAGCAAATGTCTTACCTACTTGATAACAATTTCCATTCATTCTACTATAATATCTTTCTTTTTCATGTTGCCCATTTGCCACCCTGGGGATTTTCTCTCTGCTTCTTCTACTAGAACTAAGAAATAATTTTTACTACTCATATTTGAAGTTCCCTCCTCAATTATATGCTTATTTTTAAAACTTATATTAATACATTATGGTTAACTAAATTCTATTGTTCACATATTTTTGTGTTATTCTTTTTGTTGTGTTATTCTATGAGTTTTGAGAGGTGCAGGGTGTTCTTTATCCACTTTCACAGCATTATATGGAATAATTTTAGTGCACTAAAAAAAATCCTCTATGCTCAAATCATCCCCACCTCTCCATTCAATGATAATTTTTTTATTGTCTCTATAATTTGCCTTTTCTAAGATTTCAGGTAGTCAGCATTGTGCAGGAAATAACTTTTTTGGACTGACTTCTTTCCCTTAGCAACCTGCATCTAAGTCTACTCTGTGTCTTTTCATGGCTTGATAGCTCATTTCTTTGAAATTGTTCACTATTATTCCATTGTATGATTCTATATGAGTCCAAGAGTCTGAGGACTGCCTGTTTTCCCCTCATCTAGCCCTTCTTGAACATTTCCTAAATCTTGGATTATTCATTCACCTACAAAAAGACATTTTGTTTACTTCCCTTCCCTTCATTCCCCTTTGTGTATTCTACTGATCCTCTATTCTTTTTTTTTTTTTAATCACCCTCACCCTTGGTATTTGATTAGCTTTGCACATAACAGAGAAAACATTTGATCTTTGGTTTGGGAGGGCCTGGCTTATTTCACTTAGCATGATAATCTTCAGTTCCATCCATTGACCATAACAATTTTAAGACTTATTTTTCTTAATCTATGTACATGAGTAACTGTTCATGTATGTGTGCTTGTATGTATAGAGAGGTAGAAACATCTCTCCTTCCAAATGGCTAGTAATTGTCCCAATAGCATTTATAAAACTTTTCATCCTTCATGATAATATTTTAATACTATACTCTCATTAATATATAAGTCTGGGTTTTTGGAGACCATATTTCTATTCACATAATAATATGACACTTGTTTTAATAGTTATCCCTATATAGTACGTTTTCAAATTTAATAAAATTGCTATTCCCATAATATGCTTCTTTTTCCAAGGTTTTAAATATTACCACATATGGCATCCCAAATGATTTTCAAATGAAGTTATCTATTTCCATAACAATTCTGTTTTGAAGTTGTTTGGGTACACATTTACTTTTTTGGATAATTTGGGGAAATCTTACAGACCTTACAAAATTAAATATTTCTATTCAGGCACCTGGACCACCTCTCCTAATAGTCAGGGCTTCTGCTGCATTCTTCGTTATATGATCATCTTTTTATATAGGATTCACTTACCTTTTGTAAATTTTACCAGGCTTATGCAAGAATAGTTCTGCAGTGGAACATTTCTGTGTTTAAACTATTATAATCAATTATACACTTCAGAAATAGTGTGACTTAAGCACAAATATAATATGACTCCTATATGTAATCCTCACAGCCTTTTTTACCATAGAGAAAAATACATCACAAGTTTAAAAACCCATGACTGAGATATGAACTAATGTTAAAAGTATTCCGTCATACAGTGGATACATTGTTGCTGTTCTCTAATTCTTATTGTTCTTTTTAAACAGACACATCCTATGTGTACTTATTTATGAGCCACAGTGTGATGTTTTGATTCAAGTACACAGAAATCCTTTACCATAACAATTTACCATCCATTTACTGTAACAACATGGATGGAACTGGAAGACATTATTTTAAGTGAAATAAGTTCAGCATACAAACACACACCCTGCGTGATCTCTCTCAAAAGTTGAATCTGGTTGGTAACTGATCTGTCTTGTTAAGGGTTCTTCTCTTGGCTGTGATGAAAACAAACTGCTTACTCTCACTGATTGCTTGTTCCTTCTCAGTCTTAAGGTCTGTGTAGCTGGTTTACAGTTCCCACAAGACTCTTCAAATTTCCTGCTCCTACTTTGGCCCATGAAGACAAGTCCTTGCTCTTTTATTTCTCCCCATGGACACCCCACTTCAGTGATCTCACTTGGGCACCATGGCATCAAAATCCTATGAGCTTAAACTCCAAGTTGATGTCTCCAACCGAGGCCATTCTCTTCAGGGTTGCACTCTGTTTATCTGCTTA
This sequence comes from Marmota flaviventris, assembly GCF_047511675.1. Lineage (NCBI taxonomy): Eukaryota > Metazoa > Chordata > Mammalia > Rodentia > Sciuridae > Marmota > Marmota flaviventris. Next base: position 27,753,417 of record NC_092506.1, read on the forward strand.
TTCTTACTTGTCTTGCTAATAACATGATAACATGAACAAATTTGAACTCATTATCACCCTGCGCCCAAACCTCATCTTCCCCCAGGATGCTCCACATCAGATGACAGCAACTCAGTTTTTGAAGTAGCTCAGGCCAAACACCAGAAGTCTTGAGACCTCTGTCTGTCAAATTCTGTCTTGTGGATCAGGTGATCATATTTTCATTCTTTCTAGTACTGGTAGGTTTCTACTTCTTACCATCTCTACCAGTACCAACTAAGTCTGAGATGCTCTAGTCTCTTGCTGGAATTAGTATGATAGTCCTGATCAATACCCTCTTCTGCCCTTCTGCAGCTTATGTCAGCAGCAAAAAACTAACCCTTTAAAAAATTGAGAATTATCACTTTATTTTTCTGTTGCATAATGTACTCTGAAGGCCTGTTCTACAATTTGAGAGGCCCAGCTAAGTAAAAATATGGATCCTCTAATGAAGCCCAAAAGTTAGTTTCCTCTTTCTTCAGGTCCTCCACCCCAAGACATGGCAAATGGGTCATTCAAAGTGATTTCAGCCACCTTACCTGCACATGTGATGTGCCTGACTAAGGAGTATAGAGGTAGGGCTCCCACCAGGTTACCTGTCACCAGAGTGCTGTGAGCCCCACACAAGGACAGCAGCAGACTTGCTCCAGTCTGCGATATGTCAAGGTATTCACCTGACCTCTGTCCTCCCTGAACAGTGTACACCCCACCCAGAGTACAGGATGACAGAAAGGCTACAAGTTCACTATCCCAGCTGAGGCCAACTTCAGTCTCCTTTGAGAGAGGCCGAGTGAGGCCTGCGATGGTAGGGAGCTACCTGATAGCCCATCCCAGAGACAGGAGGTGGGGTTATGAGTGAGGCAAAGCTCCAAGATCTCAATCCCCAGAGCATCCTCCCTTGTCCCATAGGACTTCACTAGCAAAACACAATATCAAAGACAACATGATGAACAATGTCAAGAGAGTGATCAGAGAGCATTATACTCCAAATGCAGGTGGCCATTTGTGACTCCACCAGTCCCACATCCCTGAAGCCCTGCATTCCTGAGATTTATCTAGAATGAGACCAGTTTGAAAAGACAATGCAAAGTGCCTTCCCAACATTGGCCAATGCCAACTTTTGTCTTTTTTCTCTGGCTTTAGGAACCTCTGTGCCTCTCCTAGAACACACCAGGTGTTCCTGAGCCTCTGGGTCCATGTGCTGGCTTTTTTTTTTTTTTTCTCTCTCTCTAAATGGTCCTCCATTTCCCCAGGAATCTTCAGAGCTAATTTCACACCCTCATCCAGTCTCTCAATTCTCACCTTCTCACTAAGGCTGCACAGCCCAGGCTGTGGAAGACACCTCTACCTACTTCTCTGATTACATATATTATCCATACAGTGTATATTTTCCATAGCATCATCATCTCTTCCCTATATTTCATAATTGAATTATTTACTTTTTACGTTGAATTATTGCCTATCTTCTGCTTTTGAAAAACAAGCTTTTAGAGGGCTTGTTAAACAATGTTTATCTTTTTATGGGTAATGATATGATTTTTTTTTAAAGTTTCACAGATGAAATCTAGCCATTGACAAATGCATATCAAATCTAATAGTCACTGTGAAAGTAGTTTCCAAAGTCTATTCTTAAGTAGATTTAATAAAAAGTTGTTACAGTATACTGAAGGAAAGACATAAAGCTGTAGCTACTGAATAACCCATGTGGGACAATGTTTGTATAGGAATGTTTGTGTAGGAATACATTTTACTGAAGATGCATGTATGTGTAGAAAAAAAAACTAAGAATAAATATTTCTAATTTTTTTATTCCTGTAGTTATAAATTTGATGGGTTTATTTTCTTTTTCTTTTATTTTGTTTTTATTTTGCATTTTGAAGTTATTTATGTGATTATGACAACATTGCTTCAAGGTCACTGAGTAACACAATAGCCTCATTTCCAAGAAATGTTGATCATTTCTTCATTCCACAATTTGTAGAATCTGAGAGTCTAACTTGGTACATGTAATTTTCAGAAATTGCTGAAGGCCACTGCAAGGAAACTTAAATAACTTTCTCCCAATAGCTAAGAAATAGGTTCCATTATCTACCCACCCACCCCCCCCCACACACACACATAACTAATGTGTTTGTCACAAATTTTATCAGGGACACAAAATATCCACACAGTATTATTGTTCTGTAAGAGACTACTGATTATTTTTTCTCATTTACAAATGGAAAAAAAATAAACAAATTATTTTCTTAATGATTGCTTGATTTCCCAGCATTTTAGTTAGATTTTTCACTACTGTGAATATAAGACCTGAAAATAAAAACTATATATGAGAAAAAATGTATTGGGGGCTCACAGTTTCAGAGGTCCCAGTTCATAGAAGTCTGGCTCCATTCCTCAGGGCTCTAGGTAAGGCTGAACATGAAGGCAGAAGAATATGGTGGAGGACAGTGGCTCAGGACATTGCAATCAGGAAGCAGGGAAAGACTAAGCTTAGCTCAGCAAATATATACCCCAAAGGCAAGTTCTCAATGACCTTCCTCTTCCAGCCACACCCTACTTGCCTTCAGTTACCACTGGGGTTAATTCACTGATTGGATTAAGGTTCCCATAACCCAATCATTTCACCTCTAAGCCTTCCTGTATTGTGTCCCACACAATGAGCTTTTGGGGGATACCTAATATCTAAACCATAATAACCAAGCACTATGTATGGTGCAACCAAGAATTGGCAGGGGAAAAAATTGTTCTTCTATTTACTGTGATAAAATATCAAAGAAAGATGTGGCCACAAGGAAACTCAAACAGGGGGCCACAAGTACATTAAATAGGAGAAATGCATAAATGCATATGGGTACATTTGCACAAAGAATAAGAATGAAGCTTCATGGTGGTACACATGAATATCATGTGAGGTTAATAATGTTTCTATTGGCTACTCCTGTCATTTTTTTTTTCTGGAAAAAGATTACCCCATCATGTACCACCATATTATATATAGAACACCTATAATAATGAAAAGTGAGCATTTGTATAGGTCTCATAAGATTTTATGCATTCTTATAGGTATCCTGTATAAAGGACATAGGGACACTATAAGATGAAATCATAGGAAGATTTGAGGAAGAAACCAAGACACAGAATTCATTAACACATGCCTTAATGCTAGTTATAGGGAATCTGGATTATTTAGAGTATATCAGGTTATTTCAAGTTATTTATTATGTACTTTAACTTATATTAAGTTTAGTTTATCTTTCTTTTACTATTGCTTTAACTATGAGCTAGCAAGACTTTTTTCTCTATTTTTCTAATACCATGTATTTCCCTTATTAATTTTTAAAATATTTTTTGTAACACTTGCTTTAACATAAAAATATAACAATTTAATTTTTTCTTTCCCTTTTTTTTTTCTTTTTGGACCAAATTATCCAGTAATTGTAATGTCAGAAGACAATGTAACCCATACTATATTATACTGACTTTTACTTCAATCACATGGTAATACTCAGTTCATTTCTCATTTCTACTCAATTGAACTCTTATTCCTATCGGATTTAAATTTCATTTACTTAGTAGGCCCTTCTCTTTTGTCTAAAACTGGAACTCTATTAAGCATATAGTAGAGTGATTTGTGAATAAAACTGAAAAGAATTAGATATTTATTGAGGTCAAGCAAAATTGGACATGTATTGCATATAAATGTATCCTTGCTCATATTTTCAGCACTACTGAAATTATAATGTGTGAATTATAACTTTCCTGAGTTCTATAATTTAATTAACCTCTCTCTTCTCAATCTATGCTTCCATATCTCTTTGTTTGCAACACCTCAGTAACAACACGTTTTACATATTTTATGAGAATACAGAGATTAGATTGTTTGGCATGCCATGTGCCAATCACTGTGCTAGTGTATTTACATATGTGATCTCCATTTTCTCATTGAATTCCAGAATCAATACTTTGAATTTGATGCTAATCATAGCTAAGTAATACGAAATCTAATAGAAAATCTCAGGGAAGTTTCACATGTTGTTGCAAATCACAGTCAAATATATAGTGGGGAGAGCATTTAAAGTGACCTATGCAAATTCAAAATTGAATTCATAATATCTCTAATTATTCACTATAGACTTTATCACTCAAATATGTGCTCCTTGAACTCTACAATATTGACTTCCTGGTGAACTTTTTGTATGTGTGTGTCGTGCTGGGAATTGAATCTAGAACATTGTTCATGCTAAGCAAGTGGTGTATCACGGAGTTACATACCCCATAACTTGTGATTATTTTCCTAGAAAATCTTAAATTCTCCTATAATACTAAGTAACTGCTATGTTAATACATGTTTTGATACATAAGCAATATTTTACTTTTATAATAAAAAAAAAATCTAGCTAGTCATAGTGGTGTAATCCTAGCAACTCAGGAGGCTGAAGCAGGAGGATCACAAATTTGAGGCAAGCATCAGCAACTTTGTGAGACTCTGAGCAATTTAGGAAGACCCAGTTTCAAAATAAAAATTAAAAGGGCTAGGATGTGGTTCAGTGGTAATGTGCCCCTGTTTTCTCAGCATCAGTATTTTATACTATTTTCTCAATATCAAAACCCCCCCAAAATTAATTACTTTGATTCCCAAAGTAATTTCACAGAATCAGAGAGTCATTCTATTTTCAGAGCTAATCTGTTCAGCAAACGATGAACAAATAAAATAAATTAATAAAACCAACCAGCAACTGAACTGAAGCCATTTTCTATTATTTAAAGCACAATTCTGACTCATGACAAATTATATTGCTTCTTAATCTTTGATCTGTTTCTATAATGAAATATATTAGGGGAAAGACATCCAATATAATTCTAGGTGTTTTCCTTCTTTTTCAAAAAAAATATGTACTATATACAAAAGAAAAGTTAAAATCTCAACATAAATTCTGACAAAAAGAATTTGACCCTTTGTTGGGTAAAAGTACATTGAAACACACTGATATATTTCAAGCTTACTTTTCATAAGGTTATGAGAAGGTCTATAGTATAATATTTCTGTTTTGTTATAATTAGCAAAAGATTTTTTCTTTACCTCATTTTTATCTAAAAATTATTGTGGTACTACTTATGGTCAAAACAAGCCAAAGTGAAATAAAATTTTTAATTGAGGCACAGTTTCTTTACTATAGACTATGTTGCAAACTTTTCATTTAAGATAAATGAATTTCATATAAAATTTCATTAGAAAGGGGGAATCATTCTGCTTCTAAGTCCACTGATATATTCTCCATCAAATTAAGAAATATATCATCTAATTTTCAAATTCTCATTAATTTTCTATATTTCAAATAGGCATACACAATTGATAAAAGAGAGCAGTAAATGAACCTCAAATTAGCAATTTAAATATCAGCTATCTCTTAATTCAAGCTGACTTTAAATCTGTGAATAAAAGTGTAACCAACTCTGGTTGATATTAATTTAATAACCTTATGACAGGAGGGAAAGAAATGGGCATGGGTTTGCTTTTGACTGAGATAAATTTTGAAGTTAAGTTTTCCTCTCTACTTAGCTTTGCAGTTACCCTCAAGGCATTAATCTATTGAAAGGGATAAGATATCATCTTTCAGAGGAAACATGTCATAAATATTTTGATAAAGTATTTGTAATCCTCAAAAGCAGATGGCTGCTCCATAAAGATTGTCAGCTGAGAAGGTTTTGCTGACAGAACCGTATTAAACAACGGCAACTAGGTTTTGCACTGCACAATCAGATGCATTCCTCTATTAATCAATCACAGCTGGCTGGTTTTTCTGACAGCTGGATCTTGTAAGACCTAATTCTCACCCTTTGCTCTATTCCTGACTAATAAAACCAGAAACAATTGAAATGGGCTCTTGGGGGTTGAGGGGCATCATAATAGATTATCATGCAGAGAACAGAAACATGAAGGATATTGATTTAACCTTATAAATATGGAAAAATATAAATATTACTAAGGACCTTAGATAGAACCATCTCCCAAGAAATTGGTATATTTATGAAAATAGAGTGACAATATTGATAATGACAACACAATAAAGATAATATCTATTTCCCTTGTTGTCTTCAACTTGGAAAATGGCATTTCATTACCTAATTGATTTTTGGGGTCTAGTTTTCTTTACTGACATTTACACAGTATTTGGGGGTAAGGTTGCATCACTTTATATTACTAAAACTCAAATTATATTGTTACAATTTTAGTTATATACATAAAACTATTTTGTTATTTATCATTTGTATTTTTTGCAACTTCAAATATTAAAAGATATCATTTCTAACCAGTTTTCCTGAGCAGACAATGATCAAAAGAACAGAACATGTGTGACTTGATGTGATTAGGCAAGAGGCCAGTAGGTTCAAATGACATTTTGACAATGTGTTAAATTTCTTCATTTTCTTATGTTACATGAAATTTTTTTTCATGAATTTTTGACTCTCTGATTTTGACTCATTTTATTATTCTTCTTTACAATACAATGAAAAATTAATGTAAGCAATGATTTTATCTTGCATTGGTCATTACTGTGTTCTAACATCCAATTAAAAATGGTACTTGAAAATTCTTATCAGTCATATAGTAATCATAGAGCTGACTAGATATGGGCTTGATGTTGAATAAAAGTGCATTTTGTTTGATGGAAAATGATAATTAAATTTCCTTTTGAGTTACCTGGAAATAAATGCATATTTTCTCTTCTCTCCCTGTTTCTCCCCTTCAAAAAAAAAAAAAAAAAAAAAGCCAGTTCTTGCTATACAGTTTGAACTTAATAAATATGTTTTAAAGATTCATAAATGTCATGACAAGTACCTATCAATTTTAACTTACAGTTTATTGTCTGGGTTGTGAATTATTATTATTTGTGCAAATCATTCATTTGTCAAACATATATTTTGTAACTGACATGTATGAAATGTTGTTAGGTGCTTCGAAACAAACATGGATGGGTTACCATTCCTAACTAGAAGTGTTCACAGGCAGAAGGAAAATATAAGTAAGAAAATCAAATGTTACAACAATTTTTTGCATAAAAATTCATATATTATGTAAGAAGCAAAATCCAAGTATTATAGATCTGAAAGTTAACAGGGATTTGCTAATACATATACATGTTAAAGAGAAAAATTCAGGACCTAAAAGCCAAAAGAGTCATGCAAGATTGCTTAGCGTATTTAGAAGGATCTACTAATTTCCAGACTCCCACTCTTTTAAAGAGTTTATTTATTTATTCATTCATTTATCATTACCTATAAAATGAAAACTATGTAGACAGGACTGAGGAAGGAGATCAGCAAAAAAGAACTTGTCTAGCATGTGTGAGGTTCTGGGTTCAATCTCCAGTTCTGCAACAATAAAACAAACTTAAAAAACTATGTAGACAGGATAAAAGCTGGAATATGTAAAGGAAAAATAATTAAAATATTGTCTCCATAGCATAAGCAAGAAAATGTTACTGGAAATTAAGTTATTTAGGTCTCTTTTGCAAATTCTGCAATATAATACTGTTATCTTGCATATATTTTGAAAGTGTGAATTAAAAATTTTTGTTCTGGCATGGGGTCTTGAAAATAATTAATCAGGGCTGAAGTAGTAGCTCAGTGATACAGTACTTGCCTCACATGGGTGAGGCATTGGATTTGATCCTCAACATCACATAAAAATAAATAAACAAACAAACAAATAAATAAAAGTACTCTTCCATCTACAACTGAAAAATATATATCTAAAAAAGAAAATAATTAATCAAAATGCATAAGCTGATGAATGAGTGAAAAATTAATGAATGAATGCATTGCATAGGGGCACATGTAATTTATTCTTTGCAGAGATCCTGAATAATACATAAAAGAAAGATAGTTTTCTATTTTCTTTAGTAGCCTACAGTTTCAATTTAGTTCATACTTGTTATTGAATATAACCTGAAGTTATCTTAAATACATTCCAGAAAGACAACTTTCAGAAAATAAAAATTAAGAAATTTCCATGAGTTAGGCATCATAAAAAAGAAAAGAAAACCAGATCATAATATAAGACTTTTTTCCTATTATTGAGCAACTTTAAACTACTAAGGTACAAATGTAACTATGTACTATAAGGAAGTGTAATAAGTGATTGAATTCACTGAAGAGATACTGCTTTCTATATTTCCAAAAAAGTCCTCCAGGTCTAGATTGACAATTTGAGTTGCTTCCATTTAGCTCATATTCCTACATATGCTACTTCCTACCGCATAGTTCCATTTGAATTTAGGATCATAAAAATTTTCAGAAAGCTTGGACAATACTCATTGCATTATCACCTCCAAATGTGTCATCTTTCCTGTATTTATAATCTCTGTAAATAGTACAATCACCACTTCAGTTGCTTAACTCTTAACTTGCTGAGGTCCACTTAATCCAGGGGACTTTTGACTTTTCCTCTGCTTCCTTCTTGAACCAACTAACTTATGCCTGTTCCTACTACTGCTCATATACATAAGGCCATGATTGACTGTCACCAGAGTTAGAACTAGATACGGCTTCATTTTCCCTTGCCTCAAATCCTGGAGCACATTCCAGAAAGCAGCAATGACATAATAAAAGCCATTTTAATTTGAAAGTCAACTTCCTGCCATGAAACTTTGAAGTTGTGACTGGTACTTAAGAGTACAATTATGAGGTGTACCAATGACTATAGACAAGTGGGTTACTGCTAGGTTATAAATGCCCAAAGACTTTTAAACAATGTAGTATTATTTCATTGTATAATGAGTCTCATCTAAAACAAGAGAAAGGAATAAATGAATTTGGGACTTACCTTTTCCCTTAATCTTGTTCTGAATCTCATCTAAACTGACCTGTTCTTATACAATGTTAGGTTTTTTCTAAATGACTATCTGCCTATTTTATCTCCAGTGTCTTAATTTCTGAGCTTTTGCATTCATTTATAGAGAAATTTAATGCATTTTAATGCGTGGATTCTCTGTCCAACTAGACTGAAGTTCTCTTTTCTTTTTCTTTTTCTTTTTTCCTTTTTTGTTTCTTCCTTCAGAGAATTCAGGGCAGTCCCATCCTCACCTGAGAACCCATAAAAAAGGTTGATGATTGAATATGATTGATGAGTACCAGGAATATTCATCTTTTTAAAATCACCCATTGTAATTTTAAATTAACTTATCACTTAACATATAATCATAGAGCTCTTGCAAGAGGCAGCAAGGCTAAATGAAAATACACTCTTTAGCAGGATAATTTTCCCAGTTCATTACCATATTTTAACTGCTCCCGACATTTCTCTTTTAAGGACCCTAATTTTGCTATCTAGATGAAACTTTCCTATATACCTGGCTACTCCTATAGTAATGTGAAAAGGCAACAACATTTGGTCAATATTTTAATTTTCTTGCTTTTTGACTTTGGTAGTTGTGGTACACATGACAAATGTTTAGACATCTTTACAGCTCTCAGTTATAAAATTCTGTTAAAAGTTTGTTAACAGCACTGTAGACTGTATTTAATGGTCTACTTTCAATTTTTGTATCTGTCTTCTTCTAAAGGATAACTTAACAATGTACCTGAGGTTTTGTCTCCCTTGAGTTTTCAAAAATTGGAGTTGCTTTTATTTTCAGAAGACCTCCCGACCCCACACTCCAAATCTGTTGTTGCAAAGGCCAGCATATTTTCACTCTTCTCTCTGAAAATTCTGCAGACCACTTTTGTGGCTCCCCTAAAGTAAAATGCATTTGAAGCATATGAGGCCAGGAGACAATGGGTCTTGAATTCTTATTCATGGTTCTGTGGCAAATTATTATTGACATGAGCCAATGTCTTTCATTTTTGAATAAGAAGATTGAAATAAAAAAAAAAAACAGTATGAATATCTTTCATCCAAACACAATTTGGGTAGTGCACATAAATCTAATTATGTCATAATAAAAAACACCAACATATATTTGACAAGTTATTTATATAATTATATTCTGATGTGTCATTGGGAATTATTTATAATAAATAAACTCAAGATGTTGAGTCAGCATTTTTTTAATTTGGGAAAGAATACAAAATAAGAATAGTAGTTGGAAGTTCTATTCAAGTTACACATTTGGTTTTGCTCACACAAAGCCAAAGTGTAATGGAAAAGGACTGATTCAGTGGGAAAAGTAGAAATGAACCAGGAAAATGAAATGATACACATAACATGAACTATTATCATTTCAATGACACCACATCAAAGGAACAAAAATACCAAACAATTTCAAGTTCCTGAGATATTTAGATTTCAAATTCCATGTCACTATGAACTTTTGTCAGAAAATAAAAAAAACAACCATCAAATACAAAATGGAATATTCATTTTCTCCACTCCCCCTGAATTATCTTTGTGTGCATATAACATTTCTTCTCACATCAAAGTTTAAACATTTAAAGATGGAGGGAACCTCCTATATTAAACAAACAAACAAACAAAAAAGTAACCTCTTTATATAAAATGGATGTTTTGGTAATCAAATCTTGAACATTATTGACAACTAAGGATGGAAAGTGTTTTTGAGTGTGTTGTTATCACAGAGCCACATATTCCTTATATTAAGAAAGTTGCTCCCCTGTTATAGAAAGGACATTTTAAATTACCTGTCATTTCTACCATCAATCATCAGTTTATAACTCTAGTATCAAATCTTCCCCAAAGGTACCTTGACAAAAATCCCATTTGCTTCTGTATTAAACACTCACATTGCCATCTGCAAAGTTTGGCTCATCCCTGGTGTTTTTATTCAGTTTTGGTTTTTAGGTAGCCTGATAATTAATCAGTCATTGTAGATTATGCCCTGGGGCAGAATAATTATACAAAATTATTACCTTGTCTGTCTTGAGGTCTGTTGCTAGAAACATGAAAACTCTAACATGAGCAAGGTAAGGTATAATGCTAAAATACTGAATCATTAATATATAAATATCCCCAACAAACTTTGTTAAAAATCAAAAAAATTGAATTTTTTTTGCAATGTAAAAGTGTAGAAAAATGTCCTAAGACATATGTAAGAGAAACAAACATTTGAATTTTTAAAAACCCAACCAGATGCAGAACCAGGTGATGTGTATGCTAGACCTGGTTCCTCTACTCATAAACTACAGAACCTCATGTAGGCAAATTAATAGGATGTACCACCAAGAACCATGCTTTATTTGTAAATTTCCAGGGTGAAGTAAGATATTCTGTTTCTTCAGAAATAGATTTTAGAGTTTCTTTCTGACTTTTTTAAGAACTCATATTCTCTGTTACCACTGCTTAATTTCTTTTGAGTAGAAAGGTAGGCTTTAGTGTAAGGTTGGCCTCCATCATCTTGTTTGCTGATAAACTCTCTTTGATATGTTGCTTACATGGAATAATTGCAGAATGTTCTCATATTCACCAGATTAGATATATTGTGTAGTTTAATTGTGTCATTTGGATTCTATACCAATTTTATACAAATGAAGAACCTTGGGCATCAAGACAAACCTGGAGATTTCTGATTTATCTAATATTCCATCTAAACCTATACTTTATATCTATAATGTATCATCTGTACCTCTAGCATCTACCTATTTACACTTATAGTTACCTCATCTTCTCTCTGATTGTGGCATTTATACTGGACGTGGCAAAATGAAGTACTTTATCTTAGAAGAATTATGGTGTTAATGAACAGAAATTCTTCAAGATATTTTAAAACATGAAGCTAAATTCATTTTTAGAGAAATTCTATCAATTTACACTGCCATCAAAAGCATATGGGTACCCCTTTCACTGTAGCCTCATGGAAGATGAGTCTTTAGTTTAATTAAATTCTTTGTCATTTTTGTAGGTGAAAAAGTAATACTTTAATTATGTTGAGATAATGAGAACTGAATCATTATTCATTCTTTTCAGACTTATTCAATGCACTTATTTCAAAAATGGTAAAATTATATCATTTTGCTGTACTAATATTAATTTTACTATATAAGAGTAAGAGAAAGTTTTAAAATACTTTAGTAGAGAGAATTAAAACAAGACTGAGTCACCACAGAAGAATCAGTAGAACAGACATATCAAACTCAATTAAGAAAGTAAAAATCAGAAACAAAAATAAAAAAATGATGCATGAACCAGAAAGCTAGTTTATACAGAGATGATAAACACAACAAAATCCAGGAGAAGCCAGCATTATATACCCTCTTCATGACACAACAAATTGAAGAGAAACTACCATTAAATATAAATTATATTGTACACCCAAAGAAAAATTATAATTACAAATTTATGATTGTTTGATGTTAGAGCATTCAAAATGCCAAAGTGATCTGAAAACTAGTTGCTGTATATTATTACTATGAATATTTGTCAACATGGACTTAGAAGGAGGGCTCTACCACTGAATTACATACCCAGCCCTTACTGTTTGGGGTTATGTTAGAACCTCTATCCAAGTTGTCCTCAATTATAACTTGAAGTGCTTTTTATTTTTCATTTAAAGGTGGCCTTGTACTTTCGTGTTTGGTTTATTCTTGTTTTAGTTTTTTGATGGCAATATCACTTCTCAATGACTTCAAGGACAGGGTTTATCAATATATTCCTAAAATACAAGAGCAGCTCTCATCTTTCTCAAGACACAGGTTTTATATGATTTTGAATAACACTCTGCCCTCTACCCTTTGTTTTCTTCATTTGAGAACTGGGTAATGAAAATGACCTCAGTGAGTTTGGCTGAGAATAAACTGAACACTGTAGGTCAATGATTCCCAAAACTGGAGTGTAATAGTACAAGCTGGTGTTAGCATGTTTAGGCCACCATAGGTTACTGAGCGTGTTCTTTATTGTCCCTTGAATGATCTGGCAGATGATGGGATAGTTTCTGACTCTACCAGGAAGACTGGAGTGAGACAAGTCACAACTACCTTCAGAATCTTACTACGGGCATATTGCTTTGGGTGCTGAATGACTTATTTAGAAAGTCATTGGCATTTTAGAATCTTATTCAAGACCCTTTTGTGTCAAGATATGGGTCATCTAATCATTCCTGTTTGACACAAAATATGAAATCTTGCTCTTGGTGAAGAGAGAATACACCCATTCCCATACTAAGCATATCCTTTCATCCCTGCAGCTTACTTAGAGAATATATGTTGTCTTCTACTCAGGCTGTAATCTGTGCTAAAATGGATTCGAGCAAAACATGGGGTATTCAGTTGGAATGCGCTGTTTGACAGAGGAGGATGATTGGTTTGTCAGGAGGAAATGTTTGAATTTTACTGAGTATGTATACTAATGTATAGAGTATGGATCTCAAACTTATAAAGGGATATGATTGTCATGGTTTTGTAAATGAGGAAACTAAGATTCAGAGAAGTGAGTATCTTGTATACATAGATGGTAGATTTTCAAACTAACTAGCTATCTTTCCAATAACATATGATCATACACAAGATTTAGCAGTTGCTGTTAAACATATTCATTCTCATAATTTAAGAAATAGAGCATCTCCTCACTTAATTTATATAAGCCAACATCTACATTGATCGAATCAAATTGGAATTTGAACACAATAACTTTGAGGCCAACACAAAAGTCTTTATTAGACTTAGCTGTTACTATACATACCTTTGAGAGAGAAACAGGAAACTGGAATGCAGATAATGCAAAATCGTATCAGAGAGTACAAAGTTTATCATGTAACATTTACCACTAATTTGAACTACTTTTTAAAATTCTGAACCTTGACTTTCCTGTAAATAAAGAAGATCACACCTATTTCATAGAACGATTGTTCAGATCCTATAAAATCATATTTTAAAAGTCACTAACACAAAGTTTTACATTAAGGTAAGAACTATTAATATACATCAGATTCTGTATTTTTTAAAAAAGGATACACTTCCCTTAGAGGTTCCTGAAAACAACCCTAAAACTTATACATTGAGCCTAAAAAGCTCAATGATTTCAACAGTGAGGAAACAATTTAACAATATAACAAAGCTACAGGTTACAAAAAATAATATTAATAACCCAGTGCTGATGGTAATGACCATACCCTTTCATGAAGAGACAAACAAGATACTGCTTTAAATATCATAAAAGAAATCATAAATCACCAATCAAAAAAGAAATCCAAACTAAAATAAGGATTACAATAAATCTCCATGTCAAAATAAATTATAGATGCATTAGTTTTTAAAGGAAAGTAAAAAGTTGTGTATTTTTATTATTAAAAAAGGAATATCAAACTCCATATGTTAGAGAAAAAAAATAGATGTTATTGAAGCAAAATCTAAAAATAAGATCGGGGCTGAGGCTGTAGCTCAGCAGTAGAGTGCTCACCTAGCACTAGAGGCCTTGAGTTCAATCCTCAGCATCATTTAAAAATAAATAAATTATTAGTGGGCAGTAGAGCTTCAAAAATAAATAAATAAACAAATAAATAAATAAATAAAAGGTATTGTGTTCAATTACACCTAAAATAAATATTTTGAAAAAATAAAATAAATAAAAATAAAATCAATGAATGGTGAGGAAAAAAAGTAACTGAAAGTAAACATAAAATTTCTTCAGTAAAAAGGAAAGTAAACAAATCAGCAGCTAACATAACTTTAAAAAGAAAGAGCAAACATACACTTTAAAGATCTTTAGTGAATTAATGCTAGACAGAAAGGAAGATATCCGGGGTTGTTATGTCTTGATCTAGACGGATAATTCTTAATTTGATGACTGATCACCATGAAAAAGTAGAGCCACAAAATGGATCTTCCAAGACATACAAAATTCAAACAGAATAATTATTAAAAATAGAAACAAATTATCAATAGAACATTTTACAGATTTCCATAAAACATTAAGAAAATAATAAGCCCCAAAGCTATTTATAAAGTTCCAGAGAGAAAAGAAACAAGAAATCTCTCCAATTAATTTATTCTAATACTAATTCCCTACCAAAATCTAGCTAGGATGGTGCCTTCTCTTTATTCAAAAATATTCTCACACACATGAAGGCACACACAATCATACTTCAGTTGTCATATCATTTAGAGAATGACTATAAATATAGCATAAAATGTGTATCATGTACAGAACAACATTACTCCTTGCTCAATAAAAGATTATTTCTTGCTCTCATAAAAGTACTTAGGGAGATGCGTTAGGAGGTTGGCAGGGATGATCTTCCTTATGCAACCATCCAGAATTATAGATCAATGTTGGATCTACCATTCTCAAAATTTGTTTCCAACATTAGCGACCTGGAGGTAGCAAAGGTCATGGGTGCACACCAAGTAAGAGGTATCCACATGGATTCCATTCATGTTGTGTTGATTACTCTCAATTGCATCACAAGCCCTAATGGCAAGGGAGACTGGGAATAGTTGCTCCTCTAAGGCTATTTCCCACCAACAGCATGATGCCAAGGAAAAGAGAAAATAAATATTTGGAGAAAATTTTGCCCATTTCTCCATTTGTAAGAATTGAATGAATTAATGCCTGTCAAGTGCCCAGAATGATATCTGGCAAATGGAAAATTACCAAAGATATAGACAATCTGACAGCCCATGCTGTTTTTCCCACTCTTACTTTTACTTGCAGACTTTAAGGTGTAATCATGGAAAGATCTTAAATTTAGCCATTTTAACCATAAGGAAGGATTATAATGTCATTCAAATGAACCCCAAATTGTGTGACAATTTCAAGTTTGTTGAATTTCAACATCTCATTGTCTATGACAAAGTCATGGTCTCTTTCTGTCCATATGTTTAACTTTCCACAATTTGTCTATATTATACTTTTTGACCACATGATTTCTTTCATTTTAAACAGATGAATGAAATGGTTATTAAAAGACACAAGAGTGTTTAGAAAAAAAAAAGATGAGGGGAAAGGGCATTTCTTTTGGTACATTTTATCAATACAGAAACATGAAATAGAAACTCTGGGGAAATTTTTCTTAATTACATTGGCCAAAATTAGGTCTTATTTCCATTACTAAATTAATTATTGGAAGAATGAAAAGACCTGCATGGTTGGCTTAAGCAATCAGAATTTTACCTTTGAGTTAAGGATAGGATTCACTTTTCTTTAGTTAAGGGATGAAGAAAAGGAAATACTCCCAAAAGGTCGCTGGTCCCAAAAGTAAAAAGGAGAGAGAAGATATTCAGGACTTACCTGAAAGCATCAGCCAAACCTCCTCTCTCTGTCTCAGATACCAAGAAGTTCTAAAACTGTGTTTCTTTTTATTATCAATTATTATTTTAATTGTATATATTTATGAATTACAGTATGATAACTTGATATATATGTATAATTATCAAATTGGGATAGTTATTATCTCTATCTCCTTGAATATTTTAAAATTTTTGATTAACATGTAATAAATGTACATATTTGTGAAGTATAATGGAATATTTCTACATATATATTATGTACTGATCAAATCAGGGTGATTAACATTTCCATCTCCTTTTCATTACTTTGAATCTGGAGTCTTTAGTCTCCTATCTTCTTGAAATGCATAAATTACATAACAGGTCACTGTCAACTGTAGTCACTCCACTGTGCTAAACTAGGACACTGTAACCTATGTGTTGCTACCTATTACCTAACCTCCCCCTATCTTCCCAGCCTCTGGTAAATCACTTCTTCATTCACATCAATGCTTTTTGCATCTGCATATGAGAGAGCATACATTGTCTTTCTGTGTCTGATATTTCTCTAAACATGATGTCCTCCAGTTCTATCCATTTTGTTGCTGTACATAAGATATCATTTTTATAACTGAACAATATTCCACTAAAAATATATATGCTGCCTTTTCTTTATCAATTCATGTGTTATGCACTGGATTTCTGATTCTATGCTCCCTACATTGATAATATCTCACATGCTGCTGTGTGTGATTCATTTTTCCAAATGAACAATTTTCATTTATTCCATCTCAAGAGCTTTCAACATATTACATATCATTTGTGACTATGAGCACCTGCTGATTTTCTATGAGGATGTCATATCATAATACATTGAATTTTCCATGTACTGGGCTCTCTGCCTTTAATTATCTTCCCCCAGAAATCAGAACAATCCCTTCTATCACCTCATTTAGATTTTTACTCATATACTGTATTTTTTTAGTAATCGATTTTAAGTTTACCTTTATGTAAAATTTCAACTGCCTCCAAGTTTCCATATTGCCTTTATATTTTGTTTATCTTCTAAACACTATATGACATATTCTGCATGAATTATTTATTTTCTTCACCACTAAACTTAAAGCTCCATATGTCAGAATATTCAAATGATTTAAAATGTCCCATTTCTAGAATCTAGAGCAATACCTATTGTATGCTAGATATTCTCTAAATACTTGTTGAATGAATGAATGAAAAAAATAATTATTTGTATATATAATGTCTATAAAACAATACAAATTGTGAAATGTATAGGTCCTAAATATCTACACAATGCAAATGAAATAATTTCCTTTTAAACATATTCTATACATTTACTTATTGTATCTTTCACAATTTAATACCCATCTTATTTATGTCTAATATTAATTTTATTAATCATTTCCAAGTATGACAATTTTTGTTTGTGCTAAGTTAATAATTTGCTAATAATTTACATTACACGTTTACATTATTTTTCAGAAAACTTTAAAAATAGCAAAATTTAAAACGTTTGGATTAGCAAAATCCTGCTGAACAATGATGACAATATCACTTAAGAATTGCTTTGGTCAGGTAGGCAGTACTGTATCCACAACACTGAAAATGTCTTCATCAAGCATATGCATTTTAAAATGCTTATTGCTTGAAAGGTGGTTCAATTATAACATAAAGATGGAGGAAGTACAAAGATTCAAAATGAACACAGTTCTAAATTTATACTATGTAGATTTTTTCTGAATGGAATCATTCAAATTTTTTATGTATGTTCCATGAATTTTAAATTCTGTGACTGCTTATGAAACCTCCTCCAGCATGTTCATTGCAGATTTGTGGGGTTTTGTCCTGCATTTCCAAATAGTAGTTCCTCCTTTAAGAGTATTACACATCGCTTTCTACAGTACTGTGATATTTTCTGACTGATGGCATGTTACTGGGCTTTATTATTTATAAGAGGAGCCAGCAGTTTCTATCAAACTATCAGATCCCTTGCTCTTTGCCTTCTACCACACAAATGATATTTACCAAAAAAGACTGCTTTTAAGCTGGTGTCCTGAGTTGATGTTTGTAACAGCATCATAATAGTGGCTGCAATCACTAACGTATAAGATAAACAGCAAATAAATGTGTAATTCCATTTTTTTTCCTGTTGGTTATTCCTATGGCAAATAGATCCTACTGTAATCTATGGTGGTTTCTGATTTCCTGATCTCCATACCCATGGGAAATTCCCTGGGGTTGGTACAATATGGACCTTGCTTCTAATAAATAAATTATGGCAGAAGAGATGAGTTGCCAATACTATAATTATATCATATCTATCTCAGCAGACAGAAGCAGCAGACTTGATGTAAGTAGCCATAATGGAGAACTCCTCGTGGCAAGGAACTGCCAGTGGTCTCTGGGACCTGAAAGGTGTTTCCAGGAACTGTAATGAAAATTTGGTCTCTCAGGTATACAACCACAGGGAATAAATTCTGCTAAAACAAAACAAACAAACAAAGAAAAAACATGTAAGCTTAGAACTGGGTCCTTTCCCAGTTGAGTCTTCAGATGAGAACACATCCAGCCAACATCTTGATATGCAAGTAAGACCCTGTGCAGATTGTATAGATGGGTCTTGCCCAAAGAACTAACCCACAGAAACAATAAGATTTTTTTTAAAGTGTCATTTTAGGTCCTTATGTTTGTGATAATTTGATACAAGTCAATGGAAACTAAAATAATTATCATAGAAAATCAAATTAATTGATCATTCCTACTAATATTGTAGACCTAATCTCCCATTCTACCTGTTTCAACAAGGCAACAAGAAATTATTCTACTGACACATCACTGCCCTAGATTTCTGCATCCTAGCAATATTTACCTATACATAGATTGATTTCCACACAGTGCTTCTACCGTTTGTATTTCTGCTAGTTTGGATGTTGAGACAAAGCTTGTCATTTTTATTTGTACACAGACCTAAATTAGAACTTAAAAATACAAATGCTATAAAATTAAATATATGTCAAGTTAAAATACAGTAAATAGACACTTATAATTCAATAATATTAAATGAACACATTTTAAAAACACAAATCTCAAAGATAACTATAATTTTATTTTATGATTTTAGTTTGATCCCACGAGGCTGACTTTTTAGAGTTTCTTAGTCAATAAAATGAAACTGCTTAGTTTAAGTTCTTATTGTTATTGAGCAAATGATTAATTGTGTAGCTTCCTTAAGGTGATTATGTATTGATCTGTGAATCTCCTCTTGGTTACAATTTCTCATTACACTCATATGTCCCTATTACTGCACTTCTTTCACATTGTACAGGAGACTAGTATTGTTTGCACCCCACATATTTCTTGGCCAATCAAGAAATAGCATGTCCATGTGTATATCTGTAGGTACCACCATAAGTAAGGAATCACCAGAAATATGGAATCTTGCAATGCTCTAGAGAGTAGATAATTACAAAAGGACAAAAGTCTTTGCAGACAATTGACACTGGGTTTTAAGCTTGCATCTAATCAGAAAAGTACAGTAAGAATATGCTGAAAGCATGGAGTGAATTTCAAATGTTTTTTGGAGTGCAGAAAGCACAATAATTCCAGTATATTCCATGTAGTGACTGGTTTATGTGCTTAGTATTCATCCCCTGTCACTAGAAAGTAAGGGTCAAAGGATAGAAAATTAGTTCTCACTTATTCATAGATGTATGTCACCAGAACTAAGAACAGAATCTCGTGCTTAGTTCTTAATAAATATCAGTTAAATAAATGATTAATTATTATTATTTACAACAATAAAAAGCATCCATATTAAGTGAATGATAGAAGGCATGACTTCTGAAATACACACTAATATTATTCTGTTCCTCTGTCCCTCATTCATCTTATACATAGGATTAGTTTATCTACTGACACCACCAATTGTTAAGACTGTATAAATATGGCCAACAACTAAATAAGTGTATACAATTAAATAGAATTACTTTTGCATAAAATCGGATTTCCATTTACAACTTCATATTGTTGGTCTATTTCTAGAGAGTTTTCTTTCAGCATGGCCCTCAGGGAATGCACAAAAGTCTTTGCAAAATACAAATAGCACCCCTTGTTTTTCATGTGTCCTTTTATATCATGTATAAGGGAAGCTCTCCTACAAGAAAAAAGTGGAAATAGAGAAGAATCACTCATATCCATGCAGTTCTTCCATCATCACAAACCTCAAAGGACCACAGAAGGAGAGTCCCTGGACCTTAAAACATTCCCTGTAACTTCAGAGGAGTAAGTGTGGACAGAGAGGAATGCATGATATTCAGTCTCTTGTATGTCAGTTTCTTGGGTAAGGGGATTTGCTGTTGGAAACTGGCAGTTCACTGCCCTAAAGTATATGTAATACCTGCCTGAGGAGGCATCAGGGTTAAAGACGCTAAATGTCAGGAATTTTTTTACTTATGATCAATAGAGCATCACTGCAGTCCCTGGTATGCTTAACAGTGATGAACGGGTAGGGGTTTTCCATGTTTTCAATTACAAAAAAATGTATATAGTTGTTGGATACTCAAAAATATTATTTTCCTCTTATAAATAAATGACTACTTGAATTATGAACCCGAAGAATGAGTAATGAACATTGTTTTGCTTTTCTCATTATATAAGCTCTTTCTGAAGAAAATCACACTATTTATACCTCTCAACGTAATTACAATTGATGTCTGAGTTAACTGTAGCAGGTACAAAAAAAAAATCACTTTCTTTTAAATGAAAAAACCAAAACTATCAAGAAAAATGGAAGCACATAGGAACTGTGGGAGAATATAGTAACAAGAATGGAGATGCTGAATACTGATGAGATTCATTGCTGTATTTAAACATAATCCGTATAAAATATTTGGGAAAAGCCTACACCACTGTATATTTGTTGATGTAATATTAATAAGGGAAACAAACAAAAGAAAATACGTAAACATCAGGTGAAAGGCAACTATACTTGTTCATTGATTCTGACTCTATCTCCCCTATGTTTGTATACATTAAAGATTGAAAAAGAAAGGTAATGAGCCTTATAAACCTAAACGTGAGCTTTGGCATTGGTCCCCAACAATTATGATAATAATTGATCATATCCAATGTTCTCTGAGATGATGTACTTTGGGTCCTGTACTGACCATGGATTATTCCACACACACTTCCTTAGAGCCACAGAGCTGTGTCACACCTCTGTTGGGGGGAATGGAGGCTACTTAAAAAAATGCGAGGAATTATATGAGGTTACTTAAGGGCACAGAAATTTAAAGTCCAGTAGACATGGAGTAAAAAAATAAAATGCTTCCTCTTTGCCCAGGCATACCTTCTTTCTAACCTGGCCCCATAAGAATAAAAATGACCAAAAATTTCTGGGGCATTTTTGTGTGTATATACATGCCTAGGTGTGTGCCTGGGAGCAGGAGAGTAATTTCTTTCTGCTGTGAAGGTGTTTTTGAAAAATTTTTCCCTGTGACCTGTCTTGGTTTAGCCTTTGATATTCTAAGGAAAAAAGAAAGGCAACGAACAATAACTTTGTAAGAGCTAAAGTTGAATTCTGACCCATAGTCAGGACAAGAATGAAATGAGGACAACTGAGTGACGTTCATGGGCTCGACTGAATGAAGAAAAGCACAAAAAGGTTCAAGGAGTGAAGAATGAGTCGTAGTACAGTGGTGACCAAGTGCTGTGTCCAACCAGAGTGCAAATCAATTTTAACTCCTATAAATGCTCTCAGCTGTGCCTCGGATAGGTTATGTTAAGTATATTAGCTTTCAAATAGTACATTAGAGACCTAAAGACAAGAAAATATGGGATGTTACAGTTAGAAGGGACCAGAGACACAATCCATATTTAACCTGAGTTTTCTGAAACCAGTTTATAATTGGGACCTAAGAGCTAGTTTAAGTCTCACAGAAATCATAAATTATAAAATCATAGGGTTTAACAAGCTGAATATAATTTTGAATGTCTTAGCAAGATAGTTTGACTAGTTATGGCCTTCTTATTCAAAGTTCTGCAAGGTATCTACAAAGAGTCACACCAAAAAAAGCAAATAGAAAATTTTAAATGAAAGAAAACAACTCTCTCTTAATCAATGTAATAAGATACATAATTCAAATCTTAAGCATAGCAGTGAGGGAGGAATTTATGGATCAAAAGTTTGGTGGCCATTAATCTGGTTGGACCATATCTCCCTACCACTTTCTCCTCCCCATCATGTAACAGATAAACAATTCTAGACTAGAAATAGTTTACTTATCTACTGTAACAGTAATTATCAATATTATAGGTAAGGCTGGATATCAGGTCTCCTGAACACTATTTTAATCTTTAATTTTCAATAACACTATGTAGCATATGTTTTATTCAGCCATTTTGCCACTGTGACCAAAAGACCTGACAAGAACAATTAGAGGAGGAAGAGTTTATTGAGGGCTCCAAGTTTCAGAAGTCTTAGTCCACAGATAGCTAACTCCATTACTCTGGGTCCAAGGAGAGGCAGAACATCATGGTGGAATGGTGTGACAAAAGAAAGCAGCCTAAGATGTAGGAAGCCAAGAGGCATACTTCATCACATACAAGCTTTATACTCCAAAGACACACCCCCACCTAGTGACCCACCTCCTCCAATTGCATGCTACCCACCTAGGGTCAGTTAATCCATTCAAATGGATTAATGCCTTGATTCGGTTAAGGCTTTCACGACCCAGTTACTTCACCTGTAAGTTTTCCTATATTGTCTTACATGTGAGCTTTTGGGAGACATCTCATAGTTCAAATTTGTACATTTCATATGTACAAATGAAAATCTAGGTTCTTAAAACAAAGTTTATATCACTATCTCCTCACCACATTAATAAAAAAATTGTCATGTGACATGCTCATTGTCTATTTTTAAGACTTATTAACTGCTAATAGAGTCACTGAGATGCACAGATGAGAAACTAGCTAGAAAAAGACAAGTAAACATGGGTGGAGAGACAAACTATGTTATCTATGAACTATCTACATACATATGTATATACATGACTGTTCATATATCTGCATACATACACAAAAGTATATGCACACATATACAGTTTGACAGAGACAGGAAAATTTTTCATTGCCATCCAACATTTTGTTTGATGCTGGATTTATGGCAATAGCTTCAGATTTTCCTATTACCATACAGGTATCTTTAAAAAATCTTTTATTTCTGTTACCCACTGACAGGTTACTTACTCCTCAATTATTAAATTTTAAAGTTGTCTGTAAACATAAATACATGCCTGAATCATCATTTACCCTCTTCTTAAAGACTGAAAAATGGTACATTGCATAAGATTGCCACAATATAAATTTTGCTTTACAAAAAGCAAAATTTTCAGCATTTCACATCAGGATCCAGTCGGTCAAAAGGGGTGGTAGGAGGCCAGCCAGAACAATGAAGGTTAAAATCGTATAATTTGTAATGATCATAAAATGAAATTCCGGAGAAGCAGTACCAAATCCCAAACGTGATTATATTGTTTTTCTTTTATTGCATTTAAATCTCCTGAGAGAAACACTTTTGAATGTAATTTATCTTCATTGTGAACTTATTCAACCACTGTTTTTTTTTTTTTGTTTTTTTTTTCTAAAGATGGAACTGATGTGGACTTTCACTAGCAATAAGATGAACCATATTGTTATACTAATGGTTTCTGGAAGTTTAAAGGGAGTTGACCACCTTTCTATTTCTACGGTACCCACTGCATGTCTCCCTAATGGTATGACAGCCAGAGATTAAATAATCACAATTAGAGTGGCCAGGCAGGTCACTGCTGTTCTTGTGTTTTCTTTATTTTGCTCTAGACACTATTTGTGTCCCCTATTCACAAAATAGCTTGCATGAAAATAAGAAAAAAAATCCTTTTATAAATAAGAAGAATCAACAATATATTTGTAGTTGTGATTGTAAATAAAACATATATTCACAAATCTTGGTATTTAAAAAAATAATAATTTCCTTTAAATGGTGTTTGTATTTTTAAAGTTTCAGTTTTCAGGGCATAGTTGAGTAGAAAATATAGAGAATTTCCCACATACTCTGTGTCATCCCAATCCCACAACACCCTCAACTGTGATTGTTAGGCACAGAGTGGTACATTTGTTACAATCCGTTAACCTACATTGATGGATCTTTATAACTCAATGTTCATAGAGTACATTGAGGTTTAGTCATTTAGACTTTTTCAGTGTGGCTTCCTTCATTTAGCAATGTGCATGTAAGCTTCCTCTCTGTTTTTCCAATGTTTGTTTGCTCATTTCTTTTAAAAACTGAATAATACACTATTATTTGTATGTACCACAGTTTATCAATTTATCTACTGAGGGCATCTTAGTTACTTCCAAGTTTTAAAAATTATGAATAAATAGCCTCTAAATCTCCATATGCAAGATAATTGTAGACAAGGTTTTTATCTCCTCAGGTTAAATTACAGTTTCTGGAAAGGGAATTCTTTCTAGTAAGCAGGGATCATTCATACATAGTGTTTTGTGATTTTTTCCAGGATATTATTTATTCATTTATCAAGTCAGTATGAAAATGTACATGGATTACAGACATGAGAAGATATGAACATATATTTTTTATGTCCACTCAAATAAATTATTATAATTGTATATGATAAATATTTTCCCCAAATAGAGGCAAGTACTAATCTTTTATGGAAACTTAAAGAAAAGGAATGCCCCCCCCCCAAGTAGGTACACATGAGAACATGGAAATTGTCCAAGAAGATATAGGCATTATAATGAGTTCTGATGAGCAATTAAAATTTACCTGAACAAATGGAGCAAAGAGGTTCCAGTTCTTCTAGCACCATTTGTTGAAGGGGCTGTCTTTTCTCCAGTGTATGTTTTTGATACCTTTGTCCAGTATGAGATAACTCTACTTATGTGGGTTTGTCTTTGTGTCTTCCATTCTGTATCATTGGTTTACATGTCTATTTTGGTACCAATACCATGCCGTTTTTTGTACTGTACTTTGTATTATAGTTTAAGGTCTGATATTTTGATGCCTCTTGCTTTACTCTTCTTGCTATGGATTGCTTTGGCTATTCTGGGTCTCTTATTTTTCAAAATTAATTTCATGATTGCTTTTTCTCTTTCTATAAGGAATGATGATGAGACTTTAATTGCAATTGCATTGAATCTGTATACGCTTGGGGTGGTCTGGCCATTTTGACAATATTAATTTAGCCTATCCAAGAGCATGGGAATCTTTCCATTTTCTAAGGTCTTCATTTTTCTTCTTTAGTGTTCTTTAGAGGCCTCGACTTTCTTAAAAGGATTCCAAAAACACAAGAAATAGAATCAAGAATTAATAAATTAGATGGACTCCAACTAAAATGCTTCTTCTCAGCAAAAGAAAAAATCAATGAGTAAAGACAGTGCCTACATTTTGAGAACAAACTTTTACCATATGCATGTCAGAGCACTAATCTCCAGGATATTTAAAGAACTCAAAACTTAACACCAGGGCTGGGTTTGTGGCTCAGTGGTAGAGCGCTCGCTCATCACAGGCGGGACCCGGGTTCGATTCTCAGCACCACATGAAAATTAAGGCATTGTGTTGTGTCCATCTACGAAAAAAGATTCTCATTCTCTCTCTCTCTCAAAAAAACAAAACAAACAAAAAAACTTAATACCAAAATCCAAACAACCCGATCAATAAATGGGCTAAAGAACTGAATAGACACTTCTCAGAAAAAAAGGTATACATTCGATCAACAAATATATGAAAAAAATGTTTAACATATCTAGTAAATTAAAGAAATGCAAATCAAAACTATTCTATGATTTCATCTCATGCCAGTCAGAATGGCAGTTATCAAGAATACAAACAACAATAAGTGTTGGCAAGGATGTGGGGGAAAAGGCACACTCATACATTGCTGATGAGAATTCAAATTGGAGCAACTAATCTGGAAAGCAGTATGGAGATTCCTTGGAAAACTTGGAATGGAACCACCATTTGACTCAGCTATCCCACTCCTCAGTTTATACCCAAAGGACTTAAAATCAGCATACTGTAGTAATGTAGCCACATCAATGTTTATAGCAGCTCAATTCACAATAGCTAAACTATGGAACCAATCTTGATGCCCTTCAATAGATGAATGGATAAAGAAACTGTGGTATATATACACAATGAAATATTACTCAGCATTAAAAGAGAATAAAAGCAAGGAATTTGCAGGTAAATAGAGTTGGAAAATATCATGCTAAGCAAAGTAAGCCAATCCCCAAAAACCAAAGGCCAAATATTCTGATAAGTGGATTCTGTTCCATATGGGGAGCAAGGGAAAAATGGAGGAGCTTTGATTGGTTAAAGGAGAGAAAGTGATAGGGAGGGGGCATGGGGTCAGGAAAAAATGGTGGAATGAGATGGACATCATTACCCCCAGAAACTACATATATGGTGTGATGCTACATCGTGCACAACCAGAGAAATAAAAAGTTGTGCTGCAATTGTGTTCAATAAATCAAAAAGCATTCTACTGCCATGCATGATTAAGTAGAATAAATAAATTATTTAACTTTATAAAAGGAATTTCACAATGTGCACACATATCAAAACATCTAGTAGTACACCCTAAAATATACTATTTTATTTGTTAATCATATCCCAATAGACCTTTTTTTAAAAAATATTTTTTAAGTTATAGTTGAACATACTACCTTTATTTAATTATTTTTTTTAATGTGGTGCTGAGGATCGAACCCAGCACCTTGCATGTGCTACACAAACACTCTACTGTTGAGCCACAACCCCAGCCCCCTCATTAGAGCTTTGAAAAGAAACTATCATAGTAAAAATGCTCTGTCTGTTTCAATAAATGTGACTTTGTTGTGGAATCAGTGAGAAATCTGTGATGGGCAGGGAAAGGAAATAGTAAAACACACAGGCATGAGCACAACGAGTAGATATGTGTGTGTGTGTGTGTGTGTGTGTGTGTGTGTGAGAAGGAGAAAATTCCAGGGTTAACAGTGTAGTTAGACATATATAAGGAATGTTCATTTACTTTACAAGTAATAAATATAAATGAAAATGCCCCAGAGTTTTCCACTGAAGTATTCATTATCAACATTAAGGATATTTATTGGTAAAATAATATAAACTTTATTTTTTGTTTGTTTTACTAGGGTCTCTACCACTGAGTCACATCCTCAGCTTTTTTATTATGATGACGATTTTGTTTGTTTGTTTGTTTGTTTTTGGTATGGGGATTAAATTCTGGGGAACTTAACCACCTGAGCCACATCTCCAGCCCTTTTTCATATTTTATTTAGACACAGGGTCTTGCTGAGTTTCTGAGGCTGTCCTTGAATTCACAATCCTCCTGCCTAAGCCTATTGAGCAGCTGGGATTACAGGCATGCACCATTGCTCCCAGCTATTATAATTTTTTAAAGACACAATCTTGCTGTTACTGATGCTAACCTAGAACTTTTGATCTTCTTGTTTCAGCCTCCAAAATTTCAGGTATTATAGGTATGCACCAGCAAAAACACAAAAACAAAAGAGAAAAAAAATAAATAAATGCAACTCTTATTTGGTCTAGATATTTACACCCATCCAATTATTCCATAAAATTCTTCTAATTTTACATTTCTTAAGCAAGGATGAAGGTGGATGACTTGTTTAATGTGTATTAATTGTATCCATTAATTTTTAAAAATCACATCTGTTTCTCCATTCCTAAAATGACTTGGAAAGTATTTGGTAGTGAGGATTAGACAGGAGGAGTCACAAAAAACATGTCCTTGAACACAGACTGACTTAGGGCAAAACAGACCCAGGTGCTCCCATGGTGGAGTTCATTTCTCACTATCTCCTTATCAAGAATGAACTATTTTATTGGGTGGAACAGAGGGCCTTAAATAATTCAAAGTAAATATAGTTTCACATCCTACTGATTAATTAGTTTTTAAAAATTGAGTGTGTCCTCAAAATTCTAACAAAACTTACAGAGATCTGGTTTGGGCCTAATTTCAGTCATGTGACCACTATTGTGGTGTAAGGGATCTACAATCAGCTGCTCCTAAGTCAGAACATAGATTTTCAAAAGTAGAGAGGTTGGGGTCCAGATGTGGCTCAGAGGTAGAGAACTTGCCCATCATGTGTAAGGCACTGGGTTTGATCCCTGACACCACATAAAAATAAAGACAAATAAAATAAAGGTATTGTGTCCACCTACAACTTAAAAAAAAAGTGGAGAGAGATTATTCTACTGAGGAAGAATGGAAAGTGGTATTCAAAGCTTTTTAAGCTCTAAACACTTTGTAGAGCACAAGCCACAATTCTGTGTCTCAATAATCACGCATCCGTTGAAATCCTTTGTCACTTAGTCTGTATTACATACCACTTAATTTGCTAGAGTGCTAAGAAGCTCTTTTACAAATTAAAAATGTCTTTGGTCTTTCCAAATTAGACATTGTTCTTTTATAAAATGAACAATAATTGCTGCTGTGAAATACTTAAACATATAAACAAAATTACATGTTTAATAAAATTAATTACAATCATTAGTATTACTAAAAGAGTTTGTTATTGTAAACTGATGAAATATTTACAAGGGTTAATTATTCTCCTTATACAATTGTTATCATTTAAAAAAATGTTTTTGAATTTGTGTGGATATTTTTTCAGACAATTTTTTAAATATCCTTTGGTTTTTCTATATTATAACAACTTCCCTTTTAATTCTAATATCCTTTTTTGTTACCTTTAAGTTTGGATTAAAATAAGTATAGTTAAGAAGTCATGTTGCTATGTAGTAATTTCAAAGTAAGAAATTATAAGACATTGAAACATGAAAAATGGTGAGCTATATATTATAGTGTGGTTATTAATTAGTAGGCTAAAAAAGAAATACCCACATTTACATAAATTTGAGGTTAATTATTATGAATCTTCTTTTTGATGAAATATAAAGGTGATATAAAGTCTTTCTATATAATACCTGATGACTAATGTTACTCTACATAATATGTTGCTCTTGTGTATTAAGGAAAATAATAATAATTTAAAATAAGTTATTTGGTAACTTAGAATGTGAATAAAAAATGTGAAACACAAAATTTAGTATATCCAGGAAATGTACTTGTGATTTTTTTTCTTTCTTGCATAATCATTTATAATTTTTTTACAATTTACAAATTATAAGATTTTGTTTCCTCCCTCCCTCCCTCCCTCCCTTCCTTCCTTCCTTCCTTTCTTCCCTCCTTCCTTCCTTCCTTATGTGGTACTGGGGATTTAGCCTGAGAGTGCTCTGTCATTGAGCATTGTTCTTTTTTATTTTAATTTTGAACAAATTCTCTCTAGATTGCCTACGCTGGCCTTAAACTTGGGATCCTCCTTTCTCAGCCTCCTGAGGTTTTGGGATTATAGGTTTGTACCACCAAGTCTGGTTCAAATGGTAAGTTAGAAATAACAAGTAAAATGTATTAAAAATTTCCAACAAAGCTGGTGAAATAATGAGTTTATTCATAAAAGATACACAAAGTAATGATTCCCTTACTTCAAATCATTTTGAGATATATTTACAGCAGATGTTTTTGAAACTTCACATCAAATTCTAAGAGACTCACAAAGTACGCAAGCCTACTTACTACACCTGGGAAAAACACAACCCAGAACACTAAACCTAGAGTACTTCTAAGGACCACCTAAGATCCACGCTATAGATATTAATATCTCTCCTCCTATCCTCTGAACTCAACATTTTGGGAGGAACTCTGTTTCTAAGTGTTTCTGCTGTCATTAGACTTACTATTTGTAACAGTGATGTTCATGATTATCTTAGTCCATTTTCTATTGCTAAAACAAATGTCCAAAACTGGGTAATCTGCAAGGAAAAGACATTTATTTATTAAAGTCCTGGAGGATGGACAGTCCAAGAGTTGGACACCAACATGGGCAAAGCCTCTGGTCAAACCTTACTGTGTCATAACAGTAAGTGACACAGTAAGTCTCACTTGGTGAGACTGACTAAGTGAGCCACAGAGAGGTCACTTTTGTAACTAAGCCACACCAATGTTAACCCATTAAATCATTAACCCATATGGGTTATTCCATTAGTGAGGACTCTGCCAAATGTCCCACCTCTCAGGCAGCATTAGCAAATGCCTTTGAGATTGAGCTTTCAACACATGAATTTGGGGGATACATACACTTTTATTTTCCCTGTTTCCCTCTGTGATACTTCCAGTCCCTTGCTCTTGACTAATGGGAATGTCTCTCAAATAAAATATCTCTATCCAAGGTCTTATGGCAGATTCAGAAAAAAAGTAAGACAATAGCTTCAGATATTTTTTAACACAAAGGGAAATATTTTTTTAGGTATAGAATATATTTACAAAAACAAAGATAAGTTTTTGTGAAGTTGATACGAAGTCACTTGCTAACTTTAATATTTTTGGTATATTTTTGAAGCCATGTTCTAATAAGCATTTCTGAGTTCAAAAAAATAAATGAGCTATAATGCCTAATAAGCGCTACTTATCTTTGTGTTTATAATACACAGTGCTTATCGCCTTTCTTGTCCTTAGGTGTTCTACCTGATGTTCATGTGTTTCTAGTGTGATATGATTTTAATATGGAAAATTTATATTCAGAGCCTAGATTCATAATCATGAATCTGCTAAAATATCTCCTGTACTTACACTGTCTTAAGGCTTTCTGAGAGGGCAGCTGGGTCACACTGAACCCTTGCTTCTCAACAAATATATAAACAGGAACACTCAACATAATTGGGTATATTGGGCACATTGAAGATTTGAATAATTAGTTTAATGTTTTTATTAGAGGACATTTAGTGTGTGTTGTTATCAGGTATACAATGTAAAAAAGAGAGGTTTAATGCCCACAGGATAATAATGTATATAAATATTTTTAGTAATATATACATATTAGAATAGACAGGGACACAGTCATCCCTCCATACACAGAATGGAACAATATCTGTAACAAATTGATTCCATACAGGTATGGAGATGATACAGATATGTGCAGATACCTGCATTTCTTTAATTCAAAATGCCTTCATATTTGTGAAAGTGCATTTAATTCCAAAAAATCTCATTAAAATAATAATTTCATATCAGAAAATCACTAACAAATATATCTGGTTAAAACCACAGTTTATGGGAAGATATTTGACCACAAGGAATGACCATGCAAAGAAAACAGTCATGAGATTCCAGATTAGAGGCAGTAATGAAAGTCATTTACTGGTAGCCCAGAACATTGGCAAACATAAGGATGCCAGAGAAGGAAGGTAAAGTCTGTAAGAAATGAATTGGATTACAAGCTCCTCTTCTTTCTAGTCCAAACTACTTAGATAGCTTCTGAATTTTCTTTAAGCATGGCAACCTATAGAAAACTTAGACTATAATCACTATCTGACCCAGTTATCCTGTTTCTTGGCTTATCCCAAAGGACTTAAAATCAGCATATTATAGTGACACAGCCACATGAATATTTATAGCAGCTCAATTCACAATAACCAAAAAGAAATGCAGTTATTTGCACATATCTATATCATCTCCATACCTATATGGAATCAACCTAGGTGCCCTTCAACAGATGAATGGGTAAAGGAAATGTGGTACATATACACAATGGAATATTACTCAGCTATAAAGAAGAATGAAATTAAGGCATTTGCTGGTAAATGGATGAAACTGGAGAATATCTCGCGAAGTGAAATAAGCCAATCCCCCCCAAAACTAAAGGTCAAATGTTCTCTCTGATATATGGATGTGAAGCCATAACAATTAAGAGTAGGGAGGGGAAGAATACAAATTCATTGGATTAGACAAAGGGGAATGAAGGGAAGGGACAGGAGATGGGAATAGAAAAGACAGTAGAATGAATCAGACATAACTTTCCTATGCTCATTTATGAATACACAACCACTATAACTCCACATTATGACCAGTAGCAAGTATGGGAACAAAATTGTGATAGGTTGCACTCCATGTATGTATAATATGTCAAACTATAACCCTACATCCAGGCATGGTGGCACATACCTATAATCCCAGCAGCTCGGGAGGTTGAGGCAGGAGGATACAGAGTTCAAAGCCAGCATCAGCAAAAGCAAGGCACTGAGAAACTCCATGAGATCCTGTCTCTAAATAAAATAGGAAATAGGGCTGGGGATGTGGCTCAGTGTTAAGTGCCCCTGAATTCAATCGCTGGTACCCTCTTCCCCTCCAAAAATATACCCTACTATCATGTATATCTAAAACAACAAATAAAAATACATACATACATACATATATATAATAGTCCTAGTCTCTATATTATATATATACATATATATAGTCCTAGATCATATATATATAGACTTATATACAGTTTATAATTCATAATATATGACTATAATTCATAATCTATGACTTTGTGACTTTGCAATGCTGTTATCTGAATGTGACCTTCTTTCCTTCCTTCCTTTCTTCTTCTCCTTCTTCCCCTCTCCTTCCTTCTTTACTTTCCCTTATACACTTCTTTCCTGCTTTCTTCATTCCTCCCTCCCTCCCTTCTCCCTCCCTTCCTCCCTCACTCCAGGCCTAATTTAACTAGAATCTCGACCTAAAGTTGGCTCTTTTAAATTATATATGTACTGGTAAACTTCTTTTCTAGATACATTTGCCTCTGAGTCTTGCTTTCACAACTAGTACTGGGTACCATTTATTATCATTCTATGATGTACTAATACTGTGCCAAGGACTTTGAGGACATTTCTTTTTTTAAATCTTTGAAATTATGTAAATATTTTTAAATGAGAAAATAAGATTTTAGCAATTAAACCAACGTATTAATCAGCGGTGAATATATCTATCCATCTCAACATCCATGCCCCCATTTACCACACAATAGTAATGAATGAATTCCAAGAATTTAAAACAAATCCTGAAGGCTTATCAGTTTTCTTGTTGTATAAAATATTTCTTTGTCCCCAAAAGTTTAATAAAGATTTCTGCTAAAGAAATTAATATAGTTTATAAGCTAATAAATTATCAAAAATATTTCTATATTTTACAGAAAATTATAACATTCATTATCTTCATAAATATAGGTATGTTTATACATAGACTTACTTTGTTAATCATGTGTTTACTTACATAAGTTTTAAAAAATCTATCCTCCTAGTTAACAAATTTTAATTATATTAATTAGACTTTTAATTATTTTCACACTGGAAATATAATATTTTTTCCTTCTACCAAGCAAAAGGCTGTATCTGTACTAAGCAAGCCTCTTTCTAAGAGACAATCTTTTACATGAACTGGTAATTGTAA
This sequence comes from Marmota flaviventris, assembly GCF_047511675.1. Taxonomy (NCBI): domain Eukaryota; kingdom Metazoa; phylum Chordata; class Mammalia; order Rodentia; family Sciuridae; genus Marmota; species Marmota flaviventris. The sequence continues at coordinate 27,786,974 of NC_092506.1, forward strand.
TAATAAACTTCTAACCCATAAAAATAAAGTATACTCCTCCGTCACAGATTGTGTTCTTTTAAATATCATTTCCTTTTAAGAGTTGAAGATCTCCTTGAAGAAACGGTTCATATTGTCTGTGGGACAGGATACATTCAAGACTAGCCTAAGATATCTTGTCACATCAGATGCTTGTAAAGATAATGAGAGTAAAAACAAAGGGACACAGAGCAAAGTCAAAGAACTTGTCACACATGTGATAACTTAAACATCAATAATCATAACTGAAAATATCATCATAGGTAAATCAAATATGTTAAATTCTGAGATGAATAAAGTCTGATCTGAATTGTTGACATGTCACCCATCAGTATTGACACTAAGGCTTGATCTTTCTGTATGTATGTCTTTAAAGTAATTTGGAATCTTACATATTTGCATTTGTTTTTATGTGTTTGTATAGGTAACCATTGTGTCCCATCCATCTTGCCTTTAAACTGAATATTTGAGATATCGGTACTGTGAGAAAATAGAAGTAAGTCAAATGCTCTCATTTGCTGGGAGCCATTAGCCAAGTAGGTATGACAATTTCCTTGCCAGCGTACCCCATGTTGCTGACATGTTGCAGCGACATTGAATGTAGGTGACCTTGCTCAAGGACCAAGGCAGATTAGGGTGTTCCCGGTTTTAAAATAATCCTGTTTAGGGCGTTCCCAGTTTAGGTTCCAGGTTTAAGGTTTAAGATTATTCCTGCTGGGAATAGGGCGTATCCTGCTGCCTGAGTTCCCCTTGAGTTCTCAGGGGATTCAGACAGTATATTTTGGAGATAGAAGCCCAGTGGAGGTGAATTTGGGCAGAGAACGTGGATTTGGGCAGAGAACGTGGATTTCCCCAGAACGTGATTGTAGACGGCTGGTGTGAGTTCGGGAATAAAGAGTTGCTGTTTGAATCTACAAGCTGTGTGGTGGCTCCTGATTGTGTGCCCAGCCAGACTGCGGCATTTGTGCCCAGCCAGACTGTGGCACTCATTTTTGTGTTTTTTTTCTCTTGCAAAATAAATATTCCAGTTTGACTAGATTAAAAGATCTCATATAATAGATTCTTAATAGAATAAACCGTTCGCAAGTCTATTTGACTATCAATAGTTAGACAAAATATTAAAATTATAATATCAAAGAATTCAGTTCAGAAAATAATGCATTTTCTGTGTTAAGATGCTGTGCCAGCATGTGAGCTTAGGCATTCCTACTAGTACTTGTATTTTTATCTACTTATTCTCCTGAAATGTTACGAAAACATGAACATATGAAATTTTAGAAAAATAAAAACTTTTTTCCAAAATGAAGTTAAACTATAATGAAACTCTGCTAGGGGAAAAAAAAAGCTTTTAAAGCTACTAAAATATAATCACATTCAACAAAGTCATTGACAACATGTAAAAGTAGAAACTTCAAAGAGAGCATGAATTTTGGCATAGAACTTTTGATATAAAAATTTATCCAGATTTCTAACTTCTCCACCTACACTTTATCACTATGTTTGAAAAAACAAAACAAAACAAAACGAAATTAAACAATATATAAACAATTAAAAAAGAAATGAAATAGCACCAAAATTTAAATTAGAAAAATAGATAAGATCCTATCCTTCTGTTAGGTACCAGTGAGGAGCATCTCTTAGTTGATTCATTTTATTTTGTTTACCTCCTGAAATCATTAGTCCTACTTTATATATATATATATATATATATATATATATATATATATATATATATATGCACACACACACAAATTATGGATTTTTCTCTAGAAAATGGATCCCCTCTCCACATACTGCATGTGTTCTGGAAGCCAATTTTAATGTCAGAATACAAATGTATGGCAGCATATGATCCAACAGAATTTTAGTCATATTTAATGCTGTAGAGATACATCCAGAAAAGTGACTATGTTCCATGTTGCCATAGTGATGCATCCAGAAAGCACGAGTGTGCTGGTAATTTAGCACAATCCAAACCAATTCTGAAAACTTTGATACTTACATAAATTTGTCAATTCAAACTCCCCTCATCTGCCTTTTTGGATAGCAGGCCTTTCTATATTTGACTATCAAAAATATTTTAGACTCGCTAAAAGTCTAAAGTTGCTGCAAGCCAGACATGGAAGAGGAAAATAGACCCAACTCTGATGAATGAAAGCTTGCATGTCCTGAGATCACAGTTTAGCTCCCAAACCAAGCTGTGCTAGAAGCCAGAAACCCCAGCCCTTGTAGATATCATGGTCTCACTGAGGTGGTATTTTTGTGTTGCTTCTTAGCTCTGTAGGTAATGAAGGTGTTATGGATGGACTTTTGTCCCCCAAAACTTACATGTTGAAGTCCTAACCCCGTCTCCCATTCCATGAGACTACCTTATTTGGTATTACAATCCTTATAGAATTATTTGAGTTAAAATGAGGTCACTAGTGTGGGCCCCAATGTAATATAACCAGGAGAAATGTAGTCATGGCATGAGAAAAGGAAGACCAAAAAACTCATAGAGAGAAGACGGTCATCTGTAAGCTAAGGAGAGAAGCCTAGAACAGGTCTTTCTTGCATAGCTTCAAAAGGAAATAATCCCTCCTTGTATGTTGATTTTTGAACTTTCAGACTCCAGAAATATAAGATAATAAATTATGTTACTTAGGCCACTGAATTTGCAGCACTTTGCTCCAGCAAACCCTAGCAACCTAACAAAGGACTCCTTAAAAGTAAAGTCTGTCATCTACAGGTGTCACTCACTCTCAAATGACACTTGCCATATGTTTATATGAAGAATAAAGACAAGTGTTTAATAAAGTCATAACATGCCTTCCTCACCAACACAGAGACATGATAATTTTAACAACCATAAACTAACAAACCTAACATTCTCTTCTTCTGATACATCGTATCTATGCTATGCTCTACAGAATGGGAGCCACTAAATTATTTTGTTGACTTAAGCCACATTCAGACAATTTTCTGTCAATTACCTAATGAAATGTTGTGTGACTGGGAAATGCTATTTCAAAACATGATACCTTTGAAATCATTTCCCCTCGATTGTCTAAATTTTCTTTGTTTAGCACCTTATAAGAGATATTGCTTCATATCTCTGTATGCAAACAGGATGTGTCTTATAAAAATTAACAAAATAGCATCTTTGCCTCTTGGTAATTTCAAGAGAAATCCCAAGTAGCAAAGGCATATGCAACTGGAAACATGAAGTGTGTGGTCTCAAGTTGTCATCCTTGGTTTTCAATAACTCACTTCTCTGAACTCCCTTGGTAGTCAAACGTAGGAATTTTCTTGCCTAGAAACTTTATGAAATGTTCACACTTAGTGTGTACACACTTGAGAATTTCAACCCTCCACTGCCTTTTTTCTCAACTCTTTGCTTAAATCCATTACAAAGCAAAATCGCTGCTGACTTGGGTGATAAATCACCATATTACAACCATCAGGGCATTTAATTTGCAGCTAAAATCAATTGGGATTTGCTGATGCCAAAAAGTAATATATTGTCAGTTGAAAAAAAAAAATAAAAGTGCTGGATATTACACTTCAGGGAAAGATGGACCGTCAGTCACCTTGATGACCAGGCAACAATTTATGTTTTGTTAAAGCCAAACAGACAAATTGTAAGAAAAACGTACTTTGACTTTAACATCAACATGTGTAGGATTTGGCTGGAGTAAAAAATGTCAAATGGCTTTGAAGAAAAATGGACAGATATATGGTGGCACTGAGGCATGTTATATAAGGTGTGTTTTGAGGGGTTTGTGTGGGTCATATGGAGAAACTCAGGGTATAATTGCTCAACTAAAAATCCCTAATTCCCAAATAATATCTCTCACTAAATATTGTCAAATTATGGATTATTAGCTGATCCACCTTTTGACACACGTTACTGGTACAACTAAACCCACGAAAGAGGGTGCTTTGAATCTTTCCGAATGCTGTGTTTTAGTTGATGATAAGCTGCATCAACTCCTGGCATCCTCTGAGTCTGCAGTAACTAAAAGATTGTAGTAACTATCACCACGGTGTGCTCTTCCCTAGAGAGGTATTTGTCCAAAGGATAAGGGAATTTCTAGATCTTAGTTTCTGCCAGGATTTATAGCTTAATATTTTTTTTTCCTATCACAGGTAAGACCAGAAATAGAGCAAAGAAGTGACATAGTAAGAACAGGGATTTATATCAGTCATAATGAGGAAGGTAGCAGGCATTAAAATGTTAGTTCTCTGGCTAGCTTTTGCACAAGGTAAATGACAGTTTTACATTTTATTCTCTCCACCTAGTAAGAGAGCAACTATTTTTTTTTTCTTTAACTTGTTCATCCTACGTATTTTCTACCTTGTATTCTTTAACCTTTATCTCTAGAAAGGAAAGATATTATTAAAACCACATTTATTATGGAGATAACAGAGGTTTAGAGTGAAAGAATTTGCCTAAGGTTACATAGCTATTAAGAGGAAAGCTACTCTTGAACCCAAGTGTACTGTCCTTTTAAATTCTGTTTCTAACTTCTGAGGTGAAGGAGAGTGCACAGAAAGGGGGTAGAACTTATGATTGCCAATAGACAACAGTAAACAAATGACTCCTCTGTCAATACCATAGCACTGCTCCTAACAAGATGCCTATCTCACCTAAGGTGACAGTGTTCACAAAGTTAGAACTTGTTGCAGCTCAACATGTTTGGAATCATATTTATTGTGAACATGACTTTGGAGAAGTTACTTAAATCATTTGAACTCATCAATTGATTCTGAAAATATTTATTAAGTAACTATCCACCCACATGAACATTTACACACACACACACACACAAAAAAAAAATATTATGGCAACCATGATGCATGCCTACATGAAGCTATTACTCCAGTGGCATGGGGGAGTAGGGGAGATAAACAAACTGAAGTTCTAATTTCTAATTTGTTAAGTATAACAAAATTATCATCACTATTAAATAGGATGTAAACAGGCAAAGAGTAAGTAGGAGAGGAAGAGGATCATTTTAAGTAGTCTGATCTGGAAAAGAATTACGAAAGCTATGTTATTTGCTTGAGAAGAAGCCATCCTGGTGGTAATCTTAAGAAAATAGTTTAAATTGAAGAAACAAGAAGCACACATGAAAGTCTTGAAATAGACATAATTAGAAATATGAGAAAGATTTTAAAAGCCAATGTTACCACAGTAGAATAAAGGTGTGATTGAATCAAAAATAGATATGTAAAACCCAAATTAAACCATGGTATGAACTCTAAGAAAACTTCAAAATTATTTAATATGATGATGTGATCTAATATATTTATTTCAGCATTCCTTTGACATCTGTCTGAAGAATAGATTTCTCAAGAAAATATAAAAATGAAGGAAAGAAAAATGCTTACATTAAAGGCTCTTATTACAAAAGAACATTTTTGTAAAATGATAACTATGTGGTACAATAATGCACCTAGTAAATAGTTAGATGGAATCATTTCACAATGTATATACAGTTCAATGCATCATGGTCAATACATGCAGCATTGTCTGTCAATACAAAAACAAAATTGAAACAGGAAAAATAAACTTAGAAATTGATTGTATTAGTTTCAATGGGAGATGCTGGTGCCCTGCTTCTGTGAATTCAGGAAAGAAAATGGTAATTGTAGGGTTTGAGGTATGTGTGGGGTAGAGCCAGACAAGAATTTATCATCACCTGAATGTTAGTTGAGAGGTAATAAGGAATCAGTGCTCTCTTAACTACAATAACCTTGCATTAGTGGAATCATTAACCAGAACTAGAGGGCATGGAAGGGGTTTCTGTTGGGGTACAAGATAGAGAATTCTAATCGAAACTATTATTTTGATTAAATTAAATAATCCTTGCAAAAACTAGTAACTATTCAAATGGACATGTGGGAAGATATATGAATACATGATCATGGAGCCATGAGAGGAGACAAATTTATGAGATGCATAAATGGGAAACATTATCATGCTTTTCATGGAAATGGGTCAAATAACTAGTAAAATAATGAAGATAGAGATGAGAGGATGAGTGCATACAAGAGAAATACTCAAGAAACAGCAAGGGATAATAGCCTGAAAGTATGAAGAAGAGAATAGACGGTTAGCCAGCAGAGACAGAGAATGGGCATATACTACTGAGAGCTTAGGAAGGCAGGAAACCCACTATACATCAAGGAAGATTTTGGGTAATATCAATAAATCGAGGATGAGAATAATTTGAGAGACTCGTGTTCAGATTAAATGAGCTGAAATATAGAAAATGATCACTTTGTTTAACTAATGCTGTGTAACAAATTACCTCTGAAATTAGAAGCAAAAAACAATGACTTATTAAGCTCATGGAGACTGTGGGTCAGAAATACAGGAAAGCCTCCAATGTTTAATTCTCGCTTGAGGTCTCTTCTGTGGCTCTAGTCAGAATATATAGGGCCTGGAGACCTCTAAAAGCCTGATACAGCTGGGAGATCCAATTCTTAGATGGTTTAATAAATTAAAGGTGGCTATTGGTCCACAGTGGTAGCTGCTTTCTACATGAATCTTTCTGAAAGGCTATTTCAGTATTTCCATGCCATGAGAGCTGGAGTTCTGCCACAGTCCGGCTGCAGCAAAATAACCGGGGGGTGACGAACAACTTGTGTACGTTGATACAGCAGGAGTAGGAGCCGTTTATTGTAGGACAACAGAGGTATTTATACATTTTACACAGCTTATCTTAATTAGCATAAACTATATACATCAGTCAACCAATAAGGAATCTCCACACTTAATGGCTCGCTGGAGTTACTTCACAAACCACTCCCTCTGGCAAAATGCCAGGTGCCATCTTGACTTGTTTACAGACTCCATCAGAGTTCCACCAAGCAAGTGACTTAAGGGACCCAAGAGGAAGCAGAATCCTCAGAAGTCACATGTCATTATTTCTTTCTGCCATCTTCTACTGATCATAAAAGCCAATCCTAATTTACTCACAAAAGTTAGTAAATACCAGACGGTAAAAAATTTTAGAGGCCAATATTGTTAGCAGCTTACTACCACAGTAACAAATGCTTTTAATTTATTAAGTATATGGCCTGGGGTATACAGTGACTCCTCAATTGATGGTAGTGACTAGAGTTAGGCAAAGCTAAGGTTAAGGTCACAGTTTTCCAGACTTCCATGCCTACATAAAACTTCAGATACAAGCCACATGTTTGGGAGTCCCCAAACCAATTCTCACTCTGACCAGCTGACTACAAATTTGGGAATTCCCATAACCACTTAGAGGCGTTATAACTCACTAAACTGATTCACAGAACTCAGGAAAATAGCATGCTTATCATTTCAGTTTTATTATATCAAATGAATTCTAATCAAAACCAGTATAAAGAAGAAGTACATGTTACATAATATGGAACTGAAAGGGCTGCACATTTGAAGTTTCTGTGTCCTCAGGGATGCACTACCATCCTGGAATCAACAGATGCAGTGCAGAGAGTACTTTTCACTTAGAAGATCACCAGTACTTCAGAGTCTAGGATTTTCATTGATATCTCATTGTGTAGGTATGATTGATTCAATCATTGTCCATAAGGTAGAATTCAATATCCATTTCCAGTCCCATTCCTAAAGGTCAAGTGAATTCCCATGGCCCAAAATCTGAATCTACTATTTCCATGGTTGGTCTTCTTGACAAGAAGAATCCCCACCTTAAGTAATTTCTGTTAGCATAGACAATCAGTTGTGGTCTAAGGTCTCTACCATAAGTAAAAAATAATACTATCAGTCAGGAAATCCAAAGAGTCTAGAGCCTACTCTCACAGAAATATGGACAAAGCCCATGTTGGGTTGGATAATTTTTCACCATACAGTTAGATATTATTCTTGTCACTCCATCTGAATTCCTGAATAGAATTATTGATAAAAAAATGACATATAAGATTTTACATTCCATGAAGTAATAGACATTGAAAGATGAATGGAAATTCAACAACTGTTCTTTTCAGTTTCTCACAGCTGATTCCCAGTTTTTACGCTTTCTCTCTTTCTGATTTTGCTTTATGTCAATAAAAATTAAGCATTGACCCAGCAGGTTTTCCCAACGGGGAAGCTAGGGTAAGTAGGATTCAATAATTTTTCCATGGAGCCCTGAAGTCTAGTCAAAATGACTATCAGCGTGAGTGCAAGGATGTTCATATGAGAATCACCAGAGCAAACAGAAAATTAGTACCAATGCACTCATGGAGGCTAAGAGCTGGAGATTATAGATCTGACATGAACATAGATATTTCTGTTCTTTGACCCTCTGAGACCCTTTTATCATACACCGCTGTCTCATACATCCAACTGTCCTGTCGTTTCATTGTTAAATTTGTACTCTATTATGATACATGTACCTCCATATTCTGATACTATTATTGTGAGGCCACTGCCTCATTTCCAGGAAACTTCCACCTAATTTTATATATAAATAGAAATTATTAATATAGTAAATACATTCTAGATGTTTCTGGAAGAATCTTATCAAAGTCATAAATCACTCATTATAGCTCCCTTGTGCTAATTTTTTGGATGAGTTAATAAAAATAAGGCAAGGAATATGTAGAAAACCTTGATAATTAAGACAGTTGCTTGGGTTCTCTTTTTCAGTTGCTTCATTCATTTACATGTACATTTCACTTCTTGCCTTTAATATATTCTAAAATCTCTCATTGTAGTCCCTTTAAAACGTGGACCTTTTATCCAGCACCAAATATCCATTTATCAAACAACAAATCCCCCTCTTTAAAAGACCAATGTGTATATAACATGGGCTGGGGTCCATGCAGGGAAAAATAGTCATAATTATGCATCTTTCTCCATCAAGAATTTTCCTTCACTCCCTCTTCTCTTTATGCTTTTCTACAGACAACTAAATGTCCTCATTCCTCAGTTTTGTTTTACTCAACTCTGATCTAATAAATTACCAAAAGCTTAAAAATTCTAACTCCCTGGAATATTTGGATTTAAAGAAGAATGCAAACTTCAGGTGTTTGTAAAAGTTAAAGTTTAAATCTCTTCCTTTTTGACTGTGAAGCCACAGGATACAGATAGTACCCAAACCCCAAAACGCTAGGCAAACTGGGCCGTATGAATCACACAAACACAGAAACAACCCTAGTGACATATTTAGTTAATGATAGTCATGGTCTTCATCTTTAGTTCTAAGTGGGAAAGAAATTCTAATACCGTGAGAACTCACTAGAATATTAACTAAATTTAGAACAGAAAGAGCTATGAAGTACAATCTTTGCATATCTTGACCTTGCAAATTTGGCTTAATCTTCATTCACTCTTAAGGTGAAAGGTATTTTATATTTTCTATTTGAAGAATTGTGGACTTATTAAGAAGCCACCCTAGTATGAATAAGATTTAAAATGTTTCCATATGAACTTGTAAATGTTATTCAACAAAGTAATTTTGTACTAAGTAGTTTTCTAATTTGTAAGTAAGTAGCTTTGTAATTCAGTTTCAAAGCTAATCTATAAATGTATAGCTAATAAAAAATGCATCTCGCCGAGTAATCAACTTTGCCTCTTGCTTCTATGTTATCTTCTACAATGAATAAACAAATGTTTAATTCTAGGAGTAAAATGAACTTTTATCCACACAAACCAAAAAAAATGACTAAGAAATGTTTTCAAATTAGATCAGGATTTATATTTTCCATCTGATATAAACTCAAAATTGTCATATGCTTTTGTTCATTTGCTTTTGTGAACTTGTAAAATGTGGAAATAAATATAATGCCAAAAGTAGAATATGTGTGTCATTTTGTTATAATAGCCTTGAACATTTTGTGAATTCTAAAGTAGGAAATATAAACTAGAAAAAAGGAGTCTTGGTAACAGTAATGGCATGGGAGTAGAACTTTTTTATTATTCTTCTATGCAGTCAGGTATAATTCTTTCCCAGACTACATATTTGCATATATAGTTTATTATTATTTTGTCATCTAGGGTAATTTACATACTAAATGTTTATTTTATTTATTTTCCTTGTGAGTATTTTTGTGTTTCTGACAAATAATAGATTCACTAGTATTAAATTATGGTTCCATATTTAAAATCTTCCTCTTTAATCTCAAAAAGATCTTTGCTTTTCTGGAAAGACAGCCTCCCCTCTACAAGATACATCACCACTAAACTCACACCTCCATCACTTGAAGAATTTTATTCCAAGTTTTTATGTACCTAACATCTAGACTAATAGCAGCAGCATTTTGACATCCAGAGCAGAAAAACGACCATAGTGGAAAGACATGTCTGTGGGGTGAGAGCAGTGATAAATTCTAGTTCTGACACCACCTCTGTGACCCAGGACAAGATTTTTAGCATCGCTCTTGCTCAAAAATCCCATCTATCAGGTTGATACTAATATGTATGTTCTCACAAAAGCTTATCTGTCAAATATCAATATATCTTTAAAAATCATTTCATTTTATTAAACATGTGATGGCTTCTATTATATAAGCACAGAATTCTTCTTGATATTTGTTAATTATCTGAAAACAAGAAATTGACGAAAGTAAAACTGCTCATTAAACATTTACTAAACTAAGTTGAGCTGTGAGTTTTTCAAAATTTACAGGTTCTGTGCAATGACATTCATTAATGTGAATCAATGTAACCCCTCCTACCATTCATTAACAGACCCTCAGGTCTCAGACATTCAGCCACAGCAGTAGGCTATTCCTATTGCTGCAGAACCCTGGCCCAAGGAATGGTCCTGATACTAACTAAAGATACAACCAGAATCTCAGCTTTTACCTGCAATTTTATATATTAGAATTTTTGGTGAGATGTGACTGTCTCCTCTTGGTCTAATAAACTTCATGTATGTAAGCTTTATGACCCCTCTAGCAAGGAGAGCTTTTGCTTATGAAATGAATGAACATGGGGAAAATACACAGATGAAGTCAGATGAAACATTACTGAAATTTTGTGCCTGCATTTTATGTACATGGGAGGATGTTTACTGAGGGCTGAGAAGGGGGCAGACATAGGCGTTTGAGTGCCTAGATCCAGTTAGCTCTAACACCCTTTTTGTTTTGATATTGTTAGTGAAAACTGAAAGAATTCTGAAGAATAGTTGTAGGAAAGAATGAAGATTTTCAAATTAAGGAAAGCTTATTTTTATTGAATGTTTAAAACCTCTTGAATACAGCTGAAGAAAAGAAGTCCTACTAAAGATGTCATTATTGTAGAGAAATACATTTCTCAGAATCCTTTATTTAGAAACACAATAGATGAATCAAATTTCAAAGGCTGTTTCATATATTTATAAAAGATTTTCCAACACTATTTCTCAGTGCTGAAAGTATTAAATATACATGAAGAATTTGATGCTTATTAGTTTTCTAGTAAGTTTCAAATTTTAAAAGAAGTCAAGATTTTATGAGGCATGCAAATGAAAATGTTATTGAAAGCAGGATCTCATATTGATCACAATCTTTATTTAAATTATACAGATATTTATTAACAGTGAAAGCAAAAATTATACCACTTGACTCTTTCTATTACATAGCACATGCAATTTCAAGTTGTATCAATTCTTTTTCTAATATTTTGGGAAGTGTTTGACATCCAGTTTGTTTTTGAGTTATTTTAATATTTCCAGCTACTCAGCACTGATCTCAGTGTTTTAAGAAATTCTCCACCTGAAACAATAAAACTGTGACAATTTACAACCATACACTCTTTATTTAGCGCACGCGCACACACACACATAGGTTTCTATTTATTTATTGACAGTATCAAGTAGAAGATGACTGTATGAATCAGAGAAACAATTCAGTGAATTCTTGAGACTTGTAGGACATACACTCAAAAATATTTGTGAATGTTCATATTTGAAATTTTATTTATTTATTTATTCATTTATTTTTTGGTACTGGGGATTGTACTCAGGGGCATTCCATCACTGAGCACATCCCCATCCCTATTTTGAATTTTATTTAGAGACAGGGTCTCACTGAGTTGCTTAGTGCCTTGCTTTTGCTGGGGTTGGCTTCGATCTCACAATCTTCCTGCCTCAGCCTCCTGTGCTGCTGGGATTACAGGTGTGCACCACTGCACCTGGTCTCATATTCTAAATTAAAACCAAAGTTTTCAAGGGTGTACAAATTTTTATATATTATTTTCCTCTACAAATTTTAAAACTCAGAGTAATGATATATTGCCTATAATTTCCAGTGTTGATTTCTAACCTCTCAGTAACCATACCACCCTCTGTTCTCTTCTGCTATCCACCCTCCAGCACATACAATTCCATTATTTTATTATATTATCTCTGAGGTGGGTATTTTGTTTCAACGCAAACAAAAGTTAGCAGTATTCCCTGACTAATCACAGTAGCAACAACAGCCAAAACAATATCAAACAAATAAGATTTGCCATTTTTAAACACTGATCATGAAGTAACTTAATTATATAAAGTAACTCCGTGACTCCATCTCCATAAGTTACTCTCATATGCTAAATAGTCCTGTATCACAAATGAGAAAATCAAGTCACAGGGAAGTTCATTAGCTTATCTAAAGTCACACAGCTAGGGAGTAGAGGACTCAGAAGTCACACACAGCTAGTCAGCTCACATTCCAGATCTGAGCTCTTAACCATTACATAGGCTGTATCTTAATCAATCCACCAGGATTCCACTTTTATCAAACGTCTTCAAAATTCAAATCACTAATGCATTTGCATATTTCCTAAATATATTTTATTGGCTCGTATTTTCCATTTGTGGACATGATATTCACATGATCATTATATCTATGCTGACTTAGCACATTTATACATTTCTCCTGACCCTTCCATAGTAATTTTATTTTCTGTTTTCTAGATGTAAGAAACTACTCTTTTTTGACTCTCATCCCTCTACAATTGATCTCATGCTGTTATTTAAAAATATAATTCATTAAAAAAAAAAACTCTTATATTCTCTGATGGCTTAACATTCCATTTTGTATAAAACTGAAACACAGTCTACTGTGGCCTATATTGCTCTACCTGATCTGGTCTCCACCTAAAGCATCAAACCCAATTTCATATCACCCCTGCCTTCTCTCTACCGTCCTCTTTCAACTTCCTGGGTAAAAGCTTACTTCCCTAAACTTAAGATCCTGCCAATGTATTTTCCACTTTCTAAAGCATTGCACTGCCCCTCATCGTTTTGCCTGGGATTCTCTTCTTTGTGTTTTTTGTATTGCTGATTCCTTTCATGCTTCAGATCTGAGTGATGTCTCCCTCTAATCCAGTGGCTTTCAATTCGTGATCATTATACCACAAACATGATAACTACCTGCAGTGACAGAAAAGCAGATGCTTAGGCCACTAGATGGACCCACAGATTTGCTAAGTCTGCAATGGGGCCCAGGAACAGTGTGTATAAGCTCTGCAGATGCTACTGCTGTGTGTTAAAACTTGCAAGCTCTACACTTCACTCCAAGCTGCCAAAATCCACTTCTTGATGGTTGTGCTCTATCATAGCTAATTTTTAAACACCCAGTTACTATGAAAATGGTGTTCTTTATTATAAATGCGTTCTCTGTTTAACTTTCTATATCTCATCTAGATCCACTCTTTGTATTTAGATTTTGATCTCTATTTCCACTAGAGCAGTTTTTGCCTCTTCAGCTCCCCAACAAGCAGCTAGTTTATTTTGAGAATCTACAGAAGTGGAATACAAATGCAAGGAAAGCAATTAATGGTTGAATGACTGAGATGCTAACTTCTGTGGAAACTGAGGCTCAGTCCTGCTGGGTATTTTTTGAAGAATAACATGGGAAAATGCTCAGAATTGCTCATCTAAAATACAGCAGAGGAGATGATTTATGCACCAGCAGTTTCCACTATTAACGATAAGCTTTATCAGGGCAAAGGAACGCCACCCCCCCATACTTCTAGGTCTGTTCATAAGCTTCAATGACTGAGCACAATACCAAAATATGCCACAGGAGCCCCAGGGAAGGCACTCTGTGACATTTCATCAACATGCTTAGGTGACATGCTGTCAGGTAACACCAGCATGGAGTTGATGGCCACAGCAATACCTAGAGCAAATAAATCGTTGAGAAGACGCAAAGCATAGTAAGAGAGCTGTCTGACATACTTTTAAACATCATGCTGAATCAGCTAAGCAATGTCAAAAATGTTGTCAATCATCACAAATATTTCCAAAATAATAAAATCAATCAGTTAAGCGGTCTCTTAGCTAGCTAGCACAGAGACACATAATTGGGATAAGGCAGAGGCAAAATTTACCTAGTTTTTGATAATTTTCTAACATCTTGCATCATCAATTATATCTATTTCATTTCATTTGTAAAATAAATAAGTGAACCAACAGTACACAACTAATGAATTTAAATTATGTGTATTTTTATGATCATTTGACAGTACATTAAGGAACGTCCTATCTCTTTCAACTCTCCTATTGTCAAATAATTTATATAAATACTGATGGAGTAAAATAAAATTTGTAGGATGCAGAACAAGATTTCATAGCAAGATGATTTTAATCTGTTGTAATCTAAGAGATGAGTAGCTCTCAAACTTTATTATACAGCAGAATGAACTGGAGATTTGCTGAAACAGAGAGTCTAGACCCAAACACAAGAATTTCTAATTCCGGATGTCTGGGGTGAAGCCAAGAGTTCACATTTCTAACACAACTCAGGTGACACTGATGCTTACAGTATGAGGACCACACTTAAGCAAGCAAAAGGAATTAAGTGCATACTTCAAATTCCCATCAATTGTCTGAGCACTTATTTCAGCAAACCATTGTTGCTTAGAAATCTATAGCTTTAAGTATCAAGTCATAACTGATTTTTAATCAATAGCTTTAGAAATGTGCTTTCATATCAATGTTAACAACTAAATAAATCTAAATGCACCTGAGTGGAATGGGATTTTTGCTGCTTTCTCAATTCATGCTCCATGATTTATTTGAATTACTTAGAAATTTATACCTGTATTTTTTGTTTTGTTTTTTGTTTATTTGATTTATTTTAACCATGTATGTATTATTTATCTATAATTTTTTCTCAATAGCTTCTTGGTATTTCATGCCACACCATCATTCCTTCTATAATGCAATCTCTCCTAATCAATTTTCACATAAATGAATCTCAGATTTAGCCCCTTTCTTCATTTCCTCAATAAAACATACTGTCTCTACATCATTTTTCCAATATCTTTACCTGAAAGAAACTACACAAAAGGCAAGAGCCAATACAAACATGGAAGTGGTGTAAAGTGGAGAGTAAGGTTTATAGGCGAGCGTTATGATTGGCACCACATGACAACCCACCACTGATTCGCAGTTGAGAGGAGCCCAGAAAAGGGAGAACTCTTCCTGACTCGGCTACAACTACCTGAAATTTGAAAGGTTCACAAGTGGATATTATGCTTAACAAGAATCAAGGCAGACACAAGGTGCCATTATTTTATATTTTCTGAACTATAAAAATACAAGCCAGCAAGAAGCAAATTTTTGAAACACCACATAATAGTAATTGCATAAAAGTTTTTTCTCCCCAAATATATTGCCCACCAGCATTGCAAAGGAACCACTTTATCTTTTCAAATCTCAATTTCATTTCCTAAAGTCGAAATTATTATTCTCCTTGAATGTCAAAATCTTTTGATCTAAAATTCATTATTTATTGTTAGTAAAAATTTGTGTTTTGCTGCATATAACACAATTTCATTTATCTATTTATTCATTTATCACTTTCGTCACTTTTTTTCTAATTGAAACACAGTCCTTCCTGTGTGGCAGTTTTGTTTTTCATTGGTTTGTTTTAATTTAATTTATTCTTTCATCAGAATTTTCAATATGTCTCAGGTTTTTTGTTTGTTTGTTTATTTTGTCAGGAAGTACCAAGGATTGAATCCAATCCAAGGGCACTTAACTCTGGAGCCACTTCCCCAGCCCCTTTTTATATTTTATTTAAAGATAGGGTCTTGGTGAGTTGCTTAGGGCTTCTCTAGTTGCTTGGCTGACTTTGAACTTGTACTCCTACTGCCTTAGCCTCCTGAGCCATTGGGATTACAGGTGTGCACCATTGTACCTGACAATGTCTCAGTTTTGAGTGACTAGTATAATTTGATAAGTGGATCACTTTGGCAGAACTTTTAAGCACAATGTCCATCAAAAATATTGTTTGCTCAGGAAAGAAAACTGCTAAGCTTTATTAGCACCTGGAAAAGTCTGAATTATTTTCCTGATATACAGGAATGAATGAATTAATTAATGATTCTATCTTCAAAACAAAAGTGTAAGTGGTATAGCAGCATCTTAAAAATATTATGTGGCCTCAATTCTAGGCATGCAAGAATACAGGAATGGAAACTCTCATGCTCCAGAGTAGAAATTGGAGTTTTTTTTATTATTTGTTTGTTTTTAATTTTTCTGAGTTTTGGCTGGCCCGGGTCATCTGCTTCATTCTTCACTTTTAAATAGGATTGCCTCCTGAATCTCTATTGTCTCTCTTAGATTTGAAGAATTTCATTAACTTTCCTGTCATCTAGAAACTTATTTTCTGACTTCTAAAGTAAATGTCACTCACTATAATATATTTTAAAAAGTGTTCTTTTGTTAGAAATGCCACTGAAATTGAAGTGATCTCTTGAATTTCTACCTTGAAATAACTCCTCATATACAGTGGATCCTCTCATATTCACATGAAGAAATATAAACTCTTTTTGCCTTTTTTGTAGGTTCTACTTCTAGCTCTGTGCTCATTTCCATGCCTCCTTTTTGACTCATCTTTAATTTCTGCACAATTCTCTGAGAATAAACAATTTCAACCAGTTCACATGAATCTAATAAGGTCATTAATCATATTGAAAATGACTTGAGTATTATGTTCAGTGTAACCTGCTTGGATATTATATAAATGGTCTAGGTTAGCCTATTTTCTTTTTCAGAGACATATTATTTCCCTCCAGTAAACAACAGAAAAAATCTCCATTTCCTCTCCTAGTAATTCTACAATTTTTGTTAAAGTTGTTAGTTTTCACTTTGAGATAATTATATGCACATGGTTTCAAGGAGTAAATATAAATATAATCCAGGGATTAAACATACACAAACTATGCCATTCCAATGTGTTAAATTCCTGCAGCAATTTGTTTACAAAAACTGTCAAATAAATTATTTGTTTTGATTCTTCAGCACATTCATGAGAAGAGATTTCTAATATAATTTGTTTCATAATGGTGTTCAAAAAACATTAGTGATTTGCTTAAACTTATATATGATTTAGAACAAATGAGCACAGTCTTCTGTATTAAATGGGTGAATTTAAAACTTTTTGTAATTGAATTAATAATTATAATTTTATCCATCTGTTTCTTTAGTGCTCCTGTTTAGAAGAAACTATTCCATTCTGAAAATTCTTTTTAGATATGTAAGATGATTTTTTATAGATAAGAATAAAAGTGATATTTGGTTTTGATATTCAAAATTGCCATCATATTCAAGAAATGTTTTGAAATTCAACTATATTTTCGGAAATGAAATCATTCACTTGTTTTATCTTGCAAAACTCTGTTTACAAAATGCTAGCATAAAGTTACTGCTGGGCTGGGATTAGATGAAGAGGAATACAGCCTTAAGAGATGAAAAGTAAAGGATTGGTCAATAGTTCTCAATGGTAATACAGCCAGAAGAAACCAAGCTGAGGCAGGACAGATATTTATAAAGGTCCTGGAGAGGAGGGAGCTACCGTGGACTTGATTTTTTTTTTTATTCCCAGCATGATCTATACACAACAACTCGCAAGTACTCCTACCTCATGCACACATACATACTCCTTTATACTACTCTAAAAGTGGATGAGTGAGGAACTGGAAAATAACATATGAGAAACCATGATTTTTTTTTAAATCTAACATTTTAATTGACAAACATTTTATGTTTTATGACGTACAACATGAGGCTTTTTGAAAGTATGTGTACATTAAGAAATGGCTAAATCAATCTAATTACCGCATGCCTTACCGCACGTACTTGTGGGTTTGTTGTGAGAACACTTAAATCTATAATCCTAGCACTTTTCAGGTATATTGTACGTTCTCATTAACCATAGTCACCATGTGGTATGATCTTTTATTCTGCCTGAAAGATTGTGTCAGTTTGCTAATATCTCTTCTATCCTACTCAGTGTCCTTAGCTCCTGGGAATCACCATTTTACACTCTGATCCTGTGATGTTAACTGTGTGCAACATAATGCTGGGAACTTGTATTATTTTTCTTCCCATACCAGGCTCATCTTATGTAATAAAATGGTCTCCAGGTCCACCCATTTTCATTGGAACTAAAAATATTTCTTTCTTTCTTCTTTTTTTTTTTTCTTTCTTTCTTTGTTTCTTTTTCTTTTTCTTTTTTTTTTTTGAGGCTGAATAGTATTCTATTGTGTATGTGTACATTTTATTTATTTAATCATCTAGGAATGAAAACTTAGGTTAGTTCCATTAGAGAATCTATGAAATTCTATTTCCCCTAGACTGCTGTTTCAACTGCATGTTGAGATAAAGTTGAAAACAAATTGAACACACAATTATTTTTTTTCCTCTCTAGAGTAGATAGTGTTAGATAGAAAAATATAGGTGTTAATAAAGAATAAAGATAATTTCTCTGTATATCCAAGATATAATGAGTGAAATATCATGAGCTCATTATAGTACCAATAATTAAACTTAGAAAAAAAAAGGCAAAACTATGGAAACAGAATATATTGGTGGCTTTTTTTAGTAGTAACAATGGTCATAGTTTTGGCAGAGTCTTTATGTAGAAATTTGCTAAAACCAGAATCCATTTCACTGTGTGACATCAAGATAGGAGAAAAAAATGAAAGAACTAAAAGACAAAAATGAAATAGCAACCATTATGTTCTCAAGGTCTCTGTAGCCACAGCAGTGAGTCAACAGACGTAGACTGAGCTGTAGGTTTCAAATTCTCCTCACTTTCCTTTTTTCCCTGTTTTTATCCATCAGGATGCAGTAATATTCAGAAACAGGAAGCAATGAATGCTGCTTTTTTTCCATTACTTGAATTTTCTCATTCCAAGAATCATGGTATTGAAAAAGGAGTATAGCTCTTGTGTTAATCCTTATGACCCAGTACTGAATTTCTTCCCCCCATTTCCAACTTTAGGTTCTGATTCTCTAGAATCCTTAGTTCTCGATGGAGAAACATTGCCATCAGAAAACACAGCATTAAATTAGCAGTAGAGTATGCTATGTTCGTCCTTTGGGCTCTTAACCAGTGACCCAATAGGCAAAAGAAGATCATGACTATATGGTTTGGAATATTTGATTGCATTTATCAGGGAGAACTGGGTTAC
The DNA here is from genome assembly GCF_047511675.1 of Marmota flaviventris. Lineage (NCBI taxonomy): Eukaryota > Metazoa > Chordata > Mammalia > Rodentia > Sciuridae > Marmota > Marmota flaviventris. The sequence continues at coordinate 27,806,364 of NC_092506.1, forward strand.
TACCAGAAAATGGAGGTAAGTATAGATTGTTATAGAATAAAGGAATCCTTTGGGGTGCCCCATAATGTTCCCACACCTTTCCTGCCATAAAGTTACTGGAAAAATCCAATAATTCAATTGAGATGGGACAGCTAATGGCCCAAAATCTTTGGAAAAAAAGTTTCTGGTCATCCCTGTAGTCAGTGAACCAAGTGACAAACTTTGTTGGTGTAAAGGAAATATACATGGGATAGTGTTACAGCAATGACCACAAGACCAGTGACAAAAATATGCACACTTGTGATCATAAGCATTTCTTTCTTAGATATGTGTGATTGAATTTGTAAATACAGTAGGCAACCAGAATCATCTTCCTTCTTTTCTCTTTCCTATTCTGTGATTTAGCATACCCTGTTATAATGTGAGTTAATCTCATTTTTCAATATTTAAAATATGTAATAAAAAGATGGAATGTGAATTAGCCACAAAAGAGATAAAAAGTAAATTTGCTGTTGTCTTTATTTGGAAGTGAAATATGGATAACAGAGGTGGGCCTAGATGCAAGTTGATATGGGGTAGACTGTTATGATTTGTACTGTTCAAACTGGTTATAATAGAGCTGAACTGTCCAGATCTCTTTTTCAGTATTCTACTATAATAGTTTTTTTAAGTCATACCTTGTTTCAGTTAGATTTCCACTTCCTTCAATTAACTTTTTTTGTGTGTGATATTCTAGGTTAGAGTTGGTCAATAGTAAAATTTATGTGATATTTGGAAATTGAAAGTAAAATAGCAGCCATTCTATTTGGGAGCATTTCACTATGAGAAGTTGGAGTGAAAAATGCAGAGGTGCTATGGGTTGAGGTTTATCCTTGCCCTTATTCATCCTCAGTCTACATTCTCCTTGTCATTCTATATCCACCTCTTCTTACAAACTAAAGTCCAGCTGTCCATCAAAACGCTGGCACAAAATCAACGGATGCTTTATTGCAAAATCAGGGAAGCCATAGCTACAAAGAGGCAAAAAATAAGAAATTTGGATATGGTAAATTTGGATATGGTAGTTATATCATCATATTCCCCACCTAGAAGAGGGTTATTTTATGTTATGGGTCAATAACCAGATTTTAAGTCTTAGGATGTCTACATTGAATATTGAATGAAATAGTCAAAAAATACACTGAGGCTCAGATTTTAGTGGATCCACTAGGTTAATGACAATACATGATTCCTGGGATAACATGCATGTTAATCAGCTCACCCTTATTGAATATTCTCTTATTATGAAGGAAAGTCTAGTGTTAAAAGTTTGATAAACTCTTTAAATGAAACTTGAGATCAATGGCATCTTGATGTAACAAAGAAATAGAGATATTTGTCTTTGTCTGGTATCTTTACTCCAGCTCCTTATTTTGGGCTGATTTTATCTTCAAACTATGTGCCCTCAAATTCCATATTCCTCATTTATTTGCATTTAAGATCTTTATAAGGAGCTATTATCACATGACACTGTACTTTATTTAAAAAAATAAAACATAGATTCTAAGCAGGAGGATTTCTATTACTTATTTTCTTTTTTTGTGAGCCAGAACAGTTGAAGGAAATGACTTTTCCCTGGGATCCCTATAAAAGCTCTCAGATGTGTTTCTTTCTTGACTCAGATTTCTTTCAGTTTAGTAGTTCACACATAGACTCACATGGAGAATGCTGCTTAATGTCTTGTTCTGATTCTTCAGGTGAACTGAAGCAGAACACTGCAGACAGGAAGACATTTTCCCTGTGAACAGCCAATCATGCCCTCCTGACTCTTGGTTGTCTCCTTGATTTCTCAGACAAATATTTCATTTCAGCAGTGCTGACTATTCCATAAACCTGACCTAGCCAGATTCTGATTTTCCTTCTGCTCTCCTGAAGGGCAATGCAGAATATCTTTCAAAATTACTCTGTTGAATGCCAGAACAACCATTATTTTGAAGGCAAATTTGCTTGTACTACAAAACTCTGAAAATCAGTGATGCATCTTAAGGAACTTCCACAGGCAGAGTTGGAGAAAGAAATGTGCTCAATTGGCAAGGTAGTATGGTACAATGGGAAGTTTTTTGATATTCTAGGTTAAAGTTGATCAGTACTAAAATTTATGTGATATAAATGGCTGCTATTTTACTTTTAAGTTCAAGTTAGTTTTATCAGTTACTAAAAATGTGTGAGTCCCCACGTTATTACTTTCTTCATTATTTGAAACTAAAAATGAACTAATTCATAGACATCTATTGGATTTGATATTGGCATCAGATATTAGGGAATCTGTATAAATATTTTCATATTCATGCAAAAATATACATATATATGGAGATATATATACATGGAGATATAATATATATGGAAAGAGATAGAGAGAGAGAGAGTGAAAGAGAGAGAGAGAGAGATCTCCTTTGAAATCAGTTGAATCACTGATTAGTTCTCACACACATTGCCAGTGATAGTCTGCTGAATCACTAAATATACAGTAATGCAAAATCTTGCTGTGTAGATACTGCCATTTGTGCTATGCTTCTTGGGTTTCATTGGATTTTCTGACCACATTCTCCTGGGAGTGACTTCTAGGAGCATTGTGTGGGTCACACTGAAGCTCTGGACCTGAAGGACTGAATTTGATAGGAAAGACAGATGTGAGCTTCTACATTTGGTTTGGGAGGGGAAGGAGAGATATGGTAGTTATTTATTTGCCAACTCTAGTAGAAGAGCAGAAACAAACACTAGAGATAGAGTAATAACTAATAAGTGGACCTGTGGACAAATGTATTTGTCTCTGTTTCTTCATCTGTAAAATAAGGATTTCATATAAGTCAATTGCTTAACCTTTTCTGCTGTTTAATATCTGATTTCCAATGTTCAGAGAAGGAAAAATAAAAACACTAAACTTTGAGTACCACTGTATCACAGTATTTCACGTGCCTTGAAGCTTAAATATTGATTGTTCTGGTTTAAAACACAAATTTATTTAATTTATTTAAGAAAATTTAACTGTCCAGTACAAATTTCTGCATCAATGACACTCATCTGAAATTCTGTTTTGTTCTTACTGACTTCCCCTATTTTTTTTTTTTTTATCAGCTGAGATGTGGGCACATAATGTCAATTGTCATAAGGGCTCTTTAGTGTGTCATGTTGTATTATAATATCATCCTTACAGATAACTTCTCCATTCGAGTTATATTCTTATTTTCCAAAGTGATATAAAAAATGTGAACTATTTTGAATATAATTTCAAGATAGTCCCAGTGTAAAAATCAAATCATTTAGGACTCTTAATACTTATTAGTTTTTAGTTGTTCAACAAATTTAAAGACATATGGGAGTGACTGCTAGATCCATAAAAATATAGGTTTACTTCTGTCTAAGGTATTTTTCTGAGATTTTTCCCCTAAAGTTTCACTAAGACTTGTCTATGTGACTGAGAAAATCCAAATCATTTATTCCATACCATAACTCTAATGTTGGTGGCTTATGTCACCAACATTTATTGTATGGAAGGTCAATAATTTTTTAGCTGTTCTTTAAATAACAGCTTTTCTGGAAATCCCACTCATTTTATACTTTGAAAAAATTCTGAGTGTATTACATGCTCTGTTTAAAAAGAAAAAATAATACCAACAATTAGCAGAAAACCTGAAGTCACTTCAAGAGTAAATCTACATGTATTTGGAGACTGAATCTTACGCCCTTTGTCAGAGTTCTTGCTAAAAAACTAACACCAAGAATATAAATATAAACCCAAGTTTTAATATCAATGCATTTTAGAATAAATTTAAAAATCACAAATCAAAAGAAACTACAAATTTTACAAATATCATAAAATCTAAACAAATAATATATGTACATATATCCTTATTAACTTACGCAAAGATAGAATGTTTATTTTCCTATATTAATTGAGCAAATACTGTGTCTATCTTTGACATCTGATAACTATTTTATTATCTTGTTATTTGTGGAGGGAATAAGACGATATTTCAATCTTTCTTCTAAATAGACTTTCAAGAGAATTTGATAGACTCAGAAGTCATAAAGTGAACAAATCTTACCATGAACCACAGTGGAAGTAAGTAAGTAATAGAATCATGCACAAGACAACATATTTCTGCCCCTTACACACACAATTTAATGAATGTGTCTTCACCACTATTTTTGTGCAGATGGATCTTATAAATGCTCACGGCAACTCCATCATCACAAACATATAGGGGAGTGTGATACGAGGAAATTAGAGCAGAAAGAGTGTACCGTTATGCTCAAATTCAGGACCCCCAAAAGACCACCAGAGACCAAGATCCATGTAAGCAGCAAAGAGGTGTTTATTGCGAGCTTGCTTGGTCCTCTGCACGCACACAGCAACTGATGATGCCGAGAGGCCCCGAGCTCAGGGTTTGCAGCAGTTTTGTACACTCTTTGGGGAAGGCAGGGATTCACATACATCATAGCATCTCTTAGCAAATCATCACACACTGCGGGAAAATCATAAAACAACTCTAAAACATGATTAGCACATTCACTGGCGGGAACAAGTTGGGTAGGGGTGATTGGTTAGTACAAGAGGGGGATTCCTTTGAACTGATTGGTTCAGGCCATGAGGGGTGTACATGCTGAACTACATGGTTTCCCAACATGTTATCAACCACTATAAACTACTTGGGGGTCATCTGGCATCCCAGGTATTTTCCCTGTCTCATGCTGATTGGTGGTTGCTAGGGGGTTGCTATGGGTCCTCACCTAGCCTGACTGAGTCAGGGACACCTGGCTCCACAGATCTCTCCTGTTATTTGTAGATAGACAACTCAGCAGGGTGGTAATGTGCCTAGGAGTGTTCTGTGGGTCTTTCCAAGGACAAGGGTCACGCCCCCTTCCTTGGACAGGCTTTGCTCTGAGGTAGAGGCTGGTTTTTCAGTACTCTTTCTTTTCTTTTTTTTTTTTTTTTTAACTAATTGCTATTAAATATCTTAAAACTCTGTAAAATCAACAACACCAATAATCCTTAAAATACCTCTACTCTTGTCTTTGCTCTTCACCTCTTACAGGGAAATCTGATTTGTGAACACATTTTTGTCATCCCTCTCAAGCTTTGGAAGGTTCCAGGACAGTTGAGGAGCCCTTGGTTTAAAACTTCATTCATCGAATGGAAAAATCTATCTCTGAATAGCTGTGTATTTTGGGCTATTTAGCCTTTTATTATCTCTTTACAATTAAAACTAAAACAAAACTTTAGGGCATTTCTCTTAATATTCCACTTCATACATAATTTCTCCTCATTTCACCTCTCCCTCCAAAAATTTTTGTTGTTGTTTTTGTTGTTATTATTATGATGATGATGTATTAATTTCTCCTCACTCTTTCTCTCTCTCTCTCTCTCTCTCTCTCTCTCTCTCTCTCTCACACACACACACACACACACACACACACACAAAACTACTGTTAATCCTCAAAAGTGCTAATTACTCTCAAACCTCTGAAATTACCGTTTGTTTTTTTTTTTTTCTTTACATGAAACATTCTACCCTAGCTTCAAGGTTCAAAGCCCTCCTTGATAAAGCCCAGTTAGAGGAAATAATTTCCCATTCCTTGGACACAGATATTAAGTCTGTATCAAATTGTTTACTGTTATTCAGACTACACTTATTAGACTATTTTTTATACATGTATTTTTTTTTAAATCCCAGATTGGTATTTTTTAAATTCCCCTTACAGATTTGGGGACAGTGAATAACCTTTCAAATTGATGAACATGATTAACTTTCTGTCCTGGTTGACTAGTAATAAAAATATAACCTGTAAATTCACTTGTGAATGCCTTGTCTTTATTAAAAAGGGGATGAATATCAACATGTCTCTATCTTAAATAGACAAAATACATTTTATTACTATCCTTCTCCTAGTTGCCCAGAATTGGAAATAAGATCCCCCTCCCTTTTTTTTTTCTTTTCTTTTCTTTCTTTTTTTTTTTTTTTTTTTTTTTTTTTTGTAGAAGAACAGGAAGAAGCATATGTACTCTCCTGGAGTTTCTAAATGTACTCACATAACTGTGTAATAACAAGTCATTCAAATAGAAAATAAGATGCAAACAGAGAAGAGGAAAATGAACTTATGTGTATTTCTAACGTTTTACAGAGCATGACATATCAGAAAGACCACATTTAGATTTTATTTTCATGCTTTTCTGCACAATTTCCTCTGATCCCAAGTAAGTGATGTGTAAGGTGGAGAAGCAGATAGAAGGGGAGCCCTGAGCTGTGGTATGTGGTGGGGAGGTTGGACCACTTCTCAGAATCAAGACTTTTCATTTTCACTTGAAAGGCAGCAAGTTCCAAAGATGACTTTCATTTAGGACACCTTCAACCAAAATGCAAGAGACTCTCATTAGCATTTTTATAGCTGGCCACTAGAAGTTTGCATGGATATAAAGTTAAAGGATGTTGAATTTAAATTGTCTCCCAAGAAATCAGATATATCAGTTTGAACCCATATCTTAACTGCTTAGCTAAACCCGTTGGAGATTGGAAAGAATGCATTTTTACTTCTAGCTGTGTATCTGGATTGCATTGTTAGTTTTTGCTCTTACTTTGAAAGAAACCATTTCCTGAGGGCACAGTATTTTTTAAATATAGCTTCCTTTAAAAAAATAGTAGATGGGGTAGAGAGAGAAGAGGGGAGGGGAGGGGAGGGGAGGGGGGATAGTAGAGGATAGGAAAGGCAACAGAATACAACAGACACTAGTATGGCAATATGTAAATCAGTGGATGTGTAACCGATGTGATTCTGCAATCTGTATAAGGGGTAACAATGGGAGTTCATAACCCACTTGAATCAAAGTGTGAAATATGATATATCAAGAACTATGTAATGTTTTGAACAACCAACAATAAAAATTAAAAAAAATAAAGGCGGCATACATTTTGATAATCCTATAGGGGAAGATATGTCCTGGTATGTCTCTCTTTTAAATTACTGTTTGATTGGGAATTTGTGTATCTAATGAAATGTGCTTTCCAAGCTGTGTGTTGCAGATTAAAATACCTCTACTCTTGTCTTTGCTCTTCACCCCTTACAGGGAAACCTTTGCTTGACCTCTGGTGGTTTTCAACAAGTGGACAACAGAGAAGAGAAAGGAGGCTGGAATGTGTCAGAGTCAAGAGGGAAGGATTAGTGAGCAGTTTGGGTTGGGAGAGTCTGGCCTCAAATACAAATGTCATTATTTTTGTTTATTTCTTCCTAATTGTTGACTCTTCCTTTCTCTTTTAATCATGTTCCTTTGGACTGTCAAATACAGCTTTTCACAAAGGTCTTTAATCTCTAAAGAATCTTATTGCCCAAGAATTTTCTGTTTCCATCTTTACATTCATAGCAAGGATTGCTCTGGGGGAAGAAGGAGGGTAAACCATTATGTAAATGTAGATTATGAAGTCTTCTAGTCAATTCAGATGACAAAGAAATTCAGCCAAGGAGGTCCTCCTGGATTAGGAATCAGGGAACTTCAATTAAGCCTCTGAGCAATTTCTTGTTTTCTGCTGTCCCTCTTTCCCCTAGTGTCTGCATTTGTTCTCTTTAAGGACCATGATACACAATACAACATTGGTTTTCCCCAGCTATGAATCCTATAATGGAAAGTCATGAAATCATGTCATGTTTTCAAAGAATGTTCACTTAAACAAACAGGTGGAATACCTTCAGAGGACTAAACTGTTGGAATAAGTGAAATTTTATGGAAGCTACACAGTAACCTCATTCATCCTTGTCACCTATCTTTGCCTAATCCCCAAAGCACCCAAGGACCCACAGCAGCATTTCACTCTGAGGTTTGGTAATCATGCTCAAGTGCACCATTTGGAGATAGTTTCCAGATGCCTTCTCCCAATTGCTCAGGATTCTAACAACTGTCCATTGATGGAGATAGGTTGTTTATGTCAACTGATAAAGAAACAGACATAATAATAACAGCCATGATGTCAACCTTGAGAAAGGAACGGATTTCTCATTTTTCTGACTCTTATAAATGACCAATGAAGGCAGACGAAAAGGACACTCATGAAGTGGGTAGAATTAACAACTTGAAACAACCCTGTTTATCAGATCAGTTGAATATATTTTTGAGAAAGCAAAAAAAAAAAGGTAAATGTATCCATGTAACCATATGCATCATTTGCCACATTCATTTTATGCCGTATTGCATCAAAAACTCGGAAGATTTGGTTGTAGGACAAGAAATGGAACTTATATGTGCATTTGCAATACGACATCTCCCAGGATTGTGCCACAGAAACAGTGCTCATAATGCATGCATTATTAATGTAATAGACAATATTTCTGCCTCTACCTAGCCTAGAAGCTATGCTTTACCTTCTGATAACAACCTTATGTTGATACTGGCAGCTGTAATTATCCTAGATTTTATCTCCCTCCTAGCCAGGAATAATTTGAGCAGTAAGCAGTTGGTCTCTGATGAAAATATAACTAATCATATTTCTTGTTCCACTAAATTTGAATTCAAATTTTTAAAAAATTCTTTAATCATTTTGGTCATTTTATTTAAACTACAATAAAGCAAGGTTCGGAGTTGAGGCCATAATTGTTGTGTTATTCTTTGGTAATAAAAGTAGAAATTAATAAAGAAAACAAACATATTAGTAATGTTACATCAGTATAAGTTCTGATATATCTGTTGAAACAATATATCTATTTCCTTATTCTTATTCTCACTCATATTAATTTTCTATATATGTGTTTGAATGTGTTAATTGGTAAGTAAATGTGGATACCATAATTTGAAATAGGTTAGACAAGTCATATCTCACATCCTGACATATGGATTGTCCAAGAAAGGCATAGATACCTTTGCAATCCTATTAAACTGCACCAGATACAAAACTCATTTTAACCAATTTTAGTGGCATCTAATGTATAGACTACCCTTGGATTTTTGTTGCTATTGTTTGTTTACTTCATATCTGATCATCTGCATTATTATTATTTTCCAACAAAGTATAAAATATAAAAAGAAAATCTAAATCTGGCATCATCTACCTCAAATCTTTAAAAAATATAAATTTTCTCAAAAATTCAGGTTTAACCATGGCAAGGATTACAAAGATGATTTGAGCCCTGCGAAATGTTAGAGATGAATATGCCCTTAGCATTATGAGCATTGTAGAATAGAAGGATAATGATCAAGAGAGAATATAGGGTTCACCTGTAAGGGAATTGTGAATGTTGTTTGGTAATGTGGCTGAAATTATACTTAAATTTTGAATAGATAGGAAACACTATTTGAAATTCAGAGATGCAGGAAAATGAAGTAGCAAAAAACACAATTAGGTAGCTTCTATTTTCAACCAGTGTCAATAGGTTCCATGCTGTAGCAATTCTATCATCAGGGATCAGCTGGGAAGACACAGAAGCCTGACTTCTGAAATAGAGACATTCAGAAATCTCATCCTACCTGACTCTTTGCCTCTGTCTCAGTGACAATGTAGCACGATAGAGTGAATCAAGTCTAGTGACTTTGGAATGATTAGACCTAGATGTACTAAATTTAATTCAAGAAAATTGGGTCTTTTTCAGCAATGTACATTGCTGAAATTACAGAATTTCTTTAGAGATATCCAGGGTAAGCAAATATTCATAAATTCAAGGACAATGATTTATTGCATGGCCCTTTGAGCCATGCTAGCTGAGTTTGATCCCTAACTCTGCTACTTCCTCGTTTGTATGAATTTGGGGACATTATCTAACTTACCCATGCTTATTCTCTCATCTACAATGATATAAAAATAGTACCTACCTTATAGAATCCCTATAAGAATTGAATGATTTGCTATTTAGGAAATTACAAGTATTCAACATATTTTAAATACTGTTCCCATTTTAACTATTATTATCATTATTATTTCTCATTAATGTTGCTAAGATGTAAATGATTGTTTTCCTCCAAAACCCAATTCTTGAAATCTTCACTGCAAAGTTGATGGCACTAGGAGTTGAGGCCTCTGGGAGGTGACATGGTCCTGAGGTTGGATTCCTAATGGATGGGATGAGGGATGACTTCCCTTACAGGTAATTTCAGCAGACACATCCTCTTTTTGAATACAAGAAAGGAGTAAGAAGACAGCTCACAATGAGAAATGAAACCTGTCAGCACATTGAACTTGAATTTCTCCACTGTAATACATACATTTCTTTGTTTATAAGCCACTCAGTCTATGATATTTTGTTAGGCTGAATAAAGAAAAATATTTTCATCAGTAAAAGTATCAGAATTATGGAATTTTAACATTCTGAAGCTTTTGTTTTCCATTTTTATTGCAGAATAGTATTTTCCTTTGTGGTATTGTTCTAATTACCAATGTGACATCTATATTTCTAAAACTATCAAATGTTTAAATTTATCCCAGCATAATATGAATTTTTTTCCCTTTCTGGTATTAGTGATTGAACCAAGGGGTGTTTTACCACTGAATCATATCACAGCCAGTTTTATTTTGAGACAGCTGCTTAGGGCTTTGCTAAGTTGTTGAGGTTGGCCTTAAACTTGGCAATCCTCCTGCCTCACCCTCCCAAGTTTCTGGGATTACATGTGTATACCTTCATGCCTGGCAATATGATTTATTTTTTATAAACTATGCTGCATTGAAATTTGAGGATCAGTATTTATTTGCTCATATTTATAATAATTGGCATTTTTGTTGTTCTTAATTCCATCATCTTTTGGAATGTTAAATTACTATTGATATTATTATACATGCAAATACATCTCTATTACATATACTCATATGAAAACAATGCATACAGCTTTTATATCATAAATTTAAGAAATTATTGCTCAAAGACACTAATTGAGATCATCCAAATTCACTGTAGAAAGACTGAGCAATCTACAATTATACCAACAGTAGAGACATATACCCATTCATTCATATACTCTTAATATTCTATTCAATTAAAGTCAATAATCATAAATTATCCTGGAATATAAACCATTTTTTGAGTCCTTTCACAAACATTTTAATTAGCTGTGAGATTTATTTTTCAAACTTTTAACATCAAATTTGTATTTATAAGCCAGGTATGGTAGCTCACAACTACAATCCCAGTGACTCTGGAGGCTGAGACAGGAGGATTGCAAGTTCAAAGTCAGCCTCAGCAATGATGAGGCACTAAACCACTCATTGAGAGCCTATCTCTAAATAAAATACAAAATAAGGCTGGGGATGTGGCTCAGGGGTTGAGTGCCCCTGAGATCAATCCCCCATACCCTTTCCCCCCAAAATTTGCACTTATATATCATTTGAGGTGCTATTAATTTGCTTTCAATTCCCCCATTAATGTATATGTGATGTCACAAAATGCAGAAAGATGAAATCAGCACCAAAAAAAAAAATCACTTTGCAGATATTTGAAAGAATTTGGTAAATGTGATTATTAAATCCCCTACTCCAAACAGTATTTTAAATAAAATTATGCCCCCATAAAAAAAAAAAAACAGAATGATATTGTCTACCATAATGTTGGAGTAAATGTAGTCATTTTCCTCTAATTCTGGGCATAACTACAAAGGCACATCATGATATAATGACCAATGAACAGACAACCAAAGACAAAAGAAAAAAAAATCTTAAAAGTAGTTATAGAAAAGGAAATCATTATAGGACTTCAACAGTGTCAATAACAACTGATTTTTCAACAGAAGCAAGGATAGCTAGAGATATTAGAACTGCATGTCCAAACTCCTGGAAGAAAACCTTATAACATGTGTTCTATATGTATCAAAACTATCTCTCAAAATTAAAGACCAAATTAAAACATTCCCAGAAAAACATAAAATAAAAGAAACCACTATTAATTTGCAATTCCTCGAATAAAGCTTGAGGGTGTCCTTCATATTAACAGAATTTGAAACAAGACAGTAAGTTAAATATATAGGAAAAAAAATGAAGAGTGATAGAAATTGTAAATATAGGCATAAGAGCCTGCATTAATACATATTTTCTCTCTCCTTCTCTTACTTTTTAAAGAAGATTAAAGTTGTAAAAAGCAACAAAGTAAATAAATGGAAAGATCAGTAGATTAGAAGAAAGGGGACCATGGATAAATCCTAACATTATGTATAATTATTATGAACCAATAAAATGTAAAAAAAAAAAAAAACATATATACCATTGGTATGGATTTATTATACAACTCATAAGTGAGTTGTATTTAATGTTTACAAATAATAACACTATTTAAAAATCATTCATTAATGATCAATTATTTTAAGAAAAAAATAACATTATAACATCTAGTTTTAGCATAGATATGATGCATCTGACAATAATAGCATAAAATACGAGAAAAGAAATTGGCTTATTTTGGTCCATCCTGTACAGGATTTATCTCAATACTACCATGAAGTAGATTATGAGAAGTTAAAGAATATTTTTTAGTTGTCTGAAAATCCAATGCGGGAAATGATTTTGAAAATAATTTAAAATGTCAAGAGAAATATAAAAATAGCAGATACAAATACAACTACATAAATAATTGCATTCAGCAAGACTGTACTAGACACTCCAGTCAAAATGTAGAGATTGTCAGATTGGATGATAAACAAGATCCAACTACATGCTAACTTTGACAGGGTGAACTTTAGCTTCAAAGGTATTGATTGCAAGTCAGAAAGTAACAGCATGGGGAAGACACTGGGTGGAAAATAATGATAAAAGAAAAGAGAGGGTCTATTTTCAAACTGGCTAGAGAGTATTTTACTTCATTAGTTGTCCTTTTCAATGCAGAATTTCTATTTCACCCTTTTTAAAAATAGCTACATGTAGAGATATTTTCTGTTTGGTAAGTTGTGTAGTCATTCTTTCCATTAATTTTTTTTAAACACAGTTTATTTTTGCTTTTGAACATATGTATATTAGATACTGAAACTGTCCTCTGCTAATTCATGCTTTGAAAGTTACTTGCTGTATGGATTTAATAAGCTTCAGTTTCTTTTGCTAAAAAAAGGAGAGAAAATAGGTCTTTTCCTTACAGTGTTGCCATGAACTGAATGAGTTAACAGATGTAAAATATTTGGCACACAATATTCTCCATGAAATATTAAATATTTGCTATTATACTTTATCACTAACCCCCACACACTTACCAAAGGTACTTGTCAATAACATTAATGACATTCCTTATTTCTCAAGAGTCTTTGAGTTGTCAACTAAAGCTTAAGATAGGTGAAATAAAGGTAGCTCTGCTAGAACTTTCTGCATGTGTTTGCCCCACTCTACTTACTGCAAAAAGGCACACTCAAATAATTGCTGTTCAAAAACCTTTTATATTAAGCAGTCAGAAAAAGAAATTACTGAGTGGGAAGCCTGTTATTATCTCTACTAAGAAAGCCACTTGAAATTTCTCTAGCTGAAATTTTATTTCCCAGTGTCAGCTTTGAATAAGTAGATGAAGAATTCTCATTTATTGGCAATATAACCCAATTAAGATATAACACTAATAATTAAGAAAGATGATCGTAATTTGAAAACTTTCCTGCCTGAATTACAAAGAACTTCCTGAAACGTGTCATTTCATTTCCAGTATAGAACATAATGAGGAGTGAGTGCTTTTAAGCTTTCTGTGCTCTACATGAAATGGTAAGCATTAACAAATGAGAGCGCCCTAGAAAAACGGTGAGATCACAAAAAGCAATTTTTTTTGAATGTGATAATAAGAATTTCACATTTCATCCAGCTTGGTATCTATTTCCAAAAGATTCTGAAGAAAATGGTGCTATAAAGGATTATAGAGGTCTTCCTCCAGTGTCATCTGACTCTTGCCTGTAAAAGCATATAGGAAGAACTTTTCCATTTCCAAAAGGACATTCCATTTCCCAAAGGAATGACACATTTTGATATCTTATATAAACCCAATGTAAAAGATAGTACGATAAAGGAAACTAAAATAAAATCAAAATGTGTCTTTGCTCTTCATTTTTAATATTATCAGTGTCAAATACATATTATCCCTCTCTCTCCACAAAATATATAAAGGAGGCTGTTTTAGGGTAGGTTATGCATATATGTTTTACTGCTATTAGTGTTTAGAAATACTATTGATAATCTAAATGTGATGGCTTTAATATGACTTTTTAGGGACATTGATAAAGCCTCATGGAGAGAAGAAAGGAGTAAAAGGTGGAACAAAGAGATTTTTAGGGCAATGAAACTGTTTTATGATATTATAAGGGTGGATATGAGTCATGGTACATTGCTAAATACCCTCCTTTTCTGTAACTCCAAGCAATGCAGTGGCAGGACAAACATGCTTCATGCTTAGCAGAGAGCCTAAGTCTTGAAAACTTGTTCCAGGTCTACCATGGTAAAACCTAGTGTCAAAGACATTTCTACAAATCCCTGGTCTTCAGGACAGTACCTGTGAATTGAACCTCTTTGAAACCATTTAACCAGGCACCCAAGAGACTGGCTTCCACATCTTTTCCCCAATCTAGGGTAGCATAGAGGGCATCGGGACAGGAAAGTTAAAACAGCACTTTTCCTTGGAGCACAGCATTAGGTCTTGAGTTGGAAATCAAAGGCTCCTATACTCAGGCTGGGGCTCATAGAAAGGAGCCTCTAAACCGCCCTAAGAATTGAACAGACCTATTAATGAGTAAAGAGAAAGCATTGGGAGGAATAAAACTCCTTGGTAAGAGTAACTATTCAGACAAACCAAAATGTCCCAATACTGTAAACAGTGTGTGTAAACAATTCATATCTTTAGTATGCAGACTAAAAGTAAACAGTTAAAAAATAAATATGTTAAAATTTGAACAAAATAGAAAAATTTAATTTGCATTGCTCCTATTGCTAGAGATGTTGAACATTTTTTCATATATTCTGAGAAGGTTCTGTTGAGTTCCTTGGCCCATTTATTGATTGGGTAATTTGTTTTTATGGTGATTAACTTTTTGACTTCTTTATATACCCTAGAGATTAGTGCTCTATCTGATGTGCAAGTGGTAGAAATTTGCTCCCAAAAACTAGTCAAAGATTTCATCTCACTCCAGTCAGAATGGCAACTATTATGAAGACAAACAACAATAAGTGTTGGTGAGGATGTGGGGAAAAAGGCACACTCATACATTGCTGGTGGGACTGAAAAATGGTGCAGCCAATATGAAAAGCAGTATGGAGATTCCTTGGACAACTGGGAATTGAACCACATTTTAACCCAGCTATGCCACTCCCTAGTGTATACCCAAAGGACTTAAAATCAACATACTACAGGGACACAGCCACATCAATGTTTATTGCAGCACAATTCACAATAGCTCAATTGTGAAACCAACCTAGATGGCCTTCAGTAAATGAATGGATAAAGAAAATGTGGTATATATACAAAATGCAATATTACTCAGCAGAAACAGAAAATAAAATCATGACAGTTGCAGGTCAATGGATGGAGTTGGAGAATATAATGCTAAGTGAAGTTAGCCAATCCCGAATAACCAAATGCCAAATGTTTTCTCTGATATAAGGAGACTGATTCATAGTGGGGTTGGGAGAGGGAGCATAGGAGGATTAGACAAACTGTAGACAGGGAAAAGGGGTGGGAGGGGAAGGAAGGGGGCATGGGGATAGGAAAGATGGTTGAATAATATGGACATCATTACCCTATGAACATGTATGAAGACACGGATGATGTGAATATACTTTGTATACAACCAGAGATATGAAAAATTGTGCTCTATATGTATAATATGAATTGTAATGCACTCTGCTATCATATATAACAAATTAGAATAAACAATTTTTAAAAAATCAATTGCCAAGGACATAGGCAAAAAAATTTAGAAAACTTTGAAATGGGCTATCAAAAATTCAACATGGAGAGAGCAAGTACAGATATATTTTAGAGCATTTTTCCCTTAACTTTATAATTGTTATCATTTTGAAATAGCTTGTTCTAATCAAAAGATACTTTTCATAAGCTTCATGGTAATCTCAAAATAAAAATCTACAAGAGAAAAAAACAAAAACAACAAGGTAGGAATCAAAACAGATTCCAATTGTAAATTGATTAACCAGGAAGGAAGACTGTAAGAGAGGAAGGAAGAAAGGAACTACAATAAAATAAGAAAAAGAGTTACAAATTAAATTAATTAAATTCACCAATTAAAAACAGGGATGGAATTTCATCTATCTGAATGGAATACTCATATCTATATCAGATAAAATAGACTTTAAGTGAATTTAAAATCATTATTCAACATTAAAGGGGTTATTTCAGCAAAAGGAGATAATAATCCTTAACATATATGCATCCAATATAGGAGTACCCAAATATATAAAGTAAATGTTAATAGACATAAATGTATAGATAGATATCAATACAATAATAAAGGGCAATTTAACACTCCACTATCAGCAATGGATAGATCATCTAGTCAGAAAAATAACAAAGAAATATCATAGTTAAATTTCACTCTAAAACAAATGGGCCTAACAGATATCTATAGAAAATTTTGCATATCAACCTCAGATACACATTCTTCTCAACAATATCTGTAAAATTCTCCATGATAGGTAATAGGCCACAGTAGAAAATTCAACACTTATAAAAGTATTAAAAACATTGAATATGTTTCCTTACCACAATACAATAAACTAGGAATCAATAACAAAAATTGGACATTTTATAAATATATAGAAATTTTAAAATTTACTTTTTAAAATCTTTAAATTGAATTTATTTTAACCAAAACATAAAAACATAAAAATTGTACATATTAGTAGGGTTACCTGAGATGTTTTATACACTTATATAATTTTAAATCAGATTAAACATTTGTATCTCTAAAATGTTATCAATTATTTATAGTAAAAATGTCAATATGGATCATGGGGAAATAAAGAGGAAAAATAATTTCTTGACATGAAGGAAACACAACATACACCTACAGGATCCAACAAAAACAGTACCGAGAGAAAAGTGTATAGAAGACATATCCTGCCTATGTTAAAAAGCAGAAAGACAGCAAATAAATAACCTATTGCTACACCACAAAAATAAATTAGATAAACAAGAACAAATCAAACCCAAAATTAAAAGGAAAGAAAGAATAAAGATCAGGACAGAAACAAATAAAATAGAAAGAAAAAAATAAATCATCAATAAAACAAAGATCTGATTCTTAAAAAGTAATCAAGGATATTAACAAATCGACATCAAAAATAGGTAGCACTGCCATACGCCAATAGCAAACCATCTGAATTAGAAATCAAGAAGGCAATCTCTTTTGGAAGAGCTATAAAGATTTATAGTTGGGAAATTTTTTAACAAAAGAGATTAAAGATCTCTACAATGAAATCTATAAAATATTGCTGAAATACATTTAAGACACACACATAACATATTCCAGACATATTATATTCATGGGTTGGAAAAGTCAGTATCATTAAAATATCTCCTACCCAAAGGGTTGCATAGATTTAGTGTAATTTCCATCAAAATAACAATGACATGAATTGCAGAATTAGAGAAAGCAATCGTAAAATTTGTAGGAAATCTCTCTCTCTCTCTCTCTCTCTCTCTCTCTCACACACACACACACGCACACACACACACACACACACACACAAAGAAATCTCAAGTAGTCAAAACAACCTTCACAAAAAAAAAAAATTGAACAGGAGGTATTGCATTACCTGACTTTAAACATTGTATGAAAATATAGTAATTAAAACAGTGTGTCACAGAAAAAAAACAGATATACAGAAGAGAGAAAAAGAATATAGTAGAGAAGTAAACTCATGCTACAGAGCTGTTTCCCAACAAAAGTGCTAAGAATATGTTATTAGTGGAAGAACTTTTTAACATGTGGTATTCAGAAAGTTGGACATCCACATGCAGAAGAATGAAACTATATCCTGTATCTCACCAATTACAAAAAAAAAAAATCAACTCAAAATAAATTAAAAACTTGGATGTAAGAACTGAAAGTATGAGACTATGAGAAGAAAAGAGCAGAAATGCTTCAGATTATTGAAATAGGTAAGGATTTTTTGGACAAGATCCCAAAGCACAGGAAACAAAAGCAAACATAGAGTCAGATTATATCAAACTAAAGCTTCTTAACAGCAAAAGAAATAATGATCAGAGTGAAGAGATAACCCATAGAATGGGATAAAAAGTTTGAAAAACCACACATCTGACAAAAGGTTAATATTTGGAATAAATAAGTAACTCCAAATAATCAAAAGCAAAACAAAAATAAATAATCTAATTTTAAAATGTTCAATAGACCTAAAGGAACATTTCTCAAAAAAAAAAAAAAAAAAAAGACACACCAGTAGCCAACAGATATTTTTAAAAATTATCTAATAATAACTAATTATCAGGGCAATGCAAACCAAAATACAATTTCATCTCACAGTAGAGAAGTAAGTACAGGTGATTACTAAGTACAGGTAATTACTACCACAGGGCAATGCAAACCCAAATAAAATTTCATCTCACAGTAGAGAAGTAAGTACCGGTGATTACTTAAGTACAGATGATTACTACCACAAAGATTAAAAGTAACACGTATTGGCCAGGATGTGGAAAAGAGTGGACTTTTGCAGTGTTGGTGGGATATAAAAGAGGACAGCCCTTATGGAAAACAGTAACCAAAATACTAAAAATTGAAATATATCTGCCATCATAACCAGTAGTCCAACTGCCATATATTTATCTAAAGAAAATGAAATCAATATATTGAAGAGACATCAGCATGGCCATGTTTACTGCAACACTATCCACAACAGCAAATAAGTGAAAATGGCATGCGTCCATCAACTGATGAATGAATAAAGAAAATTAGTTAAATATACCCAATGGTATATTATTGAATTACAAAAAAAAATATGAAATACTATCATTTGTGACATGTTACCTAGTGTTGTAGTTTGAGTTAACTCTAATAACAAACTAACATAGACTGGGTGCCTTATAAAAAAACAGAAATTTATTTTGCACAGCTCTGGAACCTGGGAAGTTCAATGTCAAGTTGTTGCTAGATTATTTATGCAGTGAGGGCTCTCTTTCTTGTTCCTGGTCTATTGTTGTTTCTTCATAACCTGATATGCTGGAAACTGTATGGAGATAATTTATAAGGACACTAATCATCCTGATGGGTTCTTCATGACCTCATTGTTTCCTAAGACCATCTCCAAATACTCTCAAACTGATGATTAAGTTTCAACCTATGAATTCTGGGAGTCTATGAATACTCAGACCATAGCATCTACTTTTATTAAAATGATGTATGAGCATTTCTTTATGTGTTTGTTGCACATGTGCGTTTTGCTATCTATTTAATATGTATGTCTTTGCAAGGTGGTCCATCTGGGGACATCTCTTTTGCAGTGATTGAAGTACACAGTGAGAAATATGAAATGAGAAACAAGGGAGATTCCTAATCAGCTTAATTTCTGAATTATATTAGTTAGAAAATAGATACTTTTTTAATTGAGGGAAATCTGGGAAAGTCTATGTTATTTGGAAAATATGGAGTACTAGCTCCCCCATGAAAATGAAGAGACAGATACTTATTTTTTTTCCTTTTTTTTTTTCGATTTTTTTTGTTTGTTTTAGGAAATCTGCTAATGTTATTGTGAAAGTTCCTAATAGCATAGCCTATTCCAAAAAAAAGGAGATTAGGAATAAAGTTAGAAGAGGAACTGTACAGAACAATATTGATATAAGTATTCATGCAATGATAGATTTTTCTGGAAGTGTTGCACATCTTTTACTGACTAAGCACAGTGAATATATGAGGCATTATGGATTTTTCTAGATGGCTAAAACAAAAGAATACAAAGGGTTTCATCTGAGCAAAATTCTGTAGGTGCTATAACATTCATGAGTTTCCAGATGAGTACCTTGTGTGTACTGCTCTTGCCAATAGTCAGTTGTCTCTGCTGTTGTTAGAATCTTTGCTCTTCATTCAGTCCAGCACAGTCAGAGGCACTATGAGTACAGAGATGTCATAGATTAACTCCCATAAGCTTTGATTGCCTCAAATTCATTTCACAGAAATCCAGACAATAGTAATGTATTGTAATGCTTTCAGTTCATTTTTTGTGGATCCTATTCTCTTGAAAACTGAGTTCTGGAACTTTCATTCACTTTTGCTGTCATGAACGATATTTTCAGCCTAGTTGCTGAATTGGGGAAAGTGACATGTTTCCTTCCTTTATGGGAAGAACACAAATTTTATGATTGGAATCAGAATTAATATTGATGATAACATGGAATATCTTTTATAATGTTATTACATAACGCCAACAGAAACTTCTTGTGTAGATCATAGTTATTGTTTCATCTCTTTTAATCCAATAGCATGTAAGCTTATATACAGAAATTTAAAAGAATTCTAATAGTAAACTGCATTTTTGTTTTAGTGCCTAATAGTGTCTTCAAATTAGAGAGTTATTTTAGAGCTCAGGCGCATAAACTGCCTTCCTGCAGATTAGCTTTGAACATTGTTTTTTTCAGCAACAAAGACATTTATGTGACAAAAAGATTGATTGGCAGAAATGATCGATATGCCTTATAAGAACAACAGTTTTGTGGCTATCATTTCCTGGCTTGGGTCAGAGTTCTGTGTGTGTGTGTGTGTGTGTGTGTGTGTGTGTGTGTGAATGTGTATGGGTCTGTTCCGCTGTTGTCAATTCTATTGCTTCTCCCTCTCATCATTCAAAGAAGAACAGAAAATACACACATATGCCAGGGCTCTTTGTCCATAACAGATTTATTGGTGTCCATTTATCATTGCATTGCAACAATGTGCTGGTAGCACAAGATAAATGGAGCTATTCAGTCTTTTCCTTTTCTGTAGTTGTTTGTCAGCTCCTCTGTGGAAGGAGCAGTGGTGGTAATATTAAGCAGTGGCAACACAATATAGAAAGTCCTTCCAGGTGAAGTTCAAGTTGCAATAACTTTATCATCAGGGAATTCTACCCATACTCTGTTCTGAGGGAACTTTAAATCCAAGTCAAATAGCTTACTGTAAATCTAGACAGAATAACATAGAGCTTGGTGAACCTTGAATGTATATGTCTCAGATTGGACTGATTCTAAGATCCTTTCTTTTTCTTTATCCTAAAGTGTGCTAGAATTTTTTTCTGCTGAGAAAGCGTCTACTCTTAATAGCTTATTTGCCTAACATTTTTTGAATGCTCATTTAAAGATGATTATACTACAGTATTCATCAATTGCTAAAATGATAGATGCCTGGGGAAAGGGACACTTTTCTGGAAAGACCAAAATTCTAATGTGTTGAGTTTGGTTATCTGTAGCTGAAGATATTTTAATGACCTTTGTCATTGTCTAGTTTTAATGGAAACATACTAGCAATGGATACATTTGATAATTCTCAAATTTTATTTGAAAGGATCGGATCACAAAATTAGTTAATGTGATCATAAATATGAATTTAAGTTAAAGGGAATCAACTTTCTTTTACATTTTATGTTAATTTTGCATTTTACCTATAATTACCCTGCATCTTATTTTTCCTTTGAACTATCCAGAGTTGATAATAAATATATATATATATATATATATATATATATATATATATATATATATATATATTTAGGCAAATATTTTGAGGTGTATAATTTCATAAAGTATTATACAATCTGAAAGCTATGGACTTTTAATTATGGATAAAATCATAGTGTCCATCAATTCCTTTACCTCTCCTATTTTTATTTATAAATTAATGTTATGACATATTTCCAATTGAACTTAAATGTAGGTACCTTGCTAATATTGACAATAATTCTATCACTTTTTCTACCAGGAATCTGCCTAGGAAAGAGCATCTTGGCAAGCGTAGAAAGCTGTGTGCTTGGTTTCATTGGTTTTTGTTTTTTTGCTGCTCTTGGGATGAAACCCACAGCCTCACTACATAGGCACTCTATCACTGAGCTGCATTCCAGGCCCTGCTTTCATTTATGAAGGAGACCACGTCTATATGTTAGATAGCAAGAGGTGCCAGCCCAACAGAACCCATCTGTACATCTGTATATACCACAGCATGAATGAGTAAAATATATATATATATATATATATATATATATATACATGTAAATAAAGGCAATGTATTTTTTAGATAAACCCAGTGCTGTCTCAACAACTGTATTGAGTGCCTACCATGCTTTAGGTGTTCTCTAAGTTCTAGGCATACAACATAAGCATAACAGACAAAGGTCCTTGGCTTCATAGAACTTACATTCTCAAAAATGTAAAGTCTAGAATACATCTAAGTGTTACAGGTGAAGTTTTACATTGATACATAACAGCAAAGATCTTTAATTCTGATAACATCCCACATGCTATATTATTCTAATACAGACATAATAATTCATGGAACTACTTTGTCCCTCAACTTATATTTATTCATGGCATTATGTAACAAACTGTGAGGTTGTGAGGACCAACAAATCTGGCTCAGTGTTCATCCTAGACAACTAGAGAATATATATGCTCAATAAACAATTTAATACAAAGTCAAAAAATGTGGAGGGTGTCCCATTAGTTGAACAGGCAGATTAAAGTTAGAATGGAGATTCTAAAAATCTTCATCAAATAAACAACAAATATCTCCATTTTTAAGTAGCTACCTGCTTTTCAATTAATCATGGTGCTCAGATATAGATTGTTTCTTAATGCAGTTTGAATTCCTGTTTTTTTTTCCCTAAATCTACCCACATTGCTAATGCAGGGTTATTAATCATTTAGAATAAAATCATGCATTATCTTACAGAACAAGTTATCCCTTTACTCCATTATAAATTTGTTTAGCATTACCTATATAACTACAAAGAGAGAAGAGGGAAGTGAATGAGTTTTCTTCATACATTAAAATTGTCACAGGTATATATTTCAATTAAATGCCTATCCCTAAAAAGAATTGGCAAGAATTCAAGAGACATATGTTTTAATCATTGCTCTATTGGTAAGCATATTTTATATACTCAGCTAGACTCCATTTGCCTGTTTTCTCATTATGAAAGCTAGAAATAATGATGAGATTCCATATGTGATAAAAGGTCTAGAAAACTCACAGTACCAATTTAATTGTGTTTATGTTAACAGGAACAGGGATTTTTTTTTCAAGATACCTTAAATGTTGGATAGAATAATAATTACTATAAAAATTCACATTGACACTACCTGGAGTTATTGGGATTTGAGCTAAATGTAAATAATAGGACTTTTTTCTATCTTGTCCTCTTATCTATTTGGTCTTTCTCTAGTGACATCTCATTGAAAGTTTGTTGTATTTTCTAATAAGTATCACCATCTTTTTCTCACAGCTTCACATTACACATTACATTATGCCTACTGCTCCTTGAAATCCTTTCAGGACTTTTAAGCTTTGATTTTTACTCATTGTGTTAAGCTTCCCGGTTCATATTCACTATAGTAAAAATATCATTAGCCTGAATTCACTTTTCAGGAAGGCCCACATACAAGAGACTTATCTTAGTGCTGACTTGTCAATTGTCAGCCCTCATTTAAGGTATCCACTCCAGGTAGTATCAGTTCAAGCTAGAAGAATGGGTTCATACAGCATAAAACATGCTCCTGGAGGGAACATGTCACATGGGAAGAACAATGTCCCAGATACCTACTGGAAACACCAACAAAAGCATTGTTCTAATCAAAGAGATTGTCATATAGATTAGCACTGAGATTCTTAGGAGGCGGATCAGAAGAAAGAATTTTAACATTTTCGAGCAATTTCAGTAAACTTCCTAAAGATAACAAATAGTCTTATGTTTGTTTATTTGCTCTGGTTTCCTTCATCTCAACTCTCACTGCCTTACACATTGCTAAGGCACAGAGCTCATATTTAAGAAATATTTTTGAAGTATTTATTTGCTATTAAGGCTTCTGAGCACTGTTCCTCATATTACTGTTAAAAAAAAATGGCACGTTGAAACTCTACTTGTTTCCCTAAAGAGTTGAGAAAAAGAATGGTAAAAGCCCTAGGAATTTTACATATATATATAATTTTTATAATATATGTGTATGTGTGTATATACATATTTATATCATAAACATATATAATTCCAAATAATTTTTATATATTCCAAGTAATTATTTAGCATTTCTCCAAAACTATCCAATCTTCAGAGTCTTAGCTAGCATGTTAGATAGCTAAGTAATATTTCATAAGTGTTTTAATTTATATAATGAATTCTTGGATCCACAAACCTAAGCCCAATGTCTTGGCCCAAACTCTAACCACCTGTGGAAGAAGACTACACAAAGGTACCCTGTGGAGATCATATAGCTTTTCTGGACCTCAGTTCTTCAGTTTCTCTCCTCCTACATGCTGTACTACACAGCTTCTGAGGTCAAGACTTTCCTTTAATGTAATTTTTCTCTGAGATGACTGAATGTAAACCAACCACCTTTGACTATTCGTGTGAACTTATTTGGTAAGTTCTTAATTGGTAATCTTTTTCTGATAAAAATTTCCATTGTTTTTATAGAACATTTCCAGGAGTCTGATAATCTTCTGTGTTTTTAATGTAGAGCTGTTTTCTAAGGAAAAAAAACAAACAACTAAATATATTGTTATAGTTAAAGCTTCGTCCTGGGGTTTCATAAACTGACTTCCAGACCACTCATGTATAATGGAATCAAGCCTTTATTGAAGCACACAGGTGGCAGCTGACCAGAACATAAAGCTGTTCCCCTGATCAGCCCTGAACAATTGCAAGGGCACTCCTTATAAGCCTGAAAACCGCAAAAGGGATGTTCCAGGGGTCTAGCCAATGCAAGCAAGCCAGGTTACAGAAGCGGCACAGTGCAGTCAAGCGGAGGGAAGCCTAACCAATCACAGTTAGCCCAGTCACCCCAGTTACAGAAACAGAGCCCCGTTACCCTAGTTACAGAAACAATACCCCATTAAGTAGTTTTGTGTTCTTAAAGGTTTATATAGCAAAAGGAAAAGAAATTTTGCCCCAGTCATGACTCTTCTACTTGGCATGGTTGTTTTACAGGATGAAGTCATAAAAAAAAATGGAGTCACATTTGCTCCTACTATCACAATATGAAAACATTTTGTGCTTGTCAAGTTAAAAATCCCCTGGATTATATAAGTAATTGTTCACAGGCTAACACATCAGTATTTTTCTTTTCATTTCTTGGTACTGAGGATTGACACCAGAGGTGCTTAACCACTAAGTCATAACCCCAGCCCTTTTTTGTATTTTTTTTTTTAGAGACAGGGTCTCACTGAGTTGCTGAGGCTGGCTTTGAACTCTCTATCCTGCCTCAGAATTTGGAGCTGCTAGAATTATAGGCAATCTCCACTTTGCCCAGCCACATCAGTATTTTGAAGGCTGTTTATCAATTACCCGGAATCAGCTCATATACATGTTGTTGTTCTTTAAAACATTACTTATAATTTGTTACCTTGGAGGAATTATTTTCAAGTAGATCTTTAATATGTAGCATTAAAAACTACACAAAGTTGAAGAAAGTATAGAATAAAATGAGGATAAGATAATAAGGATGAAAAATTCTTATCACTGAAGTATTTCAAAATTTTTTATTTTAAAAAATACTCAATGTTTATCAAAAATTTAATTGTAGAATATATGAGGCAAACATAAATTAAGAGAATACTTCAAGGATGGTTAGAAAAATGCATAAACTGAGTTATAAAGTAGTAGAATTGTCAGAAGTTATTACAAGACAGTTGTAGAAGTTCAACTGAGTGGATATTTTGAGCATCAGTTGCATTAAGTGCTTTATATTATGCTTTTATTTGGATCTTCACTAAGCATTTTGATTATCTGAGTTGAAAAACACAGAAATCATTCAATCTACATTACCAGGAAAGGATTCATAGAAGATTATTAGAAAGCTCACAGAATCATCAGAAAGACTAAGCTCTCAGTGAAAACGCAAGCTCTGTAGGACCTATTAATAAGAGAACTTTTGCTCCTGACCACAGAACCAGGTTACCTCTACCACTGTGTCTAATAAAACAATGAATGTGTGTTCCATCAATAGCTCACTTCCAAATAAATGTGTTCCATGAATAAATCTATTTAGCTTTAGACTTCTTTAGTTGCAAGGAAACGTGAATGCTATTTCCATTTCTTTCATGTTGCTCCATTACTTTATTTTTTTTTAACTTAGGACAGTATGCTTCACAAAGTCAAGAAATACTGAAATAGTAAAGACTGTGGTAAAAAGATTATAATTAGCCAATAATTATAGATGTTCACTTGATCAGGTATTATCATTTCCATTTTTTGGAGGTTGTCATGTTTAAATAATAACCTATTTTCTTTTAGTGAAACAACAGTTTTATTCGGCTAATATAATTGGAGTGATTTTATGTTTCTATTAGTGCTTTATAGTTATATACAATATTGGGGTTCATTTTGACAAAATCATATATACAAGGAATATAATTTGGTCCACTTCAGTCTCAAATACTTCCTTTCCCTCTCTTTAACCTTCTCCCTTATCTCTTCCTCTACTCTAAAGGTTTTCCTTCTACTTATTTACATTTTTTAAATTAGTGCTTTATAGATACACATAAAAATGAAATTTAATGCTATTTACATAATGTTAATTGGTCAATTTCATTCTGCAGTTCCTCCCTTTTCACATCCTTCCTCCCTCCCTCTCACTACCCTTTCTTGACTCCACCAATCTGCCTTCTATTTTCAGGGGATCCATCACCCCCATTTTCCCACCCTCTCATTTGGCCTAGCTTCCTAATATGAGAGAAAGTATTTGACCCTTGACTTTCTGAATCTGACTTTTTTCACTTACCATGATGTTCTCCAGTTCCATCCAATTACCAATAAATGTCATCATTTCATTCTTCTTTATGGCCAAGTAAAACCCCATTGTGTATATATACCACATCTTCTTTTTTTAAATTTTTTTTATTTGTTTTAATTAGTTACATGCCTGTACCACATCTTCTTTATTCATTCATCTGTTCAAAGGCACCTGGACTTGTTCCACAACTTGGTTATTGTAAATTGCCCTCCTATAAATATTGATGTGGCTATATTGCTTATAGCATGCTGATTTTAGTTCTTTTGGATAAATACTGAGAAGTGGAATAACAGGGTGGTGTGGTGTTTGCATTCATAATTTTTGAGAAATCTTTATACTATTTTCCAGAACGGTTGTACTAATTTGCTTTTCCAACAATAATGTATGTGTGTACCTTTTCTCCCCATCCTCACCAGCATTTATTTTTATTATTTGTGTTAGCTAACATTTTTAACTGTGCATATTATGAACTACTAAAGATTTGAAGAGGATAAATTTGTAAAACATGAAGGTAAACTTGGTAAATATAGTTGTTTCTGGGTGGTACTGGGGATTGAACCCTGAGGTGCTCCACACTCATTGAGCTAAATCTCTAGAATTTTTTATTTTATTTTATTTTTGTTTTGAGACAGTGTCTCATTAAATTGCTGAGGCAGACCTTGACCTTGCAATTCTCCTGCCTCAGCCTCCTGAGACTCTAGCCATTATAGGCATGCACCATTGTACCCAGTGGCATAAATATAATTTCTAATTAAATATTTTTCTGTGTGAAGAAATTGATTAGCATTTTTAAAAACAAATAAATTCATGGATAGCACTCACCGTAAGATCATATCTAGAAACAGAACACAAACAGATATAGAGAGCAAAGGTTTGGGAAGCAAACTGCTTTCAGTCATTCTTTTGCTTTTTTAGTTGATACATTAACTTGGTAAATTACCTAACCATTTTGCTTCTCAGTTTCCTCAACTGTAATATTAGAAATGAAAAAGTGATTATACAACAATTTTTAATTGAAAATACCTTTTATAAAAACATTCATAGCTAGGCACATGGCACACACTTGTAATCCCATCATCTCCCTAGCCTGAAGCAGGAGAGATCTTCAGGCCAGCCACAGCAACTTAGTGAGGACCCTAAGCAACTTAGCAAGACCCTGTCTCAAAATACAAAATTAAAAACAGGCTTGGGATGTGTTCAGTGGTTGAAATCCCCAGGGTTCCAATCCTTGGTAAAAAAAAATAATAATAAAATAAAATAAAATAAAATCTAAAAATTGAAAAAGTAAAAATTAACAAAACTAACTAAAAGTCAAGTTGCTTTTGAGCATGTTCTTCCCTCTGCCCTGAAACCCTTATTCCTGGTTCTTCGTGTGTCCGAGTTCCTTACTTTTCCCAGATGCTTTTCAAGTGTTACCCTTCTTGTTAAGCCCAGTGTCACTTCACAATCAGACATTCATTTCTTTCTGTCACCATAGAGCCACATATCTTATACTCTGAAAAACATTTAGTATTTTCCCTGAAACCACCTAATTGTTTATATTCAAGTCTATAAAGCAATAGTCTTGATATAACCTTGTCAATGTATCTATGCTTCTAGCACAGGCTAACACAGGGTAAGTGCTCAACGTTTACTGAGGAAGTCAATGAATGAGTCAATAAAAACCAATCAATAAACTAATTATCTCAAATTATACCGTAAGCTTCATTTAACCATTTATGCCAGATAAATACTAACTTGTTATAGTAAAAAGAAGAGTCAAAAATATGATTTTAACCCAGAGCCACATGATCTCCAGCAAGTTATTCAGTCTTTTACAGTGTCAGTTTTCTTACCTGGAGACAAATAAAAGAAAGAATGTATCTAAAATGATTATGAGAATCAAATGATATTAAATAAATGTTACAGCTTGGTAATCTCTAAAGTACATTGTCAGTGTTAGTGGTTATGTTGGGATTGAATATGTTAAGAAAGAATGCATTAAGATAAATTGGTAGCTGGGTAAGGTGGCTCACACCTGTAATCCCAATGACTAGTAAGGCTGAGGCAGGAAGATCATGAGTTCAAAGCCACCCCCAGCAATGATGAGGCACTAAATACTCAGTGAGACCTTCTCTCCAAATAAAATACAAAATAGGGTCGGGGATGTGGCTCCCTGAGTTCAATCCCCAGTAACCACCCCCTCCTCCCAAAAAGAATAAGTTGCTAATGACTTCAAATGATCAATACTATATTAATAAATGTGAACTGTGGTGATATTTTAAGCAAAATTAGTTAAAAGATGTCTGAAGTCAGAAAATCATTTCTGAAGTAGAATATTTTTAAATCAGAAACTTGATTCTAACAGAAATTTAACAAATATAAATTATGTATATAATTTACCAGTGTTAAGTGTGAATTAGTTATTCATAATTTACCAAGGTTTTCCTTATCACACCATCCATGTACGTACTTGTGTATGTTTGTGTCAATGGTATACTTTATTAAAATTTATTTTTGGTGTACATTTCCTTTTAGTGGAATTTTACTTATTAGTAAAGTCAGGTTTGTTTTTTTTTAATAATTGGAGTGAGAAAAATTAAATGGGAGTGTGAAAAACTAAAAGAACATCTTGAGTCCAATTAGATCTTATATTTTCTATCCTTTTTCTAGTATTTAATATGTGTTAATTGTCTTCTTTAATGTCTTCAGGGGTTTAAAATATATTCCAAAATGTATGTGGTATCTTATATACTTTCTCATCTTTTGTTCACACATATAGTTGTATTTTCAGACTTTATCCTCCATTCAAACATATCTAGTATTTTCAGAAGAAAAATTAAATAAGAGGAAATGGCACACAAGTACAATATATGGCCACAACTTTTTTTTTTTTTTTTTAGTTTATTTTCACCTTTTGATTACTACAGAGAAGGAAAGAAGGAAGAAGGGAAGACCCAAACTTGAATTAAATGAGACAAAACTACTTATACCTAGAATTCAAAGAGAGCACAGTATTTTTTTTTTTTTTTCCCCTCCAAGAACATCTGTCATCTGCCAGGCTGGTAGTGCAAACCTGTAATTCCAGCGGTTCAGGAGGCTGAGGCAGGGGGATCACAAGTTCAAACCAGCCTCAGCAATGTAGCAAGGCCCTATACAGCTTAGTGAGATTCTATCTCTACCTAAAAAAATAAATAATTAAAAAGTGCTGGGGCTGGGGATGTGGCTCAAGCCGCAGCGTGCTCGCCTGGCATGCGTGTGGCCTGGGTTCGATCCTCTGCACCACATACAAAGATGTTGTGTCCGCCAAAAACTAAAAAAAAAATAAATATTAAAATTCTCTCTCTCTCTAAAAAACAAACAAACAAACAAACAAAGATGTTGTGTCTGCCGAAAACTAAAAAATAAATAAATATTAAAAAAATTCTCTCTCTCTCTCTCTCTCTCTCTCTCTCTCTCTCTCTTTAAAAAAAAAAAAAGTGCTGTGGATATGATTCAGTGGTTGATCGACCGTAGGTTTAACTACTGGTACCAAAAATTTTTTAAAAATTAAAATTAAAATTAAAAAAAGAATATTTGTCATCTTTTAAAAAAATATTTTTCAACAGAAGATACAGAAAGAGTTCTTTTTTCTTTTTTCTTTTTAATTTTTTATTGTTGGTTGTTCAAAACATTACATAGTTCTTGATATATCATATTTCACACTTTGATTCAAGTGGGATATGAGCTCCCATTTTTACCCCATATACAGATTGCAGAATCACATCAGTTACACATCCATTGATTTACATATTGCCATACTAGTGTCTGTTGTGTTCTGCTGCCTTTCCTATCCTCTACTATCCCCCCTCCCCTCCCCTCCCCTCCCCTCTTCTCTCTCTGCCCCCTCTACTGACATTCATTTGTCCCCCTTGTATTATTTTTCCCTTTCCCCTCACTTCCTACTGTATGTACTTTTGTATAACTCTGAGGGTCTCCTTCCATTTCCATGCAATTTCCCTTCTCTCTCCCTTTCCCTCCCACCTCTCATCCCTGTTTAATGTTAATCTTCTTTTCATGCTCTTTGACCCTACTCTGTTCTTAGTTACTCTCCTTATATCAAAGAAGACATTTGGCATTTGTTTTTTAGGGATTGGCTAGCTTCACTTAGCATAATCTGCTCTAATGCCATCCATTTCCCTGTAAATTCTATGATTTTGTCATTTTTTAATGCAGAGTAATACTCCATTGTGTATAAATGCCACATTTTTTTATCCATTCATCTATTGAAGGGCATCTAGGTTGGTTCCACAGTCTTGCTATTGTGAATTGTGCTGCTATGAACATAGATGTAGCAGTGTCCCTGTAGCATGCTCTTTTTAGGTCTTTAGGGAATAGACCGAGAAGGGGAATAGCTGGGTCAAATGGTGGCTCCATTCCCAGCTTTCCAAGAAATCTCCATACTGCTTTCCAAATTGGCTGCACCAATTTGCAGTCCCACCAGCAATGTACAAGTGTACCCTTTTCCCCACATCCTCGCCAGCACTTGTTGTTGTTTGACTTCATAATGGCTGCCAATCTAACTGGAGTGAGATGGTATCTTAGGGTGGTTTTGATTTGCATTTCTCTGACAGCTAGAGATGGTGAGCATTTTTTCATGTACTTGTTGATTGATTGTATGTCCTCCTCTGAGAAGTGTCTGTTCAGGTCCTTGGCCCATTTGTTGATTGGGTTGTTTGTTCTCTTATTGTCTAATTTTTTGAGTTCAGAAAGAGTTCTTTTTTAAAAAAATAATTTTTTGATGAATGAATTGGTCCAAAGGGATGCCACTTAGCTTGAGGAAAAAAAAAAAATTCACCCGTGATAAAATCATATGCCTGTTAATTTTCAAGTAGAGGTCAATAGAGACCGAACAGAATTTTGAGTCTGTCAAACCAATCTCTTTTTCTTCCTGCCCCACCACTTTTGCATTTCACTTTTATTTTGTAAATTAATAGATTATAAATATCACATCTCATTGTTATTACTTTCAGGCTTTACTTCCTATTTCTTGATTGATCACTTTGGTTTGGCTTTTTTTGTATAAGATATAGTTTTTCTTGAACCTATGAAACTGTCTTTTCCACTTATAATATACTTTGTGCTTTATAATGAAAACTCCATTTTCACATAATTATGATATGCTGTTATTTTGATTTCCTATTTAATAAATGTAGTAATATCATAAAATTAGGAGCCAAAATATCATTAGAGAACATCTAATTCTACCTCATTTTATAAATAAATTCAAAATGTTGACATTCTAGTTAACTTGTTAGGGTCATGTAACTCATTAGTGGAAATTCAACATTCTTATATTTCATTCTTAGTTAATGGTATATCTTAGAAAATTGATACTTTTAAGACTTTGATTTTTGTTGCTTGTCTCCATGTGCAATCTGCATATTTTCGTGTGGATCTCAAATTGTAGAGTCTAACTTTCATGCCACCGAAAGACAGACTTGTTGAAATTCAGCATTATAGTTAGAATATAAGGTAATCAAAACTTTTCATTTCTAACTACAAAACTTTTCAATTCTAACTACAACCTGAAATTGCAAAACATAGTCAAGCAGTGATCTTTGCCACTCGCATCTGAGATCCAAATGGCCCTGCAGATGTGAAATTGTCTGTTGCTATGGAAGAACAGCTGGAATCAGTTAATGAGTCAAGTCAGCATGAGCTGAAGCAAGAGAGACTGGAAAGTTTCATCTCCATGGTAGAGAACTCCAGGAAAGGATGCAGAGAGCCAGATTGTGGTAGGAATGGCCCCATGAGTGACACAGCTGAGAGTATAATTAGGCTTGTCCCCTACTGGCAAATGGAAGTGCTGTTTACCTTTATAGATATGAATCTTGGTCACCAGCAGACTGGTTTCCAATCCTGCCCCCACTGTGACAAAGAACCAAACCATTCAGTCCAGATACCCTGATGAGACTAATAAAAATGGCCTTTGTCTAGAGACTCCAAGAAGCAAGCATGTTGAGACCTGACGGAAACGAGATTTTTCTTGGTGATTTTTTAAAAATATAGTTTATTTTATTTTAATTATTTCATTGTTTTCCATAGTAGAAATATAATTGTATTTACAATTTCCTTGATGTTGAAAATTTTGTCCATGTTTTAGATATTAGTAAAATATGCTTTAATGAAATTATCTTTAAATATTTGTATTAATGCCGTATAGTCATATATAATATTGAAACTTATTTTGACATAAGCATATATGCAAAGAATATATTTATTTGCTCCATTTCAGTCCCTAGTATGTCCTCTTTCTCTCCCTCTCTCTTCTGGTTCCCTTTCCTGTACTCTGTAAGTTTTCATTCTACTTATTGTTTTATAAGTTGGTCCTTCATAGACATACATAAAGGTGATTCTCACTGGAGTGTATTTATATATACATATGTAGCATAATTTGATCAATTTCCTTCTTTAGCTCCTTCCTTTTTCTGTCTGTCCTCTCTCCCCATCTATCCAGTTCCTCTACTCCACTGTTCTCCTTTGTATTTTCAAGCAATCCAATCCCAATTTCTCCCCTTATTTTGATTTAAATTCTACGTATGAGAAAAAAAAAAATGGCCCTTGACTTTCAAATTCTGGTTTATTTTACTTAGCGTGATGTTCTCCAGTTCCATGCACTTACCAGTAAATGCCATGATTTTATTCTTCTTTATGACAGAGTAATACTCTATTGTGTTTTTATGCCACATTTTCTTATTCATCCATCTGTTGGAAAGCACATAGGCTAGTTCCATAAATTGGTCATTGAGAATTCCTCAGGTATAACATTGAAGTTCCTATATCATTTAATTATGATGATTTTAGTTCTTATGCATAAATACCCAGGAGTGGAATAATAGGGTCACACATCCTAGCTTTTGCAGGAAATTCCACAATGCTTTCCCAAATTTTGGTACTAATTTGCAGTCCCACCAACCATGTAGAAGTGCACATTTCCCCCAACATCCTCACCAGCATTTACTATTTGTTGTATTCTTGACAATTGCCATTCTCATTGAGAGAGATAAAATTCAAGTGTAGATTTGATTTGCATTTCCCTGATTGATAGAGATGTTGAATTTGTTTTCACATACTCATTGAACAACTGTATTACTCCTTTTGAGAAATGTCTATTTAGTTCTTTTCTCCATTTACTGCTTGGGTTATTTGTTGTTGTGCTGTTGTCTTTTGTTTTGGTATCAAGTTTCTTGAGTTCTTTATATATTCTAGATATTAGTCCCTGTTGGAGGAAAAGCTGTCAATGATTTTTTTCTCCCATTTTTGAAGGCTCTTTCCTTTGCTGTGCAGAAGGAAAATTAAACTTAATGCCATCCAACTTATTGATTCCCAGTTTTATATTAAGTACTACGGTTTTTAAGGAAGTTAGTGCCTGTACCAAATATTGTAGTGTTGAGCCTTCTAGCAGTTGCAAAGTTTATCACCTAATTGTTTGAGTCGACTTTTGTTCAGATTGCGGGACAGAAGTCTAGATTCATTCTTCTATATCTGGATATCCAGTTTTCTAGCATCACTAATTAAAAACGGTGTCTTTTCTTCAACACTTATTCTTAGCATCTTTGTTAAGTATCAGATGCCTGTATCTGTGTGGATTGTCTCCTGTTGTTGTTGTTGTTTTCTGTTCCACTGGTTTTCATAACTGTGTTTTCATACAAATACCATGCTGTTTTTGTTACAATAGCTCAGTAGCATAATTTTAGATCAGGTAATGGGATGCCTACAATATCATTTTTCCTGCCCAGTGTTGCTTTGGCTAATTTGGGTATTTTATTCTTACAAATGAATTTTAGGACTATTTTTTTTCTACTTCTGTGAAGTATGTCACTGGTATTTTGATGAAGATTGAAGTGAATCTGATAAAAATTGAAGATTGAACCTATCCAAGATCATAGAAGGTCTTTCATCTTCAAGGTTTCTTTCTTCAATGTTCTATAGTTTCCATTGTTGAAGTTTTCACCTCCTTTGTTAGATTTATTTCCAAGTATTTTATTTTATTTTTATTTTTGAGGCTATTGTAAAAAGGATAGTTTTCCCAGTTTCTTTGTTGGCAGACTCATGACTGACAGGAGTACAGGCAAGTGATTGATGAATGTATATTTGTCTTGTATCTTGCTACTTTCTGAATGGTTTTATCAGCTCTAGAAGTCTTATAGAGTTTTTTTAGGTTTTCTAGATTTAGGATCATGTCACAAAGCAAAAAGATTTCTCTCCTTGTTTTTTTCCCATTCCCCTCACAACCTCTTATGTGTAATTTTGTGTAACAAGGAGAGAAATGAATTACAGTAGATGGGGTAGAGAGAGAAGATGGGGGGGAGGGGAGGGGGGATAGTAGAGGATAGGAAAGGTAGCAGAATACAACAGTTACTAATATGGCACTATGTAAAAATGTGGATGTGTAACCGATGTGATTCTGCAATCTGTATTTGGGGTAAAAATGGGAGTTCATAACCCACTTGAATCTAATGTATGAAATATGATATGTCAAGAGCTTTGTAATGTTTTGAACAACCAATTAAAAAATAACAAAGCAAAAAGAGACAATTTGACTACTTCTTTTCCTATTTTTATCCCTTTAATTTCATTTTTTTCTTGCTTGCTCTGGCTAATTTCAAGGAGTACATTAAATAGAAGGATGTCCAAGGTGAGAGTGAACATCCTTCATTTGTTTCTAGTTTTAACAGAAATGCTTGCATTTTTGCTCCTTTTAGTAGGGTATTCACCTTGGATTTATTGTATACAACCTTTATAATGTTGAGGAAGTATTCTTTTTATTTCTAGCTTCTCCTTTTATTTATTTATTTATTGGCATTAAAGATTGAACCCAGGGGTACTTAAACATTGAGCCACATCCCCATCCTTTTAATTTTGAGACAAGGTCTCACTAACTTGCTCTTTAAGTTGCTGAGACTGGCTTTGAACTAGTGACCCTCTTGCTTCAGACTCCCAAGCCATTGAGTTTACAGGTATGTACCACCACTCCCGAATTCTCCTGCATTTTTAATGTGAGTGGTGCTGGATTTTTTCAAAAGTTTTCTCTGCATGTACTGAGGTGATTTTATGATTCTTGATTCTTGACCTCAACTTTATTTATGTGGTGAATTACACTTACTGATTGAATGTGTTAAAACGACATTGTATGTCTGGGATAAACTCTACTTGATTATGATGTATTCCCTTCTTATGATTTTTGTTTATAGTTTGCCAGTATTCTATTATGGATTTTTGTGTTTATGTTACTCAGGGTTATTGGTCTATTGTTTCTTTACCATTATGCTATAGAAAGATGGTAGAACAGATCTATGCAATAAAACTCAACTCCTCCACACTGAAAGAACAGATGATCAGAAAGGTGGGCAGCAAAATACACACTCTAAAACTCAATACTGCTTGAGACTTGAAGGTACTTAGAATTGGGTTATCAAGCAGAAAATTCTGGTGATCTTTGATGGTTTTTTTTTTTAATATATACAGTCCGTATATGTCTATACTTGGACAGATAAAGAAAGAGATATTTTGGAAATAAGAAAAAATTAGGCTAAATAATAAGTATTATACAATGGTTAAATACAAAAAAATTGTTAGGGTAAGACATTTAACTAGATAATAAGTTTAATATTAGATTAAGAATCTAATTTTTTAAAAAAATTTTAAACACAGAAATGCTATCCTTAACTTTTATGATGTATACAAATTAGAAAATAAATTTCATTCTTTGAAATGATTCAAAATTTTGTAAATGATACCTAATGTGAATGAAAATCAAAGGTATTATTTATGTTCTAGAAAAATCTCATTTCGTCAGGTTCTCACTAATACCTTTGGGATAAGTAAAAAGGATTACATAGTGATGAGTGGGGAAATTTTAATTTTAAACATCTCCTCTTCTATTCCCAAGAACACAAAGCAGCGGCATGGAGAAATTTTAAAACACAGCAAATGTGATAATAATGCATTTATCCAATTAAAAAATTATTTACTGAACATGGACTCTGCTGTGGACATTCTTCTTGATGCTGGATATAGAAGAGCAGATATAAAGATGTGCAGCCAACAGAGTGTCCATCTAATGCTACTGGCTTACACACTCACATATGAATAGATCTATGTGTGCACACATAATAATATGCTATCATAGGAAAGCTATGCCTTAAGGAAATGGAAGTTTCTTTATATCACACAAATTGAAGTGTAACATCTCCAGCATTCCCACTTTCACTAGCATCACAATTTTCACTATTAGTCTTAGCAAGCTCTTTTATGTGCCAGCATTATATGAAACAATTAACACATCCTAAATCCAAACTACAAGCAGAAACCAATCACTATTAATGTCACCATTTAATAGATGGAAAGTTAAATAACAGAGAATTTAAGCCACTATCTAAAGTCACAGAGCAAAATGTAGTAGAACTACCAAAAAAGTTAAATTCCAGAACACTCTATAAGTCAACATATTTGTGATGATTTTTTAAGTGAATGAATAAATTTGACCACCCAACCAAATATCTACCTCCCTGAATGTGAATCAAATGTTCCGTTCTCATAAATTAAAAATATTATGCTTAGATGTCTTGAAATCTCTCCATAAAATCCTTAATTTACAAACAATATTTGATCCATTCTAGATGCATGCCTCTGGAGTATGTAAGCCCTCAGAGACAGATTCAAATTCTGGAATAAAACCAAAAACAAATGGAATCTACATTTGATTCAAAGAATCTTTCAAAAATTCTTCTCCATAGGGACTCTTCAAACATATGTAAGAGTGTTCTTATTGCTTGTGGGCATGAATTTTATAAATCTAGGCATAGTTTCTCTAGAGAAAAGACTAAATAGGGTTGCAGATTAATTATGTTGAATAAATTAGTTAAGAAATACAGAATAGAATTAACTGGCTTTATTCACCTGAAATGGCAGAACATTTTTCTCAAGTTGATATGTCTATCACTCTCCTGTTTCTTCATGTTCAGTGAAGATATGACCAAAAATGACATTGGGTAGATATCCAACAGTCCATTTGGCCTAATGTTCACCCAGGTTTGATGCAGACAGAAGAAAGATAATGTGCTAGTTTAAATAACATAGGGTAGCAGATGAAAGGAAATATTGAGAAAAAGCAACAAAAAGTTTTGCAATCATCAATATATTGAAATGCAAGAAAGGCTTGTTAGTAATGTTTGGCTCAAGTTTGGTTCCAATTTATCTGCTTTACTCAATGTGTTCTTTCCTTCACATTAATTATATTTTGTTTGTTTATTTTAATCTTCTTTTTACTAGTGATGGCTCCTTTGACATACTTTTATGCGATTTCTTTTCATAATTACTTGAAACTCTTTAGATATAAGTTGAAGCTAGGACCATCATCCTGTCCAGAGTTTCTACTGATAAGATGCATATTAACTTCCACCCATAATTTCTAGACTAGTCAAGAATTCTGAGTAGGTTGTTTCTTTTTACCTTTGTTCATTTTGGTATTCTTGTCTGAATCATATGCTTCTTGTCAATTGTTTGATTTACCTTTATTCTATAAAGGACCCCACATACAAAAGCAAATTTTGTGTCCTACACAGAAATATTTAGTGATGATAGATCATTATCACTCAAATAAAATATTTTATTAGGTAAATGGAATGACAAACATGACAGACAAATATATTGCATATCCAGAGCAAAGGAGTTGGCTGTCTCTTCACTGAGACCTCTGAAACTATAATGCCCAAATAAACTTTTCCTCCTCTAAATTGTTCTTGTTGGGTCTTTTGGTCACAGTGGTGGAAAAGTGGATTCAAACACATATATGCAGATTAGTGCTAGGAAAAAATTAAACTATGTATATAAATCTAAATATACCCTTACAGGTTACCAATACATATATATATATAAAAAAAACCTTCTAAGAAACTAGAAAAGATTAAGACCAATTATTGTAATATTGGTATTTAAGTGCAGAAATTACTTGAAAAAAATGTATGAACAAAATTTAAAAAAAAAACCCTTCACTATATATGGAAAGAATATATGATTAATAATTCTCTTATTTAATGAAAATATAAAAAAGAACATTTCCTTAAATTTGCCTGAAAATTTTGTATATTTACCAAAAGAAACCACTTTTAACAATTTATTTGGTGTTAAGAACAAATTTTTGAAAAAAACCAACAAATCACTATTTTCACATTACCAAAGGAAAAAAAAAAAAAAATGTAGTTTAGAAAGGTTCTGACTGACCAAAGACAAAATAAGCAGTGACAGAGGTAAGATTTGAGCTTAGATTTTGTAATTCATGTCCAATGTACTTTTAGGTTTTGTTTCAACTGTCAGCTCTGATTGATTGACAATGATACTTGTAATGCCACATGGAAAGGATTTGAGACCCTTGTTGAACTCAATGGTAAAGGGTCTAGTGATTAATATAGATGTGACCAAGGGCTGAGAGTTTACATGGCCACATAAGTAACACAAATTTTCTACGTGTTCAGCTCCAAAACTATAGCAGTGAAATTTCTCTGAAGAAATATTGTCTGTCTATGGAAATGCATTTCTCAGAATATTCTCTTATATTTACATTAGCACTAATTAGGCCAATCAGCTTGATTGGTCACCACTGCACCAGACTTTTGTTTTGTTTATGTTTTAATATTTTCTTCTTACCAAGGTTAGCCTTTCATCATTCCTAATGGTAATAAACTTGCTCCTTTCACAAGAACCAGTTGGAATCCTAAATCCCTGTTGAAGCACTTTCCTGTTTTCCTAAGTGAATCAATCTGCTGATGAGGTCAGAGCCCCCATGGTCTGCTTATTACCTAAAAGTATCACCTCTGAACCTTGCTGCATTGGGAACCAGGCTTCTGACACATGAGCTTTTGGGGGATAGTCCATAGCACTATGTCATTATAGGTAGTCTTAGAAATAATTAGGGACCACATTTTGTCATGAACCAACACTTAAAATTATGGTGAAAATTAGAAAAGTTCAAACCTCACAGGAGTTTCAAGATTGGCGGCAGAAAAACAAAATCATCTTAGTTTATGGGGAAAATGCATTCATTGTTTTTTAACCAGAACTCATTTTATTTTCATACTACAGAATATGGATAAAATAGAAAGGCCTCTACAGGTCAAGACAGTCCTATGCACTTAATGTCCTCCCTAACTATGAATAGGGCCTATGTCAACTAATTGTTCAAGCTCATTCAGCTAAATTATAAAAAAAGAAAGAAGGACACTACATGATTGTCTTACCATAAGCCAGAAACTAAGTGTTTTAAAATAATATATTAATGAAACACAATAAACTATGTGATATTCTAATATATAATACATAACGATTATATTACTATTATATGACATCCTTATTGTGACCATACAAAAGTAAAAGTGTTGCCATTATTCAGATGAGAAACTGAGTCTCACCAGGCCACTGAATATTTATTCTCTAAGTCTTCTGTCCAAGGTACCCCTTAACTTCTGTCTAATCCATATTAAGTAATTTTTAAAATTCTAAATTTACAATTCTGAAATATTTTTCAGGTTTGGTAAGTCAAATCAGCAATATAAATATGCTATTTCAAATTAGGCTTAGATGTTTCAATGGTACAATTATAAAGACTTTTAGTGCAGTTAATGAAAGAAACCACAGTAGTCCTCACGCCTTTAAAATAAATTTTCACCCTAAAGCATATTGACAATGACTCTCTAAGAAGCCTTTGATCAATTAAAATAGTTTTCTAAAACCTTTCTAAATGAATGAAGTATTTAATTTCATAAGAATAAAAACTGCTTTCTGAATCTGAAGCTTGTAAGTTGGTTTTAATGAAGTCTGGAAATAAAAGTATATTTCTAAATGACTAAAATAGTTATGAACTTGCTGTACATTCCAATATAGAATCATACAATATTAGAGCAAAAAGGTGGTTAGGAAACATTTGAGTCACTTCTTTTGCACAAAAGGTAGTTAAGGAAAGAAGGTAACAAAACTTGGCAAATTTCTTTCCATATATATATTTTTTTTAATTACCAAGTCATGGATTTTATGGTAGAGCTGAAAATTAAAATACAAAGGATATCAGATTTTTAACCCTAGGATTCACAGTTTGAGGAAAGGCATATACAATATTCCAAACTTTCAGACCTGAGCTCTAAAAAGTAAAAGTCAGCCTGGAGCATTTATCAGCTTGATTCAATTATTATATTTTTTTAAAAGTGTTTCTCTAATGCTTGCTGAGGGCAATTGCACTGAACAGTTTCAAAGTACCATTTCTATACCAGTACTTAATGAGGGTTGAGGAAACTTTCCTTAATGAGACAAATCTACAAAACATAATAAACTCACAAATTCGATATAATATGAGGGCATCATAAACAAGCTTAGAAGAATAAATAGTAGTGATACTAGTTTTGAAAATCAGGATCAGGTCCTGTTTCCCCAGAGTTGAAGATTTAAACACCCAAGAAACACCTAGGCAAGTGCAGAAAAGAAGTTTTATCTGAAGAATAGAACAAAGAGAGCAAGAGAAAGAGAGAGAGGCTCATCCAGAGAGAAGGGGATCCAAAGCTGGTGCCCAGGGAGTAGGGGTGTCTTACCCATTTTGTAGTTTTCAGGTTTTCATTCTTCTCATGCCTTGTCCTCCCTTTCCACCTAAGAGGCCAAAAGGTAGGAAGGGACATGTCCAGGGAATACTCATGAATAACTCCTGGCTGGGGGAAACAATTCCCTGGAGACAGTTGACCTTGCCAACCAGAGAGGAGGAGGGGGAAGTGTTCTGGAGGTATTAGCATTCTATTTCCTTTTGAACCAGGCCCCCTATTCCTGACTCCAGTGATCATCTATCTACACTGACTGTCTGTTCTTATCTCACTAGATAAGAAAATATTTGAAGTTATGAGTCAGGATAAAACATTTGTCATTACCATCTTAATAGCTCATTGTTTAACACAGGGCATTTTGCTTTTGTTTCTTGCTAACAGAAGTACCCAGTCTTGGGGAACTAGGAGACCACAGAGTAACTACTTTTGTTCCTAGGAGTGGCTTTGTTTTCTATCAGTGGCCACAGTGGTATTCTCTGTCACTCTTTGGTCGTTTTTTTAATAATTGAAAGTTAGAATATTACTCAACATTAAAAGAGAATATAATCATTTCATTGTAGGTAAATGCATGGAGTTGGAGAAATACAATGCTAAGTGAAGTTAGCCAATCCCCCCAAACCAAATGCCTAATGTATTCTCTGATATAAGGATGCTGATTAATAATGGGGATTGAGGGGAAGCATGGGAGGAATAGATGAACTTTAGATAGGGCCAAGGAGAGGGTGGGGAAGGAGGTATGGGAATAGGAAAGACAGTGGAATGAGGTAGACATCATTGCCCTAAGTACATACATGAAAACACAAAAAGGCGTGACTATTTTGTTTTCAACAAGATATTAAAAACTGTGCATAATTTATGTAATATGAATTGAATTGCCTTCTGCTGTCATGTGTGACTAGTTACAATAAATAAAATTTAAAAATTTAAAACAAATTTTTGAAAGTTAAAACTCTGAGTATTTCCCTTAGCCTCATTATCTCAGTAGGATTTGGATCACAGTAGCTGGGATTTTTGTCCCAGCCCTGGGTAGAGGTGAATGTAAGGTACTTGCTTAGCATCTGGATGGCTATCTTAAGAAAAATTTCACTTTCCTGCCCAAGGGCCTTTCTGAGAAAGGGTCTCCACACTCTCAAACCAACCCAACCCTTCACCACCCACATTCTTTCCTGCTCAAGGGCATAACACCACTCCCAAATACAAACCCTACCCTTAACTGCCCACTTTAGGAGCCATCAGGCTCTAATTTCTGAGCCTCCCCCATAAAATTCTCTAACCTCAAGCCTGTGTTGCCTCTGGACATCTATGGAGAGTTGGCCTTTACTTGTCAGAACTGGTTGAATGTCTAAATTTGCAGACTCTGGTGTGTATCTCTGCCTGGTCTCCTTTCATTTCTCCCTTGGCTGTCTCCCGGTTCCTTGCTTTCCTTTCAGTGACCCTCTTAGAAGTCCAGGTGTTTTGGCTAAAATGATTGGTTTGGACAAATAAAATTTCTCACTAGCACTTTTCCCCTAGTTCTAAAACAAAAAAATTAAAAACAAACAAACAAAAAAGAAGTCAACTTAAAATTATTGATTCCATCGTGCCATACAGCATGACAAAAATGTCCTGCCGTAGAAGATGGTAAAGACAAATGCAAATAGAAGCAGGGATATCAGATATGGGAAATGGAGATTAAAAATATTACTCACAACTCAGGAAGAAGCATCTCGGACCACATTTCTGAGTCTAGATTCAATCAGATTTGTTTTGGTGCTTTTTATCTAGATAAGCCGGTTAGTTAACTTCCTTTATTTACTTATTTATTTTGACTTGACATTATTTTAAATTGGATCCCCATGGCAACTAAATAGGTCTTTACTAAACTGTCTTCTTTGTAAGGTCAGCACCATTAAAAGCAGCTGAAGGAGGCTTTATTGAGATTCACTCCCAGGTTGAGACCCTCCAGTACAACAGAGCAGGTCTAAAAGAATCCTACCCAGGCTCAGCTGGATTGGAATTGTATTGGGCTTAGGGCTGGAAGAGAAGGCTTGGGACAGGAAAGAGAGGTTTTTAGAGTCCCTTGTCCTCCTGGAGTTGGTCAGGGGACCTTGCTGAGATCCATGTCCCTCCAGGATTGGTCAGGAGACTCCGCTGATTGACAGGTGGTTGTGCAATGCCTGATTGGTTGTTCTTTCCCACCTGGATTGCTTGGTGCTTTGTTCCCTTAGCCACCCCAAACCGACCTAACATTCGTCTGTTTTGATTTTTCTTCTGTGATCTCTTCTTAACTGGACAGCCAAAGCCAGGTACAGACATACACAGCCTGAATATGTTTGACAATGCAAAGTGATCAGTTTAAAAGTGGTCAAAGGCTCTAAGGAGTCTATGAGCAACTTAAAAATAATAAGACGAAATGGTCTTTAAAAGGCCAATCATTCTTAAATACACATATGAATATATCATAGTGAAAATTTACCTTTATGCATATCTATAAAGCACTATTTTTATTTAAGAAAATAATAAATAAATAGAAGGAAAACCAGTAGAGGAAAGGGAACAGGGGCAGAAAGGAAAGGAGGGAAAGAGGAAGCCCTGGGGACTGAAGTACACTAAATGTATTCCAGGATTGTTTCATTGTATGGTTGATGATGAACCTCAATTGTAAAAGGTCCTAGCTTAACATCTGGATTGTGACAGTGACAGCCCTCTAAGAAAAATTTTGCTTTCCTGCCCAAGGGCCTTTCTGAGAAAGGCTCACCACTCCCTCATACCAACCTCACCCTTAATCACCCCCATTCAACCTGCGGGGCTCTAATCCCTGAGCCTGCCCCATAAAAATTTCGAACCCCAAGCCTGTTTTGCTTCTCTCCAGCTATGGAGGGATGTGCCTTTATTTTTCAGCTCTGACAAACTCTTGTGTATATCTCTGCCTGGTCTACATCTTTCATTTCTCGCTTGCCTGTCTCCTGGTTCCTCATTTTTCCTCTCAAATAGTATATATAACTATGATGCACTAATGAAAAATGAAAAAAAAAAAAAGACTGATTATTTAACTTCTTCAGTCCAAAGTTTCAAGGACTTTGAAATGTGTAAAAATCAGGGTTTTAGCAAATACTGTCTCTTATTATGGTTCAACATGCTTATGTGTACATAATGAGTTGTAAAGATTTGGTTCT
This sequence comes from Marmota flaviventris, assembly GCF_047511675.1. Classification (NCBI taxonomy): domain Eukaryota; kingdom Metazoa; phylum Chordata; class Mammalia; order Rodentia; family Sciuridae; genus Marmota; species Marmota flaviventris. The sequence continues at coordinate 27,850,990 of NC_092506.1, forward strand.
CTATTATTTATTTAGGGTATAGAGAGAAAGAGAAGGGAAGGGAAAGAAAGGGATGAGAACCCAAACTGGTTGAATGTCTAAATTTGCAGACTAATATAATTTCCTTCTATTTTCTATACAACATGAGTTATAGCCTATTTGCAATGCCAGCTCTACTAAAAGTAGAAAGCATCACAGAAGTATAACGGGAAACTTCCAGACCAGCTGAATGTTAGCGTACTATTTGGTATGTCTCATTTAATTCTTATTATTATTTGACAGTGAAGGCACTAAACTCATTTATGTGCATTTTGTAGAATTGTTGGTTTAGTTGTAAATGTTAAAACTACTCTAAAGACAGAACACTGTGCAAAACAAGTATTTCTTAAGTCCTCGAATCTAGTGGAATTTTTCCTGCTGGGTTCCAGGTTTTCTTTGGACCTCTAGTGCATTTCTTCTTTCAGGCTCCTCCTTTACAGATGGGGATGTCTATCCCTGTCCTGTGCCACTATTGTACTTTGGAAGTAGATGACGTGTCTCGCTTCACAGGTATACATAACTAAAGAGCAGTTTGGGCACAGAAGAAATCATGTCTTGAGTCTTAAGTCATGTCTGACTTAGGTGAAATTTTGAATTTAGAATCAATGATAAGAGAGTTTGGTCTTTTAGGGTGGGTGAAAAAAAAATATATATATATATATTTGCATGAGAACATAATTTTGAAAGCCCAATAGTGGTTTGAATTATGTCTTTCCAAAATTCACATTTTGAAGTTTTAATTCCCAGAAGTCAAAATTAGACAGGCAAGGGTTGATCCAGAGAATGAAGGAATTGAAATGTTAATTCCTTCAGAATCCTTCCTCCACCCTTAACAAGATCCTGCCCCTGCTCCCACCTGTAGCTAAAGTAATGTGTCCTAGAATTGTCCTTCTCTGGGAAAGAGAGAGAGAGAAAGAGAGGGGGAGAGCAAAGCAAGAGAGAGAGAGAGAGGAGAGATTGAGAAGAAAGAGTGAAGAAAGAGAGAAAGAGGAGAGGGGAGAGTTTTTATAGCCAAAATCTAATAGGGTCTTTGGGTCTGCAAGCAGCCTTGTTGGTGTACAATGATTGGCTCATACAGGAGTTGTTAAAGGTGTCATCTTCTGCCTCAGGCAGACCAGGCAAGGGCCAGATGTGGGTTTCCATTGCACCAGACAGGTGGGGGTCAAGTGTTCAGCCCACCTTGCAGCTAACATTTGTTCACCCCTCTCCGCAACTGAACGGAGCAGTGTTCATTTCATCATTACTTCTAAAACTGTGCATAGATGTTTTAAATATATTTCATAGGAAGACATGAAATAAAGTATTAAAAGTAAAACTAAATTTAGTAAGATATTTGCCCTGTAGATAAAATGCATTAAAAAAAAAAAAAAAAGAATTGTCCTTCTCTATAGGGAATTGTAAAAGTTGCTAATTAATTCGTCCTGCATCCCCTTCCTGCCTGGATTAGTCCTCCCTGGCCCCTCCAGCCCACCTGTTTTCCACCTTTTGGCCATCCCACCTAAGCAATTTCTGGGCCTAGTCATGTATTCAGGAAAGAGAGAGATGGGGAAAGGAAGAAGGACAACCAAGGAAGCCAGGGCATATGAAAAGGCACAACCCCTTCACTTCTGGGGATACCAGGATATTAGTTATGTCCCACTTTTCCCGCCAGGGAGAAGTCTATGTTACCCCTTTTTAAATAAACCCTCCTTTATATGCTTACCTTGGCGTGCTTCTCTAATGTTATACTTGAACAGGTGAGGGAGCAGAACTCATCACCAGTAACCCATGGTATCATAACCATGTTGGAGATAGAATTCTTTGTTGTTGTTTTTAAATACCAGGGATTGAGCCTACAGGGGTACTTTCCAACTGAGCCATATCCCAGTCCTTTTTAAAATAATTTATCTAGAGACAGGGTCTCACTAATTTTGCTCTAGTGTTCAGGGTCTTGCTAATTTTCTGAGGCTGGCTTTGAAATTGTGATCCTGCTGCCTCAGTCTCCTGAGCACTGGGATTCCACCACCAAGCCCAGCTGGAGATGGGTTGTTTACAGACATGATTAAATGAAAATGAGTTCATGAAGGTAGGCTGTAATTCAATATGATGAGTGCCCCTAGAAGAGTAGGAAAATTGGAGGTAGATAAGTAAGAGGCAAGACCATGTAAAGACAGAGGAATCATATGGCCACCACAAGACCTGGACCAGACCCTTCACCCTCACCACACAGAAGGAACCCACCCTGCCAACACTGTGATTCAGACTTTAGTTTCCAGAACTCTGAAGAAATAATTTTTTTTTGTTGTTCTTTAAGCCATTCAGTGGCTTTCTGAAATATCCCTAACCAACTTAAATAGATCTGTGATGTTTTTTATTTTTTAAAAAATTAAAGAACAAAATCAGTATATTCAAGGAACAAAGCAGATAGTTAGGGTCTAGTCCTCTCAGACCTAATCAGCTCTAGAAAAATGGGCAGATATTTATCCTATAAATAGATTTATTCTATAAGTGGATTTTAATATATAACCAAATAACCAAAAATATCATGTTTAACTTCTGTGATAGAGGAAGAAATGTTCATTATATTTCTTATATCAAGACAAAATTTGTCCAGGATTTGAGGTGCGGTGTTTTTGACTTGTTCTGTCAACCTGATACGGAGAAATTGGTCTCAGGCAACTCTGAGTCAGACTCTCATGGATAAGTTCTCCTGCAACTCTTGCTTTACTTGAAAAGTGCCATGAAACCAAACCCAGCAAGGGTAGTTGAAAGACAAGAGGCCCCATGGCAGAACCAAGGGGCTCACCTTGGAAGTTACCCAAACCCCAACAGCTCTGTCCATCACAAGCTGGCAATTCATGCCTAGAACCGTTAGGGAGCTCACCTGAGATGTGAAAGGAAATGTTCAGCTGGTATGATGAATTATGAGCTAAAAAAGTAGTATTTTTTTTTAAGTTTCTAAATTTAGGAAACTTTGTTATGCAGCAAATGTTGACTGCTAGCAATTCCCAAATTTCACAAAGAAATTCAAAGATATAGATTTTTAAACAGACAGTAAAGGGAAGATGAAACAAGAGGGGTTCTAGATAGTGGAGAGCCTAAAAAAGGTAGGTTAGCCATTTGTGGATTATTGTTGGTGAAATGAGAAACTACTAATAAGTGTCCCGACCAGCAGGACACATCAACGAGGGCCGCGAACCTAGGTGGGGAGGAATGAAGGGACAAGAGACACAAAGGATGACAGCAAGACAGGAGTTCTGATCAAGCTGCAAACTTTTATTGTTCACACAGGGGTATTTATATGCTGGGGATGGGGAAGCTCTCTTATCAGCAGTTGCTGGATGTCTGCACAAGGTGGGATAACCGCAGGATGTCTCAGGGAGATAGATGGCTGCAGGGTGTCTCCCAGGCAGGATGTCTCCCAGGGGGGCTGTTTCTTGTAAATGTCAGGCTATTCTTTGAAGGAGAACTTCCTTCTAGCCCCTGACAAATAAGAATGGTGTTTTAAGAAGGACATTCAATGTATTGCTTAGAATCAGTGAGAGAATATAAAAATAGTTATGAAGTGACAATTAAAAGACTACTTTGGTATCCAAACAACGTTGTACTGATTGACAACGGGGATGCAAGATAGAGGAACGGACCATCTGTAATATGTATGGTATAGTAACCATCACTGTGATACAGAACAAAGGATGGTAAAGAAGTTTTATGTATTCTAAGGAGAGGGCCTCTGATTTGAATGTACTGAACTTCATGTGCCCAGAAAACAGCATCATGCCATTAAATAACTGAACACGAGAGTGTGGAACGCAATAGGGACGTCAGGACTAAAGAAAGATTTTTTCATCAGTGGGAAAATAATTACAGTAATGGAAAATTTTTAACATAATTTAGCAAGTGTATATTCAGTGGGCATTCTTAATTTTTAAAGTCATTTTTAAAATACATAGATTAAGTCACTTTCAAAATGTCTGAAGATTCTTGTTATGTGAATATTGTTATTAAAATTTAAAACAAATACACTGGATTACAACACAAGAAATTGTACTGAAATGTGTACTCCCCAAAATATTTTCAAAAGAAATTTGCAATACAGTCAATGCCAGTGCTTTTTAATTAAAATTCTAAGTATCAATATTTATCTGAAGTCCTTTATCTCAGATTTGTATGAAAATAAATAGCATTGGGAGATTTTTGCAATCACAATACAATTTGAAATTCTCACTTATTTCTACTCACAATAAAGTTTCAGGTATTTCATATACTACTATATTTTGTAGCCTACATTTAAAATAAAAAAAAAAAAAAGAAAAGATTCATTTCAATTGGAGGGTACTGAAAATTTTTGAACCCTATTTCCCTATTCAAGGTCATGCAACTTTTATCCACAAACACTTTGGGGTTTTGTGGATTTCAGGATAGTGAGCATACAAGGGAGGACTATAGAAGAGTTTTAAGATTTCCACTATTTTATATAATAATTAAAGACTATACAGAGGAAAACTGATGCTTCAGGTAAAGAAAACGGATCACTTATGGGTTCAGAGGAGAATCAGGGAGGGTGTATTATAGAAAATAAGGGAAGAAAACATTTTCAATGAGGAAAAATGGTTCAAACGTATTGAATCACAACTCTCACCATGTTTGGTTTCAATTCTGGCTTTGCAGTGCAGCAGGTATATAAACCTGGACAATTTATGTAAATCTTTTATACCTGTTTGTATTTTCTTCTTCTTCTTCCTCCTCCTCCTCCTCCTCCTCCTCCTCCTCCTCCTCCTCCTCCTCCTCCTCCTCCTCCTCCTCCTCCTCCTCCTCCTTCTTCTTCTTCTTCTTCTTTCTTCTTCTTCTTCTTCTTCTTTTTTAGGGAATGAATTGATGTCATTAAATTTTCCACCTCATTACTCTTCCTGTACAAATGACATTTGGTGTTTTATTTTGACATTCTGTCCACCACTAAAAGAGGATGTAATTCTCTAGTTCTTGAGTCTAGGCTTGGTTACAAAACTTGTCCTGTTTAGAAGAAGTTTCCAGGTTAGGCCTTGAGAGACATGACACCGTTATGCTTCCTCTATTACATCATGGCTGTCACCATGAGAACATGCTAGAGTAGTCTGCTGTAGGATGAAGACCTATATGCAGACTCAGATCATCTCAACTGCCCCAGCCAACTTCAGTCTACATGTTACAATAGATAGTTGACATCTTAGACATAGAAACAGCCAGCCAATATTAGTGCAGCTACACAGACAGGACAGGGATCCTGCAAGAAATGTTTATGGTGGGGTGTCAGAGAAGTCTTGTGGTTGTTACATAAGATAACCATGGGAATAGGTCATTGATATTAACTAATACAGCTTAAAAATAGAAAACAATTTTATTTACTTACTTTGTTGGGTGTTATAAGTAATAGAGAAGAAAATATACCCATGTTTTGGCAAAGATTCAAAAGAAAAATAGGTACATGTTATAATAAGTGCTGATTAGATGATATGCAAAGAAAATCACACAAAATATTCTTATGAATTTGGTGGTTCCTACTAGTCTTAGAAAATTTTCATTGAAGTAGTAATAGCAAATAAAAAACAAAAATGTTTATAGGAGCTGAGGAGTAAATGGGAGATGAAAAGGTAGAATGTAAATAATGATCATGGCTAACATTTATTTAGCATATATTATAATCTAATACAGCCCATGAACACAAAGAATTATGTCATTTAGTGGTTCTGAAACTGAAAATATTCCATTACACTTAAAGATTCCAACAGCTTACCCACCACTTCTATTTCTACTTTTAAGAAAAAACAAAGATGAAATAACAGCAGGTACATGCCTGTAATCCCAGAGACTAAGCAGGATGAGGCATAAGGATTGCAAGTTCACAGCCAGCCTCAGCAATTTAGTGAGACCCTAAGCAACTTAATAAGGCTCATCTCAAAATTAAAAATTAAAAAAAAAAAAGACTGGAGATGTGACTCAGTGTTGTTTGGTGCCCCTGGGTTCAATCCATGGAAGGAAGGAAGGAAGGAAGGAAGGAAGGAAGGAAGGAAGGAAGGAAGGAAGGAAGGAAGGGAAAAAGAGTTATGAAACAACAGAGGGCGATATGTTTGTACTGTACTGTTCTAAGTATTTTTATATACACTCTCCTTATTTAAGTAATAAAAAAAAAATAAGGTTACCAACCATCTTAACTCCCACTGTGAGAAATATACAGTTTGTGATTAATAACTTGGACAGACCAATTTCTCAGATTTCTAACATAATATCTTATTTGACCTATTCTAGCAAGGGAAGAGTGACCCATTATATTTCTAAAGAGGAATCACTTAGGTAAACAGGAGCCCTTCTGATAGATTTTGTATTATTGCCTTCACAGAATTTTTCAAGAAGAGATTGCAAAGCATTTCATTTTTGCAACACTGAAATGAAGTAGTATAAATTTTCTAATGTTCATTTCGTCATTTTAAGTCATAGTTTTAACTACTTGGTCAACAGTCTAGAGGAGTTGAAATTTGAAGCAAAGCTAGTAAAAACATAAGACTATTAAGTTTCAAGCAAAATGAACTATGAGAAACTGCACCAGTCCTACTTGTGCGGTTCTGAGACCTGGTTTATGGTCTGTGTTTCAGGTTTTCTCACCTTCAAATTAAGATATTAATATTATTTCTGTATAAAGTTCTTATGAGATTAAATGAAATGATAAATAGATAAGCTTAGCAAAGTGTCTAGTAAATGATAATTATGCTATTAACAGAATCATGGTACTGATGATGAATATCATCATCATAAACAACTGGTAAAATATGATTCACATTTATTTTACCAATACTGCGCACTTAGGCAATGCACCAAAAATTTAATACAGAATGTTGATGCATGTATTATCAGTTCTATAATAAAGCCTAACTCTTTAATTCTAATGAGGTAGCAGTTTAGAGCCATGAATACTGTTTTAGGACTCAGGGATCAAGGATTCTCTTTCCAGATTGGCTTGGTGACGTTGGACATATCTAGCTACATTTGTGACCAAGATTTAAATTTCCTCTTCTGTAACATGAAACAAGTTATATAGACGCTGAAATCCTTTCTAGTGATAATATTCTGTGAACCTGGTCAACTTAGAATTTTCAATTTGGTATTCAGAAAGAATTCCAGACATTCAGAAGAGAGGAACAAGAATGAATAAAGGGTTTTTAGGAGGTATGGTCCTTTCCTCTGACTTTACCATCTTATTGGCTCTGGTTTGAATCAGATGTTGTTTGATGTATAGCCAATGCCATATCAGAACTCTAGGAAAGAAACTGCCGATTTTCCAAGGATTGTTGCTGAGTGCCCCAGTTATTTCAAAACCTATTATAAGAAGAGAAATAAAGCATGAAAACGGAGAACTTCTCCAATAGTTCTCAAAAAGAAAAGGGTGGAAGCTTTAGAAAGGCCTCAGGCTCTTCTGTTCCACAGATTAAATTTTACAAATTAAGGCAGTGCCAGCACAATGAGGAGGTGGTGGTGGCATGTAGGCTGATGGGCAGTGCCAGCCACGTCCCTGTAATCTGCGGCCAACAGATCTACATGAGGAATCTTTTTCTAGCTCTGGGCAGTTTATGAACTGAAATCCTGCCTAACTTGCAGTAAGCACTTTGATAGAGATGGAAGAACTAAGCTACACAATTTCAGAAAATAAGCCTCTGTGGTTGGCTGTGCTCTGAAGTGGCACATAGGAGCTTCATACATGGCCCACTGCCAACCATCAGGCTCTTGGTATCTTCCTTGACCAAAAACTGATGCAAAACCCTGAGTCACTGTGCTATGGCATCAGAGTGTGTGTGAGAGAGTGTGGATGCTGAATGTGCCACTCATTTCCACTGTTATGCTTTGCTCAGGCACAGTACTGGTGACTTGTGAATATATTTTATGTATTTTTTTAAAAGCTGGTAAGACAGAAGTACTTCATTGTTAAAATAAATAAATAAATAAAAATTAAAAAAAAAATTAACACATTCTGCAATTTGGGTCCTCCCACAAGTTTTAACAGCCCAGTCACAGAATGTAGCATTGAAAGGTGGAATGGCATATGCCAAATGCAAATGCTTGAGATCATATGATGATCAGGAAAAGTGCAGCTTTGCTATGAGGGTTTATCAATAATGACTCATTGATCTTGATTTTAGCTATGGTTCCCTTTATGTTAAATACTATAGTTTTAAAATTCTTTTAGATGTGTCACACATTGTTCTTTTGTCACTTGTGTGGCTGTCATTTGTGTTGTTATTTTGTTCCTCTATTTCACTTTCTTTTCTCACATTTATTTTTCCCTAAAAGTAGAACAGATGAGGTAGGTGAGCTGTGGAGTTTCTGTCTCATTTAAGGTCATCTAAATCCTAGGGTTTCAGAACCACTACATTTAAGCAATATTCTTATGTCTCATGTTCTTTCCCAGGCTTGCATGCCTCTCAGAAAGTCTTGCTGCAACTCCAGGGGGTTATTCTTGAACGTGACCACGTGTGGCTGCATTCATTTCACAACTCTTTGGGTTGGCAGATGTATTTGCAGCATAACAATGTACTCCAAACTCAAGGCATAAATAAAAATTGCTTTGGTATGCTGAGTCATTCTGTCTATCCAGACTTAAAGGATAAAGCAGAGATGCTATCTGAGGTTTCAGCTGATAAAACCCTAAATTTGAGGGTGATTTGAACCCTGAGGACACATTTTGAAATCATCTGGAGGCTTATTCACTCAATACCCTAAGAGATGGTGCTCCCAGTGTTCACCTGTAGGCTCCATTTTCTAATAATATAGGGGTGATTTTCATACTTAATTCATAGTTTTGTAATAAATTTCATATTTTATGCATATATGCAGGTAGGTCAGGTTATCTGTGTATGATTGTGTTCCTCTATAAATTACTTGAACCAAGTACACAAGAATTTTATTTTATTCACATATATAACCATAAATTATCATTATGCATACAAGGTGTTCTTTGAATATTTCATTTGGAAAAAAAAAAGTTCTTATAAATGGGTCCAGTATAAAGGAAAAGCTCAAATATGTGTGTATAATGTTATATATATTTATATATTTATATAATATGTAATATATTATATATATATTTATATAATATATATTTTTGGAAAAAATACAGTGCAATAGTTTTTTGCACAGGTACTAAAAATACACTCTATAAATACTAATCTAGATCCACTATTCACAAGCTGTGGACCTGGCTTCAGTTTTCTTATTTGTAAATTGACAATGATTTAAAAAAAAAAAATAATTCCTATTTCTGGAGGTTATTGTGAAGTTCAAATACATTCAGCAGGTTGATAATGCTGGAAATGCTGGAGTGGATTTGCAGCTACTGCTAGAGGTCCTGTAGGGTCCCCTTGTGTTGCAGATCAGGGATTAGGCAAAGGGTTTTTAAACAAATGGACTAACCCTTAGGAATTCCAGAGATCAAGCAAGATAGAATCATATGAAAAGCCAGTGGATTATGAGCCAGATGTTTAGAATACACATTCCCCTACTCTTTTTACATTTTCTGTTAAATTCTCCCTTAGTACTTGAGAGAGGGAACTGCTCTGTAGACTTGCCTCTCTCAGCTCTCAAAAATGAAAGAGATTTTTCAAGTGTGAAAAGGGGGAAAACTTTCCACACTTCTTCTCTTTTCCCTCTTTGTCCTAAACATATTGTGTTTATCCAGAGAGAAACCCAGGAAGTAAAAATACAAGCTGGAAGTAAATACAGCAGTTGCTGCTATCCATTTGAAAATTCTTTTTCAGTGTTAAACTTAAAAATTCCCTTAAAGGAGATGGAATTTCTCTCTATCTCTGCACACTGAAGTCTTCATCTGTCACCTTTCCACCATCCCTATAAAAACTGCTTTCCTTGGTGTATAGTCCATTTCAGAGGTTGAGTTTAGATAAGGGCATACAGTAATCTAATTAAACTAATTGAAAATAAGATCTAAAAATCTTAACCTTCCCAGGGACATTTCAATTTTAAATGAGGTAGATGATTAATAGAAATGACTCTCTAGTTGATGAAATGTCAGGCTGCATGATAAAATAAAAATGTAGAAAGTGAACATTTATTGAGACTCCACTTTCTACCAAGGTTTGGTATATAACCATCTTTAATTACTGCTTTATATACCTTAATAAGTACATAATGTTGTTTGCAAAAGTTTTTTGAAGGCTTTGAGAAGTTGATATGCATGCCTATGCCACACAATTAACAGAGTGAAGAACTTGTAAATGAACACTCATTTGCAGAGGGATTACTTTAGTATCATGTACCAATAATCACAGCACTAGGTACTTGATTTTCATTCTAAGCCTCATAATAATGAGTTGGGAAAATATCAATTAAAATAGTCACATCTGAATTGATTATATGAAATATATTTGATCAATAAAGGTATAGCATTAAGCTTCACAAATATGATGAGGTATATAGAATGTTAAATAATGTGAGAAAATGAAACCATTTTGTGGTTCATAAAGTATTATCAAGTTTGTTGGTCTTTTTGTCATGAGTGGGTGCCGCAGTCTGGCTGGGCACAAAATCACGAGCCACTCAAGCAGGAACAAACTTTATTTTTGAACCTGCCACCAGTGCCCCGTATGCTCCCGGCAAGATTGCCAACTGCTCCCGGCAAGATTGCCAACCCACTTGGCCTTCTCCTGGACCCCAACAGCAAGTCCCTCCTCCGGAATTCCCTCCTACCGCACTGCACTTCCCCAACCAATGGGAACTCTCCAGGAGTCTAGTAGCAGGCCTAGGTGGACAGCAGGAGTCCAATATCCATATGAATGCAGATCTTAACATAATCATATCATCTCAATGGCTTACTGGCGTCACCTTTCAACCAAAAATGCCATGCATCCTATTACTTGGCTGTGGCTCTTAGCATCTCCCCCCTTCTGTTTAATTAAGCAACAAGCAATGTGGCTAGGGACCGTGCCTGTTAGGTTTGTCCAATTCAACATATGGTTCTTAACCGTCATCGGATGAACTGACCTCTAGGCGTCAGCCTCCTGTCTTAGGTTGGTACCACTGCAATTGGATCATACCCGTCACTGACTACCGGTCCAGCATATAGCCATACTTGTGGATAGGCCTATGCACCAGTTGGGGGGGGTGAGGTTCTTTGCCTCACCTCTGCTGGCCCCCAAAATTAGACCATCACTAGTAGAAGGGAGGAGGATACAGAAATGCCAAGACACCAAGCCAATTGAGGGCTCCTTAGGAAAAATTGCATCACTGGTGACACATCAGAAAACATACGCCAGCACTACCATAATTCGCTGCATCAACAGATAGATCACAATGCATACAAGTGATACATAGTCCAGGCAAGTTCTGCAAGCAGTTCAAAGTGGGGGAATCTATCAATATGTCCATTTCCTCCCAAAATAAATCGACTCCTTGACTGAGCATTACTTGTTGAGTTATTATTCATTCATGCACCAGTTTATACAGTTTGTTGTGATAACTATCGAAGAAACTGTAGTTTGGTTTGAATAAATCTGCGTGGGTAGGAGCAGTGCCAGAAGCAGCAGCCCCAGCCCCAGCCTGGCCACCATCGCTCTGCCCATGTCCGCTCAGTCGGTGTGCAGTGCATTTCCCTGGACGCTAGGTGCGATGAGATAGGACGGCTCCGGGGTTTCTTCCTTTTTTGTTAATGGCTTTGGAGGATGGGGAAAATCGCAAATTTTCATTTGTAGATATTAACTACTGAATGCATCTTCTTATCTCTAAAAACCCTTTGCTATTTCAATACCCTAAAAATACATGGCAGGATGTGTATGGTAATGTTCATTCCCAGGATGTTTCAAAGATATCTTTGTATTGTTGCCTTCGTTACTATGGAAATAATTTGAGTTATCAGCATCCCCATTAGTGCCACATGACACCAAGGTGTATTTTCACTGTCAGTCCTCTACAATATCAAAGAGTGATTTCTGTAACTGCGATACATTTGCACATTTTCAATATACAACAATCAAATACCTGGGCACACAAGATTATATAGACATTGTGGAATGTTCAACTTTGTATCTTTGTATCTGATAGATATTCATTTTCTGGTTGTAAGAAGCTCAGAAGCTTCCGTTTTTATTCCAAACATTGAAGCATTCAATGGTAAGGGATAATTCCAAAAATAAAAAAAAAGTCTCCCATCAGGAATATTTTGTGATAAATAAGAAAGTCCTTCAGAAAGTTTCCCACACAAGAAGAAGCAAATAAAGGTCAGTATAAATCAGTATAACTATGTCAAGTTGAATTTTTCTTTATGTCTTTACTCAATCTAACCAATGTGAAATTTTTTGAAAATGCTATGTTCCATACCATGCAAGACTTTCAAGAAGGAATCTACTTTTGGGGTACAAATTCCACAGGTAAATTTTGTTTCTGGTGTACCTGGTATGTTCTCTGGACATGTCAAATTCTCCAATGAATTTGTTTATGGCTCTACATGTGAAATCACAACATGGCATTATTGATCTTTAGTATAAATTCATTGAGAGTCCATAAGATGAGATCATTTCACTAAGGAAATGGTAAGTGTTAGATTCAAAATCACATGGGGTGCTTCTGATCTATTTTCAGAAAACATGGAAAATACTTTGGTCATTTGAGTGGTTTGTCTTCCTCATCGTGTAAGTACTTAGCATTATTCCAACACTGAGCAAATATTCTTGATTCCGGAATGACTTATTTGATTGCATTATTGTTTCTTTTTTGCAGGAAAGACTAAGCTCTTTGGTCAATCTTGGATCACCTTGGCACCTTCCCTAAGCTCCAAAATGATTAATTCTTTAGCAGCATCCACATTTTAGCATGTGTGTTTACCACTGGAGTCTGTACTTCATGACTCTCAAAGACAGTCTCAAATATCTGTCTCATTTTTATTGATTTTTTACAGAACCCAAAGTAGAAATCAGGAATTTTTTTTCATAGCATTGCTCAGAGCAAAGAAAACCAAGAAGCTAAAACTTCCAATTTAGTTTTATTTATCTATATTAACTTTATTGTAAAAGCAACTATTTCTTTCTTCCAGTAGAGTTATCTGGCCTGCCTGAAGACACAGAAAAAAACCCATATTGATTAGATTAGTGGTTAGATTTTTCTCAGTCTACATGTCAGTGGATTGGGGCCATTTTATCTGTCTTGACTGTGGAATTAAGTTGGACAAAAAGACCTACCTTCTAGCCCTGCATTACTGTGTTGATTGATTTATCTGATTAATTCTATTAGAATAATTCAACCAGTGAAGTGTGTCCAATAAGATTAAAGGCATGAAATGATTCTATACCTCTGATACCTATAAAAATAGCTTACTAAATTTAAAGTCAGACATAAAAGAAAAGGGATCATCTCAAGACAAGAGAACATCAATTATCTAATAAATTGCATTTGTTGAATGGGCATTTTCCTTTCAGTATTTTGGATTGTTCTACCGACAGTTGCTAATCATAAACCACTATGATGGTCATCTCACAGGATAATAGCTGTCTAACAGGTGGTGACTGAGATGATATTACAACAATATTAAGGCAGAAAGGGGATGTGATATTTATCTCTTGTTAGTGCCATTAATTCAGGTAATTATCTTTAACCAAATTATTCTAATTTTCTTACACAGTTATTGAAACTAGTAGTCTAGAACATAGTTACTAAATTCTTTAGAATATAAGTTTAAAATTTTTTCACTGTTAAATATTTTAGTTTTATTTGCTGATATGTGTATTTTATATTTATTTTTATTTTTATTGTTTTGTTATAATGCTACATGGCAGTGAGATTCAGTATAACATGTTTATACTGTGTACACAATTTAATCAATCTCATTTCCCAGGACCTTCCCATTTCTCCCTTCCTCCTACCAGCTTATGTACTTGCTCTATTCTACTGTTCTTTGTTCTTCTTCTATTGGTTTTTAATTAGTTCACTTTAATTACATAGGTAAGCAGTACTAATTAAAGTGCAAGTAAAAATATTAAAAATTAACAATAATACATGAACATTACTCTCCTCGTTTTTCATTGTGTTAAATTACATGTTTGACATACAACCATGTTAATTTTCAAAAAGCAAGGAGCAATTTAAATATTAGGAAGCAGCATAAGTTTTACTTTTAAAGAAAAAGTTTCTTTATGCTGTTATCCTGTTATAGTTCCCAAAACATATTCTGTGTGATTCATTCAAAATTGCATAGCATTTGAAGTGACTTTTATTTCAAGGCCATCTAAATACACTATTATATATCAATGAAATATCAAATAATTCATGTCTATTTAATTCAAACACTTTTTCTTCTTAATATTTTATACTTAGTTAATATTAGTTAATAGGAACTATTAGTTAATAGTTAATATTTTTAAGCACTATCTTTGTGCCATGCATTTTTGAATCACTTTATAATATTTACAACTAGCCCATAACATAATGATATATATAAATATACTCTATCTACATATCCCAGATATTATATCATCATGGGCACATAGATACATGTCAGCCCTGTGCCTTTGTGTATCCATTACAACATTTCCCCTCTGCATCACAGAGTGCTGTTCAGTGATGGAGAGGTTTCCACAAGACTATTTTTTAAATTCACTTTCAAAATTATTTGTGAGTTAGTGGAATAATTTCAATTCTTCTTTTAAAAATGAGAAAGAAGATTTATCTAAAGAAAAAGAAATCACATTTTAAATTGATTTTGTTTTATGCAACTCATTTCCTGAAAACATTATATATTGCAGGCTGTCAAGATAAAATATTTAAAATTTAAATGAGAATATTAACTTCAGACTGAGGGTGTAATGCAGTGAGAAAAGAAATGGAAATAGAGATATATATAAGGCAAATAATACATATGTAAATACTTCATATTGCATAGTATCTACACATATCTATAATAAACTTTGCCTGAAAATTATTCTTCCAAATATGAGTAGTTACATTTTTAAATATATAGCATATAAAATATTGAATGACATATATAAAATGTATAAAATATATTTAAATATTTATATATCATATATTCTATATTATATAGAAGATAAACTATATATTATAGTAGATTTGAAATAAAGTATAATGTGTTTATATGATTCACTGGAATCCTATGCCAAGTATATGTATATAATTATATATAATAAATATGAATACATATTATTTTATATGTGACACATTATATTTGAATATGGGAATAATAATATTGAAATTGACACTTATGCCATGTACCATGATGTTAAATATTATAAAAATTACATATGTATGGATAGATAGATAGATGGTTTCATAACTTATACTTAGTCGTATCTATAAAAATTAATTCCTTGTTTGTCAGAAATGCAAACTCTCAATGTACTTTTGAAACAAAAATCTTTGGACAATTTATTTGATGATATGCACTCTTGAAATAAATTATTAAATTTAAGGAAAGCCTGCATAATTTTTGAAGCATTTTAAGATACTTTTAATGTCAAAGCAATCATTATTTCAGTGTGCATCTATGTGTGTTGATGTGTGAGCATATATATAAAATATGGAGTAATTATGTGAAGTATTCTGAGAGTACCAAAGAGAGAATTAAATAACTTCCTTTAAAATGACACTGTACAGTCATCTGCCCAGGTGTACCCCATGCTGATGAGGTGTTTCCATCCTCAAAGGAACAATACTGATTTCACTCAATATATAAAGCAAAGATGGAACATTTTCATGTACTTGTACCTCTTCTCCAGCTGTCAGCATAATGACTAACTCCTGTGCTTCTGCTCTGCTGGGGGCTTTTTGGCAAGACAGCATCTTTGTGGTATGAGCATTCTGCCTGTCAATCGTGTGTAAAAAGGATGGATATTCAGTTAACAAAGAAGTCAGAATATTTTCAACAGACCCAAATGAAAATGCCCCTCTAATTACTGTTTCTTCCCTCAAGTCTAAGTTTTAGCATGTTTCAAGATCTTAAAGGAAGGGGATTGCTGAAGGGGAAGAATATTGTTGGCCTCTGTCTAGTGGTAAAGAGCTCGGAAAGGAGGTGTGAATTCTATGGGGTTCCAAGCTAACAATGAGGCAATCCCTCTCCAGGTAACAGGGCGTATAATGTCAACATGGCATTTTTTAATCATATTTTCATCTATATTAACGTTTCATTTAGATTTTTTAGCCTGAAATGATCTAGGGTTTAGAATATTTAGCTATTGAGAATATATGAATAGGTTCACCCTGAAGCTAAAAGAGTTAAGAGGAAGCTATATCCACCCACATTACAGTGGCAGTTGTTGGATGTAGTAGAAACCCTTCAGGAAATTATCAAAACACTGGACACAGTTCTAAGCCCCCACCAAATTCCCCATATAAGATTTTCTTTTTTGCCACCCTTGAAGAATTTTTCTCTCCTTCTACTTGATCACTTCTCCCATTTTTCTTGTGTTTATTTTTAAAGAAACCTGATAGATTTATTATAGAGACATATACACAACAAATTTGGGGGGGGGTGCGAAAGAGAGAGAGAGAGAGAGAGAGAGAGAGAGAGAGAGAAAGAGAGAGAAAGAGAGAGAGAGAACAATGGTGAGCCAGAGATTGTCATCAATTGAAGTGATCATATCTCCTATTTCCTGTGTGGGTCTTCTTTGGATATATATTGCATATATATGAAAGTGTGTGTGTTCACCCATCCTCTCTGGTGAAATGAAGGTCTCTATCTTTGTGTTGTTGTGGTTGTTAAACTACATTTAATCTGCAGTATTCTGCCCACACTTAGTGAAGGGGACAATGAAAGCAATTTGTGATTTAGGTGGAAGATATGACACTAAAATGGAAGGAGGCTGATAAAAAATATTTTGACAGAAATAGAGAAGTCTTTCTCCTTAAATATTAAATGATTACACAGGTGCAGATGTGCACTTTGATAGACTAACATAGAGATTTACACTTCGCTGGATTTTTATAAAGAAATTCTGTATAACTACTTAATAAAGTGAGGAATGAAAGGTGTTTAAAAATATAATAGACTTCTATGTTTGGAAGATAGACTGGAAAATACTTTTCTATCTTCCTCCATAGTATAAGAAAACATCCTGGATATTATGCTTAAATATAATATAAAATGCCTCTGAAATCAAGAGAGAGCAAGGCAGCCCGGCCAGGGAACCTAAGATGTCAGAAAAGGACACAGTGGTAAGTTCTGCACATTTTCACTTTTGTTTTTTGTGTCCTATGGGTGAAAGAAACTGGCAATGTAAAGAGATAAGAAAATCCCTAATGGAAGCCTGCTATCTCTGGCAAAAAGGACCAGGAAGGATAGAGTTTAGCAAGATGGAAAATATTAGAAAATAACTTCTCTATTTCAGCCACACATCATGGAAAAATAGCTACAGCGCATGTAACTTGTGCTAGCAAAAGTCAAGTAGGGAGCCTTATTCCCATGTTGCCAGCCTATAATATTAAGAGGCATCCTGACCACCATGCCCTGGGGATGTCATAGAAAATCAAGTAGAGCATCAAGATTTTTGGTTACTGGGCAATAATATATCTTTTTCCACCTGAATATGATTAAGAATTATGGTGATCCCTCAACTACTCATAATGAGTCACTCAAAATTGCTAAGATGACATTTCATTTGTCCTACCATGGTAATGTCAGAAGAGGACTAGTGGAGAGGCAGGACTTTCAGTCACTCAACAGTGACATGTTAGTCCATTAGTATCATATGGAAAGCTATGACCAAGAACTCCAGCCTCTCCCAGCCTGATGAGACAGGCCTAGTAGGGGGCCAGAGACCCATGACTGCCCCAAGGAGTAAGGAGCCCCTTCCCTCCCAAGTGTGCTCACCTGTGGAATTGGTACCACTACAAGCCCTGATAGAACCAAGGCAGCTCTTTCTGTCTCTGCCAGAAAGAGACATAGGGTTAGGGTTAGGGTTAGGGTTAGGGGTTAGGGGTTAGGGGTTAGGGTTAGGGGTTAGGGTTAGGGTTAGGGTTAGGGTTAGGGGCTAGGGTTAGGGTTAGGGGTTAAGGTTAGGGATTAGGGGTTAGGGTTAGGGTTAGGGTTAGGGTTAGCAGGGAAAAGAACTAGAACCGAAAGTTAAATGAGATCCAGAGTCTCGTACCATAATACCCCAAGTCCTGAATGAAAAGGGTAATCAATAACAGATGACAATGAGATAATAACAATTTTAGAATTATCTGGAAATATTTTTAAAACAGATATCTTGAAAGTATTTCAGTGAATTACTAACACTTTTGAAACAAACATACAAAAAAGCAAAGATTTGGCCAATAGAGATTCTTAGAAAGAAATGGAGTTTAAAAAGAAGCAAATGCAATTTTAGAATAGAATAGAAAAATAAAATAACCAAAATCAAAAAAAAAAAACCTGAATGACAGCCTCAATGGCAAAATGAAAAATAATTTTTAAATAGAACAAGTCATCAAATAATTACTAAGGAACCACTGGGCAGATGATCTGAGAGATTATGGAATACAGAACTTTGTCAAACCAAGATGTTCAAACCTGAGTTCCTACTCTCAATTTAAGCAGGAAGCTTAAAGGAAAGAAATGCAGGAAGTCAGCACATTGAGGCTTGTTCACAGTGAGGAGATGGAAGAGGCCTGCTATCTAAATCATGGGGCGTGTCCTATGTTCTATCCTTTTCCTTTCTGCATAGGCTTGTCTCATGGTGTGCCTTCCAAATCAAGACCTAAGGGTAGATGAAGAGGTTAGACCACACCTGGAAGTGCAGATATACCAGGCTACTGCTATAAGTTAATAAGTTGCTGGGAACTATGACATTTATCTGTGACTTTGGCAGAGATGAGGGACAAAAAGTGTGTTATGAAGTGTGGCAGACCTAAGAATGTAGGTGAATCTCATGGATTTTGGTAGCTTGGAAATAATTGAAATATACTTGGTTCTTTTACCACATTTGCTTTATGTTTTAAACTATGTCATTACACTCCCTCTTGATTCATTGCATAAGTATCTACTCTATCGTACACATTAGTGTAGGTAGGGGAGGGGCAAAAGGACCTTCAGTGTAGGTAATGAATGACCTGGGTCAGGAAGATGGGGCTGATTTAAGAGGAAATAAAATGCTAATACCTCCAGAGCACTTTCCCCTCCTCCACCTGTTGCCAAGGTTACCTGCCTCCAAGGAATCATTCCTCCCTTCAGGGAGTTGTAGGAGTTGTTAAAGAATGCTCCCAGGGCTACTCTCTTCCTGCCTGTACGCTTGGACAACTTTATTCCTGCCCTTGCATCACTCCACATTTTGGTGTTAGTCAGGTAGGAAGGATGGGGGGAGGAGAAAGCATGACAACCAAGGAAATCTAAAATCTATAAAAGGGGCAGGACACCCACTGCTAGGGCCCCTTCTCTTCAGAGAAGATGATCTCTGTTCTACCCTTTAAATACAACTTGCTTTCTACCCTTGCCTCAATGTTGCTCAGGTGCTCTGTCTTCAACATTCCAGGGGAATGGGACCTGAATCCTGATTAATCCCCAACACTAGTATTAGAGGGACAAAAAAAAAGTAAAAAAATAAGACATTTGATTTCCCCTGATGAATCTAAGCCATCTCCAGTCTCTATTTTTTCTTACAGTGTTTTATTTAGAAAACTTTGAAATGTACTGAAATTCTTTTGAAAGCTACACGGGCCTGTTGTCAGCTTGATGATTCAGGGAGGTCTTTCTCAAGGACCCAGAAGTACCTTCCTGAAATGCAACATCAAAGGGAGATAGTGCCCCTATCTAACAGTTTATATGGGAGCATAGGAGTCTAACTTTAGTAGGTGCCTCTCTCCAACTTGTGAAACCTGCTGTGAACCTATAAGAAGTCTGCTACTCCTCTGGATAAAGCTAATTAGCTAACCACTACAGTGACCCCAATGTCCACATACATTTTCAATGGTGTAAGTCCTCTTACTTGAAAAATAATTACTTTCTTTATTGAAAACATGGTTATTTAATGTGCTTGGTTTTTACAAAAGGGTGAGATTTTTGTTTTAATCTGCAATGGCTCAGTGGATTGCATATGATATACATCACATATTCAATAATAAAAGTATTTTTCCCTCTATTACCTTTTATAAAGGATTTCTGGATTGTGAAGTGACTTTGTTTTTAATTCCAGTTTTGCAACACTAGTAATTTATAATCTATAATATGTCTTATGAACTTTGTTCTTTCTTCACAATATTTCTATTGAACACGTCATGAGTTTTTCCAACTGGTCTATGTATTCTGATTCTTTTGGTTCTCAATGACAGATTAAAATGTTCTCTCTCTCACTTCTGAAAAGCCAGTGGTGAACTATCAGCAAGACCGAGAAGGACATGATCATTTTACATCTTAATCTAGCTCACTTTGAGACCAGGAATTGAAAAATGAAGACTCAAGAGGCACAGGTGTGTGCTCTTCCTGTCTACAAGAAGTAAGTATTTAACTGGGACTGCAAATATGAAAATAAGTAAAGCCTCTTTGGTATTTCTAGACACTCATGAGAGGAGACATTGGGAAGAAGGTTGAGTGTCCGTCCCTGAGCCAAAAGAGCTTATAGACATTTTAATATTTTCCTAAATGTTAATGTAATTTAATTTGTATGCTAATAGAGGAACCCATGAAATAAAGATAAGTGTTTCATTTTGAAAATGTTATCAGTATAGAGAGGCATTGGAAAGACATAGCTTTCTCCACAACACTCCAATTTACATAGAAGATGATATGGAATCACTTTAATTTTTTGAATTTTTAGACTTTCCATTATATGGCTGGCAAGATGACCATTTTGGTATAGATTTTAATTGATGCATTTATAACAAGCCTCCACAAACCCTCACATGATCTATATCTGCTGAGTGGTATGAATTTTAGATAAATAAATAAATAAATACAGGCAGAAATATTCAAGTGTTCTGTATCCCAAGCATTATCGGAAAAAAAAAAGGACTGTAACTGGTAACATTATTTTTATTTCTGCCCCATGTTCCTAAAAGTAAGGTGTCTTTTGTGATGCAGAATGGAAGAATAATCAAAAAAGTACAGAACCTGGGAGGAGATGGAGAACTAGAATGTTTTAGCAAAGGTATCAGTTAATCTACATGTTAAAGAGATGGGATCATTAGAAAAACAGAAGTCTGAGATGGAGCTAACTTGTAGAGGCTTGTGGAGAAGGCCAGGGTAAGGAGTAGGGTCTTGAGGAAACTGAGGGGAAAAAAATGTGTATTATTAGGATCATTGCTGGGAGTTCCCCTTTAATGTTGTTGGAGAAATATACAACCACAATAGAAGTCTTTTTATAATTAGTTGTATGTTTTTAATTTTAAATTAAATTATTTCTTTTTTATAATTAATTTTACTCAGTTACTTAAAAATAAACCTTTAAAAAATTATTTTAACTGATACATAAAAACATAAAAGTGGCCGGGTATAGTGGCACATGCCTGTTATCCAGCAACTCAAGAGGTTGACTCAGGGATCACAAGTTAGAGGCCTCCATGGGAAACTTAGCAAGACTCTGCCTCAAAATAAAAAAATATATATATATATATATATTTATATATTTATATATATATATATATATATATATATATATATATATATATATAAAAGGGCTGGGATGTGGATCAGTGGTTAAGAGCCACTTGGGTTCAGTCCTTGATACAAAAAAAAAAAAAAAAAGAAAGAAAGAAAAAAAAGGGCTAGGAATATAGATCAGTGGTAGAGCATACCTGCGTTATCTTATAATAGATAGAGGGAAGTGATGGGAGGAAAGGGAAGAGATTGTAGGGATAGGGAAGATTGTAGAATGAAACAGACATTATTACTGTGTGTGTGTATGTATATATATATATGACTGCATGACCAATATGATTCTGCAGAAAAATGAGAAATTCTATCCCATCTATGTATGATATATCAAAGTTCATAAATGCATTCTACTGTCATGTATAACTAATTAAGACAAATTAAAAAATTTAAAAAGATAATGGTAGACCACAAAATAATTTTCACTCTCTGTTGACTGTTTGTTAATAAATTGAGGTCCTCTTATAGAGCTATACAAGTGTGAGGCCAAAATTATTTCAGCTAATTTAGAGTTAATACTGAATTCCATTCTTACTAAAAAAGTCATCTGGGGGACAAATGTTGGTAGGACTTTTGATTAAGCAAAGTTAGTAGACCCATGATTAATAAAACTTTGGAACTTTTGGAATAGAAACCAGCAATAGAAAAATTTGAAAAGTTGGAGGTAATTAATGAGCTAGGATTCAAGTAAAGTGACTTTGATTCATGTTAGAATGCATACCTCAGAAATATAGACCTGAGAATATATACTTCAGAAATCACATGTGGAGAGACAGGCTCTGAGGCAAAAAATATTGGGACAGTTCACCAATGACTGTTATAGGGTAAATTTTTTTTGACCAAAACTCAAAAATGGCTGACATTTGTACATAAGACTAGAACATGTACCTGACAGAGTCATACTGACAAGAATTTATATTCAGAACCCAATATGGTGTGCCAGTGACCCAGGGGAAATTGATTTTTTTTTTTTTTGTACTCCAAATGGAAGAACTACACTATTTGGCCATCTGTCTGCAAGTCATGGAATGAATAACTTAAGCTAAAATTATACCAGTTGGAAATAATAAATAATATTATGATGAATTGTTAAATTTACTTGCAAAAGCATCTGAATTCTCACAGTTGATAAATATAAATGAGAGTAGGAGGAAATGATAGACAAATATTTTGGTCAACAAAGGATCAAGACCAAATAATAGAAGGAAAACCATAGATATTTTCAGGACTTTAGACATGTTTATTTTCTTGGATGTGAAAAGATGAGAACAAAAGTCCTCACACAGATTCTCTAAACTCAATTGTATAATCACAAGGTCCTTCCAGAGACAACTTTTATAGTTCAGGGTAGAAGCTATGTATCAAATTTATTTGTCTACAGAAGGTTGGGTCATGATGTGTTTTGTGGTCCTTCAGTTACTCATCTCCAGATTCTTTTATGACTTCTGTGTGGGCTAAATAATTTTGAATGTTGATCACACAAATATTTGACTATAAAAATGATTTTTAAAATTGGCCTGCTGATTCCTCATTTCCCCTCCAAAGTAAAAATATTAGTGAATATTAAGTTCTCTCAAGTTAATAGTTTACTCCAAAGAAAATTATGTATTTCTCTGTATCATGATTTTTAAAGGAGATGATAGTGGACCAATGAGTTTCCATTTTCCAGTATTATTACAGAGGAAGAAAAAGAAATTGAAGAAAAATATGACAAAGAAGAGTAAGAGAAGGGATAAGATAGCTATGGAAGTGTACTTGATAGTTGTAGTTGAAAGGTGTATGTATATAGAATATGATAAATACTGTGGGAACATATGATAGGATGAAACTTATTGCTTATTTTAAGAGAGGTGATTGAGCCCGTCCTGGTGGTACATACCTTAAAACTCATAGACTTGAAAGGCTAAGTCAGGAGAATCATAAGCTTAAGGCTAGAATCTGCAATTTAGTGAGACCCCCCATCTCAAAATAAAATTTGAGAAAAGGGCTTGGGGTATAGCTTAGTAGTAGAGCACTCTTGAGTTAATTCCCAAGGATCACAAAAATAAAATAAAATAGATATGATCAATTTCACCCCAGAAATTTTATCCTATTCAACAGTTCTTGAAGAAGAAGGTAAAAGAATTTTAATCCATATACACAATGAAAAAAAAAAAAAAAGGAAAAAAAAAAGACTCTATAGACTATTACACTATTGTGCTAAGACCCGAGATTTGAATTTTTAAGGGTAAAAGATTGGTAACTAGGAGTTTCTAGAGAACATGGATCACTAGGAAAGGGAATCTGGAATGCAAGAAATTAGTGACTGAGATTTTCCAGAGAACATAGATTAGGAGAAAACTGGCAAGATGAAAGGGGCTGAGAGAAAAGAGATCATGGGTAGAGTTATGGAGCTTATAAATTGAATCTTACTTAACACCTTTTGTGAGAGGGAACAAAGGATTGGGCTCACTCTCCTTGTTTTCTGTTTCTTCAAAACAAAGGTGTTAGACAAACACAACCAGTGATGGAAATGAAATGCAACTTCATGCTTTTGGTCTCCTTTATTCCTGAAACTTTACTCAGTGGGTGGGATCTTCTTCCCTGACATCAAATTTAAAACAGAAAAGTCCATGTGCCTTGTGTAAGGAAATGGCAGTATACAAGTCACTCAGTCAGCATATAGAACATTCAGGAAAAGCTATGATTTATAAATTAAAGGTTGATTTAACAGTAAATTGTCCCTCCTACTGTTTAAATTTGATGGCAAATGGAAATTTATAGTGGAAATATAACATGTTTGAAATTTGGATTCATCTTTCTTCCTCTGCCTCCTCTCTTCCCTTCTGTCTTGCTAGCTAATTTTGAACCCTTCTGAGTCAGACACATGGCTAAGGAGGGAACAGTATGAAGAGCATATGAAAGGTGTTTCTTTATTGTCTCATCCTTGAAAATGGCTAATATTTCTCTCTTTGTCTCTCTCTCTCTTTCTTTCAGTGGGCCTGTTGAATATGTCCTACCCCAGGTAGAATAATCTTTATTTAGGAAGATCAACTGCTGCTTTATTTTAGCTTGGAAAAAATCAATATTCATTGTCATCTTCTTGATGCTGTATTTTCTCACCTCTCCAGGCAACCCTTTTATAGGGGGAGAAAAAACTATTAATGCATTGTCTGTCTTTTCTATATGGCTATACAACAATACGTCCTTTGCTATGATGATGTGAGGAGGAAAAAAAAAAGAAGTGTTTCACATTAGATTGGGTAGAGAGATATGATGGGAGGGGAGGCGGGAGGGGAGGGGAAGGGGGGGGGGGGGTAGAAAGGGCAGCAGAATAAAATGAACATTATTATGGCTGTATGTATATAGGTGACTGTATGACCAATGTGATTCTGCAATCTGTACAATCAGAAAAATGAGAAATTATACCCCATTTGATTCAAATGTATGAATTGTCAAGATCATTGTACTATCATATGTAACTAATAAAAAAAAAGTTCACAAAAAAAAATTCTTGTAGCGAGGTTTATCCCGTTATAACTCCTTTTTTTTCTGTAGCTTAGCTTATTTTGTCAAAATGGGTCAGGATCCAGTCCTCTGTTATTCTTGGCCGCATGTAACAGGATTAGAAATAGTGGCTAAATTATGCTTAAATAAAAAAAGTTCATGTAGCTTAAAATTATCATACATTGTTTGTTGGACTGCAAATTGGGGCAACCACTCTGGAAAGCAGTATGGAAATTCCTCAAAAAACCCAGAAATGGAACCACCATTTGACCTAGCTATATAATTAAAGGTATGTATCTAAAGGGCTTAAAATCAACATACTACAGTGACATGGCCACTTCAATGTTTATTGCAGCACAGTTCATAACAGCTAAGCTATGGAACCAAACTAGGTGCTCTTTAACCAATAAATGGGTAAAGAAAATGTGGTGTATACAATGGAGTACTACTCAACCATTAAGAAAAATGACTTTATGACATTTTCCAATAAGTGGATGCATCTGGAGATTATCGTGCTGTGAAATGAGCCAATCCCCTCAAATCAAAGGTAGGGTGTTTTTGCTGATATGTGGAAGTTAACTTGCAATAAAGAGGGGGGTGGTTTGAGAAGAAGAACAGAAGTTCAGTAGATTAGACAAAGTGGAATGAAGGGATGAGAGAGGATACAGGAAAAGGAAAGACAGTGAAATGAATCAGACATAACCTTCCTTTGTACATAGATGAATACAGCACTGTGAATCTCACCATCACCTACATCCACAAGAAGGAGTACTAACTGGAATAAAATATATTCCATGTTTGTATATCTACTATCATTTATACTGAAAATTGCCACTTACATGCTTTTTTTTTCCTGTTGAAAAAGACTAGTACTATAAGTAAATGCTTTTCAACTTTTTAAATAAAAAACAACGTAGCATTCTGTTATGAATCACTATAAACCTTTTGTTGAGTATTCCATGTGCCTCTGATTAGTTGGTGCTAATCACAGGACAGGACAGGAATTATATGAAAGCACTCTTCACCCACATGGAAGTAAGAGTTAGCCTTTTCTCTTCCTCCCACCATGGGATGAGAAGAACCTTAAAGCCACCAGTCACTCCCTCCATAGGAATATCTTCTGTTTCACTCATTTTTGTATCCTGGACCAAGAGTTATAGCACTTATCATCATGCATTTGTAAATTTTATTATTTTTCCTTGTCATTCATTTCCTTGTATTTGGAGATATGTTCAAAATTTCAGGGTAGTATTTGGTTGTACATCTTAAGTTGTTTCTCAGGTGTGAATCATTCAAACCATGTTGATGATAGCTTCAAGACAGCTATATCTAGCAAGCAATTTATACTTTGTGGGCACCACCAATCAAGTATTAAAAATCCATCAAGTAAAATAGAGACATATTCATTGAAGGAAACTCTAGCCAGGAAGGTAAAATGACTTGACAAAAGTAAAACAGATAGTTAAGTCTTAGGTATAAAATTCAATAGTCCAAAATACTTACCCCTAATAAGATGGTCTTGTTATTATACCTCATAAATGTATCGAAGTTTCAGCCATCAGTTATTCTATTTCTGTGAAGAATGGTTCAGTGGTTGAGCTAGATGTGGGAAAATGAGTTAATGGGCAATATCTCAGCCATTCTGTGGCCTTAAACTGTCCATGTCACCAATCATCCATCTTTATTTTTTAGAGCTGATTCCAAATTTTCCCTAAGAAAATGTTAATATGAATATCAGGAGGATATCTTATTCTGTGGAGCAATTTATCCAACAAGATCATCGGATGCTTCAACACATGGGGGAGTATTCGGCCATCCTTTCCTTCCTCCAAGTTCATTCCACTAAATGGTTCACAGGGCCACTTCTGAGAAGGGCTTTGATATTGTGATGTTTATAATTTTGATTTACATATTTAAACAGGAGAAAGAGTGCCAGGAAGATCAACAAATCTTTTCCATGATTTTGTTCTGTTTTGTGTTATTTTATTTTAAATTTTTATGTTTCATCTTAGGAATCAAAGCAAAGAAAGAAAAAAAATACACAGGAGAAAAACACATGCTTAGCTTAAAAAAAAAAACAAAAAACAAAAAAAACCTGATCTTTCAAGTAAACATGTCTTTTTCCTCTACCCTATCTTTTAAAATTAAGTGATTTGGAAGAAAACCTGCAGTAGAGTGTCATCTCCTTGCTCAATATAAATAATATATTTCCACAAGAGACTCAGCAGGGGTATGAAGGATTCACAGGACTGTATACAGAAGAGGCCAAATAAATCAAAAAGATGATAGTATTTCCCCAAGTCAGAAATTCATTTGCATGTTAGGATTAAACAAAACAAAACAGAACAACAACAACAAAAACAAAACAAACAAACAAACAAAAAAAAACACCAGGACCTTCACATTCTAACAAACCAAATATATTTTCCTGCATGGGAAAATGGCAGAAGACATGTAGGTAGTGAGCCTGCAAATGACCTCTATATAAAGTTACTGTTTGTATTCATCTTTTGTTCTTCTAAGTAAACTAGTCTAGAGACTTTAATCTCAGTGGACTGTAGATTGTCAAAGGAATGTATTAAACAGTAGGGGGTGAAAAAGAAGAAGGAGACACACTGATTTAGAAAGTCTTTGAAGATGCTTAGCAGGACTGTAAGATCTAGTCACTCAAACTTTTATTTCAGATAGTGGCTAAATTAAGTTTAAATAAAATAAGTCCATGTATCTTAAAACCATCTGTTGAAGGGGAGACTAGTATGGTAACTAAACACTATTCATATTTTTTAATAAAAAGCAGTGACATTTAACTGTGAATCACTGTAAATCCTTGTGTAGGATTTTCAATGTGCCTATGATTAGATAGATAGCACAAGCAGTAGAAAAATAATTTCCCCATATAGTGTAATTCCTCATTTCCCAGGGAACAAGAAAGCTGTTTTCAATATAGTTTTCTGATAGAACAATAGTGTTGTTTTGTTTTTGTTTTTTTTTTTTTCCTTCAGTAGCTCTGGATCATGTATATGAACAGGGAGAAAGAGTATCAGTGGCTATAGATAAACATGTTTATTAAAAAGGTAAGTTAAAACACATCAAAATAAAATATACAGTCTGTTCTTTTTATATGTGAATTCCACGTTTGGGAATTAGGTAAAATTTCTTTGCAAACTCCAAAATCAATACTCAATGTGCTTTTGAGGTTGTTTGCACAAATATACACATTCATATCTGCATAGGTACACATTATGCAGCTGCTGTCAAATAAAGCTTTCAAAATGCAAAGGAGTATCCTTTTTGTACCTATTCAGTGCCATGATTTTTGCATTTTTGTGATTTTTGCTTTTAAAATTATTCTCAAGGGTAGAGAGTGCTAAAATATTTTGTAGTGCTCCTATGTCCAAGAAACTATAAAGTGCCTCATGGAGAACATTTTTGTGTTTAATTCAGGTATTAGTTATTATTAATTATGGTGCTATTGCCTGAGAGTCACCCCCCCCCTTTTTTTTTTGTACCAGAGATTCAACCCAGGAGCCTCAAACACTAGCCCTTTTAATTTTTATTTTGAGATGGGGTCTCGCTAAGTTGCGTAGAGCCTTGCTAAATTGATGAGGTTGGATTTGAATTTGAGATCCTCCTGTCTCAACCTCCCAAACCACTGGGATTATAAGCATGTGTCACCGCACTTGGCTCTGAGAGTTCAATGTTAACAAATTAATATGTACAAGCATGCTTTGCTTAATAATGGTGACACAGTCTTAGAAATACATCATAAAGTAATTTCCTCAGTGTGTGAATATCATAGAGTTGTGTATTCACAAGCACTAAGGTTTCCACAACTGTGCTAGGTGACATAATCTTGTAGGACTATCAAAAGGTGTGATCTCTCATTGACCAAAGCATCCTTATGCATTGTGTGACTATATTAAATAAAGTGTCTTGAAACAAAAACACATGAAAACAAAGTTTTGATTGGTTTTTGAAAATGCTGTGACCAAAGTTTCGCTGCTACCTAATAACACTGTATTTCTCCTCAGAGAAATGTTTCAATATTTGCCAATTCACTCTCAGTAGTAATTTATAGATCATAAAACCTAATAACAAAAATAGACAATGTGTGTGTAAATGGGTGTATGGGTGATGCTGAAATATGCTGTCAGTGATCTTCTGTTTCTTCTATTTGATATTTCCTTATAGGAAAGGTGTTTTTGTTTTTGTTATGGTTGTTGTTGTTGTTGTTGTTATTGTTGTTAAGCTGCATCCTTTATTCTGTTTTTAGCATTTTTAAGAATGGAATTGGGGCTGGGGATATAACTCAGTTGGTAGAGAGCTTGCCTCACATGCACAAGGCCCTAAGTTCAATCCCCAGCACCACACACAAACACACACACACAAAATGATAATCTAGGAATAAAAGGGGTGAAACAAAATAATCATCTTTAAATACTTTCACTAATACCCCAAAATAAAGTATATTTTCATTGTGAGAAAATAATTTTAATACATTTATTAGACATTTAAAAGCCCTTTTTATATGTCAGGGACTATTCCAAACACTAGAGAGTGAAATGAAATTTACAAGGTCTCCTATAGGGTTCGAATGATTTATCAAGAAGCTGTGATTTATCGGGAAAGATCAACACTTAAATAGCTAAGCATACTACAACATGGTGTATGTAAACCAAAGGTTATGGTAAGACTAACAGAGTAATGAATGCTTAAGAGAAATTGGGAAAACTTCCTGGAGGAGAAAAGAAGGAGGAGACAATTACAAATGTATCTTAAATAATGAATAGCTCTTCTCGAAACTGATGATGAAATAGTGATATTCCATATATTGGTTAAGGCAACAGAAATACATAGAGGAAAAGAAGAAAGTTCAAAGTCAATGTGAAGAATAGTAAATAATCCAACCATTGAAATAAAGGGGTGGGCAGAAAAGCTAATTCAAGGGTACACTATCAAAGCTACTGTTTTGTCATTTGGGTAAAGGTGCTTGATTTTGCTTACTATCCTCAAGGTGAACAGAAATCTTCCTTGAACAGTCTTGGCAACCCATTCTTTCAATGGTAGAGAGCAAATTCTATTATTCTGGGTCATGCTATACAGCAGATCAAATGGAATTCTGAAATCTAGGAGAAAGTCCTATGTTGGAAATGGATACACAGAGCATGCGCTTCCCATGAGAGCCTGGCAGTGTAATACTAGTTTGAATTTGCACACGATTATAAGCTACAGTTACGGCTAAAATCAAAGATGAGCTGTGAATCAAAGATCTTATGAAAGTTAAGCTTGTTACCTTTGCAATAATCATAGACAGGCAGTGGAGCCAAGACTGTAACTCAGTCTCCCTGACTCAAAAGCTTTTTTCTTAATCAAAGTAGTTCTTCCTGTATATAATAGACTGAATGCTTTTGTTTCTCCATCCAAAAGCTTATGTTGAAACTTTGTTCCCCAATGTGATTGTATTTGAGATGAGGCCTTTAGAAGGTAATTAGATTAAACAAATTTGTCAAGGTGAAATACTAGTCTAATAGGATTGGTCTCCCCATAGGAAGCAACACCTAAAAGCTTCATTCTCCCCTCCCCTGTACATCACCAAGAAAAAGTCATTTGCAGACATAAGGAGAAGGCTGCCATCTGCAAGTCAAGTACAGAGCTCTCACTACAACCCAAATCCTCTGCATCTTGCTCTTATATTTTCCAGCCTCAGAAATGTGACAATTTAAATTCCTATTGTTTAAGCTACCCAGGCTGGAGTATTTTTTTTTTTTTCTTTTTTAATGACAGCCCAAACTGACTAAAATAATGTACTTGGAGGTAACATACTTCCTGGCTCATAACAGGAATTATCAAGACTAATAGAAAATATCAAAACTATAAATACCTTTAATCAACAATAATAAAATAGTCTAATAATGATAAACAACAACAGTAGAACAATAAAAATAAAATCGTAAAAGTGTGACTTTAATGCCCCAAATTGAGAACAAGGATTTCGTAGAAAGAGTATACAATTCTTGGTATCTGATTTAGCTTTTTACTGAATAGTGAATTCCATTAAGAGACATTTGTGTATTTGTTTTTCCTAATGTAAAAACATTGCATTTTTTTTTCTGAAATGAAGTGATTTTGCTTTCTTGTTTCAGAACAAGAAACTGCACCATCTGCTTCAAAAGATCTATAGCTTATTTTATTTGAACAAACAGATTGAATCAAAGTTTGATGCTAGGGCTGGAAAAGTGGATATTACAATGGTTTTCACAATGCTTTTGTAATGAAATTTGCAAATTCCCACTATTGCAAAATAAATGGTGCCAAAATTCTCTAAATATTTAAGATAAATGAAGATGAGAGACATTTTCTCTCTGGATGTTTCCGTACATATGAATGGTTATGCATTACACAGTAAATTACCAGTTATATATCGAAAATTGTTAATTCTTTCATCAGCAGGTATGTTTTTAGATAGAATAAGGACATGTCAATAACAAAGTGGAAATTTCAGGAAAGTGTAAGTACTGAAAAATAAACATCACTGAGTGCATTATGAAATTAGTCAAAAATCTTACTTTGACTTTTGTAAAAGCTTGCTTCTCTCTGCCATCCTGCATGCCATGACTGAAGAGACAGTCAACTATAAATGTTTTTATATAACAAGTCTGGTTGAGTATTCATGTTGAGATATTGAGTTGTTAGCCATACAGGATTGAATTTGAAGCCCTGACATTCCAGTATAAATAAGACAGTAACAATGTTTTCCCTAAATCAAGTTCAAATAGAGTGACATTTCTATTCTTGAAACAGGTAAATGGTAAACCTGAAAACATGTGTAGCTAAGTAGCATTGAGTTACAAGCAAATTTCTTTTAAATCTGTGAAAGCAATAACAATAATTGTAAATCTTGCAAGATATTTAGATATTCATCTTTCACATGAAAAGTTCTCTAATAATAGGGAACAAATGGAATAAAAGTATTGTGGTCCATGGAAATGAAGCAAAAAATTGTACTTTTACAAAACTTTCAAGGAGGAAATGTATTTAATACGTAGTTTGCAAACTTAAGAAAAGATAGGAAAATGGGTAAGGAAATTTTAAAAGAACTGAAATAAAAATAGATGTAGGCTTTGTCTTACTAGAGATTTTGATGACACATTTTAGTCAAATACTGATTAAAAATCTCAAAGTATCTCACCATCACATTTTAATTTCACATAATGCTTAAAAAGGATTAGAGAACTAATAATTATACTATAATATAAAAATACTTCTGGAATTACTGAATATATTAAATATTGTATTTAAATATATAACTATATAAAACCTTAAAATCAAAATACTACAGTGACTCAGCCACATCAATTTTTATAGCAGCCCAGTTCACAATAGCTAAGCTATAAAACCAACCTAAGTGCCCTTAAACAGATAAATGGGTAAAGAGAAAACTGGTATATATACACAATGGAATATTACTTAGCCATAAAGAAAAATGAAAATATGTCATTTGCTGGTAAATGGATGGAACTGGAGACTATTATGCTAAGTGATATAAGGCAGTCCTAAAAACACAAAGCTAGAATGTTCTTTCTAATATTTGGATGCTCACACACAATGGTGGGGGTGGTGTGGAAGAATAGAAGTTCATTAGACAAAGGGGAATAAAGGGAAGAAAGGATGGGATAAGAAAGACAGTAGAATGAATCAGACATAAATCTCCTTTATTAATATATGAATACATGACCAGTGAACCTCCACATCATGTACAACCCCCAAGAATAGGATCCTTATTAGAATAAATTATACTCTGTATATGTTTAATATGTCAAAATACACTCTACTATCATGTATATCTAAAAAGAACAAATAAAAACACATGCAACTCTTTTCACACAAAAGTAAATATAAACCACATATAAACAGTAAATCTTGTACTAATAATTTTTGAAACAATGTATAAAATGAAAGAAAAAAATTAGATGAACAATGAGAATTGTGACAATGACCTTTTATACTATATAGTACCTTTATATATTGCAGGTCATAAATATACCAGCAATAATCCCTAACTCACTTAAAATTATATTCTTATCTCCATTTTAAAAACAAGGGAAAATGTTTGAATACTAAGTCATCTACTAAATGTTAAATCATTGTTATGGTTTAGATGTGAGGTATCCCAAAACTCTCATTCATGAGACTAGGCAAGAGTGTTCAGAGGTGAAATGACTGAGTTGTGAGACCCTTAATCAGTTCATTTATCTTCTGAGAGGGATTAATTAGGTGGTAAGTGAAGGCAGGTAGGGTGTGGCTAAGGAGGAGGGTCACTGGGAGTGTGACTTTGGAGTGTACATTTTGTCTCTGTGAATGGAATAGTCTCTTTTTCTCTGCTTGCTGATGGTTATGTCCAGACATGGTTTCCTGTACCACACTCTTCCATCTCTCCTTGGGTCCAGATCAGTGGAGCCCACTGTCTATAAACTAAGACCTCTGAAACTGTGAGCCTCCAAATAAACACTTCTATTTCCCTGCTTGTTCTTATCATATCTTTTTGGTCACAGCAGTGAAAAAGTTAACTACAACAATAATTAAGTGACAAGCTTTGAATTTTAAACTGCATGTGCCTAAGCCCAAATATGATTTTCCCAACTCTGATTTTTTTTTTTCCTAGTTGGTTTCACTTGTGGATTTGTAAGTTCAGATTCTTGACCATAGAGGATTTCTCTATTTAATGATCATGTATATAACAATGGTGGTAATTGTGACAAGGCAGTGATTTGAAAGAATTTTTGTGAGAGTGTTCCTCATTGGGAAAGTTATTTGTATTTCTTTTGTTCCTGCATCTGCTTTGACAGGTATGAAGACTCTCACATCCAGTGAACTGAAATTCAGTTTACTTATGAAATATGGGTGGTGATTGCAAAATGTTAGGTTTTGACTTAATTTTATCATGTCCACAATACAAGGATAAAGGACAATCTATTTGTTTGCTTCCACAAGAATGAGAATAAACCATACCTTGAAATACAGAGTGTAACAGGGAGCTCTTGTTCTGTGGAGTAGTTACTATATAGAAATTGATTTCCCTTTTCTGAGTTCTTACTGTATGTGAGTACACACACTTCACACACACCAACATTCATGTCCCTTGATGTCTCTAATATTCTTTTTGCTTTACATCTACATAGGAATATGTGATTGTCTCATAGTGTTTTTCTTTGGCATATGTTTTATTTTCTTCTTTTTTTCCCCCGGTAGTCTCCTTTCCTTCCTTCAATGATTATTAACATATTTTGGAAATCATATATATATATATATACCTATGTATATCTATATAGAGGGAGAGTAAAAATAACTCTTCATTTATTTTATTTACAAGAAGAAAAATGATTTTTTTATTACTTCCTTAAAACATCTAACTAAATAAGCTATAAGCTATGTTTTATACTTGTGCAGCAGCTCTCAGTTGATTTATTTTCTGTGGATCAATGGACCTTAATAGGAAATAGTCTCTTTCACAGTGACATGGATTGTGCTTTTACAACATCAAAACAACAGGTCAATTCTGATGATCAATTTTCAAAAACAATCATTTCAGTGACAAAATAAAAAATAAATAAATTCGACCGGTTGGGTGATATTTAGAGACCCAAATAACTCATTGCCTTTAACACTTCCAAAGTTATTCTTACTTTTCCAAAGTTTATCTTCATGGATGCTCTATGGCTTTCAAATTATTTGACAACCTCTTATTTAGGAAAGCATAAGAAGTCAATAGACAGGAACACAAATAGTCCAATTGTGTTTGATGGTGGGCAACTACCTAGTTGATTGAAGAATTAAACTCAGAACCATTTGGTATCACTTCTAGTGAGAAGCCTAAATGTGGTGAAATGGTTTATAAAAAAAAAAAAAAAAAAAAAAAAAACTTGTAAAAGAATGCCTTTAGTGCATTAATGTTCTAAATGGAATAGAAACTTCATTTTATTGAAAGCTTCAAATGATTAAGAAGTTACCAAGATGATGGGGCAGCTGGAGCACAGAGCTGGAAATAGAACCTGGGATTTTATACTTTTTAGCTAATGAAAACACTTAGATTCTTTCAAGAAACTGCATCAGCATATAGTTTTATGCCAACTACACAAGGTTGTAGCATAACTTTATGCCTTTACATATTTGTTTAGTGTAGAGATATTTAATAAAATCTTTGTAAACTTTCTTCCAAATACTTTATGTTAAATAGGTACCTATAATTTTTCATGAGAATTAGAATTGGGATATATAAATAAGATAGAATTTACCAGACCAATTTGGGAACAAATGTGATTACACCCCGTCATATATATGTCCCCTCTTTCTCAAGAAAAGCTGTCTCCACTTTCCTGTATCTACATAAATCATGGTCCTGTTTGATTTATTTATTGTCTATAATTCTTTATTATCAAAAGGAGCCATATCATGTATACATGGGAGTAGGCACAATGGCAAACTCAATATAATCTCAGTGTCACTGATCAGGAACAGAAGATTCAGTGGAAACACAATCAACTTAGTAGGTACAATTAAAAAAAATGTTGGCTTTTGTCATAACTTCCCTAGATGAAATCTCAGGCAGTTCTTAGAACTTTTCTTGCGGTCATTCAGTAATTAAAAACTCCAACCAATGTGATTCTACAACATGTACAATCAGAAAAATGAGAAATTATACTCCATCTATGTATGATATATCAAAGTGCATAAATGCACTCTACTGTCATATATAACTAATTAAAACAAATTTTAACATTTTTTAAAATGTCCGACCACAGTATAAAATGGAACAAATCTCTTATTTGATGTAAATCCCTCCCACCACACATATGCACATACTCAGTTTATTCCTTCTTCAAAGTGGGGAAGGAAGGTGGCAGAACTGAGCATGTTCAGGTCACACTTCTGGATGGTTCTCCTCATGCCTACTCCCCAGATGCTGTTTAAGGCATATCAGTGTTCAAGTTGAACAGAAAAAAAAAAAAAAAAAAAAAGAAAACAAGAGAGGGATTTCCTAAATACTAATTGTAGTCTAACTTGGGTGCTATCTAGTTAAGGTAAATGCACAATAGCTGGCCCTTCTCCAAGTTCCTCCAAGATCCCAGATGTGATTTTTTGTTAGTGTCTTCCTTTGATGAAGGAAATGCCTTCACTGGTTGGCTAAATTTTAAACCTGCCTCATACTGGCACTGATTTGCTCTTCAGTGCTGAGCTGGTTCAGACTTGCTGGATCATATGCATCTCTTCCCTGTATGACCTTGGGTAGGTTATTTGAATTTATTTCAAAATAGTACTTTCTTAATAGTGTAATTAGAAAGAGAAATAGATGGTACCTATAACATTGTAAGTGTGTGATAAATGTTTCCTCATATAATGGGGATTAAGAAGAGAATAATGGCATGATGGAAGACATATTGCTGATCAATTCAATTGGAAGCCACAGATAATTAGTTATTTTATGATATTATATATGTGTTATAGACTCTAAAGTGTTCAGACGTTGTTGCTATGGCCTTTGGATTGAATTCTTTAGAAAATCCACACATATGACTAGGAAGGAAATTACGTGGAACCAGTGATCCTTGATAAAATTATACCAATTTATAATCAAATTTATATGGAAATGTTCTGTTTGATTTATAGTGTTTGTTATTAATGGTCACTTCAAGAATATTTTGAGTTTTCTTTAAATATTTTCTGTAAAAATAGACTCTAATCTACCCAGTGCCAGTGTTTATATTTGACTTAAAATGCAAAACAAATAATACTCACTCATTGTGTCTTAAGGTTTAGAAAAGAGGTTTCTAATGAATTAGATATGCTAATTCCAGCATCATGGCCAACAATGAGGACTCCTATCTTGGTTGCATTTATCCTTAGCACATTGTTAGAGATCAGCTGTGGAAATAAGCTACATGACTCATGAAAAACAAATATATAAGTTTAAATTGTAGCTGTCTTAAAATTTAAAAAAGTCAAGAATATTCAGAGTAAAATACAGATAAATGAATAATTTTTAAATTTTTGAACTTTACAATTCAAGGAGTAATATATGACTAAACATTTATCTTCTCTTCCTTTAAAATTGCATGATAACCTTCTTCTTTAAAATAATTGTGTTTTGTTTATCTATATATTCTGGAGATAAAATACAAATAAAAGCTGTTTGGTTTTAAAATGCATACCAGCTGTCGACTGGGAGTTTGTAACTAGATAGTTAGAATGAACAGATACCAAAGTGGAAAATCTACAAGGAAAGAAATTTTTCAGCTTTTGCAATGGTAATTTGGAAATTGGCTCACATTTTATGCCTGCACTGAATTGATACTGAATTCTGATTTACATTGTTTGTCCTCATTGCTGGTGACAGGATTTTTAAGGACACGAAATTTTTCTTGCTGACTTTATAAATCCAATGACAAATAGAAATAATTATCAATATGTCCCAAATTTATAACCATCATATTATATAAATCGGACCACAATTTTGAGGGGAAAAAAGTCTTCCAAATGAGATAGCTGAAGGGAAGATAGGTAAATAAGACTTTTTAAAGGTTGGGAGCCAAATAAATTTCAGAGCAAACTCTGAAATAAGATAGGTTAGATGACAGATTTGACAGTCCTCCTGCTTGTCACTACATCCATACTAAGTTCAACAGAATCACTTTGAATTAATGCATTTCTAAGGAGATTGTAATCAAAACCATGATTAGAAACCTCCTGATAAGAAATAAACTGTTCCTCTTCTTATAGTCAGCCAAATCAATCAACCAAAAGTTAAGAAAAAAACCAATGTCTTTGCCCAGTATCAAAAGTTATGTGCATGGAAAGAGCTGATGAGTCTAAAGGTATACTGTCATTTTGTTGTGCAGGACAGTCATTAATACTGAAGCAGGAAACAGTCTAACACAGTGATTCTTCACTTGTGCCCATTGTGAGGGCTCCTATGTGTAAACACTCTACAACCTTGTGTAGATTTTTTTTTCTGACACCAAATAATCACCTTGTAATATATTATTTGTATGGTTCATAATTTTTAATACTCATTTATAAAACCAAATGAAGATTTTTTTTTTCTTCTGTATGTTATTCCCAGAAGAATTTCTGGTTAGAAAGTTTCACCAGAACGGGCAATACTTTGGTCAAATTTGAAAATTAATACCACCCCTAATTCAATTTGCTTTGCATTCTCCTATACTGTGACTGTCTTTTGATAACATATCAACTAGTAAATAACTATGGTATGGAAGATCCAAAGGATAATGATATTCCAATGTGCTGCCTCAAGTGGTTCCTGAATTTCCCTTAATCTCATTTTTCTCAAATGAAAAATGAACGAAGAGATTGGCTCATACAACCTTTTAAGCATTATTTAAATTCATATTTTTTAAGATTATAGCCCTTTTACTAAAGAACTAAAATAAGTATAATTATTATTTAAATATGTACTTCTCCTTCAGAAAAAAAGAAAGACTGCCTAATTTCATTTTTGTCATTAAAAAAAATCTTTATAGCTTTTTGTTTTGGTATGAGGTACATTTACAAGCCGACATTATTCTCTAATTTTTTTCAATAGGCATATGGTAATTATACAGAATTGAGTGCTTTATTGTGACATGTTCCTATATGCATGTAGCATAATTTGATCAATTTCATTTTCCAGTCCCTCCAACTGCCCTTCCCTCCTACTTCCTGATCCACTTCCTCTGACCTGTTGGTCTCCCTCCTATTTTCATGAGATTTTTTTTTTCTTTTTTTTTCTCTCTAGATGATACATGTGAAACAAAATATATGACCTTGACTTTCTAAGTCTGGCTTTTCATTTATATACATTTTCCTGCAAAAGATATAATTTTACTCTTTTCTATGGCTGAATGAAACTCCAATGTGTGTGTATATCACATTTCATTTTGTTTATTTATTCATCCATTGACAGAAACATAGGCTGGTTCCATACCTTGGCTCTTGTAAATTGTGCTGCTATAAAGATGTCTGTGCATGTATCACTATGGTATACTGACTTTTAATATAAGAGGTAAATACCGAGGGGGTGATCTAGCTGTATCATAAGGTGTTTCCATTCCGAGCCTTTGAGCAACTGAATTTTTGTACATAAGGAGTTCCATAGTGGCTCTACTAATTTACATTCCCCCCAACAGTGTTTAATGGTTCCTTCCCACCCCCACCCCCAATTTTCATCAGCCTTTTCATTTGTATTATTGATGATTACCATTCTAACTGCAGTGAGACGAAATCCTAGTGTAGTTGTGATTTGTATTTCCCTGATGACTACAGATGTTGAACACTTTTGACAAATTTGTCTAATTATGTGTGTGTGCGTGTGTACACATGTACACACATTGAGTTTTTTAACTTCCTTATATATTCTGAATATTAATCATCTGACAGAGAAGTATATGGCAAAGACACTCTCTCCTAATACTATTCATTGTTTCCTTTGCTGAGCAGAAGGCTTCAGTTTGTTGCCATCCTTATTATTGATGTGTGGTGATGTTTCCTAACTATCGGAGTCCTATTGAAGAAGCCACCGCCTATTCCTATATTTTGGAATGGGTCCCCTATGTTATTCTCTAGCAGTTGCAAAGACTGATTGCTAAGTCTTTGATACATTTTGAATTAACTTTGTGCAAAGTGAGAGATAGGGATCTATTTTCAATCTTTTACATATGGCTTTCCAGTTTTGACAGCACCATTTGTTAAGGAGGCTGTCTTTTCTCCAGCATAAGTTTTTGGTATCTTTGTCAAGAATCAGTTGGCCGAGGGTGTGTGGGTTCATCTCTGAGTCTTCCATCCTGTTGCATTGGTCTAAGGGTCTATTTTTATGCCAGTATTTTTGTTATTATGGTTCTGTAGTATGATATGAAGTTGAGCTTGTGGTGCCTACAGCTTTACTCTTTTTGCTCAGAATTACTTTGACTATTCTGAGTCTTTTGTTCTTTCATATAATTTTTAGACTCTTTTTCTGGTTCTGAGAAAAATATCATTGGTATATTGGTAGGAATTGCATTGAATTCATAGATCACTTTTGGTAGGATGCCCATTTTAACAATATTAATTATGACTATTAATGAACACTCTTTCCATTTTCTGGTGACTTCTTGGATTTCATTTTTTAACATTCTGTAATTTCCTTTATAAAGGTCTTTCACTTCTATGTTTGGTTTATTCCTTAGTATATTTGGTGTGTTTTTTAAGCTGTCATGAGTAGAATTATTTTCTTGATTTCTTTCTCAGCAGATTCATTGTTGGTGTAGAGAAAAACAATTGATTTTTGCATGTTGATTTTGTATTTTTCTACTTTGCTGAATTTGTTTATTAGCTCCAGAAGTTTTCTGGGGAAAATTTCAGGCTCTTGTAATAACAGGATCATGTTATCTGCAAATAGGGATAATTTGATTTCTTTTTTTTCCTACATATATTCCTTTCATTTATTTCTCTTGCCCAAGTTCTCTGCTAAAGTTTCAAGTGTTATATAGAATAGGAATGGTGACAGTGGGCCTCCATGTCTTGTCCCTAGTTTTAGAGGAAATGGAAAAGTGACAATATCTATGTTTTGAAACTTTGCTCTATAAAGAGTTTTATATAAGAATTATTTGAAGAAATATAGATACATGTACCTAGATATTAATCATATAATCATTCCTGCCTTAGTTTATTTTTCAATAGCTTACCCTTTATACAACTACCCTTTCATATAGACAACTAAAAAGGCATAGGGTACACTAGCATTTTGTATGCAAAATTATGGATTATTATATCAAAATTCAAGTTTTCTCCCTTCATTTTGATTGCATTTGATAGGCTAGAACTTCCTTCCTTCCTCTCCTGGATTTTTTATCTGGATATGTGAGACATAATCAATATAGAATATTTTCTCATATCAACCTTGTCTAATTTCTCTAATCTACCTATCTCTATTAGTGTGACCTTGAAAATTACTTTACTCTTTTCTTATTAGTTTGCTTATATGTAAAATAATCTGGTTAGACTAAATAATCCATTTCACTTCCAAGACTGCAAAAAAATGAATAAGCTAATAGATTATTTATTCAATAAACATAAATTCAATGACTATTGTGTGCTGGGTGTATCGTAAGTGAGGGAGCTCCTAGGATAACACATGAAACCTATCCTCTAAGGATTCAAAGTCTTCAAAAGAAATAGAAGGGTATGTGGGATAGCTATGTCTGCAAAAAAATGAGACTTTAAGCAGAAAAAAGAAGGAACATAATTCTAGAAAGACTCCTCATGTTGCCAGAAGTAAAATAGGAAGAAAATGAGATAAAATAGGAAGTACCAAATGAGACTCTACATTGGTAGGCCAACATGAAGAAAGTTTTATATCCTAACCAAAGTGTAAGGACTTGATAGGAAGTAAGAATTATTGAAGGTTTTTAAGTAGAAGATCAATTTCATCATTATCCCTTTAGAAAGATCTCTTTTAACAGTACAGCAAGAAGTGAACTGGAACAGGGAAACACCAAAGAAAGTAGTTGATATTGGACAACTATAAAAATTTAATTATTAGCTAAAGCCTATAACTGTGCAGTTGGATAAGATAGAAGTATTGACCTTTAGTGGACAACAGGTCTGACATTCAGATCTCAGCTTTTATCAGACTGTGGAATCACCACATGCAAAATTTGATGATTAGGATGTGTTCACTGCAGAGCAGTTAATCTCATCTCTGGATGTTATGAGGGATTTCTCAAGGAAATTGGCCTCAAGGAGTTTTCTACAGAGGATTGATTATTTGTGCAGTCATTATGCTGCCATTTATTATAACTAGATTAATATTTTGCCTTTGGAGAGAGCCTGTACCCCATGGTCATTATTTTTTTCTCTATCATACCACTTTTTGATGAAATTTTCAGTATTATGATATGTTCAATAGATTTTTTTTTTGTGTGTGTGTGTGATACTGGGTATTGAACCCAGGGCCTTGTACATACAAGGAAAGCACTCTACCAACTGAGCTCAATCTCTGGCCACAGTACTATAGTATGCTGTAAATGTGCTATTCAATGTGGTAGCCACTAGTTACCTGTGACTACTGAGCAATTGAAATGTGTCAAGTGTGACAGATTGAAATTAGAAACTTAATTTAATTTTAACCTAACATCCTAACATAAATATCCACATATACTAGTAACCATACAATTGAACAGCACCCCTACAGCATGTGTGTGTACATGCTCACAAGTACATACACACACACACACACACACACACACACACACATTTAATAATGCTTTCAAACACAAAGTAATGAAGATCTCCTGTGGCTGTGCTTGAGAAAGGAGAAACATGCACCATATGATTATTTTGTAAAATATTATCTTTTATAAGTGCTTCCTTGAAAGTCATCTCTTAAAATACTAACATTTGGAGGTAAAAATTATAAGCAAATATGAGAATGGCAAGAAAATTAATTAATTTAGCTTTTTTATCTAAAGTAAGATAGAATAAGAGTTGTAATTTATTGATTACTTACTGTTTTTAAATAATAACCACATACATACAAAAATCAAATAATGCTCATAAGAACTCTCAGAGATTAATTTCTGTAAATGTCCACTTAAGACACAAAGTCTGTAGCAAGTACTGTTTCCCAAAACTCTGTTACAGTCAGGTTTCTGTTAATAGTAATCATAACAACAATAAATACAATTCATAACATTTTAAAATATCAAATTTATCTAATTAGGCACATATAATATGAACATGTTGTGCTACTTCCTTTTTTGTCAAATAAATATTTTGAGTGTATTCCACTTAATTTTAAGATATTAATATTTGGTGGTTTTATGAGTCATAAAATTGCATCTAATATGATTTAATCAAAAAGTGATTTGCTTAACTAACATATAAATAGCATATAAGGCGTAACTCGATGAGAGCCCTGATAAGGTTCCTGTATCTCTTTATTCCACTTTTTCAAGTTGCTTATAGAATTTCTTCCCAAGTGATTTTTGGTTTTTAGATTTCCACATATCCTTCATCCAGCCTTCCTTAACATTCACTTTCCGCACAACCATGGTATAGCTATCAAAACTAAGAAATTATCATTGTTACATTATTATTACTATTAGCCAAATTACAAACATGATTCCAATTTTCCTAGTTTTTCTACGAGTATGCTTTTGATCTGTTCAAGGATCAGGCGTCATATCAAATGTAATCACCTTGTGCTCTTCATCTGCTCCTTAATCTCTAATCTGTGATTATTTTTCTATCTCCTTGTCATTTATGAAATTGACAGTTAGCAGGATGGTACCTGGGTATTTTATTGAATATTTTTTAATATGTGATGCTTTCTTCCAATAGCCCAAGGTTGTAGTTTTGGGAGGATGAGGTAGACGTGATAAGTTGTACTTATTACAGCTGTTAGGGGGCATAATATCAAGATGATTCAATGATGATATTCACTACAATTATGTGGTTAAAGTGGTGACTGACAGTTTTTTTTCTACATAAAATTTCTGGGTTTTCTTCTTTGTTTGTTTGTTTTCCAGTTATGTGCTGGGTTCCTGAAAAGCCACTCACTAAGGAGCAGTCCCACCCAAGAAAAACAGCATTAAACTCAACTTCTTGGAGGAAGGTGTACCAAAGATTTTGTGACATATGTTTAAACCACTGACATGGTTAAACTCTAGAGGGGACACTTTGAGGCTATGAAAAATATTCTTTTTCTCCTTCATGTCTGATACATTCAGCATTCATCAACATTATTGTGCCTGCAGCAATTATTAGTGTTCTTATTCATATTAAAAAAATATTTTATAGGTTTTCAGGAGGTTTCATCAGTATATAATAGTTGTCAACCTTTATATTTGAAATTACTGGCTTAAATGTCACTTAATAGTTAAATAGTTGCTAGGAAGAAAAAACAGATTATGTCAAATTGTCATACTTTTTTTTAATGTAAAACACACAAGTATTTATTGAGTGATACACTCATTAAGGAGGAATCAGTACAACAAATTCAAATCACCTTTTAAACCTCTTCCCTAAGGGGAGAGCCTGAATTAAATTTGCAGTCACATTTGAAAAGACAAACAATGATGGTCCAATGTTGAGTTCATTTAAATACACACTTAACCATTTTTATGTTCCCAGAAATCGTCTGGTTATGAAGGGAAAATTCAATTGAAATAAAGTATCTCAGTAACTCAGGTATAACTTCACTTGTCTTTTATTTTTTTTCTTTCCATTTCTTCCCCCCCCCCCGCCCCCCGCTGGGCAGGGGGCCCGGTGGGTGGTAACCAGGCATTGAACTCAGAGGCACTCACCTACTGAGCCACATCCCCAGCCCTATTTTGTATTTTACTTAAAAACAGTGTTTCATTGAGTTGCTTGATGCCTTGATTTTGCTGAGGCTGGCTCTGAACTCAAGATCCTCCTGTCTCAGCCTCCGGACCCACAGGGATTATAGGGGTGTGCCACTGAGCCCCGTTTCTTTTGGCAGTGAAAATTATAGGCAAGTAGACACACTCGCCAAAAACATAAAAAAGGGGGTTGGACCTGAACGTCCTCATTTTTACAAGTTTACAAATAAAATTCACTACATAATTTAATCGATCTTTGAAAAACATAACCTGTAATTTTTTATATGCAGACTTTGCCAGAACTTTTTAAAAAAAAAAAAAAATTCTCAGAAGCTGTTGAACTAATTAGGTCCTAAAACATTTTCACTAGATTAACAATATTCCTGAACAATAATCTTACACAAGCTTCATTATACGTCTTCTCTATCTTTCTGCTAATCATGTGACTGATATGTAATTTGGCTTCTGTGTGTTGAAAAGTAAAATATC
The DNA here is from genome assembly GCF_047511675.1 of Marmota flaviventris. Taxonomy (NCBI): domain Eukaryota; kingdom Metazoa; phylum Chordata; class Mammalia; order Rodentia; family Sciuridae; genus Marmota; species Marmota flaviventris. The sequence continues at coordinate 27,895,933 of NC_092506.1, forward strand.
AATATTCATATATTCAATAGTAGTACAAAGGGGGTTAGAAAGTCATTTCAAGTTTTATTCTCTTTGAGGTGCATATATTATTGTATCCTCCTTGGAAATATGAGTCATTGATATTCAATATGCCTTCCACATGAACATTTATTTGTTTAGCCAATATTCATAGAGCATATACTAAAAAATAGGAATGATTTTAAACATTTTCTAAATATCAACTAATTTAATTTTTGTGTGTGTGAATGTTATGTGTGCCTGTGGTGTGTAGGTATTCAGGTTTGACAAAATGTACTAGAATAGTAAACTTTCCAAGTATTTAATGTCTAGATGGCCAATCTATTTTCTAGTTGTTCTGATCTAAATAGTTGGCTTTTGGGATATGAACCCTGTTATTGCTGATCCAGCCAACTTTATAATGTATGAAATCCAAATTGTTTAAAATGCACCTGGAATCACAGTCGTATCTTTATTGAATCTAGAGGATATTGAACTGTCTGAACAAATGTCTAGGGGCTCCGAAAATACATCTCTAAAAATAGAGTGGAAAGTGGATAAACACAAGATATTGGACTTTTATAAGAAACAAATTCTTGGGGATTTGCCTTTAATATTATGTGCATTAGGAAATTGAGAATTTAATATTTAAAATAAATAACAAAATGGGAACACATAAATGCATAATAAGTACTACAGGCAATGAAGTTTCTAGGTATACAGCTTTTATCCTAAGACCTGCATGCTCACCATTAATGGGCAATACATTTGTTGTCATTCATGGTCATTGTGTGCTGAAGTTATTCTTTGAATTCTTTACTAGAATAGTAAAATGAGTAATTTTAGTATCAAGGACTGAACATAGAAGTATATTATGTTTTATGGATTTCTCATACATACTAAAATGTATATAAAATGAAATAACGGATAATATTTAAGGAAAACTCCATATGGTCACACTCAACCCAAGCATGCCTGAAGTAACCCTCCAAGACTGAATTTTTTCACAGCCACACAAAGGAACTACATTATTTCATGAAAACCAATTTTTGTTTTCTTTACATTTTCAGCATCTATATCACTAAAACAAAATATACTGGATTTTTGCCTGCATTTAAAATTTATGTAGCCTCTAATCTACAAATTTTTGTAATGAGCTTAATTTTCTCAAAAATACAATTTGAAGATGCATCACTCATATTGATCCATGAAGATTTAGTTTATTCATTTCTGCCATGGATTTATATTTCATTGTTTAAAATAAAATCTCAAAATATGATATGTATTTGAGGGACTTGTAGGGGGGGTTAAAATTATTTAGGAGTTTGTGAGCATGTTTGCTACTGTGTGTGTGCATTTATTTGTTGATTTTGAATTATATAGATTTTTCAACTGATACTATGTGCTTATTTTATAATGCTGTAATAAAACAGTTTTGTTTATATCCTTTTGTGGAACTGAAAGTGGAATTTATGGAATTGCAACGTGTAAACATGGTGATTGTGAAATTCTATCTCATGAGTTTTAATTTTAATTTACTTGATTATTAATGAGGTTGCATATCTTCTCTATGTTTATGTGTCGTTCTGATTATTTTCCCATTTTTCTGTAAATTGGTTTATACTTTTATATTAAATCCCAGTATAAATTTTATAATCAGAATGGTAAGTCTTTGTTGAACAATTCGTTAGGTTTTCTTTGTTGAAAACCTGACATTTTAATCTATTTGTGATTTATATTTTAATACCCTTTGATGCCTGATGTACAGGAATTATTAATAGTAATGACACCAAATGTATTGGTTTAACTTTATAGTTGCATTTTTTTGGTTTGTTTAAAAAGTTATGGAGTGATATTTTATTGATTCTGAAATATTTGTTTCATTGATAAGACTTTAATTTTATGAATTTGTTTCCTTCATTACAATATGATATAGAGATTTAATTTCAGGTGGTTTTCTTTTTCTTCTTAATATACTATCAATTTTCCCAGAACCACACATTAAATAACCAATCCTTCAAAAAGGCTTGCAAAAACGGCTTTGCTAATAATAACTTCACTCTGTAATTCCATTAATGGGCTTTATGTTCTATTTCATTTGGTAATTAATGTGTGTGTATACCAATATCACACTGTGTACATTAGCTCTTGGCAAACCATGTCTTGCGCACTAAATATAAGTTAATTACTGTTTTGTTACTAGTCTGAGAACTAGTAATTCTTTTCACATTTTTATGCTGGTTTAAAGTCAAAACAAGGAAAATATGTCATAGCAAATGGAATTATATAATCAAATTTTACTGTCTATTGATCAACCTCTGTTGGAATCCAGTCATATCCAAACATCTTATATTATCTATAAATGGTTTAGCACTACAATGGCAGAGAGGAATGGTTCGCACAGAAACCCCAAATCCAAAATATTTACTTCCTGCTCCTCTACAGAAAAAAAAAAATGTGCTGATCATTATTAGATTGAAAGACAAATTTCTTTGCAATCCTTTTTCCTAGCAAATCCACTCTATTTCACTCTTACAATAATAACGTTATACAAGCCTGTGGGTTCAAATTTCCTTAGACATCCACATTTTCTGTGTTCTTTTTATTATATGATATAGTCACCAACGCTCAACTACATCCAACAATCTAACATGGACATAGTGGATATTTTCAGTCCCAAATTGCTTTACAGTCATATTGCTGACCCCGCATTTCTGCCTCTGCCGATTTAATTCTGTGCCACCTCAGCATCTATATGCATTCTTAAAATTATTATTCAATCCAGAATTTTAGTTCTTTTATCAAGAGGACTTTGCACTTTATCTAGTATGCCTATACCATGTTTTCTAGGATTTTTAATTTTGTTTTCTTATCCAGTTCCATTAAAGATTGAAAAAAATATTTTCATTAAACAAATGCTGCCAATCCATTTATTAGGTGTGAGACAGTATGAGTGAAAGTAAGATTGGAATTGGCAACAGAAAGTTCATCCATAAAGAAGACTCCGTGACCTAGAAGCTGTAAGATATGGATGATTTATACAAGGTGAGAATCTCTGTTTTCATTACTGTTTCCATCTTGGTTTTCAAGTTTTAGGATTCTGTGTTATTTTGGAACTATATCTCTGAAAATATATTGCAAGTATATTGCATAATATATTGGGAAGATCCAAATGGCATCTCTCTTTCAGGTTATAGGTTCAATATATGAGAAAATCATCTGCTCATTTGTGCCTTATATGTTTCCTTATACCAAGAAAGTGACTCCATATTAATTAATATTATATCAGAAAATGTGGCTAATGGAAATTATGCTTTTATGTTAAATAGTCTATAACATGGGACATGGCTTTTCCCTCCTAAAATGTTATTTTACCCAATACCAAATTCACAGATGGGAATGAGAGCACCTAAACTCTCTCTCTTTTACATTTATATCTAAGAGAAATTCATCATATATATATATATATGAGTTCAAATATTACTGAGAGCATATAGTTTTACTATTTTACAAATGACATTATTCTTAAAAATTGATATAATAACTTGGGTCCATTTCTGTGACTATTTTATATGGAAACAATAAAACATGGTTTATATGAAAATTTCAATCAAAAACAAATTTAAGTAAACCAAGAGGTATTCAGTGCAAATTCCAGAAGGCCAGAAGAAAAGGCTTCCTATAAAGCTAATTTTCCTGGACAGCACTCCCTGGCCTTTCTGTTGGTCACACGTTTCCATAGTGTACCACTGACACCTATAGCCTTCCAATCTTCTGAAATAACTCATTCTTAGTCAGTAAATCTTGACCTCTTTGTAATCTATGAAAATGTGCATGGCATGCCATCATGCATCTAGACAGTGAGTCTTTATAACTAAATCAGTCCTGTACCCAGCAAGTATCTCCCTATAAATTCCATGAATGGAATTCTTACTAACCACCCAATCACTTTACCAAACAGCCTACAAATTTTAAAACATTTATCTTCCTCTTTGAAGTTTAACAATGTGGACTTCAATCTGACACTGTCTTGAGTTATGATCTAAGAAAATTCTGATTACTCAAGAGCAAACAATGTGCGCATTTAGTCATAAGTGTGAGAGTTAATAGATATGAGTGTGTATGAGTATTTGAGAATGTCTCTATAGAGCAATAATATGATAATAAGTGGAAAATAAATTAACTCTGAAAGGGGACTCTAGCAATCTGAGTTTAAGCAACTCCTCCAGGTGATAATAATGCATGTTCAATTATAAGAATTATGTTTTTGCTCCAGTATCTTCATTTGAATATGCTTCTAATATTGCTAACACTACATAATATTACATATCAAAATGAATCAGAGTTGACACATTACTCTGAAAGCATAAGCTGCAAAGGAATAAAATGTGAGTGAAAATACATAATTTGCTAATTAATATTTTAAAAACACTTTCTAAGCAACTTAAATGAGCTCTACATCTCTAAACTGTGCTCAGTTATTCGATATTGAAATATTTAACAGGAATAATACATTATTAGGGATGTAATATGAAACCAAAAAGTCTTCATTGCAAACATAATAGAAGATTACATAAACAAGTTAAATCTTTTCTGTAGCAATTACTTACGTGCATTTTAGTGTTTTATTCATTTGTGTTACTGACCAAACTAAGTATTATTATCCAAAGAGGAAAAGAAATTAAATTAAATATTCTGAAACTGAACCATTCTCTTACAGCTTTTCCAATTATATTCATATAGTTTTCTTAATCACTTTTTTAAGAAATCTAAAATAATTCATATTTACAATTAATAATATTGAAGTTAATTTCACTTTTTTCTTTTATTTGTGCTATGGAGACTATCTTTGCATTCTACTGACTTATACTAGTCAATAACTTTTTTATAATATTTCCCTACATCACATGTGTGAATTGACCTTCTGACTACTTGAATTTATAAACCTAAATATTCAATCTGTGGTTTTCCAATTACTCAGGTATAAAATGTCCTCTCTTCAACTTTCAAATTCAGTTTATTAGTATAAACTGCTTGATATAACTGCATTAATTTTCATTGGTTGGTTTGTATTTTTCTAAGTTGAATGTTTTAATTATGAGTTTTCCCAAATGGAAAACATCAAAACAGAGTACCAACAGAGTTCAAAAATATTTCTTCGTTTTATATCTATAGCACTGAAATTTTAAGAAACTCATTTTCCTTTTGGATTACAACAAATTTAAATTTAATGCTTACAGTACAACAAATTTAAATTTAGTGCTTGTGAAATATATTGCAATGATTGACTTACTTGGTTTTCTGCTCAGATTAGAATGGCTAAGAAACATTAAAAATGGCTCAAATGCATTCACACTAAAATATTAAACTGCTTATCCTCTACAGGACCTGAAGAGCAAGTATGGATGATGCCAAATATATGAAATTGGAGCTATTTTATAAATAGAGAAACAAAACTTAATAAGAAAGAAATACAAAACTAATATATAACACTAGAAGTTTCCATTCTAAATATTCTTGGCATTAAGTTTCAATATCAATAGAATAACTCTACTCTTCTAAATTTATGTTACACTTTAAAAATTATAAAGCCTGTTCACATACATTAATCAGATACCATTAATGCAATATTAAATATTAATGTATCTGCCAAACTTAATGTATTGAAAATTCAACTCTCGATCATTTCAATAGAACAATTTCCTTTCCCTAAATTTAGACTTTTAAATATCAGCTAACAGATATTCTTTTCTTTCAGCAACTTAGGTAAAAAAATGATTGGATTAGTTTTAAGTACTTTCATTTCACCTATAAACTGTATCACTTTTACTGATACTGTAATTTTCAAATGTACAATATGTTTACAGATGTGGCCTGCATTTAGTCTGCCTTGTTACTATTTTGATTTTTGTTGAGTCTCCTGCCTGCTTGCCAAAAGGTAGGATGCTTCAGGCCCATGTACAATTGAAAGCAGAGGCATCCTTGAGCTTTAAGGCATTGAACAAACCAGAAAATGCATCAAATCACATACAGAAGTATACATACAGAATGCATCATATCACATACAGAAAAAGTCTGGGATTTGTGTTTTTTTTAATAAAAGTTTTTAAAAAAATTGATTGGATTATTTCTCTTTCATCGCAATTGATTTGCAAACAATAACAAATTGAGGTTCTATCTTCAAAAATCTGCACAGAATCTGGTTATATTATTAGCAACTCCACCATTCCCACACTGCCCAGAACTAACATTAATTCTCCTGAGTATAGTTACAGTAGACTACAATTTCCAGCCTCACTGATCTTCTGCTTAGGTTCAACACCTCTGCTGGACAGATCCTGATTAAAAATAAGTTTGATTATGTCAGTGCCCTTCCTTATAGCTCACTCCAAGTCCAGTTTCCTTATGGAGTCTACAAGCCAACTAGGACCTGCCCTCTCCTCCACTTTGTCAACACCTACCCATTCTACCACTCACTTCACTCCAAACACTCTGAACTTAATATTTTTAGCATGCAAGCTAGGCAAGCTCAAACCTTATAGCTCTGGCACTGGTTCATTCTTCTGCCAGCTCTTCTACTGTATGTCACATGTATCATCCATTTACATCTTCCTAGTTACCTCTGGGATGTCCCCTTTCAGGGAAGTCTTCCCAAGTCATTGCACCCAATGATTAAAGCCCACTCCTGATCAGTCTCCTTCCCTTCTCTGGTTATACATGTCCTTGATATACATCTGCATGAACACACTTGTGAGTGTTCACAGGTGCTAATTTGTCTAGGCTACAGTACCCAGTCATTTAACCAAACAGAATTCTAGATATTTCCATGAGGATATTTTTTAGGTGACTTTAACAATTAATTATGCAGACTTTGATTAAAGCAGATTACCATCATAATGGGGGTCGACCTCATCCAATCTGCTCATTACCTTAAAGGAGAAAATACTGACATCCTTCAGGTAGGGGTGGGGATTCTGCCATCAGACTGGTTTTAACTCTACCTCCAGCTCTTCCCCAAGTCTCTGAATTTTAGACTTGCCAAATCCTTGAGTGCCAGAAAATCCCCCTGCCCCTCCCTCTTTCTCTATGAATGGCACATTGTGAATCTTATAAATGAAACATATTTGAGTCATCTCCCCTGAAATTGGCCAAGCAGCCATGATCCCAAACTAGTACTTTGACCTATCAGAATACATTTTTCTTTTTCTGAATGTGTCACCTTATTGCATTTTCTTTAAAATGGCCTCAAATCCATCCAACAGTCATTCTCTCTTCCTCACTTGTACTGCTCAGAACCCCCATGCATGTAATCACTCATTCAATATCTGTGCTTCACATTGCTGTGTTGCTGTGCTTCTTTTTGAGAGTATGTTCATGATTATATTTCATAAATAAATGTTGAACACCTACTGCTATATTCTGAGGGTTTCTGGACACTGAGTAAAAAGCACTTAATAAGCCAAACCAATTTCTGACCTCAGGAATCAGAAGAGACAGAAAAGCAAATAAACCAACAGAAAAACAGGTTAAAGAATATGTGAAAAAAGAAAATAAAGTAAACAGGATTCCAAGAAAAGGGATATTGTTGGGGAATATACCTCACAAAGGTTGGTCAAGGAAATTCCTTCAGAAAAGATGACATTGAAACTGGGATCTGAGTGAGGAAAAAGAATCAGAGTAAAAGGTCTCATTTTTTAGAACTCAGCCAATAATATATTTTAAAATTTATTTTTCTAGCACTGAGGATTAAATTTAGGCATGGTTTACCACTGCTACATACACATGCCCTACTTTTAAGTTTTGAGGTAGGGTTTTGCTAAGTTTCTGAAGCTGACTTCAAAGTGGCAATCTCCTGCCTCAGTCTCCAAAGTAGTTAGGCTTCTAAGTGGGCACCTCTGAGCAGGGCTAAAAAATCACATTACAATTTATAAAGCAATATAAAATATTTAGAAATATTGCTGTTAGGGAAGAGAATAATATATATCTAAATTGGTAATGATTAGTATGAATATCCTAGCTCACCAGTATTCATTTACTAATTAATCATTTATTCATATATTTACATAGTATTTGCTTTAAGAAATATTTATTGACCATTCATTAAATACCAAGTCCAATTATAAGCAATGAAAGTAAAACCAAACAACAAAAATTTCTGCACTCAGAGCTTGGAAGTTTCTAACTTTCAATTGAGAGTGATATAAAAAAAAGTAAGCTGATATCTAATGTAATATTGATATCAAAAAATGTTAGACAAAACAAAGCAAGTGGGTAGAGGTAAATGCCTCATACCATTTCAGATGAGATGGTCAAGAAAAGGTCTGAGTATGTCATATTTGGCCATTGTCCTAAATGAAATGAATGATCTAGTGATCCAGGGGTCCAGGAAGAGGAACTATTGAGGGGAAAGTCTCTGAGGCCGAGAGGTGCTTCATAGTGACAATAATGTTGACAGAATGGCAAGACTGCATGCATGACATCATGTATGGTAGGAAATGTAGCCAAACACTGATGTCACTTGCATTTCACACAAGAAAAATTAGATATGTTGTTGCATCAGCAAGTAAAGTAATAGTTCAGATTTATTTTGTAGGTGAAAGCAATGCTAATATGTGTTCAATGAAATTTGGTGCAAGATTGTCGGGGAAGAGAGAAATGAATCATACCAACTCCTGTTATTCTGATGAATTCCAGGGATATGAAATAAGATGGGATGAGATGAAGTGCAAGATTTTGTGGGAGTCATATTAATTGTTCAGTCTGGAACATGCATTGTTCAAATGCAGATATCGGACTTTCAAGTAAGATATAAAGTTGTTATTGGGTAAGAAGCTCTGAAATTGAAGGGAGATGTTAATATTGGGTATATAAATTAAGGGTTATAGAATGTAGATATCACTTAAAACTATCAGATTAGAAAAATTTTGAATTAATATAAAAATAAAGACACCACAGGAATAAGCACTAGGTTATTATTCTAAGGGAGGTTAGAAAGAGGATGTAATGTTATCCCGGTCAATGCTTAACAACTGATTCTCAGGAGTTGGGAAATGAACAGATTTCTAGTGTTTTATTTCTGTGGCATAACTTCTGTTATCACTTGTGGCCCTACGCTTTCAACATGACATCAATCAACTTGCAAAATTCATAAAAATTTAATGATCTCTTTTGAGTTGATATGGCTGATTCTAGGTAACCACTCAGAAAGCAGAATCCTGCAGTGGAAACAAAAGCAATAAAAAACCTCCAGTAAGGCATAAGGACAGTGTGGTGTGTCAGAAATAAAGCCAAGAAAGCATTCTGGGAAGGATAAAGTGATCAAATATGTCAAAGCTGCTTAGAGGTCAAGTGCAATGAAAATAGAGCATTGGTCATTGGGATTGCCAATGCAGAGATTGTTGCTAACTTGTATAGAGGGGGTTTGCATGGAGTTGAGGTTTCCAACATATGATTAGCATAAGTTCAGAAGGTACTGGGGTAAGAAAGTGTAGCAGGAAGTACGGATGATTCTTCTGAAGAGTTTTATCTTTAAGGGAAACAAAAAAGATCTCAGAGATGGTCTTGAATTAATTGTATTTGGCAATAGGACAGGAGAATTCCCTTGATATTCAGTGTCTCTCAGTTGCTAGTATAAAAAAAAAATAGGGTCAAATAGAGTCTTTTTTGTGCATGTCTGTCAAAGTGTTTCAATAGTATAATTTAGCCTTGCAAATTATTTAGGTTAAGTATGGCAGGCTTCTACTACAAACTTACTCCTGAATATTAGTGGCTTAATGACAATGAGAGACATGGAGATTTGGGGAAGGAATACGGTTCTACTCCATGTAATAATAGGGAAACCAAATGATGGGAACTGAATCTTCAGGGGCACAGGTTCAACATGCCTCATGGCCTGAGTCCTCCTCTGGACTCTGCAGCCAGAAGTGACCTATTGACTGTAGACCAGACAGTATGTCAATGGTTCTTAAACAACTGGCCAGGCAGTCTACACCCAATGTTTTGTTTAAATCACTGAAATGTTGACATTATAGTTTTATAGATGTGGTTCTGTGGTAAAGTACTTGCCTAGCATATGAAAGGTCCTGGATTTATTTTATGGCACTAAAACAAAACAGAACAAAACAAAAAACCTGCTGATAAATACAACCAAAGACACTGATTAGAATATGAAGATAAATATCTATATCTATAGAGAGAGAGAGAGAAAGAGATAGAGACAGAGAGAAAACTGAATTTGTCTAATTTTTGCCCAGAAATTGCCCCCAATTTTAGCAATAACCAATTATGTAATCTGGTGCAATTGACCTTTTGAAATTCAATTTCATTATTTATAAAATGATGGAGCCAAATAAAGTACTTTAGACATACCATGTGGTTCAATTTTTAAAAAGTAAAGTAAGACATTCAGTCTCCCAGTTTACTTCAATTATATTTTTTCTTTAAATCATTTAGAAAATTAATAATATCAGTAGATATTTGGCAGGTCCATTAAGTCCACTTTAGCTTTCAGTCCATTAACAAGTGGTTATTAAATGTTCTGGTTACTATATGTCAAGTTGACCCTCAAATGCCACCATTCTATGACAAAATTCCGTGTTGCTTCAGCATTTCAGGCTGTGCCTCAATGAAAAACTTGTCTTTTTAAATTTTGTCTTTTTCTTTCTTTACTTTTTAATTTTTTTTGGCTTACTGATTAAGAATTGCTTACTAAACATTGAGCCTAATAAAAATTGTGTAATCTGGAAGAGTCTACAATTGTAAGAAGTATAATTTTAAATTCTGTGTGTTATATGAGAGCCATATCCCATGAATAAATGGGGGCAAATTCAAGAAATCCAGCAGTTTCCAGAAATGCCACATCCCAAATCTCTCAATCTTTTAGCAAAGCTGTGTCCAGTATAGTTCCACCAACCAAAGACAGATTATTTTCTCCCCAAACTGTTTATCATTAGACATCTCCATTAATCAGATGAAAAATTACTACTTAAAAAGCGATTTATTTATACTCCTTTCAACCAAAGACAGTGATTGGACCATCAAGATTACCCCAAGTGCAAATATATCATAAGCCACTCTGTCAACACCACAGCAAGTGAGCTTGGCAGTAAGGTGCCAGCGTGATTATGCAAATGCCACCATTATTGGCTTATCAGTCAAACCCACCGCCAGGATGCCTGGGAGACATATTTCAATAAAAGGAGATGGAATGTATCTCAGTCCCACAGACATTAATAATTTATGATTAATCAGTTTATGAAGACTTGCTAACAGCAGAAGGAAATAGGAAGATGGATTCTCTCTCTTTGGATTTAACATTACTTTTCTCCCGGGCTAAACCTAATCACTGCATTTCTGAACACCAGATAATTGACTAGCCATTTACTTAAACTTCCCCCAAAGGGCATCAATAACCATCCCAGGGGTCCATCTTTGATCATGGTGGTCATGTTGAATTGACTCCTAATTATGCAGTTTAGGGAGCAGCCAAGATGAAGCCACCCAGAAGGGAGCTGGATCCATTCAACTAAGAGGACACACAGCTTTGTGAAATTCTGGAGGACATTGGTGGGGCCCCATTAATTTGTACATTCATGAAATTGATAAAATAAAAGCAATAATATAAAGAAGAAATAACTGAACATATGGAGATGATTGGGTCATAAAGGCAAAACTTCATGAACATCATTAATGCTTTTATAAAAGGGATCCTAAGAGTTCATTAGTCTCTTCTACCACGTGAGGAAACAATGAAAAGATGGCCATTTGCACACCAGGAATCTGGTCCTCTCCAGACACCAAATTTGTCACGACCTTGATGTTGAACTTCCCAGGCTCCAAGACCAAGGGAAATAAATGCCATTGTAATAGGTCACCTAGTTGATGATATTTCATTATATCATCCTGAACAGACCAAGACAGTTCATGAGAACAACCTCTCTGAAAAAGGTTAAGATAGCACATCTTATTTAATATTTGACACATATTTGCATATATGATTATTTTAAATTGTTTTCTTGAAAACTGATATTTCAAAACTGACACGGTGAAAACTAAAAAGTGATGTTTAAAACAATTATTCTATTTTGGGGTAAACAGACATTTTAAAATTAGGAACTCCTACTTTATTTAATTTCTGTTAAAGAATATATAATCTGGCTCATCAATTAGAAAAGAATTACATGTCAGAGAAGAGAACTCTTTCCTGAGATCTGTTTGAGGTCTCAAATGGGGGTAAGTGGAAAGTGATATTATAAGTTCAATTTTCTTAAAACTCAGAGAAGCAACACAAATACAAAATCTAATTTCATTGATGGCTTTGTGCTATAGTTATAGCTCTTAGCATTTTAAAAACTTTCTATTTACTCTATTATAGTCATCTATCTATTATTTTCTAATATAAAGTAGAAAATAAATAATTTGAGTCAAATAAACAAGAATTCCTACAAAATATCTCCTTTTTATTCAATGTGTTTTCATGGTCAGCACAGTTCCAAGAAGTTCTTTTCCTATTATCAAGATAAATTGTGCTTCTTTTCTGATTGTTACAGAAGCTACTTCTGGAGGAAAATTATAAAAATGGAATTTAGTTACATATAAAAGAATATATTTGAGGGGGCTTGCTCTCCATTTTCATAGTACTAAACATTCAGGTTTTATTCTTACATCAAAATACAGTCAACCCCTAGTTCTATACCCAATACCAAAATCTGATGATGCTCTAGTCTAATATATAAAATGACAAAGTATTAGCATATAACCTTAGCATCCTTCTATATACTTTAAATCATCCCTAAATTACTTTTAATACCTAATACAATGCAAATGTTATACAAATAATTGTTATTCTCTGTTGTGTAGGGAATGACAAGGAAAATGTTTTTACATATTCAGTACAGAACAAAATTTTTAAAATATTTTGTTCCACAGTTGGTTCAATCTATGGATCTGGAACCTACCCACATAGAGTGCTGAGAGTATACCTTTTTCTAATAATATAGATCATGTTATGGTTTGGATGTGTGGTGTCCCCCAAACACTCACATGTGAGACAATGCAAAAAGGTTCAGAGGAGAAATGATTGGGTTGTGAGAGTCTTAATCCAATCAACAAATTAATCCCATGATAGGGATTAACTGAGTGACAACTGAAGTGGTAGGGTGTTGCTGAAGGAGGTGGGAATTGGGGCGTAGGAATGGAGCCCTGAGGAATGGAGTCTGCTGTCTATGGTTTAAGACCTGTGAAACTGAACCCCCAAATAAACTTTTCCTCCCTTATAGTTGTTCTGGTTAGGTCCTTTAGTCACAGAGGAGAAAAAGCTGACTAAAACAAATTATAAATATATCAATAAGACATGATGCCTAATTCACTTTCCTAGGTGGTTGAGGTAGGTATAACAAAGTGGTGAGTTCTGCCAATCTCTTCTATGAGACTCAAATTCAATGCCAGTAAGTGAATTCAGATTCCTTTGTGGGCTTAATCCAATTGTCCCTCACCTTCTGCTTTCCTGGTCCTTCAGAATCTTTATTCAGCTGTGCTCTTGGGCCATGTTGTTTATCTGCTGGCTCTTAATCTTGGATAGATTTTGAAATAGTGGTGTCATATCCTGGCCTTCTGATTTAGTTGGTATGGGGTGCCTCTGACCATAAACTATTCAAAGTTTTCCCAGATGTTTATAGTTAGTAGCACAGTTCTAACTTACACCGTCTCCACTGATGACTTGCCTGTGTGTCATTGTTTGGGCTTTGACTCCAATAAACATGCTCAGATTTGACTTTTAGTATTATCCATCTGTTGTCATGGTCATTACTCATTCAATCATGTATTGTTTCATCTAAGAAACATGTAGGACTATGATACTATATTGGTAATCGGAAGTGCATAGTAAATATGGAGTGTGTCCTCAGCGACCTTACAAGATGCTAACATTGATAGGTATTGGAAATTACAGAAAATGATCTCTCTCTCTACAAGTGATAACTCACTGCTGGTATAAATAATCCAAGATATTTTTACTGCTTTCAGATTAAACAAAACAGAGCATTTACATCACCCTATGTAAAAACAAACAAACAAACAACAGCAACAACAACAACAAAAAAAAGCAAGCCTGTTGCTACCTTAAAGCATCATTTACGGAGGAATGCAGATTTTATTTTCCAGAGGATTTTTCCATTAATTTTTATTAATTTTCTTATAGAACAACTTTTTCAGTTATTTGAGGTATAACAGTAACTCAGAACACTGCCTTAAAAGTATATCATTGCTTTACTATACTTTATGTCCATATCTCTATATCGGAAGCAATCCAACAATGCCAAGAAAATTTGAGGAAAGAAATTATTATAAAAGATTAGGGAGACAATTTTGCATTAATTGGACAAGTCTTGACAATTCTGCTGCTTTGGCACTGTTAAAAATTAATGCTAAGGGTTTTATAATAGTTGTATTTTAAGATATTTTATTATTATTTAATCACATAGCATTTTTCTAAGTGCTTTTGATAGGCTGTGTTGTAATTAAATTTTGACATGTTGCACTGCACAATGATTTTGAAACTATAAGTTATGCAACTAATTGATAATTCAAACCCTAATTGAGATAATGAAGCTGGTCTTGGACATCAATGAGATGGTCACTAATTAGCTTCTTAGTATCTGTTTACGAGATGAGTGGAGAGTAGGCCCAGGGTGATATTGCTGCAGTAAAGTTAATAGGAGAGGATAATGTGGGTGAAATGGATTGGAGAAAAGGAGAGTTTCCTTCTAATAAACCTCTGCAGTGCTTGAGAGCTTTAAAAGTGGCTTTCGATTATTCTCCCTTCTGTCCATTCTCAATAGGTGAAGTGGGAGAAGTGTAGCCCAAGCAAATGATCCACAAATATTAATTACCCTGAATTAGGGATTATAGACTAGAGGGAAGTTCATTGCAAAATATTAGGTTTTGGATATAAGAGATTTGGGTTTTAAGTTTACACAAGCAACCTCTACTAAGTTATTGCAATGTTTTCCCTTTGGGCTTTGTTTGTGTGGAAAAGAAAGATGGCCTTTATTGCCTTCATTAATAAATTTAGTAGTTATTATGATAATAAAATTATAACATAACATTTAGTAAACCTCTTTCATGTGTCAAAGACTGAGTTAAGGGGGCTATACATGCATTGCTCATTAAATTATTGTTTTTTTGGTTGGTAGGGACTGGGATTGAACTCAGTAGCACTCAATCACTGAGCCACATCCCCAGCCCTATTTTGTATTTTATTTAGAGACAGGGTCTCACTGAATTGCTCAGCACCTCGCTGTTGCTGAGGCTGGCTTTGAACTTGTGCTCCTCCTGTCTCAGCCCTGCAAGCCACTGAGATTGCAGGCATATGCCACCACTCCCAGCACTCATTAAATTCTTACAACAAACAAATTGGATGCTACTATTTATGAATAAACAAGGTATTAGATTTAGAGAAAGGTTAAATAATTTATCTGGGTCCATAAAGCTAGAAACTGTGAGGCTTTACATTTAAACTACAAATTCTAAGACAAACCACACGGTATATATCCACCACCATGTCATGCTGCTTCAAGTTTTGAGATGTTCCATTAATAAACACTGATCAAGGTAACTAAATTGATCATATGCAAGAAACTCAGTAAAGTAAAAAATAATTCCCCAATACTATTCCAGTTAGATAAACACATTCAGCACAGTTAGATTTGAACCAATGATTAACAAATCATAAAGATCCTGTTCTTTCTTCAACACCAGATAGCTATATAAAACACACATGCCCCATTTTTTTATGATGTTGTATCAAAATAATAGGTAGTCAGTTTTATTCTGATTATTACCCACTATTCTTTCTCAATATCATGAGCTCTATTAAAATTCATATCAGTATTTCAAAACATCTGAAGATTTCAAATTGCCTAGGTTGATGAAACAGTTTTTGGAAGTTTAAGTCTCTTTGTATTACATTTAACTCTACCACCAAAAAATATTGAAAATTGACATTAAGTCACATAATGTCCTTCTGAGTTAAGCAGGACAGGCATTCATATCTTTACTTTCTTGTGTAACACACTGGAGATTAGAAAATTAATTAACCTTTCAAGAAACATGCCAGGAGAAGGTTGGGGTAAGTGGAATACACGGTTTAAGGTAGAACTTACCGAATTGCTGTCAGTGTTTTATAGATTTGATCCTAATCTAGGGCTCAAGCATCTTTTAGTTGAGAACCAATTAAAAACAGTGATTCTAATTTTAAATCTCTAGTATTGAATGCAAACCTTTATTTATCCTCAGTCTAATACTTATATAATTACTTCAATGACTGTTAGAGATTTTCTTATTCTTTTCAGCATGGCCTTCAATCCATGTTCTAGCTATTTTTCCAATCTTGATTTCTAGATGTCTCTGATTAATTTTACAATTCTTTCTCTAATGAATTCTGACTTTGCTGATTCTCCTGGTGCTACTCTCTCTTGGTTAACTCTGTTTGTCTTCCTAGTCCCCTTCATGTTTCTTACTCTTCTTTCCCTTAGATGTAGATACACTACATTCTGAGCTCTTTTCATTCTACACATATTTTCTTATGTTTTCAATAATTCAGTCATTCAACAAAACACCTATGAAAGTCTCATTACATACCTGGCTATTCCAGATTCTCATTTAATTCTCCCTTAAACACAATATCTGCCCTCATAGAACTGAAATTCTAGCCATCATATGCAGAAAGTTTTCAAATCAATACTTAAATATACTTTGTAAGATACTAATCATTTTTACATAGAGGAAAAAAATATAGCAAGGGACCATGGTAACAAGGGTACCATCTAATAAAATGACATTTCAACATAGACATGAATAAAATGAAGAGGATAATCAGATATTTCACAAGGAAAGAATAGCTTCAATAAATGTAATATCAATTTTATAAAACCCACTGTGTTTGAAATTTGCTTGACACACCCAAGAGTACCAAAGAGATCCCTGTGGCTGAGGTTCAGTGAGCAAGAAAGAGATATGCATGAGATATGCAAAGAGGTAGAGACATAAAGAACATGGAAGCTCTGGAGGCTGAATAAGCTAGGAGGAAAGCTGCTACAGGAACCCAAATTAACAGTGGTATGGATATAACAGAAGTGGATTTGTCTCCATGGAAAGCATATGGTTGAGCCCTCAGATATGACTTCCTTCCATGCTGTAGGAAGTACTAGACTTTTGGGTCTTTCTGTTTTGCAGTTTTAAATACAGTGCCTACAAAATCACATCTAAGGTAGCTATGTTATTGTCTTGACACTTGTAACAAGAGAGAAAGTTGGAAGAAATGTCTTTTACTTGGAAAGCATGACCAGTAACTGCAACACATCACTTTTATTAGTGTTTTTTCCCCCCGCAGAACCAGTCACATAACCAAAATTAAGCCCAAGATTGGAGAAATGTAGTTTTTACCTACATGTCTGTGTCATCAGCTCACAGCTCTGTTGCTACAAAAGTGAGGATGAATATGAGAGAGAGAGAGAGAGAAAACGTGAGCGAGTGCGTGCAAGCACAATCTTTACAGCAAAGCAGAGAAGAATTGTGGACTTAATTCTAGGTAATAGAAAATCTCTAGGAAATTTAAGCACAGGGATGATTTACATTTACATGTAACTCAGATTTTGAAAAAAATTTTGTATAGCTTTGTGTGGAAACCAGAAGTTGGCTGTTTTGTTAAAGAGGTGGCGATTTTGGCAAGAGGAAGCAAGAAGACTGGCCTAGGAGGAAGTGTCTTTGTTTTATCAATCTCAAGTCTATGTATTTATTTTACATCATTCTTAAATTTTTAATTTTATAATTTATTGGATTCTCCTCAATTATATCCAGTATTCAAATTTCAAATATCTGAATGAACTCTTTTTTTAATCTTTTCTCCTAATATGATATTCTTTCTATATTTCTATATTTTCCTTCTCAATAAATGGTAGATAGCAAATTGTGTGTATTTTCCTTTTCATATTTCACACCCATAGTACAAAAACTCCTCATACAGCCATTTTTTTCTCTCTTTTTATCAATCCTTTTTAGTTAAACATGATGGTACAATTCATTTTGACATAATTATGAAAGTACTGTGGTATGAATGTCACACAGTTTTGTTGTTGTTTTTTTTTCTCAACTAATAGATTTTGATTTTAGGATGGTTTTAGATTTATAGAAAAATTAAGCAGAGAACCAGTATTTCTCAAGTAACCTCTCCTCCTCCTCAAACACACAGTCCCCCCCAATATTAACATTAGTATGGTACATATTTATAATCTGAGAACTGATATTCATGCATTCTTATCTACCCAGCAATGCTGCTTATATTAGGATTAACTGTTAAATGGATTTTGACAAATGTGTGATCTTAGGTATATAATGTTGCATTACCATAGAAAATACTTTCACCACCCTAAACATCCCCTGTGCTTCCCCCCTGACTCTCTCCCCCTCTCTCTTCAGAAATCCCTGACAGTTATATCATTTTACTGTATTTACAGATTTTTCTTTCCCAAAACATCATATACTTGGTGTCCTATGGTATATAGCCTCTTTAGATTGGTTTCTCTCACTAAACAAGTATTGGAGGTTCTTCGTGGATAGCTCACTTCTTTTTATCAATGAGTATATTCCATCAAACAGATATACCACTGCATATGAGTCAGATTGTCCAGGACCAATAGGAGATGTGTGTGTGTGGGTGTGCACTGAGACAGAGAGAGAGGGGGAGACAGAGAAAGAGACCGAGAGACTGAGTTTCATTTTTAGGAATTGGCTGCTGAGTTCGTGCAGATGGATTAATATGTCAAAGGTTGAGATGATGGAGACTCAAGGACAATTGCAGTTTGAATGTTGAAGTCTTCTGCTAGCAGAATTTCTTCTTCCTCCAGTAAGGTCAGAATTTTTCTATTAAGGCCTTCAACCAATTATACAAAGCCCATTCGTATTAAGGGGATTCATGTGTGGTTGTCAGAATCCAACAATTTAAATGTGAACATCATCTTTTAAAAAAATACCATTACAGAAACATCTAGAATAATGTTCGACAAAATATGTGGGTATTGTGGTCTAGCCAAATTGACACATAAATTAACCATCACACACTGTTTATCCATTCAACTGTGAAAGACCTTGGTTGCATCCAAATTTAGGAGATCATGAATAAAAATGATATAAACATTGGTGTGCATGTTTTGTGTTAATTTGTTATCAACTCTATTGGTTAAATACCTAGGAGAGTAGCTGCCAGATCATATGGTGAGAAAAACTCAGTATTCTTCCTCCTGTAAATATTTTTTAAGTCATGCACACCCACCTCATACATTTTATAGTTTCTTAACTGTTCACACATTTTTTATCCCTGCATATGAATCATGTATCATAATTTTCTGTTTATGTCTATATGTGTTCCGGGTACATAAACACCATTTTTGTTGTTTTGTTTGGAACGTGCTACACACAGTGATTGGCACTTTTTGAACACTTAGTACAAATTCATTGGGTGAATAATTAATTGAATAAACAATGAAAAGTATGGTCTCTTTGTTCATGTACTAATACAATTTCATCTATGTGATGTTGCTCTTGGTTAAAACACATGTGTTTCAAAGACCAACTCAGATAATAAAAATCCTTTATACTCTTTCAACAGTTGTTCACCCACTTAATGTTTTCAGGCTTGTTGTTGATCTTCTTTTCATCCCTGTGTTAATCATGGGAATTCATTTTTCTCCCTCTGCCGATTGTCTTCTGCCACACATCTGCATTTAGTCAGGGTTCAATATTCCTCAAATATCATTTTATCTCTGTTAGCAAATTCCCAGCCTCCACTTTCCATCACTTGATTTAGCACGCTCTGTATTTATTTTTAACTATACATTGATTCCCATCTAAAAAAACACACTATCTTTTATATTCTGGCTTTTCCTGTATACTTCTGATTAGGAATATGCAAAGGTAATATTTATTTTAAATAAAATGGCTTAAAGTAGAGGAAAAAATAACCCATTATTTCACATTGAAACATGAAATTTTTATCTTCTTTTGATTGGTGGTTCATTTGGGAATTTATTTGAAGAAGTTTGTATGAAATTTACCATACACTAGAAAAGAGACTAAAATAAACGCTGAAAATGGTTTATTTCAGCATTTCCAAAACTTGTCATTTCAAAGAATTCCTAGGGGAGGCCTATTCTGTTCTGAGTGAGCTCTGTGGAGAAGAAACAGAAATTTCAGCATTTTTTTCTTGCTTTTGTCTTCAAAACAAATTCTCGTTTTTATCAATTGTTTAATTTTATACATATAGACATGTGGCAATGATAATAATATTCATAATAATAATCTATAATACTATTAACCCTACTGCAATGAAAGGGAATTGTCATTGTTTCTTATTCCATAAAACAGTATATCTCAGCAAACTTTGCCAAGCAACTAGTAATCTTTCTTTAAATTTCCAAAAATGACAGAATCTCCTGGAGTGATTATTACCCAAATTTCTGGCTCCTCGACCCAGAGAACCTAATTCAGAAAGAGCAGATACTGATTAGTAGCAATTATTGTTTCTAACACCAAGAGATCAGGAAGGGCAACAGATCTGAATCACTTTTATTATTTCTGTCAGTCATGAGAAAGAAAGAGAAAACTCCAAGACTGCTGGGAGCCATTAGCCAAGTAGGTATGACAATTTCCTTGCCAGCGTACCCCATGTTGCAGTGACATTGAATGTAGGTGACCTTGCTCAAGGACCAAGGCGGATTAGGGCGTTCCCAGTTTAGGTTCCAGGTTTAAGGTTTAAGATTATTCCTGCTGGGAATAGGGCGTATCCTGCTGCCTGAGTTCCCCTTGAGTTCTCACGGGATTCAGACAGTATATTTTTTGGAGATAGAAGCCCAGAGAATGTGGATTTGGGCAGAGAACGTGGATTTCCCCAGAACGTGATTGTAGACGGCTGGTGTGAGTTCGGGAATAAAGTGTTGTTGTTTGAATCTACAAGCTGTGTGGTGGCTCCTGATTGTGTGCCCAGCCAGACTGCGGCATTTGTGCCCAGCCAGACTGCGGCACAAGACAATTTTCTGTATTTAGAAACATTGTGACATATGAAGAGTTATAGGAATACTTATAGATAAACTTACGTAAACTCACATATATAGAACATTATCCCAAAGGGCACCCCTAAATGTACAAGTTATAATAATATTGCCAGGGCTGGGGATGTGGCTCATGCGGTAGCGTGCTCGCCTGGCATGCATGTGGCCCGGGTTTGATCCTCAGGACCACATACAAAAAAAAAAAAAAGGACATTGTGTCCGCTGAAAACTAAAAAATAAATATTAAAAAATTCTCTCTCTCCCTCTCTTTGAAAAAAAGAATAATATTGCTATATTGATATATTAGTAATTTATGAATATAGTTAGATGTTTTAGTCAGATATATATAGACATAAGCACATGTATGTACTCATGTATTTATGTATTCAGAAATTTAATTAAATGACTCTAAAATTTACTCTATGTTTATCTCTGTGTATATGTATGGAGCATTATAACTTCATCATGTACTTATAAACTATTTTCTAAGCCATTCAGTATGACTGAAAGAATTATAATCAAAGTTTGAGATATGAAAACTTGATAAAATATAGGCATAGCACTATTGTATTTAATGGGTAAAATATTTGAGGGAAATACATTTTAGATACATGATATAATTTCAAATGCTTTCCCATATAGAATACTTCCTGAGGCAAAATAATTTTCAAAAATATTTTTAAAGTTTTGCATTAAAAGTTAACTTATAAAAAGTTGTAACAGAACCTTTAAAAATGTCTGTTTATAAACCTTGTTGATAACACTTTTTGAAAATATTTAAGCATACTCTTGAGACAATTATAGACCTTTTAAAAAAAATCAGGTGTAAGGGCAGCTGCTAATCAAAAGTAACTTATTACCATATTTCCCAGAGGAGCTAAACCTCTTTTCAAAGAATGTGTTTTACATTGGACTTACCTAATGTACTCAAATTAATTTAAATTGCTTAGTCAGAACCAATGAACTTGTTTGAATAAACAACTGAGTGTGTTATTTTATTCTAATATTTAGATAGAAAGACTCAGTTTGGGGCTTGTGAATGGAGCTCAGTGGGAGAGTATATGAAAGGCCCTGGATTCGATTCCCAGCACCCAGTAGATAAAACAACAAGAACAAGAACAAAATAAACTCAGTGTGTCACTGGCTATATCTGATACAGGTTATTGTATGACTTAAGCATGTAACATACATAAGACATATCATGTGGCTAAGAAAGAGTTTCAAATTGATCTGGAGACAAGAAAATTAGACAAAATCACATTAACTCATTTTAAGAGTACATGCTAATGAGATAGAAAACAATGATAGCTGGGAGAAGCCATCAAGAGGGACCTTTGATGACAAATCAATTTAATCCCTAGATGAATGACCCAGTTAAGAATGATTTCATCTGAATGAAAGAATTAGAGATACTAAGAAGATGGCCTGAGTAGAAAACATCAAAAATCTGTCTCTGCACTTAGCACTGGTAGAATCTGTCTGATACAGCTTTTTGCAATTATGAAGTTGTGATGTATTTCAGGCAATTTCAGTTTCTAACACAGTAATGTTCTTAATCCCCACCCCCTCAGTCTCATGATACCAATTCTGCATGTGTTTCAGGAGCATGTTACAGAACACTTACACAACTGACATTTCAGTGGCTTGGGAGGCTGAGGCAGGAAAATCACAAATTTGAGGCCAGCCTCAGGATCTTAACAAACCCATGTCTCAAAAAATATATATAAAGGAACAAAGTTAAATGTCAGTGGTACAGCATTCCTAGGTTTCATTTCTAGCATCACAAGGAAAAAAACTAAAGAAAATATCCAAGGTATGAGCACAAAAGGAAATTAAGTGCTTTACTACAAAATTTTAACACAAACACACACACACACACACACACACACACACACAAATAAACAATGTAAGAAATGAAGGGTAAACGGGTGTAAGAAATATGCATAGAAAATATTTAACAAATCCAGAGATGTAAGTCCTCCTTATCAGTAATTATTTTAAATAGAAAGGATTAAACTATCCAAAAGATGGATATTAGCATACTAACCAAAAGATAGAGATTAGCATAATAGTAAAAAATAGAATCTAAGTATGTACTCTCTACAAGTGATTCATATTATGTCTAAAGTCACAAATGGGTTATAAGTAAAATACTAGCAAGCAAAAGAGGATAATGGCAGATATACCAATAGCAGACAAAATATATTTTAAATAAAAAGGTTTTAAGACACAAAGAAGGACATTGCACATTAATAAAAGATTCAATGGAGTAGGAGATATAAAAGTTATAAACATCTATGTGTCTAACAACAGACCATTGAAATATAGGAAGCAAAAATTGAAAAGCATAGGTATGGATGCAGGAAAAATTAACACTTGTGTGTATTTAGTGGGAATGTAAAATATGAAGTTGCTATTTAAAGGCAGTATGCCAGTTCCTAAAACAATTAAGAATAGAGTTACTACATTGAGTTAGTTACTACATGGAGTTACTCCATTTTTGTTTACATAGACAAAAGCATTGAAACTTGGGTCTTGAAGACATATTTGTATACCTGTGTTCACAGCAGCATTATTTATGAGGGCTAAAATGTGGAAGCAACATTAGTGTTCATCAATGGATGAATGGATAAGCAAAACATTGCATATAGATACTACAGATTATGTTGCCCTTCAAAAGAAGGAAATTCTGATGAACACTAACATTATACTAGTGAAATAAGTCAGCCACAAAAAGACAGTGTATGGGTCTATTGATTTGAGTTCATTATAATAGCAAAATCACAGCAACAGAAAACAGAATGGTGACTCCAGACACTGTGGGTAGGGGTGGTGAGGTAATGAGGTATTGTTGCTCAATGGGTATAGAGTTTCAGTTTGTGAGATGAAAATAATTCAGGAAATAGATGGTGGTGATAATCATAGAAAAGCAAGAATTTTTGAACAATACACTTAAAAACGGTTGCAGTAGCATTTGAGTCTATTTATTTTACCACAGTAAACATGAAATAAAAAAGAATAAAGACAAAAAGTATTATTGTTTTAAGAATTCATGTGTGATACTGATTTTGATTAAGCTAATGGTTTCTTACCTGGATTGTGAAGCCAATTTAGGAGCAAAACTTTTAAATATTTTAAACATTATGCCAGCTTGGACTATACATCAAGGGATTTTGACAATAGCATATTAGTGGAGTTTATATTTGTTTATTTATTTATTTTTTTTAAAATTTTTATTGTTGGTTGTTCAAAACATTACATAGTTCTTGATATATCATATTTCACACTTTGATTCAAGTGGGTTATGAACTCCCATTTTTACCCCGTATACAGATTGCAGAATCACATCAGTTACACATCCACTGATTTACATATTGCCATACTAGTGTCTATTGTATTCAGATGCCTTTCCTATCCTCTACTATCCCCCCTTCCCTCCCCTCCCCTCCCCTCTTCTCTCTCTACCCCATCTACTGTAATTCATTTCTCCCCCTTGGTTTTTTTTCCCCCTTTCCACTCACTTCCTCTTGTATGTAATTTTGTATAACCATCAGGGTCTCCTTCCATTTCCATGCAATTTCCCTTCTCTTTCCTTTTCCCTCCCACCTCTTACCCCTGTTTAATGTTAATCTTCTTCTCATGCTCTTCCTCCCAACTCTGTTCTTAGTTACTCTCCTTATATCAAAGAAAACATTTGGCATTTGTTTTTTAGGGATTGGCTAGCTTCACTTAGCATAATCTGCTCTAATGCCATCCATTTCCCTGCAAATTCTATGATTTTGTCAATTTTTAATGCAGAGTAATACTCCATTGTGTATAAATGCCACATTTTTTTTATCCATTCGTCTATTGAAGGGCATCTAGGTTGGTTCCACAGTCTTGCTATTGTGAATTGTGCTGCTATGAACATCGATGTAGCAGTGTCCCTGTAGTGTGCTCTTTTTAGGTCTTTAGGGAATAGACCGAGAAGGGGAATAGCTGGGTCAAATGGTGGTTCCATTCCCAGCTTTCCAAGAAATCTCCATACTGCTTTCCAAATAGGCCTCACCAATTTGCAGTCCCACCAGCAATGTACAAGTGTACCCTTTTCCCCACATCCTCGCCAGCACTTGTTGTTGTTTGACTTCATAATGGCTGCCAATCTTACTGGAGTGAGATGGTATCTTAGGGTGGTTTTGATTTGCATTTCTCTGACTGCTAGAAATGGTGAGCATTTTTTCATGTACTTGTTGATTGATTGTATGTCCTCCTCTGAGAAGTGTCTGTTCAGGTCCTTGGCCCATTTGTTGATTGGGTTATTTGTTATCTTATTGTTTAATTTTTTGAGTTCTTTGTATACTCTGGATATTAGGGCTCTATCTGAAGTGTGAGGAGTAAAGATTTGTTCCCAGGATGTAGGCTCCCTATTTACCTCTCTTATTGTTTCTTTTGCTGAGAAAAAACTTTTTAGTTTGAGTAAGTCCCATTTGTTGATACTAGTTATTAACTCTTGTGCTATGGGTGTCCTATTGAGGAATTTAGAGCCCAACCCTACAGTATGTAGATCGGAGCCAACTTTTTCTTCTATCAGACGCCGTGTCTCTGATTTGATAGGGATGATCTGTCTATCATGTTGGCAGGCTGCTGGGCCTGTTCTCCAGGTTGCAGGTCTGCCTACCTTGCAGGTGCAGGCGGTGGCTATGCCCTTCCTCCAATTGGGGAGATCTTTCAACTAGGCCGGCGTGCCGCCGGGCCCCTTCTCCGGGACGCGCAGTCTGCCTACCTTGTGGGCGGCAGCTGGGACCTTCCTCCAATTGGGGTGATGTGTCTACCACGCCGGTGGGCCGTTGGGCCTGCTCCACCAGTCGGTCGCAGGTCTGCCTACCTTGCAGGCACTGGCAGCGGCTCTGTTCTGCCCCTCCTCCAATTGGAGCAATGTGTCTACCACGCCGGCGGGCTGCTGGGCCTGCTCCGCCGGTCGGTTGCTGGTCTGCCCACCTTGCAGGCGTGGGAGGCGGCTCCTATATTTATTTATATATGGAGAAAGAGGCATGGGTATCCAAAGATGATGCTAAATATATATATGAAGAGAGTGACAGAGACTACGTTTTCGGGGTTAGCCCCAAAATGTAAGTCTCTTATCACTCTGGTTATAGTGAGGTGAAACTTATATACATATGCATTTGTGATAGTAGCATTACAAATACTGATAAATAGGGTGGATTTCACTTTAATTAATAGTCAAAATTGGGTTCTCAGTTGCTAAGAGGAAGACATACTCTTAGGTTAGGTTACAATTTGTTTGCCCAGGGTACACTATGTACAGAAGCTACTTTAGGCCAAACTTATGAGACAAATGCAGAGAGGCTAGCTTAGCACAAATTAGTTTTAGTTCAAATAATGCACTTGCTTGATTTTCCCTGAAAATCAGATAAATATTGGCCTTTTATAAAGTGGTCCCTGAATGAATTGTATATCAGTAAGTTTACTAATGCTATAGCTTCTCTATGACTAAGAATTGACCTATACCAGTTTTAAGTTACAGTTTAAGAACACTATTATCTTATTATAGCTTGGTAATCTTAGTAAGTTCTTTTTAGGTATCAGTAGAAAAATTGGAGTTGGGGGGATCTAAGGCTTGTAGGGATAATAATTTTATCTGCTGCTTTTATATTTAGAAAACCAGTTTAGAATGTCTAGGTAATTATCAATCATAATTCCTAGTAGAGTACCTTGTGTACTTTTCTTTAGGGTAAATTCACTGAATATTGACACTATGTCATTCTAGAATGGCCAGTTGTCACGTTGAGAAAAGAGGTTTTAATTCCTAAAGTGGTAGAATCAGGCTGCAGAAGATGTCAAATACTTCAAAAACACGAAAAATATGAATTCCATTAAATATATTTGCTTTCCTTCTGAATATTAAGGCAAAATAAATATATGAATATCAGGCAGAAAATTATAGGCTTCGGGCTGGAAGAATACCTATGAAAATACTTATGAATACCAAATCCTCTCTTTTTATACCAGCTATACGAATTTCAAGTGTCGCTTTAGTACATAACAAAATATGGTCTCTTGGTCTTGGAAAACAAATATTTGTTAATGAATATGACAATCAAAGTAACAAGAAAATTCCAAGGATTTTAAATAATTTTCACATATCATTTCAAAATCCTCTTTTGAATCCACTTCAACTAACAACTTGAGATGGATTGCATGTTGATACTATTTTTCTCTGATTTAAAAAGAAAAAAAAAATGTGTTTCTGCACCAGAGGAGGGAAAAAATCAACTTTGACCTGCAAAAAATTCAAACCATAAATCTGCAAAAACCATGTGTCTATCTAGGGAGAAAATTATTTTTGGTAAACTAAAGAAATTGTATCACCTTTTTGACCAAATCAAATTTCTTCTCATATCATAAATTCTGTTTTCAACACCAGCAAAGTGAATTTTCTCATACCATATTTGAAGCTAAGCTCCCCTAGATTTCCCAGGTCCATTCAGATACTAAATGCTGTTTAATCTATTGCAATCTTACATCTATTCTCTGCATGTTTATTTTATTTTCATCTCCTTTAGTCTACCTATCAGTTACAATTTTCAGAAGCCTCCTATTCGACATAATATTCAAAAATTTTTATTATACTTCAAGTATGGGCCAAACTCTCTGTGAAAGATAAGACACATGAAACACACTTATCTTGCCATTTCTCTCCTTACCTACATTAATTGTTCCCATTCCATAAACTCTATCAAGTAAGTAAATTCTACCAAGTTTTAATCATGAGACTTTCAATGTACAACAAACACAAACTTTTTATTTTGGCTTCCAAAACTTTGTCCAAAAAAATTCTAAAATACTGTATAACTTATCTCCCATTTCTTTATTTTAACACCCTTTTATACTGGTTTTAGTATACACTCCAATTTTTTCATTCATTTTTTTTCTCACCAGGATATAAATTTTTCCTACTCTTCATTGCTGAATATTCTATCTTTGTTTAAAATCTTCTCTCTAGGCATCTATTATTGATATCTATTTAATGATATTAATTTTCCCTGTTCTAAGGTCATTCTTGAAGTTTCTGGGCACTCTTTATTTATAGCAAGCAACATAAGCCTAACTCAAAATGATTTAAGTAAGAAATGAAATGTGTTGACACACAGTAATAAAATATCCAAGGGAAACCGGACCCAGAAATTTTAACATAGTCAACTAGGATTCAATTTCTTCTTTCCTTCTACATCTTCTTTTTCTTAATGTTGACTTCATTCTAATTAGTCTGTACTGTCTACATTGAATTCCCAGCAATTACAAGTTCATATGATCCTCAGAGCTAGGAAGTCTAGTGGAAGAGAAATTGTTGCTCCTAATATTTACAAAATATTATTGAATTAGTTTGAAAGATTTGGATATGGCTATAAGCTAAATTATTAATGAGTCAGTAAGAGACAAGTGAGGAGAAATAAATGTACTTATCAGACAAATCTAGAGGAAAAGGAGATTATGGTATTACTAGCGCAAATCAAAGGATGGGCAGGGGGTGGATGACTATATAAATCAGCTTTTACTGCCTGGTTTCCTTATGAAAAAATCATAAGCACGAGTCCCTCATAATCTACAATATTTAGTTTACATTGATAATGTTGATCTTGCTGCTGTTTCTTTCATTTTTTTTTTTCTTGTCAGTATTAGGGGATTGAACTCAGGGCCCCATGCATTCTAAGCATGTGCTCTAGATCTGCTTCTTTAAGCTAGCTCTGCTGCCCATGATTTTCATCCTCCTGGTAAGAATAGGCTAATACTTAGGTTCAAGATAGGAATTCTCACTTTTGAACATCATTTCCCTCTACTCTTTGTATTGCATTTAAGAGAATAACATAGATGGGCCAAAGGAGGCCAAATGGCAGAGGTGCAGAAGCAAGCTGCAGGAACATCATCCACATTCACTCTTGAGGACCTTCAAAGGCATGACTACAGTGAAGGGAAAGAACTGGGGCCAGGGACCCAATCTACCCCAGAAGAATAGCTCCTAGTAGAAAATACGATACTATTATTAAAATTCAGGGGAATGAATTCAGGGGGAAAAATACTCTATAGGGGTCATGTGATCTATATCATAATCAAATCCTTAACATGTTATAAGAACTGTGAATAGATAGACTATATCTTATTTAAATTTGAAAATTCTAAGGTTCCTAAAACAGTATCTAGATTAGAGTATTTATCCAGTTAATATTTACCTAGTATAAAATTTCCAATTCCTTTTGCAAAACTATATTCTAATGTTCCCCACAAAATAGTATTCCCAGATCACACTATTTTCCATGCTTGCATAGTTTGCCCAGAAGCATTTTCAGCATCAATTATCATGTTACCTCATTAAGAACAGATTTAATTAACAGGACTGTATTTTTCAAATTTAGGAATGAGGAGATATTTCCTGAAGGAAAACCAATGAATCCTTGTGGCTTTTCTCTACCTTGTAAAATGTGAATGAAGCTATAGCATGGCTATCTCAGCTCTAAGCATCGTGTCACAATCATGGTTAGAGGACTGTTACCAACTTGATCTGTAGTTATTGGGAAAAAATAGCTTTCCCCCAATTTACTTTCAGCAAATATCTGCCCAAATTTCAGTGAATAGTACTGTGCCAACTCCAAACTTAGCTGCAGAAGAGCCTGAGAATGAATGTTCCCCTTATGCATTCTATAGTGAAAGAACATGAGAAAAGTGTGTCAGGATATTAGTGATGTCTAATGTATTAGCAAACCAGAGTATGGTTTTTCTTGATGCTAGGAAGAGTTGTGTTAGACAATGGTACAAATTAAACTGTTATTATTAATACACTTTATAGTATGTTTTATTATATACAATAATGCTCTATTTTTATTCAATAGGATAAACTCGGTATTCATGGAATGTCTATGAAATAAATATTGATTTTAGAGTAAAAACCTGAATAGCTTTGTGAGCTTGGAAAAGTCATGTAACTTCTTTTTGTCTCTTTCTTCATTACTACAATGAGAATTATGACATGTAAAATGAAAGGGTATTGTGGCTATTAAATGACATGATAAAACTCAAATGCATCATACAGCATTCAACATAACATTAATTCTCTGTTAATTATTAATTATTATTGTTTTAATGACAATTACAGAATATTATCCTATACACATGAGATCCTAAAAATGCATGGTTTCTGATTGTTAGCACTTTGCTTCTTTTTCCACAGTAATGACTTTTTAAGGCTTTTGCAGGTTTGGAAAAGCAGAAGCAATTTATAACATCTTCTTCTTTAATAAAAATCTCACATTAATATTTAAATGGTTTCTTGAATTACCCTGCTATACAAATTTAAAGATTCTGTTAGTTATCTTTAATTGAATAGATGTAACCTAGTTCTATTATGAAAGAGATTAAGCTAGCCAAAAGGAGGGAATTATCAAATGGTGGGGGAGGAGATTGCTATAGAGTTAAATTCTGAAAACTCACATGCTATATAATGATCAGAAAGGGATTTCCAACATATACCATTTTGATATTTTTCCTTAGAAAGTCATTGAAGACTAAGTATGTAATGGGCCTAAAACTTCTCCACAAAGCTGTGGGTGGTTCAAGGGAGTTTGATATGGTATTCATAGTCAAGTTTGAGCTTGTACAGTGCTCTAAAGTTATGAAGCTCTTCCATTTCAGACCTCATTTGACTTGCATGCAAAGTTGGGAAGTAGATAATAAACTTCTTTTCTTGTTAATGAGAAATATAAGGTTCAGAAAATTTGTATGAACTAATAAAGCTCACAAAGAGAGAGGAAGAGCTTCGACTCTCAGAGTTCAGTTCCCAAGTGTGAAGTGCCAAACACCAAAGGTTGAGTTACCCGGTTGTTGATCAGCGGGGCCACTTACAGCACTAAGCCTATATATCCTTGTTGATAAAATAGGTATCATACCAGCACTGCCTGCCTGCCAAGCTTGTTTCACTAGACTGATAGTTGTTATAATAAAATATATTTATTTCCCAAAATGATGGTGGCTGGGAATTTCAAGATCAATGTGCCAAATTGCTTTCTTTCCTGGTGAGGGTCTGCTTCTGACATGCAGGAGGCTACCTTTTTACTGCTTCCTCATATGGTGGAGAGAAAGCACTCTCTCTCTCTCCCCCTTCTTCTCTTCTTATAAATCTTATAAAACTTCATCTAATTTTAATTACCTCACCAAAACCCTATGTCCAAAGATTGTCTTATTAGGGATTAAGGTTTTGACTTCTGGCTCTTAGTAGAACACAATTCATCATAGATAATCTGTCATGTGAAATACCACGTAAAAATTTTAGAGTAATGACTGGCACTTAAGAAACAGGCTTTAATATATTTGATATCATTGTCACTGTTATCCCTTGTTTATGGTCTATTACCATCTAAGTAGCATAAAGTGAGGTAAGGCAGAAATGACTGAATGTTTCCAATAAACCATATATTCTCAGTGTTAAAGCAACTCTCTGGTAGTAGACTGAACAACTTGGCAGACATCAAATTCTGTGGACTTATTGGAATGCTATTGCTCCAGGAAAGAAACAATGCACTAGTTGATTCAAATTTATGGCAGCATCCCATTGTTTCTAAATATCAATTAGCACATGGCTTCCTCTCTTGGAGATTTCCATGTAATTTTTGTACGGTAACACCAGCTTGGTTATTAATAGAAAACTGAAATGTGCCTTACCTATCTCCCCTTCTTTGATCAGGTCTGATTTTCACTCTAGGGATCCTTTTCATTCATGTGGTTAACTGGAGTGAATCATTTTGTGGAATACCATCTAAAAGTTGAAATCACATTTGTTATTAAACAATAAGAAACACATTTAAAATCTTGTTCAACCCAGGACTCTCTTAGGTATTTAAATTATAAAGATGGAATTATTAAAAATTCATTTTAGATCAAAAGGATGAAAACCAGGTATGCTCAATGCAGTCTCAGAAGGCTATGATGAAAGGTGTGGGTGGATCTATTGTTTACAGATGAAATGACCAGCAGCCTGGTTTAAGTAAAACAAGGGTTTAGATTACAAGGATCACCAACTGGCTGCTCTTGGAAGAGTCAAGCAATAGATCAGATGCAATTTAAATAATTCACAGACATAAGCTCTTATAACTCTTGTTTGCTACTGTGCTCTGTTGATGCTGAACATAAACTCATGTTTTACCTACAGTGTGAAAGAGACTGTGAATGATAATTCATATTCTAATCGTATCAGATTTACTGTTTGTAATTTTATACTATAAATGTAGAACAACACATCCTTCTGCCAGCAATGTCCCCCACTGAGCTCTTAGGCCACAGTACTACATCCTACAACATGATCTTTTATGATGCCGATGGCACTGCTGTCTTCCAAAAATGACCACTGGCATAAAACATGGGAGAAGTCAGAGGAGCAATCTCATTTATACAGTTTCTTTCTCATCATTTCTAGTAGGACTTGACAGTGATCTAGGAGAGCACACCATCATCACCTTTATCAGGCATAAGAATGTACATAGGGCTGGGGATGTGGCTCAAGCAGTAGCACGCTCCCCTGGTATTCATGCGGCCTGGGTTCGATCCTCAGCACCACATACAAACAAAGATGTTGTGTCCGCCGAAAACTAAGAAATAAATATTAAAATTCTCTCTCTCTTAAAAAAAAAAAAAAGAACATAGGTCTAAAAAGATCCTTGGTCCAAAAGGCAGTCTTGAAGATCCTTGGAAAGGATAGATATGACTGTTTCACAGAATTTTCTCATGTATGACACAAGCCTGCCAAGGGATTGATTGTCCTGAATACATAGGAAACAAGAAAGTGTGGCTCACTAGGCCACCCTTCTGTATCTTGGTATTCAAGTTGGCCTTGGAACAACTCTCCTAAACCCAAATCCTAGGGCTTCTCAGAACATTTTGTTAACATGACTTATGGCTAGGTCATCTTCTCCAAAGAAGACCCTGATTGGGAGAAACAGTGAACAGGGTCCATGCTGGTGCTGTCTTTGCACAGACAACACTGTCAGGCCCAGCTGGAACCAGGAACCAGAGAGTACTTAAACACTCTGAAGGAGGCATTCCAAGAGCAAACAGGGTATATGGCCAGAATGCACCTTGCCTGATCTAAAGGTGTTATTGAGTCATCTTTTCCATTAAATAAACATCTCCTTCTGTATATTCTGTTTTCACATATTATTAATAGGTAATATAAACAAAGTGATATCCCTAGAAAATTAAAGATTGAACCTTTGGGTAAAACAAAATTAGGAATATTTATTTTAAGGAAGAATTCCCTAAGTCTGTTAGAGTAAACGTACTTTGAATTTCTGCAGGGGACAGATATTATACCCTTTGTAATTATATGCCACATGTCAGATTATTCAATGAACATGTCTAAATATTATTTAAATGAGGGAAAAAGGAATAAAAAGAAGTCAGACTACTGGTGTTGTAGGTGATGAAGATCTCAAACTTGGGAATTATATAATCTAGATGCAATCCTGACTCCAATCACAGTTGACATATGCAGATGAGTAAGTTACTGAAATTCTCCATGCCTCAGTTTCTTCATTATGAACATAAAAATCCAATTATCATGAGCAGTGCTATGAGAATTATGTATAACATGTAAAACAATTATTTCAAAGACTAACTCACAGCACATAGTCAATACCTTATTCTGTCCTCATTCCCCTTAAATAATGTTGTGAAGGTTATATGAGATGTATAAGGCATTTTGAACAGAGAGGCTGGCACACACAAAGTGCTCAAAAATGTAGTTTTCATTGCCCCCATCTCTTCTATATCCCCACTCAAGGTTTAAATGACTTTTACAAAGAGTCATATAGGTTCACACTCAACAACTTTACTTATTAGAAATTTCATTCCTGTTATTACTTCTTGTATTAGTTTTTGAAATCTAGGCTTTTTCTCATTTTAACTATCCTTGTTCTTAAATCTAGATTTTTTTTTTTTTAGAACAACACTATCTTAGGCAAGTTGAAGATGACAGCTTATTTTTTATTAGATTTCAATTCCTAGTAAGTGCATCATTTTGTACACCAGTATATGTACCCTCTGAAAACCCCCAAAGAATTAAAATAGCAGATTTCCCAAGTGAGCAAAAGAACATTCTAAACTACCCTGGCAGGCTGCAGCATTACACAGATATCATTTGGCTTTAGGAAAATGAAACGTTTTCTCTTATTTTGCTAGTATTTACAGTATAGGAAAATTTCTTGTGTAAAATAAATTGGAAATTTTTATACTGTTTCTTTCTTTGTAAGGAACTTATTTTTTAAAGGATATCAACATAATTTTACTTCCAACATCCATCTCTCTCCTTACAATGAATGAATTGTTTTAAATTAGAATGAATTTGAACATTTACCCTTATCTCTGTGATGATTCTTCATATCTTATTATATTATTTTATTATTTCTTTTGGTACCAGGGATTGAACCCAAGGGTACTATGCCACTGAGACACACAACCCCTAGCCCTTTTTATTTTTTTAAATTTTCAGACAGGGTCTGGCTAAGTTGCTTAGGGCCTTGCTAAACTGCTGGGGCTTCCTTCAAACTTGAAATCCTTCCACCTCAGTCTCCTAAATTGCTGATATTACAGGTATATGCCACCACGTCCAGCTCATATTTTATTTTTTTAAGTTAAAATTTCAGCATTTTTTTTTTAATTTTTATTGTTGGTTGTTCAAAACATTAAATAGTTCTTGACAAATCATATTTCACACTTTGATTCAAGTGGGTTATGAACTCCCATTTTTACCCCGTATACAGATTGCAGAAACACATCGGTTACATATCCATTGATTTACATGTTACTATACTAGTGTCTGTTGTATTCTGCTGCCTTTCCTATCCTCTACTATCCCGCCTTCCCTCCCCTCCCCTCCCCTCTTCTCTCTCTACCCCATCTACTGTAATTCATTTCTCCCCCTTGGTTTTTTTCCCCCTTTCCACTCACTTCCTCTTGTATGTAATTTTGTATAACCATCAGGGTCTCCTTCCATTTCCATGCAATTTCCCTTCTCTTTCCTTTTCCCTCCCACCTCCTACCCCTGTTTAATGTTAATCTTCTTCTCATGCTCTTCCTCCCAACTCTGTTCTTAGTTACTCTCCTTATATCAAAGAAAACATTTGGCATTTGTTTTTTAGGGATTGGCTAGCTTCACTTAGCATAATCTGCTCTAATGCCATCCATTTCCCTGCAAATTCTATGATTTTGTCATTTTTTAATGCAGAGTAATACTCCATTGTGTATAAATGCCACATTTTTTTTTATCCATTCGTCTATTGAAGGGCATCTAGGTTGGTTCCACAGTCTTGCTATTGTGAATTGTGCTGCTATGAACATCGATGTAGCAGTGTCCCTGTAGCATGCTCTTTTTAGGTCTTTAGGGAATAGACCGAGAAGGGGAATAGCTGGGTCAAATGGTGGTTCTATTCCCAGCTTTCCAAGAAATCTCCATACTGCTTTCCAAATTGGCTGCACCAATTTGCAGTCCCACCAGCAATATACAAGTGTACCCTTTTCCCCACATCCTCACCAGCACTTGTTGTTGTTTGACTTCATAATGGCTGCCAATCTTACTGGAGTGAGATGGTATCTTAGGGTGGTTTTGATTTGCATTTCTCTGACTGCTAGAGATGGTGAGCATTTTTTCATGTACTTGTTGATTGATTGTATGTCCTCATCTGAGAAGTGTCTGTTCAGGTCCTTGGCCCATTTGTTGATTGGGTTATTTGTTATCTTAGTGTCTAATTTTTTGAGTTCTATGTATACTCTGGATATTAGGGCTCTATCTGAAGTGTGAGGAGTAAAGATTTGTTCCCAGGATGTAGGCTCCCTATTTACCTCTCTTATTGTTTCTTTTGCTGAGAAAAAACTTTTTAGTTTGAGTAAGTCCCATTTGTTGATTCTAGTTATTAACTCTTGTGCTATGGGTGTCCTATTGAGGAATTTGGAGCCCGACCCCACAGTATGTAGATCGTAGCCAACTTTTTCTTGTATCAGACGCCGTGTCTCTGATTTGATATCAAGCTCCTTCATCCATTTTGAGTTAACTTTTGTGCATGGCAAGAGAAAGGGATTCAGTTTCATTTTTTTGCATATGAATTTCCAGTTTTCCCAGCACCATTTGTTGAAGATGCTGTCCTTCCTCCATTTCATGCTTTTAGCCCCTTTATCAAATATAAGATAGTTGTAGTTTTGTGGATTGGTTTCTGTGTCCTCTATTCTGTACCATTGGTCCACCTGCCTGTTTTGGTACCAGTACCATGCTGTTTTTGTTACTATTGCTCTGTAGTATAGTTTGAGGTCTGGTATCGCTATACCGCCTGATTCACACTTCCTGCTTAGAGTTGTTTTTGCTATTCTGGGTCTTTTATTTTTCCATATGAATTTCATAATTGCTTTATCTATTTCTACAAGAAATGCCGTTGGGATTTTGATTGGCATTGCATTAAACCTATAGAGAACTTTGGTAATATCGCCATTTTGATGATGTTAGTTCTCCCTATCCATGAACAGGGTATATTTTTCCATCTTCTAAGATCTTCTTCTATTTCTCTCTTTAGGGTTCTGTAGTTTTCATTGTATAAGTCTTTCACCTCTTTGGTTAGGTTGATTCCCAAGTATTTTATTTTTTTTAAGGATATTGTGAATGGAGTGGTTGTCCTCATTTCCATTTCAGAGGATTTGTCGCTGATATACAGGAATGCCTTTGAGTTATGCATGATGATTTTATATCCTGCCACTTTGCTGAATTCATTTATTAGCTCTAATAGTTTCTTTGTAGACCATTTTGGGTCTGCTAGGTATAGAATCATGTCACCTGCAAATAGTGATGATTTAAGTGCTTCTTTTCCTATTTTTATGCCTTTAATTTCTTTCGTCTGTCTAATTGCTCTGGCCAGTGTTTTTAGAACTATGTTGAACAGAAGTGGTGAGAGAGGGCATCCCTGTCTTGTTCCAGATTTTAGAGGGAATGCCTTCAATATTTCTCCATTCAGAATGATGCTAGCCTGAGGCTTAGCATAGATTGCTTTTACAATATTGAGGTATGTTCCTGTTATCCCTAGTTTTTCTAGAGTTTTGAACATAAAGGGATGCTGTACTTTGTCGAATGCTTTTTCTGCATCTATCGAGATGATCATTTGGTTCTTATTTTTAAGTCTATTGATGTGGTGAATAACATTTATTGATTTCCCTATATTGAACCAGCCTTGCATCCCAGGGATGAATCCTACTTGGTCATGGTGCACAATTTTTTTTGATATGTTTTTGTATCCGATTTGCCAGAATTTTATTGAGGATTTTTGCATCTAGGTTCATTAGAGATACTGGTCTGTAGTTTTCTTTCTTTGAAGTATCTTTGTCTGGTTTAGGAATCAGGGTGATGTTGGCCTCGTAGAATGAATTTGGAAGTTCTCCCTCTTTTTCTATTTCCTGAAATAGCTTAAAAAGTATTGGTATTAGTTCCTCTTTAAAGGTTTTGTAAAACTCTGCTGTATACCCATCCGGTCCTGGGCTTTTCTTAGTTGGTAGTCTTTTGATGGTTTCTTCTATTTCCTCAATTGATATTGGTCTGTTTAGGTTGTCTATATCCTCATGACTGAATCTGGGCAGATCATATGACTTAAGAAATTTATCGATGCCTTCACTATCTTCTATTTTATTGGAGTATAAGGATTCAAAATAATTTCTGATTATCTTCTGTATTTCTGAAGTGTCTGTTGTGATATTGCCTTTTTCATCCTGTATGCTAGTAATTTGAGTTCTCTCTCTTCTTCTCTTCGTTAGCATGGCTAAGGGTCTGTCGATTTTATTTATTTTTTCAAAGAACCAACTTTTAGTTTTATCAATTTTTTCATTTGTTTCTTTTGTTTTGATTTCATTAATTTCAGCTCTGATTTTAATTATTTCTTGCCTTCTACTTCTTTTGCTGTTGTTTTGCTCTTCTTTTTCTAGGATTTTGAGATGAAGTATGAGATCATTTATTTAAACATTAACTTAAATATAATTCAATAAGCTTCATACATCTTTATTTTTCTATCCATATAATTTTATGGTACAAGATTGAAGGGAGTTCTTTTTGCTGTACAGTGGGGATTCAAAGCTGAATAACCATTTCATAGGTCAATAACTTGCTTTAGGTAAATCCTCATGTTGAATTTAATCTCATCATTCCATCAGATAATTTCTTCCTCTCATGATAATTTCTTCAAACAATTTTCAAACTGTCCTAATGATTTATTTTTCCAAATAACTCTGAGCACTGGAAGAGCCATGATATCGGTGATTGTATTCTTGGCAATTCTTAATTCTACTTCTATTAGAAATCTTCTGAGGGCAGTGGGAATAGAATTATTTAGTACATTTTGGGATAAAAATTTTATATGCTTTTTTTAAAAAAAGAATATTGTCTATCATCCAATAATAATAAATTATATATTGGCATGAGAAGCATCCCATATTCCATGTATAGACAATATGAAATGAAGGTGCAGGTGCTAATAACATGTCTCACTCTACCTGACGCCCTGTGCAATGAGAAAGCCCATGTAGTTACTTTCAGGAGCTAACGACCCCCACCCCCCCACCTACCTACCACCAAGAATCAGTCACAACCAGTTTCATTTGGTGCAAAAGAAAGTGATTAAGAGACATCTTAACATTCCACCTCATTTGACTAAACTTTAGACAGATTCTTCCTGAGGAGTCCCCTGAACTTAACTTTCTTATAGTCTCTTACTTTGGAAAACGTGGAATCGTAAATTCTTTCTCTGCTTCTTGGAAACATAAATCTTTTTCCAGTCCTTGGGGCTAGTTTAACTGTCAAGAAATATTTTTCTCAAGGTCCTGGAAATAGGATCCTTGAAATGTGATCTCCAGGAAAGTTAGTATCCATGTTTCCCAGTCTTTGTGGGAGTTGAGGAGCCTAACTCTTAGCAAAATATGATGTCCTATCACATTGGTCAAACTTCCTATTGAAGTCCTTTAGTATTTTCCAACTAGCTCACCTCAGTGCTTCAAAAATCCTATTTTGTTTCAGAGGAATTGAGTTTAAGCTCTCTCCTATTACAATAATCTTGAATCAAGTCTTTCTGGTTTGTTTAATTCCATGTGGTATAAGTTTTCCGGGACAAAAACAATCAGCTCTCATATCACTTTGGTTATGATTATGCCTGTAAACACTTGAGAACAACATTATTCTCTAGAAATTTCATCAGTCCATTTTAAAAGAGCTTATTTAG
Source organism: Marmota flaviventris (assembly GCF_047511675.1). Classification (NCBI taxonomy): domain Eukaryota; kingdom Metazoa; phylum Chordata; class Mammalia; order Rodentia; family Sciuridae; genus Marmota; species Marmota flaviventris. The sequence goes on from NC_092506.1 coordinate 27,935,303, forward strand.
ATAAAGGATTCATATGAACAAATTTGTAGGGATCTTTGTGGTCTTACAAGATGCCTTAAAACTACTTGTAGACAATCAAAGTTCTCACTGGTATATAATTGGACTAGGTGCATAGCCTTTCTGAAAGTTTAATTTTATTCTTATATGAACCTCTCTTTAAGCTGCAATTATTTCGGAATGTATTTAGACTATATCAGCACAATTTCAGTGATCAAATACATTTGAGAAAAATGCGGGTTAAATAAAGTTGAATGGATTTTATTTTATTATGCTAGAATTTCTCATAATATGACATTGAACACTATGAATCTATTAACTAAAGATATAACTTGAAATATTTTTAAAGCCTATTTTGTCTAGAGCATTGTTCTGGCCTGAGGTGGCTTGGAATAAATATTGAAACATGTTGATCCATAACATTGAACATTGTTTCTCAAACCACGCTACTTATCAAAATAGCCTGGCAGCACTTTTTGTTTTGATGGATTCTCTGCAACACAAATATAAGAAAACACAGGAAAATTCCATCCTCCCTGCTTCCCTAATCTGTTTTTTTTTTTTAATTTGCCAAATGCCTTTGTTGTAGCTAGTAATTGTTCAAAATTCTCCATTATATTGTTTTATGATTTTGATTCTATCTTTGGAATTTTCTCATGTTACACTTCCATCTTCAAAGTATTTTATTACTACTTCAATATTCAAAGTATTTTATTACTACTTCAATATTCATATCTTATAAGTTGGAAATTACTTGAAGAGTCCCTTCCTAAATATCCCCTTGAAGGGATTGCTTAAATCAAATCTTCTATATTCCTTTTTTTCTTCTCAAAGTTGGACACAGTATCTTAAAATACTCCCTAGTAAACTACTTCATTGTGGTTATTGATGCTGACATATTACTATCCCTTCCTAGATTTGTTCAATATAGCTTTATACTGATTTGAACATATTATTTGTATTAAAATGGAATTGAATCATCTCCAATCACTCTGTCATTTCCCTGGAATTGTACAAAGATATGTTACACATCTAGTAACCACTTCTTGCCTAAAACCTAATACACTGGACAAACCCAGAAAATTATCAAATCTATGTGACTCAAAGAAGACACCTATATCTCTATTGCTCTTTTACCCATATCTATTAAATCTATGCCTATATCTAAAAAAATTTATGAGTATTATGGGTGCAAATGAAATAAGCATAAAACTACTTTGACAAAGTTTCATATGTGGCTGAAAATCTTTCTTATTTGGTTTAAAAATAAATATACTGAATGACATTTTTAATACATATCACCATACTTCTCATGCACACCTATATATACCCCTCATGATAATAAGTGATACTTCGATAATGCATGAGGACAACTTTCAGTTGGCTACACTACAATTTGGATTTTTTTTCTTTCATGCAAATCTCTTGATCTAATTGTTTATCTTCTTATGCCTATGTGTCACCTTGTGACAGAACACACTAAGTCTTGAATGTTGGAACTTAGTAGAATATATATAAATAACATCAAGCATTATTTTTCTATTCTCACTGTTGTTATTATTGTTAAAATATGTATATATGCTCCACAACCTTCTCAGTGTGTAGATCAATAGATAAAGCAAATGACATAATTAAATAAATCCTACAAAAGAGGATCAAATGTTCTAAGATAAAAAAAAGAGTTATAGTTTATCACTGTATGACCAAATCTACAGGTAAATACAGGATATTAAAGAATTTTTAACAGAGTCCAACAGTGAATAGGGGGGAAAAAAACCATATTGCCTGTGGCAAGTTTGACATCACATTATTCAACTCCAAAGTCTTTTTAATATCCCTTGCCCTTTAAACTCACTCCAAAGTCATTTTAATATCCCTTGTTAATATCCCTCTTTTAAGCCTCTCTCAACTCATTCCCTCAGTCACCAATGGAGTAGGTGACATAGATGCTGACCTCATTATGCAGATAGGCCTGATATACAGGGAGCTTGGACTGTTGGTATTGCATAGAAGGCATCTTTAATAGGATTCTTTTTCCAGCTAAATCTTAAATGCAAATTAACTACCAAACTCAGCTGCATAATCTCTCCAAATGCTAGAATCTCAAAGAAATTTGACTTAAGATTTCTTCTAATTCCATTCTTCTCTGAAATATAATTCACCATCCATTTGCAATGCATTTCTGAATGTTTTAAAAAAACATGATTGATATACTGAACTTTCTAACCCCACTCACAATACTATTGCCTTTTCATCATAGAGCACTGCTGGTCTCCTTTCTGTTTCTCAAATATGCTATCTCAGGACTTATTGCTGGTGGTAATTCCAACCAGAAGCCCTTACTCAGCCTTTTGTGACCACACTAAATACAATATATATATATATTATTTAAAAAATTCTTCCCCCATATATTTTCAAATGACAAGTAATGTTATCTTCTTTGATTTACCCAGAGTATCCACAAATATAATGAAAAATATGAATTATAAATAAATATTTAATCCCAAACTTGGTAGCAAGAGAGAGAATGAATGTCACCAAAGAGAAAAACCAACCAAAATGAGTCAGCCAGAAGAGACTCCTGAGCACTTAGATATATATTGAAGGAGCAAATCTTAAAAATAATTTCAGTTACAGATGACATATAAAATCTCAATTTGGAAATGAACATAATACAGAGAGGAAGAATATAAGGAAGGACTAAAAGAGAAAAGTTTTCTCCAATGATTTTCTAGAATTGAATTGCAGTCAAGAGACTGTGCTCCTTGTGGATATCTGTCTTTTTTGATACATTTTTCAATTTAGCATAATTGGTTTCCTTTTATATGGCAATGGTATAAAATATAATTTTGAAATCAGATGCCTGAAATTATCTGTAAATACTGATATTATGTATATTTTCTAACATATGATCATTGTAATGTTTTGAGCAACCAATAAAAAAATATGATCCATACTTTTATAAAATTTTAAAAAGTACTCAATACTTTAAAGAGCCACTGATTCAAAGCATGTGTTTGCTATATAACTAATAAAAATTTAGAGCATTTTCACCTACATAGTAATATTTGATTATTAATTTCTGACCCAGTGCACATATAGTGAGCTGTAATTTTCAAGAGAAAAGAAAATTATGAAACAAACAACATAAAAGATGACCTGTGAACAGAAGTTAGTTTGTGGCCAAATTAAACTCAAAATTCTAATCTACAATTATTTGCACTATATTCTATTTTCATTCATCATGAAAAGATTGAAGTAGCTTTAGAGTACATAATACAATGATTAAATATTTGTATTCTCATACTAGCAGAGTAGGAATCAGGTGAAATGCTCTCTTCAGAGTAAAGCCATCACCACTTGCCAGTCTGTTGTGATAGCAGAGCTGGGTAATTTGGAACAATTAGAACACTTTTCATAATACTGCTTCTTTTTTAGCTTTAACATAGATAAAAATATGTCTTTTAGTTTTAAAAATTAATTTCACATGGAGTAACCATGTCTTGACCAGCATCTTGAATATACAAAAAAGCGGTTCGAAGACCAACATCCAAGGATCTCTTTGTGCTTTGTTGATAATTTAAACCAAATCCTTTCCTTAAGACACTGTGTGTCGGGGTGGAGGCGTGGGGGTTTAAAACTGTAGACTTGTAGGCTCAAATTACATTTCTTTCTCTTGTTCCCATGATTCTTATTTTTGCTTTATAAAACTTGTACTGTAGAAAATTCAAATGGTATAGTAATAATTTCATAATTAACAAAAAGATAAATGTGAATTTAAGCTTCATAGCATGCCTAGTAATGATTTTCATTCGTATCCCAAAAATCACAATAATAAATCTAACAGTCTTTTACAAGACAGCAGTCCTCACCTGAGCCCATTCAAAAATAATAGGACAGGTACAAGAACTTCAAAACAAACTATATAATTAATTTTATATAGCATAATATTAGTTTTAAGACATTTATTAATAGACTTATACATTAAAATAGTGCAGTAGGTATAACAGGAACCATTTCAAGAGGAGAAATTAGTGGTTAAACCTCATATTGATCACATACCTTGATCATATTAGTCAAAGTTTAATCTAACCATCAGGTATGAATAAAGCATAAGGAAGAAAGGTGGTTTGAACAGAAATTTAATTGAATGACAGAATGAGTGAAAATAAAACATTTCCCATTAAGATTGAAAATCAAAATGATAAAAGGATCTGTTGACACGATAGGAGACAAAGCCAACTGAGACTTGTTCTGGACCCTGGTTTGTCTCAACTGCTCATATCTCCAATTCCCAAACATGTGTCCCAGGAGACGATGAGATCCAGGAGTATATGTCAGGCAGAAGAGATGACTCAGATATTAGAAGTACTCATTTCAGACAGAAGAGTCTAATGTCAAACAAAAATAGTTTTCGTTTTTAGATAGCTTCAGAAAAATTTGATAATAAAGATGATCACTAAAGTTTACCAAGGATTTTTAGAACCTGCAGACATTGGGCTGATTGAGCTATACTCATCAGATCAATTCATTCTCACAATAGTCCTGTGAGATAGGTACAGACATTATATACATTTTCAAGATTAAAACACACACATATATGACTACAACTTGCCTCTTTCATAAATTAAGAAAATGGCAAAACAAGGGCCTTTTTCAGTACTAGAGATTGGGATATTAAATCCAGTACTATGATAAAAATTTTTGAGTATTGCAAAAGTCTATGAATAATGTAGTGCTTTGAGAAAAAAATACTTTAAAAAACTTAATGATAATATACAGTATTTGGGCATTTTCTAAAAATAAATATATTTTTAGAAAATTGGTTCTTTTTGGTTTTCAAAACTTTATTACTTTTCACTGATAACATAAGTAAAGCAGGTTTATTGTTATAGCAGATCACAGAAAAATCCTCTATTGACTATAAATCTTTCCTGCAATCCTAAAATCATTGAAAATAGTATTGACTGATTGTTCAATATGTCTCTTAAATTCTTGGGGCAAAATATACTTCTGGAGTAAAATCCTTTAGATTTTGGAATAGTAAAATGTCATAAGTTATGAAATACTTGTATGAACTGGAATATTCCCCATTATCTAACAGTGATGCTTTTTCAGCAATCTATGTGAATATATGCAATAATAGAAATAAATAATGACTTCAAACCATCTCGCTTCAGTTCAAATCAAGATTTCCTGCCAAGGAAATTCAAAACTGGGTTAATTTTTGTCTCTAAATACAAAATGGTAGAAAATCCACTCTTCTGTGTATTTCAGAATTATGGAAAAGCGATTATGGGCCTGAAGTATATACTTTTTTTTCTGCAATTTTATATTTTCACTTAATCATCTTTCTTATGTTACCTTTTTATTTTTTATTTTTTTGGTGCTTGCATGATAACCACATAATTCATTTTAATTGCTGCATATTATTCCATTTTATGGATGTACCATAGTTTATTGCTAGTCATAAAAATTAATTTGGGCTATTTGTCAAAGTAATTTTGAGCTCTTTCATCTTTCATATGTATTTCATCACCTCTCATAATCTGCATGACCCATCATTCAACTTATTTTTATTATGCAACTTTTCTGGACATGGTCCTTGTATAATAATTCAAACATTAATATTCACCCTGAAATGTTCTACATGATTTCATGTCTTTGTGGACATAATGAATGTCATTTTCTAAAGGAGAATATTTTATTATAAGAAATTTGAAAACAAGAGATCTTGCATTCTAACTGACTTTCTCTGAAATGGGTGTGTGGCTCTGGGCAACTTCTCAGGCTAACTGGCAATGAATGATTTCTTGTTTAAAATGGGAGGGATTGTAATAAGAGTTTGCTAAAATTCTATGAATATATAATGAGGTTTTCTTTCTTTCTTTCTTTTTCCTTTTTTAGTTGTTGTTGGACACAATGCCTTTATTTCATTTATTTTCATGTGGTGCTGAGGATGGAACCCAGTGCCTCGCATATGCTAGGTGAGCACTCTACCTCTGATCCACAACCCTAGCCTTATAATGAAGTTTTCTAAATGTATTTGGAACACAGAAAATAGAAAATGATTCTGTATCTTTGAGGCATTTTGGATAAATGGAAAACAAGTTTGACAGCTCTGGCTGCCTAGACCTTCCTTGGCACTCTACAAACTGAGATCAACATAGTTGCTAGAATGCTTGAAAAGCTTTGCTATAAAGTGTTGATGAAATCTCTCTGGCTGCTATGCAAGTGACTTCATTATTGGAGCTCAGCTGAAGACTTACAGAATCAAAAGGCTTTTAACTTCCATAAGAGTATATGATATTTCAAGAATGATTTTGCTTTCAAGGTGGGACTTTTAGACTTGTACTAGGTAGACTGTAAGTTCGTGATGGTTCCACAAAGTCATTTGCTATCTGGGCTTTTACCGTCTTGTTCTCACATCCTCAAAATATAGCTTTACCAAGCTTCCTAAGATGTTCCAATTTCCTCTCTCTGGCCCTGATTTCATCAAGCAGAAGCCAAATTGTGGGGCAGGGTCAGATCTATCTCCTTAAAGGAATCTTTGAGGAATTTAAACTTGAAATATCACCTCTCATGGGCCTGAAATTTGCCCAGACTTGAAAATGAAGACTGAACAGTGCATTGTTTATCCTAAACGCCCATGTACCAACTAATTTTGTGGGTTCAGTTATTAAGGAAAATTCAGAGGGCATAGAATACAGAATATATAAACATCTTGTATTATGAGCCCAGTTAATACCAGGGTCCTTTCCTTTCAATACCCCACCCTTTCCTCCCTCCCTCCCTCCCTTCCTTCCTTCCTTCCTTCCTTCCTTCCTTCCTTCTCTTTGTTTCATCTCCCCACCCCCAAGTGATTGTGTCTTGCTGTGTTCCTGTCTCAGCCTCCCAGGTCTCTGGGACTATAGGGAGCACTATAGTGCCTGGCAAAGACGAACTGCTTTCATTATAGAGTAAGTCAGGAGTTTATGCACAGGACACTGGGGATTTATAGTCAAACCAGTACTCTTGTAGCTATTTGCTGAGTGAACATCATCTAGTCATGTACCTTCTCTGAACTTCAACTATATTATCTATAAAGTGGATATATTGAGCTAAACACAGTTTATGGTATCTTTCTTTCTTCTTTTTTTTTTTTTTTTGTTTTAATTAGGTACACATGACAGTAGAATGCATCCATGCACTTTGATATACATAGATGGGTTATAATCTCTCATTTTTCTGAGTGTACATTTGCAGAATCATATTGGTCATGTAGTCACATATATACATACAGTAATAATGTCTGTTTCAGTCTACTATCTTTCCTATCACCATATCTCTTCCCTTCCCCTCCCATCACTTAACTCTACCTAATCTAAGGTAATGCTATTCTTCCCTAGTGCCCGCCCCCTCAACCTTATTGTGAATTAGCATCCACATATTAGAGAAAACATTTAGCCTTTGGGTTTTGTGGGATTGGCTTATTTCGCTTAGCCTGATATTCTCCAACTTCAACCATGTACTGGCAAATACCATAATTTCACTCTTCTTTAAAGCTGAGTAATATTCCATTGAGTATATATGCCACATTTTCTTTATCCATTCATCTATTGAGGGACTCCTGGGTGGGTTTCATAGTCTAGTTATTGTGAATTGAGCTGCTATAAACATTGATGTGGCTGTGTCACTAGAGTATGCTAATTTAAATAATGTCTTTCCTTTAAATAAACCATAATTTTCATGGAGAATAGTTTCCTAAGAAGCTCAGAAAGCTAAATTACAAATACAGGTAAAGGAAAAATAACCAGAACAAATAATTTACAAGTATTTTACTGCTGTGATAGTATGTCCATTTCATAGCACCCAAACTATAAAATTCTGGTGGTAGAAAGATACCATAAACTGAATTTGAAATAGCTGCCACTGATAAAGATGCTCATCAAATAATAAAATTCACCATTTGTCATCACAAAAGGAAAAGAATGAATCATTATTTACATATGATATATTAAATTGAAGCCATTCTTTATTGTGGAAAGATTAAAGATTTTGCCCAGATTTTAGAAACAAAAAGAATTTGAAAGACAAATGTTAAAACAGAAGATTTATTCTTGTCATAAGCAATTGAAATTTGCTGGATCCATCCTGATTTGCCCTAGGCTCATTATTTCTGAGCATTTTTTATACATTGTCTTAGAGCTTTATTATGGGAAGTAACTTATAGGTAGGGGAAAGAAACATCATTTATTTTTGAGTGTTTTTCCCCCCTAATAAACTACTTCAAGGAGTACTGGAAATTAAGACTTTTACATTCAAACAATGGCTCTTACCTGATTCTTTTACTAAAATCCTCTGTGCAGTCACTTCTGATTGCTCATTTGCAATATGTACACCCTGCATTTGTAAGCCACTAAGTATTTCTGTGTTCAGTGATACCTGGAAAGCATACATTCAGTGTTTTGCCATGTCTTAACAATCAGTATAATTACTATATTAGGCATGCATGTAGATTTTTTACTTGCCTAATTTCCAAAAGTTTTATTATATTATTCATTTTAAAAGCACTCACAGTGTCTCAGTTCTCAGGATAAAGATACGGGGTGTACGCTTGAAAGCAGTTTTTAAATCTTTACAAAGAAATGAGAGATACTTTTGCTCGATATTAACCTTTTTGTACATTTGCCCATGATCTTATTTCATTGAATTATTGAAATCCTTATTTACTCTCCTTAAATCTGACTGCTGTATTTTAGAAAAATGACTTTACTTACATTGGTTTATCTTTGAATAGTATTTATTGAAAGCATTTAATCATATTTACATAACTAAAATGAGGTTTATAAGACTTGCAAGTTCTAAATTCTATAGAAAACATGTTAGTTCTGGTACTATGAGTTTTAGTTTATTGAGGGAGGAGAAAATTTCTCAATTACTTTCAGGTATGTTACATAAACTACAGATTGATATTATAGATTCATCACCAAACGCTGAAAGTCCTTATATAAGATTTAAGAGGCTACAGTGTTGTTTTTTTGTTTTGTTTTGTTTTGTTTTAAATCAGTGTTTGAACTGAGGGGTGTTTACCCACTGAGGGACATTCTCAGTCCTTTTTAGTTTTTTGATTTTGAGACAGGGTTATGCTAAGTTGCTTAGGGCCTCAATAAATCACTGAGGCTGGCTTTGAACTTGTGATCCTCCTGCCTCAGCCACCTGAGTCACTAGGATTACAGGTGTGCACCACTATGCCTGGCACCATTCATTGTTTTTAAAGAAATGATGGACAGGTTTTTTTTTTTTTTCCACAGGCTTTGGAATCATGCTGATATGGATTCATATAATAACAAATTCTTTTTCACACTCCATTCTAGTTTACTTGTTAGCATGACTTTGAAAAGTTACTTCAATTTTCTGACAGCAGATTTCTTATGTTTGCAGTGGGATTAATAACACTTATTTGCATTGAAATTTTAAGGATTATATTAAAATATACAAAATAAATAACATCCCCTGTGGTTTCTAGAACAATATTTCTCAAACTTTTATATCATCTTATATGACCTGGGGGTTTTGATTCCATGTGTCCAACGTGGAACCTAAGAGTCTGCATTTCTAAGAAACTCCTGGTTGTCCTTAGATTGTCCTTTGAATAACAAGGTCCTACAAGGTCCCCATTAAGTAGTGTCCATTCTGCTCTTATAATAATTGCTTTTTTGAATGGCCATTGTGCTCTCATTTTTTTGTTGGAGTTCAAGAAATATCACCCCAAAATATGCCACTTTGGTGTGCTGATGAATTCAACCTAAGAGCACCTGGGGGAAAACAAATTCAGGGAGGGCTTTGCTATGACCTCCCACATCTGCAAATATATGGGAATATATCAACCAGGAAGATTAAATCAGATCACAGGGGAGAAGGAGAAGTGGAATTTGACACCAGACTTAGATAGAGTTCCTCACAGACTCTCAGCTACCCCTCTGGAATCTAGTAGTCCTTCCCCAAAATAGTTCCCTCTCCCCTAACTTGCCTATACCCCTCCTGTACTATAAGGAGAATATGTGAGCTTCTGTATCTCACTGGGATTCACTTTTCTTCCCTTGGATACTCTTATTTTTCATAATATATTTGGTTGCACTTCTCCTATTAGTCTGCTTGCTGTAAGTTTATTTCACAGACTGAGGTATTGAACCCTTAAAGGATAGTTTCCTCTTTCATACAATATAAAATAATAACAAACTTCTCCATTTTTTATTAGTGACTATTATTCTAACTAGTGTATTTTGTTTTCTTTTTATATTTATTTTATGATATTTTTCCATGATATTTGTGTTTAGTGTGCCACATGTTTTGATGTACATAGAGAAATTATTACTATATTAAGTGATCCAATATATTTTTCTCCTCATCTAGTTGTCTCTTTTCCATCTGTCTCATGAAAGCACCTATGATCTATTCTCCTAGTGTACAATACAGTATTATTAAGTATAATTTTCATATTATACATTATATGTTTTGACTCATTTATCATGGCTACAAATTTGTGCTCTTTTACCAACAGCTCATTTGCCCCATTGTCTCCTCTGGCAACCACCATTATACTCTCTAGTCCAGTCAGCCCTCTGCATCTGAAGAGTCCACATTTTGGATTACAAACTGTGGATCTAATATTTGAAGAAATAAAAAAAAAAATCCTGCATCTATGCTGAATACAGATTTTTTAAATTGATTCTCCTAAACCATACAGGATAATAACTTACATAGAATTTTCATTGTCTTTATTTTTATAATACAAAGATCACATAGACTATGCAGAAAGCTATGCATAGTTTATGTATAAATACTACATAATTTTGTATGAAGGACTGGAGTATCAATGGATTTGGGTATCCATGTCCTCTACAGTAATTTGTGTTATTGAAAATGACAGAATTTCCCATCTTTTTGCAGCCTGAATAGTATCCTACTGTGTCTGCATACACCATATTTTCTTTATCTATTCATCTATTATTGGACACTTAGACTGCAGCCATATCTGGCAATTTTGGATTACACTAAAATGAACATAGACATGTGGACATATCTTTGAGTTAATGATTTAATGATACATACTCCAAATGGGAATGGCTGCTAATTCTACTTTTCATTTATTAAAGAAACTTCATAATATTTTACATGGGGATTATACTAATTTAAATTCACATCAGTGAAGTTCAAGGACTTTTCTTTTCTCTACATTCTCAGCAACACCTCATCTCATGTTCTTTTAATGATAATCATTGTTACATATTGGAAGTGATATTTCATTGTGGTTTTCATCCCATGGTAACTAGTGATGTTGACACCTTTTCATGAACCTCTTGGCCATATTTGTAATGTCTTCTTTGGAAAGCTGTCTATTCAGTCCCTTTGTCTATGATTGATTATTTGCCGCTGAGTTCCTTATACATTTTAGTTATTAATTTCTTATTTGATAACTGCCTTGCTCTTATTTACTACCATCTGGAGATGGGTTGCTTTCTCACATTTTAAACTCATCTTCTTTACTGTGTGGAAGCTTTTTTACTTTGATGTGGTCTCACTTGTTGATTTTTGCTTTCATTGTCTGAAGTTTTGATGTGGTACCCAAAAGATCATTGCCAAGGCCAATGTCAAGGAGCTTTTCCTCAATGTATTCTTCAAGGAGTTTTATGATTTCAGCTCTTATCTTCAAGGCTTTAATCCATTTTGAGTTGATTTAGTGTACTTTAGATCTCACAAAGGAATTGACATGTGTCAAGAATCAAACATTGAGCAGAAATATAAATGTCAGAAGAAATTTCCCTATCTGAGACCCAAGTTCTAAACAAAAGAGAACTATTTTTTTAAAAAAAGAACTTAAATAAGATTTAGAAAAGTGCGAGACAGATGCCATGATAGGAATCAGCTCTGAAGTTATCAATTGCTGGAAGAGTTCACAGGCCTTAGGAAATTTGGCAGAGACAAAGACAGGTTGACATTGTTTTTTTGTTGTCTAGATTTTTTTTGTTTACTTTAAGATGCTATCTGCACAAAACGGTGCCAAAAACAATAAGGGAGTTGACAGAACATCAAATCCCCTTTAGAGGAAAACTGATAAGCTACAGGCAGGGGAATGCTGAGAGACAGATGAAGGGACTTTAGGTAATCAGAGTAAAAATTGCTGCCTGATGGAATCCAAGCTGCAAGAACCTCATTTTGTAAAATACTTGATGACTTTTTATAGTGTTATAGCATTGGGGCTTTATGTTGCATGATATTCGCCCAGTGACAGGCTGACCCTCTTCTCCCCCAAGAAGTTATCAGTTCTCTATAGAAAAGTAATTCTGCAGCTGTCTTGCCAAAGATGAACTCATGAATCAGTGATGTGGGCAGAGGTGGCATCCCAGATAGCATTCAGAAAAATCCATAAATTCTTTAAGAAAGACTGTTTCTCTACCACTGTCAGATGCTATTAGGCCTAAATCATACAATTCTATTTGGAAACTTAAGGTGGTCTGGAAAAGTGCCCTAAGGAGCTTAAAAAAGAGAAAACTATAAAAGCAAAAATGCCAGAGAGACAGGATATTTTATTATTGTACAAAGGTCAAGAAGAAAGATGTAGGGCATGCCACTTTCAGTAACAATTTAAAACACTACAATTTAATTTATATCTAGGCTATATTATACTGTCAACTAGATACGAAGTTTTAGAATCAATGAGCAATATGTTCTAAGTCCATTTTAAATTTCACTAAACAAGGGGCTTCAAACTAGGCTAAAAGAAAAGAAAAATGACATGGAATCCAAGAAACTCAATATTAGAAACACCAAAACAGATTGCATATGCCAGTCATAAGAAAGGGTGACTTGTTCGTCCTTCAGTCTATTACAGCTGACATACATTGACTTTGGCAAGACTCACTCATATATAACCTTGTATGCGTGGCTCTGAACTTTATCACAGCACATGAGAGTTGGTTACTAGAGAATACACGGGGAAGAAAAAAGGGATTAATGATTTTAAGAATGCCTAGAGAGAATATATTAATTGATCTTTTCTAAGGCAAATCATTAGAAGAATTAAAAAGAAATGTATTTGGAGTTTTTTTTTTTTTTATTTTCTTTGATATTTTTTTTCCTAAGGATGAAAGTTTTTCTTCAGTTTCTGATAGTGTGCAGCTAGCACTCATCTCTGAACCTCCTCACCTAAGCAAACATGCAAGAGATTGAACAACAAATTTGTGAAAAATACGAATTCTGCTGAAAGATTGACAAATCCCTGGGCTGTATAATCCTAATTACGACACAGGCCTTAAACCCAGTGAAGACCAATCCTTTCCTGCAGCAATGTAAAGCAATTCATTAGATTTAATGTAGTCTTTTTCTTTATTAATTCAGTTAATCAATACATACAACAACATAATAAAATGACTCTTCAGAGTTGAAATCCAAAAGCAAGACATGAACCCTGCTATACTGAAGATGTTATAGAGAAGTTATAACTTCATTTAATTTAAGAGAATTGTTCTGCCTTAACAGCATTGGTTCCTAAGTCCATTTTATAATATAAACTGTTTTCTGGCAATTCAGCACAAATTCTTAGGCTCCTGATTTGGGATCTAGATAAGTTGAGTACAAAATTGTGATAATCTAGAATGATGAGAATGAAGGTTAAAAGAATATTTGGGTATTGACACTGATAAGTTATAAGAAGCAAGTGTATCAAAAGCTAAGGTAATTAGCATTTTGAACAAATAACAGTATAATATTTGATAGTGAAATGAACTATAGCCATTTGCATTAGAGGAGGAAATAAAGATTCTATAATAAAATTTACGATCTAACAAACCTGGCAATAGATCTGAACACTTCAAGAATATAATAAAATATTTAAAGATTTAAATGGTATAAAGTAACATTACTATTTGGAAAATATTTGTCAATTGAAAATCTAAAGAGAATGAATTGAAAAACTTTTAAAAATCTATTAAATATATTCAGCAATAACTAGTGAGAGATTTTATGCTCATGCTAACTATAAAATTCTCAGGAAAAATTCTACTTAGGGAATCTCAGGGAGATTCATAGTTGAGGTCCAAATGAAATAAGTGTATTCTACTGTGTTCCAAAATTTGTTGAGAAATTTTATAATAATTTCCTTTTTTGTTATTTATTAATTTATTTTAATTTGTTATTTATGACAGAAGAAATGCATTTCAACTCAGAGTACACATATACAACACAATTTTTCATATCTCTGGTTGTACACAAAGTAGAGTCACACCATTCATGTCTTCATACATGTACTTAAGGTGATGATGTCCATCTCCTTCCACCATCTTTTATACTCCTATGCCTCCTCCATTCCCCTCCCCCCATTACCCTATCTAAAGTTAATAATTTCATTTTATTGAAAAGAATTGTGGGACCTTAAGGAATTTGTTCTTATGTCCATTTTATAACATAAATGCCATATTTCTTGTCAATTCATCTAGGCTATGGATTTGGTCCTAGGTAATATAATCTACCTTCTTCCAAATCCTTAGGCATGATCAATTATAAATTTAGGAAATTCAGGGAACCATCTCAAAACTTCTGTAATAAAAAATATTTAATCTGATCAGATATATGAAACAAAACGGATAATCAAATCGACAATGAATAAATTAGAAGACAAATGGAAATGAATATTTCACATATAATTGAAATATTCTAATGTTTAACAAAATGCACTTTCATATTGAGATTTAGAAACTAACTAACTAAATAAATAAATAAATAAAAAGTCACCAAAGTTTGCTGAGAAACATTTATGATCTGAAAAAAAAAGACGTTTAATATGAGTATCAATAGGTGTGTAATACCACATTAAATTTAGTGGCTAAACAATAACCAGAAATTCCGATGGAGAGGATTTAAATTTTTTTTTGTATTGTTTCTTTGTTGTTGTTTTTTTTTAATTTTTTGTTTTGTTTTGTTTTGTTTTGGGGTACTAGGGATTGAACCCAGAAGTGCTTTACCACTGATCTATAGCCCCACACATTTTTATTTATTTAATTTTTGGAGGAGACAGGTTCTCACTAAGTCACTGAGGCTAGCCTCAAACTTGTGATCCTCCTATCTCTTCCTCCCAGGTTGCTGGGATTGCAGAAGTGAGCCACCATGACTAGCCTTGGAGAGGATTTTAGATAGAGCAGTAGAGGATTAGGTTGTCTATCTGGTTCAAATAATCTGAAGCTTTGGTTTAAAAAAATATTTTACTGACTCAAGCAACTGGATAAATCATCTCAGGTTTTTATTCATTTTTATGTGATATGCCCAGTACTTGGGCTGGAATGATTCAAAGGCTCAGCCAGGTTGTCAACCACAGCACTCCCCCCACCATTTCATATGACTTGGGCTTTCCAATGCCTGGGTATAAAGAGGAACCCTGGCCCAGGGAAAGATTACATCAGAATTCAAGTAAATGTCCCAAGGGGGAAGAAGCATGGTCTTCCCTGAGCCAACCTAAGTAGTCTCACCAGTTCATATGGGACATACCCCACCTGTTACAGCTAAGTCTCCAAGTCCCACCTAGATTCAAAAGAAAGAGTGGGAATCTTTCTCTTCAATGGGAAGTGACAAGGTGACATTGTGGAAGAGCCTGTGGATGGAAGACATTGCTGATTCTCTTTAGAAAACGTTGTCTGCTACAGAGGCATAATGCTTCTTTATTGATCATGAAGCCAACTTAAAAATAAAACTCAATATTACACCAAGGATAATAATAATAAATGAAGATTTATTTCCTTGATTTTCAGACACTTCAATTATGTTATCGATTTAATATTAGCTTTTCTACAGAACTTGTATTTCAATCATGATATGTAATTGATGCAGAAAAGTGAAATTTAGATATTTATTTATAATTTATTTCATGCCTACTAATGTCATCTAATGCCTTACAAATATAATTTGATTTTACTCTTACAGCAATCTAGTGAATGGATATTAAAATCATGACTTTTAAAATGTGAAAATGGAGCTACACAGTCCAATAATATAATGTAAAATAACAACAAAAATGTAATAACAATGAAAATGTCATATTGTTGTAAAGCATACATATCATCATGATAATCAAGACTGCACCAAAGCTTTAGACAAAAATTTGCAAGTGTATGTTTGTATGTATGTGTGTGGGTGTTTATGTACGTAATCTAAATGGAAATGGTTTGTCAGTATATGTGATTATAAAAATAATAATTTTGGTGAAAAAATATTAGTACATTTATTTGATTGTTTCAATAAATTTCTTTGAGAATAGTTGTAGATTCATAGAAAAACTGTGAATATTGTATAGAGTTCCTTTTGATCCCACACCTTGTTTTTTCTTATAATTATCATTTTACACCACTGTGGTTGGTGTATTTGTCACATTTCATGAACCAACACTGTTGCATGATTATGAACTGAACTCTACATGTCATTCATATTTTCTTAGTTCTTAACTAATGCGCTTTTTATCTTCCAGAATCCCATTTAGGAATCACATTCTATTTAGTCATCCTATCATCTTGGGCTCGTCTTGATGTGACACTTTCTCAGACTTCTCTGGTTTTTTCATGACCTTGACAGTTTTATAGATTACTGGTCATGAAATATGTGGACCATCCTTCATTTTTAACTGATCTGAAGTTTTTCTCATTATTTAAATGGGGCTGTAGATTTTCGGTGGGAAACACAGCAACTGCAAAGTGCCATTGGCATCACTTCATATCACTTGCTATCAAAGTGACTCACAAATCTTGATGTCCTGGCTATGGTAGAATTTATCAGGATTTTCTACTCAAATTCTATCTTTACACACCTTTTCACATAGTCCTTTTTTGAAGGAAATTAACATGAATGATTTACACTAGTGTAATTGGAACTTATGCTCCATTACCTTGAGGGTAAAGTATCCATACATATTATTTAGAATGCTTAAACGCAGATTATTTACCTATTTGTTCAATCACTTGTTTACACCAGTATTGATTTAATGGTGTATCATCAAATACTTTTTTATTTATTTATTTATTTTGCTCAAATTGCCAGATATGGGCAATAAGAATTCATTCCCTTGACTGCTACATCCCTTAACATATCTCTATCTTTGTGAGATTTTTTATTTATAATTTATTTCATGCCTAGTAATGTTTTACTCTCTGACACAAGAGACTCCTGCTCCCATCCTAGAATGAACCATTTATGTAAGGAGTTCGGGGTCCTTTGGTTGGAGAATAATGTTGGAGGACAAAAACCTGGACACTGGGTCATTTTTAAAACTTTTTATTTTCAACTATTCATGAACTCGCAAGAATGTAAAATAACAAAGAGCTCCTTCATATGTTTCTTAACTTCTCCCCTTAGCAACATGTTAAAAGGCTATAAGTCATCCTAAGTAGAAAACTGCATTTCCTATACTTCTTATTAAACCACATAAAAATAAATTGTTTATATTATTCAAGATTCTGTTTTTGTTCACCTGATCAAAAATAAGCAGAAATATGAAAAGAATCAATGTCATCTCTTAGAACCCAAGGCAGACAAAGCTTGGTTATGGTAAGACAGGTGAGTCTCAGCTACCAGAAAGCTCTGAGAAGCGGGGGATGCCACTGGTCTTCCAGTCTCTCTGGAACTAATAGAAGCTATGCTCTCCACTCTTTCTTGTCTGTTTTTTCTTTCTTTAATTCTTTGTGTATATATCCACTAAACATCTTGACCCCATCATTCATTCCTTCCTCATAGCAATATTACTTATACGGAAAGCCCAACTTTGACAAGTAAAGTAAGAAGAAAAAAGGTAAGAACAGATGGGAAGGAAGGGAAGCCATTGAGACCACAGATTATGATTTTCTTAATTTACCTGAAACAGGTAATGTATATAAAGATGATTTAATTCTGAGGTCAAATATACCAGGTTTCCTTCTCCTGATGTGAGAGATGAATATCTGAAAGACACATATTCTTATAATTCTGTATTTACTCATACGAACTCTTCCTTGATATGCATATGGCAGAAGCATAAGAAGGGGCTAGATTCTGTATCTACTATCTGCTTGATGTGACATTAATTTTCCTGATGTTCTCTGGCAATTTTTTTCTTGATATTGAGGATTTAATACAGGGGTGCTCTATCACTGTGCCACATGCCCAGTTCCCCAGTTGCACTAAGTTGCTTAGTGCTTTGCTGAATTGCTGAGGTTGGCCTTGAACCTGCAATTTTCCTGCCTCAGCCTCCCAAATTAATAGGACTGCAGGCATGTGCCATTGCACCACCAGCTCTGGCAAATTTTCTTGACATTGAATATCAAGGGAAAAATGGTGGTGACTATTAGAGCCTTCCATCCCAGTACAATCCTGTGAATCTTTGGCTAAATTCTGTATCATTTTTCAATATAAGTTTAAAATTCTAATTTTTTCCAGAAAGAAAGCCAACAAACAAATAAAAAATCAAACCCATACAAAAAATGGCTCTAAATGCCCATTGTTCTTACCAGACAATGCCAGTTCTATATTACAGTCATTACCTTTTTTTAGTTCTAATTTTTTTATTTTGAAAGAAATTCTTTTCCCTCATATAGATGATAAGATGATTACAATGCCAACTTTTAGGTGAATACCTTCCCCTACCTGTGTACCTGGTGCTCCCTGGTTTGGTTTCAAGATGATGAGACTATAGTAATCTCATAGTAACTGAACCAAACTAGACAGAGAACCAGCCACAGTTTAAAAGAGTAGTAACTTTGATCATCTTTAACACTTTCACAGAAATACCTTCTTTTCTATGCCTGAAACAACCAAGCCCTTCACTCAAATTGTTTAGTATGGAAATACTTAATATTAAAATCACATATTTAACACTAGAGTTTTTACTTTCCAAGTTTATTCACGTCTCTATAATAACTAATCTTATATATAATTTAGAGGCATTTTTTCCAAGATGGACAGATTTTAAATCATCTGTCATTTACTAGAGTAATTGAACTAAAAATAGGTGATAATAGAGTTAGGAAAGATAATGGAACCCCAATATTTTATTACAATTAGACTTTTTTGGAGAGGTACCGAGGATTGATCACAGGGGCACTTGACCACTGAGCCACATCCCCAGCCCTATTTTGTATTTTATTTAGAGACAGGGTCTCACTGAGTTGCTTAGCACCTCACTTTTGCTGAGACAGACTTTGAATTCACTTTGATCCTCCTGTCTCAGCCTCCTGAGCCACTGGGATTATAGGCATGTACCACCAAACCCAGCTTATTAGACTTTAGCTTAGTCATTCCTTGCCTCCCCTGTCTAGAGCATGTAAAATTTAAAGAACAGTCTCTGCTAGATAGATGAAGAGTAAAATCAGTTGAGAAATCCAAAGCCTCATGTTTCCATGGCTGACTGTGCGATATGTCATCATGCATTATAACCATAAATGCTAGAGAATAAAATAATGATAGTTTATAAATGATTGACTATGTTTATCTGAAAAATTTAAAAAATTTTCTAAAATAAAATCTTTTTAGAGAACAATTTTCATTGTTGACAAAAGGAGAAAATTAGAATCTATTATGAAAAGAAAAAACTAGTAATTACAAAGTGCCTTTCTTGTGATCTAATCAGTTCTTCATCCAGACTTAACACAAAGAAGTGAAAGATAATAACTGCGAATAAGTGGTGCTCTCCTTTCCCTCAAGAGAGAGAACCTTTAATGCAAATTGAAATAAACTTATGAGAATGAAAATGGTACATTTGCAGGTGAATTTGTATTTGAAAAGCAGTTATTTAATTCTTTTAAAAAAGGTCCCAGTGATAGATTCCCACCAATTCCTTTTGTACTTTTATTTCCTCTTAATAGACAAGAAAATAGTATCTATCCATGGCTCTATATCATTAATTTGGCCACCTGAAATAGTTTGTTAAACAACTTCAATTGGGGTAAGTTTTATGAAACAATTAAAATGATACCATTGTCAAGATCCCTGACATTTATACCACAGTAGATTAAATACCTTTCCTTTACTTTTGTTTTCGTGTTCTGTGCCAAGTTCTGTGGAATTCACAGCAGAGTAGAAATTTGGAGACGGGAACTTTAATTCTGTCTAATGCTCTCTGCCGTTGTGTGTAGTGGATCATTTCTCCTGCTTAAGAGTTCCTTGTGTCAAGGAGTCTTCCATGTTGAATCTTTAATTTTCTGATTTCATCAATGTGGAATATAAATTTATCTAGAATTTAATTATACTTTCCCCAAAAGAATAAACAAACAAACTGTTTTTCACACATGATCTTTGCATATGGAAAAACAGGTGGAATACAGTGAGTGGTGCCCACCCTCCGCCCCCACACAAAGTATGCATTTAAGGAAAACAAGTCTGGAAGAAGGTGTGAAAATTATATATTGCCAAGCATGAACATTACTTATTGAATTTTGATCAGATGAATGACAGTAATAAAGACAAGACTCAGTAACAAACTGAAACTCAAAAACTTCAAATTCTCTTCCTAAATAGAATCTTCTGCTTCTCTATTTCTATGTTTTATCTTTTTTCTATATAAAGAGAAACTACACTCAATATATTACCCCAGGTTTGTCAAACTCAACATCAAAAGCATTCCATTTCCTCTTTAAAACACTGAATGAATATGTAGTTTGAGTAGTTTTGCTACAAATTGACAGGCATATAACAAAGAAAAAAATAAACTGTTTTCTCCTATCTACTGCACTGCTGGACAAAATAGTGTGTGTGTGTGTGTGTGTGTGTGTGTGTATGTGTATGTGTGTGTGTGGGTGTGGGTGTGGTTGTGGTTTTCTTCCCCTAAACCATCCACTGACATCAGCTGGTTGTCCTACAATTCAATTCAATTTTATCACTGACTTGAATTAATGCAGACCTCGCCCATGAGGGGCCCCCAACAAAGCGCTTACAACTTCAAATGCAAATCAATAGTAGATACCAGATTACATAGGTAACCTGACATAGGTACAAATTGAAGACTGCTTTGACCCTGTTCTCAGGTTTGATTTACTATAGCAGATCACAGAACAGAGAAAAGAGTTTACTTATTACCTCCAGTTTGTTACAGAAAATATTTTCAAAGATGAAATGAACAGTCAGATGAAGCAACACATAGGGCAAGCTTGGGAAGAGTCCTGAGTACTGGAACTACAGTCCCTTTGAGGTTGCTGGGTGGCACCTTCCTGGTCTATTACTGTTACTAAATTGGAAATTCTCTGAACCCAACCCCTATAATCCAGGGGTTTTGTGGAGGTTTCATCATATATACATGAATGATTATTGACTCAGGCTATAGTCTTTCTCTCCCTCCGATGGGATTGAATATTTGGAACTTCTCATCTTGGTTCAGTCTTTCTGGCAACTATGACCCCCACAGGAGCCAACCAAGACAAGAATCACCTCACTGGAACAAAATATGCTTCTATCTATCACCCAGGATGTTCCAAAGGAACAGAACTATATGTCAGGAACCAGAGCCAAAGATCAAATATTAGACAAGAGATCCTCTTAGCACACCCATTACTTAGGAGTTTTACGAGCTTTGTGCGGAGAACTGGGGACAAAGACCAAACTATATATTTCTTGTTATAAATCACAATATCTATCGTAATGTTACAATCAAAACTCACATGTTTTTCGAAGAGAAGGTATCAATTTAGCTATATATATATATATATATATATATATATGAAGGTATCAATTTAGCTATATATATATATATATATATATGAATATGAGCTTTTATATATATATATATATATATATATATATATATATATGAATATATATATGAATATGAGCTTTTAAATTTTTAAAATTGAATTTTGTGTATTTATCAAAACAGGTAACATTATGCACTAGCTTACTAGGACCCTGACTTTGAAAAGGATTTACCAAATCACCCATAGTCTTAATCTTATCCATTCACTGAATGTACAATAGTCTCCCAGGAATTAAAGTCAAACCATCTCTGTTCATACAGGCCTCACCTGCAACAGATTTTGGAACATGAAAAGAATATTTGCAGATACACTCTACAATTACTTGGGCAATAACAATAACTTTGGAAGGAAAGAGAGATTAGCCAGAACTCAGTCAAAATAAAATACAGTAGTGAAACTGACTGCTTTAAGATATTGATTCCAATAGTGGTATTCAGACCCTGATCGCTAACAATATTCATTCTGTCAGTACCATGTGCTTGCTAAGGAGGTGGAATACATTTTAAAAATTGATTTCCTAATATGTACAAATTACATTCTGAGCTAAATTTATTCTTGTGTATATTTTTTTTCTTTGTTTTGGTTTTTTGGTTGATGTTTTTCTTGGATTTTTTTAAGTGTTTTTGTTTGTTTGTTTGTTTGTTTTTTCCTACCACACAGATGCAAGTGTTTGGCACAAATGCCTTAAAAAAAATTAGTGACTTACAAAAAAAAATTTCTTTTAGGAAAAAAATGTTGTTAAAATGAAATGAATATATAGAGAAAAATTTAGCATGCAGCTGATACAAGCAAGACAGAATGAAGAATCCATGCCATGCTCAGGGAAGAGAGCAGAGACCCAAGAGACATCCTGGAAGCCACAGCAGATGGCCCTGTTAAGTCAGAACAGGCCAATTAAGGTTGTATTCGAGCACTGTGTTGCCCCAGGAGGACAGAGAGAAAAAAAGAGGTAGTAGGCTTCCTGCATTTGGTAACTGTTCAGATTGCACAGCTATGTGAAGTATGTCCTTGGGAAGATAGGCTTTTCATTTGGACTGTGCCTTTTATTTTATGCATTGTGATCAGCATTCAAGAATTCCAGACTACACTGGGTGTTATTTTTACGTTTCAAAGGAGCACAAATGAAGCCTGGTTCCCTGTTGCTGTGTTTTTATTTAGCTCACATTTAGTCTCCAGGACACATGTCTATTTAGCAACCCTGATACCCAGGGCTCTTTTGGAAAGCCTGCAGGAAGGGGACAGAGTGAGTCACCAAACAGCTTTAAGCTTCCTCTTACAGTTGGATGGAACAGATCTTGGGAAGAACAAAAACAAAACAATGCAATGTTTCTGAATATCAGTAGCTTTTCTAAACCACCTAAGTGGCTCCACCTGCTCCTTAAAAGTAGCTGTATTTGAGGAAAAGGAAAGAATACACTGAAGCACTTGGAGATGGCTTTGAATTTCCCTTATATGTAATGACAGACAGATGTAAAATGGTCTTATTTTGTGGAGAAGGAGAGGAACTGTTTTGTACATATTGTTAAATATTTGAAGTTAAATATGTGTTCAGTTACAAAGAAAACAAGGTACTTTTTTCAGAGAAAACATGGTACTTTTAAAATCCCTAATATATTTCCTCCATGTAGTTCTTTGGTAGTGACTAAAATTCTCCCGTAAACTAAAAGAACTAAAAGTCACATCTAGGCGTAAGTACTGAGGATTCTGTTGGCCACATTTTACAAGACACAGTATCCCTAATGTCACTTTGGGGTCTAGGAAATGTACTCACATAAATGTACTACATAATTTCTTACTGAAATCTAGAAACTAGTATTCTCTCAAACACAGTGAACTCACTCTAGCCTGACATGTACTTTTGTCATTTAAATGTCTGTAAATCATCAGGTGCTCTCTGATTTAAGATTAAAAACCAGCATGAGCACTCCAGTGGACAAGGTAATTGAGACACTCTTCAGAGTGTGTGTTCCTGATCTCAGCTTCAGCATGTCAGGACTTGGCAGTGTTGAGGACTCCGCATTGTGATTCTTCAAGGAGATGTTTCTATGGAAACATTTTCAATAGTGACAAATCATTGTTTTTTAAAATTATATCTGAAGCAGAGCATATCTAGAACCCAGGCATGGTCTTAGGGTTTCCAGTTTGTGATATTTATATATTAAATTTATTTCAAACAATGGAACATAGAAATAAATAGGAGAGAACGGTATCATTACTTTCACAGGTTGTTTTATTTTACTCTCACTTCAGCACAGGGAAGTAGGCAGAGCAGAACTTCATCTCATTGTGAGATTCCTCTGAACTGCATACAGTCTTCAGATGTGGATTGGGGTTAGAGTCTCCTTTTGCAATTCTTAGTGGAATCTCTAGAGACCCTCCTTCCTTCAATGGGGAACAGATCCCCCATGCCAGGTCAACTGCAGCCCATGGCAGCTGTTGCTGATAGAAGTGTCATGAAAAAGCATTTTTGTCTATGTCTCTGTTGCCTTCCCCCTTTGCTAATTCTACAAATCCACTCTGTGCTATGCCAAGAAAATGCCATCTGCCTCCTATACAGAAGGCAACAGTTTCCAACATAAATAAGCACTTTTACAACTCTGTGGTAGCAACTTGTGGAAGTAAAACTGCAGTTAGGAGGAAAGAATCCACAGCTTACATCTTGACATTCCTTTTTAGTTGATGCTTTTGTGTATTCTTGCTTTCTTAAAACCATTTCTTCAGTAAGCAAATGAGATCTTTAGGCTCATCAACCCTTCATGAGAGTGAAATTAAGGTCTTAAAGTTAAATTGGTCGCAAGCACTTATATTTACTCTAAATGACCTTGTGTGAGACTGGAGCAAAACATCAAGAAGACTCATGAAACAACAAACTGCTTCAAATTTCAAGTTCTTAATTACCTTCTTAGATGTCCATAGTAGAAGATTTTTGCAGAAAGAATTAACTTCTTACGGGAACTTTCAAGGAGTAATTTCACTCTTCCACAAATGATTCAGAATGGGGCTAAAACTTCCATGTCTTTGAAAAGCTAATAAAAGCAAGAGTGGACTCCATCAGAAAATAGTAATGTGATTTTATGTAAATTACTGAGCTACAGTTTAGGCTATATAACCCATATTACAGGGTAGTTCATTCATAAAGTGTTTTTGTTCATTATGATATAATGTACATAGAGTTCTAGGTTGATAATAGATATCCATAGCTAGGCATGGTGGCGCATACCTGTATTCCTGGTGACTTGGGAGGCTGAGGCAGGAGGATCACACATTCAAGGCCAGCTTCAGCAACTTAGCAAGGCCTTACCAATTTAGTGATACCCTGCCTCAAAATTAAAAAAAATAAAATAATGGAAAAAGTGCTGGGGATGTGGCTCAGTAGTAAAGTACTCCTTAGTTAGAGCCCCAGTTCCAAAAAAAAAAAAAAAAAAAAAAAAAAAAAACATTGATAGACATTCACTTTTCTTGCAGGTGCTACCAGCTGACTTTTGATTCTAAATTGAACATTGAACTTTTCATAGCATGCTTTTGTGTCAAATGGTGACTGTGTTTGTTTTCCTTTACCATGAGGTTTCCTTTAAGAATCTAACAAGACCACCGATGTAAAAGCACCAGGAATTTGGAAACATAAACTGTAAATGTAGAGTAGAATTATTAGATATAATTAAATATATCTTTGAACATTGAATTAGCAAAAAGTGATTCTGAAAGTGATAAACAGAATTCACATCATGAAGGTCTTGATTCAACACAATTGTATCAATATCAGTTTCCTAGTTGTGATGTTTTCGAGATGTGTGCATTGGAAGAAGTGAATAAGAGTACTCAGGAGCTCTGCATTATTTCTTAACAACTGTATGTGTTACTATAGTCACTTCAAATTAAAAGAAATGGACATAGACAAGTTACACTTTATCCTAAGATAAATGTATAACCACTGGTAGGCTTTAGAAAAGTGACAAAAATGTCAAATTATTACTTTATAAAGGTCTCTCTCTCTCTCTCTTTCTCTCTCTCTCTCTCTCTCTCTCTCTCTCTCTCTCTCTTTGGAGTCCAAGTAAACAGGGAAGAAAGGAGGGTGAAATAGATAAAGAAAGCAAGAATTCTTCAGGTTTTTAAATCTTTTTTTTTGTATATGAGATAGGCATTATAAAAAGGGAAATTACTGTGAGAATGCAGAGAAAATGTTTTCTACACAAAAAAAAGTTGTGAAGAATGGGTAAGAATTTATAGTATTAATTTGACTTAAAGGGAACAAGGAAAGAGCTTCACATTTCTAACTTAAATCATTAGATGGTGGTGACAAGGCTTTCTTAAACGGGCCATACAGGAGGACAGTGTGTGGAATGGGAAGGTAAAGGATTCTGGATCAGGAAGTATTTGGTTTAAATATTTGAGAGATATTCAAATAAAAACCGGATATATTCTCCTAGATTCCATAACCTTGAGATGGATGAACCTGCAAAGAAGTGTTTGTAGAAGAAAAAAGGAAGAGAATCTAGGGCATAAGGACGAATTACATGCCCTGCTATTTTGGCCAAGTAATGAATGAACTTTTTCTAAAAGGCACTTTAAATATCTTGGTTGTTACATAATCTTAATGATTTCAGAGAAGCCACAAATCTTGGAAGGGTGTACAATACTAATACAAAGTCTTCATCTATAAAATAAATTGCTACACAGCATAGCAGCTAAAGGAATTGAATGCGATGCTCAGTATAAAAATAGCATTAGAGAAGTGTTTCTGCTGGTGTTGTGTCACTCAAAGTTAAAATCCCTTTTCTTACCTCTTTTTCTGAATTCTCACTTCTTTCCTTCATTTAAAATAATCTAAGTACTATCACTTAAGAAAACAGAATCAAGTTTGATTTTGAAGAGTTGAATTCATAACATACTACATTTAATGCCGATTTCTATTTTTTCAGTTACGTTTTTTGTGATGAGTCTTCCTTTTCCACATAACTCATATTTTTCTTTATCCTTAATTTGAAGCTCCTTAACTCCTACTCTTCTGAAAATATGTTAGATGTTATTTTTTTTTCTTTTTTGGGGGAGGGAGGGGGTACTGGTGGTTGAACTCAGGGGCACTCGACCACTGAGACACATCCCCAGCCCTATTTTGAATTTGAGACAAGATCTCACTGAGTTGCTTAGCTTTTGGTGAGGCTGGCTTTGAACTTATGGATCCAGCCTTTATTTTTCTTTTTATCCTCATTCCACTGTAAATAAAATAACTCTGTTATAATTCCTAGGCCACTATTTTTACCAATTTAGATCCAAATTATAATAATTCCTTTATTAATATTTTTTTTACAATTATTCTAACACAGCTGTTAGATAAGGCATAAACAGGTAATTTTCAAAAAATTTTATGTGCTCTTTAGGCCTTCACAGTTCCATTGCCTAAGAAATTGTTACCTCTGCTGCATTTCTTTCCCCCATCGTTAATAGTTGGTCTAGTAAGAAGCCCAGTAGTTATGCCAATTAGACATAAAAGTGATTTATTATTATACATTTATAATTATTCCCCAGAGAATTTTCCCAAGTTATTGTCACTTTATATCCTAAAGTGTAAAAACATCCCTGTCCCACAATTTCATTTACTGAATTAGGAAACTCTTTTGAAGGATAACTAAACACAATGAAATATAAATAGAAAGCTGAATGAAGTTTCTTGTCTATTGAGCAGACTCATTAACAGGGTCCATAACAGTGCAACATTGGCATAGAAATTTAAGGTGCGATGGGAGTTTAGTCAAGTAAGACATTAATTAAGTGATCTAAAGAAGAGCCTTTAAAATATTCCAGCAATTTTCTGTTCATTTCTGAACATAGACAAATGGAATATGGCTTTGTGGTTTGTTTTGTGATATTAATATATATTTTTATATGTATTATATATAATATATATTTTTAAATTGTTTTTAGATATTGATGGACCTTTATTTATCAATTCTTCTGGAGAATTGAATGCTGAGAATTGAACCCAGTGCCTCATACATGCTAGGCAAGCACTCTACCACTGAGCCACAACCCTCAGCCCTTAATATACATTTTTGCCACCACTCTCATTTGGTTTGGTAGCAGAAATAGCATCAAGATTTGCTATTTGCCTTCCTGCTTTCTGAGACAATGTTTCTAAGACAAATAAAGATGGCACATAACACTTTTAAAGTGAACATGAACATGTCCTGCATTGTCAGATAACGTGGGAAATGATGACAACTGAAAGTGTCCGGGTGAGCAGTGCTATGAAGGTAAGATGCTTGTGT
Organism: Marmota flaviventris; assembly: GCF_047511675.1. Lineage (NCBI taxonomy): Eukaryota > Metazoa > Chordata > Mammalia > Rodentia > Sciuridae > Marmota > Marmota flaviventris. Next base: position 27,963,303 of record NC_092506.1, read on the forward strand.
AGACTTCGTCCTAGATTAACACAAAGGATGCATGTGGTTATAGTGAGAAGAAAGTTAAGAAGTCGGAACTTCCATCAAGTCAACATGGTGGGATGGATTAAGTCCCAAATTACAGTTAAAGTTAGAAGATATATTGGTGAGACAAATTCAAGCAGAAGTTCATGAAGTAGAGACAGAGACAATGAGCTAAAAACACAGCTCCAACACCAAAGGAAACAAGAAAGACGCAAGAAGATTTGGCAGTCAGGCAGGAAAATCAATGTAGAGTAAAACTGGCATGATACCAATACAATTTGGGGATGTTTGGGGAGCAGCTGTTTCCCTACTTTAATTGAAGTTGTCTGGTGAGTGGCCCTGGAGAACTGTCTAAATACATGCCACACAGAGGGAAGGGGTAAGACCAAATAGTTTAAATTTGATCCAGCTATGACATACCAATGTATACACTCATCTATTGCACAGAAGCAGGGCCATGAAACTGCAAGAGAGAAGCAGTGATGACTTTAGGAGGAGCAGTCCAGCTAGGTCAGAGGTCAAGGTAGGGTAGAGACATACCACGCCATCTGTTGCTGCATTACTTTATTTAGTGAGATGTTACCCTAATCCAGGATTATCAAGTAGTGAATATTTTGACAATGTCTCTGGGCTTCTGGAGTTTATATTTGGTATAGGAAGGTAAGAAATAAAGATATGTAGAACAGTTCACTGATAGATAGAACAGTTCATTATAAATGATAAAGAGAAAAATATAGGATAAGAGAGAAAGGAGGTTCTAGGACTAAGTGGGTAGTGGCCCTTCATATGTGTGATCAGGAAAGACCTTTAAAATAAGTTGATTTTTTAGCACAGTGTCACTTGAGGGGGCCCAAGAGAAATAGGAGACATTATCAGTTGCGTGAATCCATAAGAATGAAGGAGATAATATATTATTTGCAAAATCAATAAGATAAAAGAGCAGCATGTTTTGTAGGTAAACGTTTTAACTTTCACATAGCAACATGAAAATCTCACCCTTGGGTTCCTGTAAATAAGATGCTAAAGGGTGTTGCAGAAAATGAATTTCCATAAGAATATTTTAACATGGATATTTCTTGAAACACATTTCACTGTGATAATATAGTACATACCATTGTTTTTAACACCTAAAAGGGCCAAAACAATGTGATTCAAATATACTGATTTAAAAAAAATATATTAATTTGACATAGGTGAAATTTAGGAACTGTGAAGAAATTTATAGATAATAATCATTTTCGATTATTAGGACACTGCCATTGTTTCAGAGCCATTGTCCTAATGGAAAGCAGAGAAAACGTGTGACCATTTTTCAGGCTGGAGAGCATCTCTGCCCAGTGGGACATTTCTGCAGAGGATGTCTGCATTAGATGACAATGCACAGGCAGATAGAATTAGGCAAAAAGTTCTTGTTTAAAAAAAGAAAGAAGTAGTCTAGGCTTTAATCCTATAAAAAGGAAGAATTATAAATCTACTCCAGCTTAAGAAAAACCAAATTCTTTCTTTAGATGTACTGCTATGTTATATTTCTTTATTTATTTCTTAGGGAAGACTTGATTCCCATTAGTAAGTGGAAAATATCGCAGCTGACACCAGACAAGTGTCTGAAGTGGATTTCCTCTGATGTAACTAAATTAATCTCTCGCTATAATTACCCTTTGACCTCAAGATGCTGTCAGTTTTTAACATTTTCACCCTAGAAGTTTAGTCAAACAAATTGGTTGGAATAATGATTAAATATTATTATTCTTGCAATTTGGATGGAATTATATGAATACACATGCTTGTTGTCCCTAAGAGAGAGAGCGGTGGTCTACAGGCACTACCTTATACGCACCGAAGCACTTTCAGGCTATTGCCTGCAAATGGCATTTTTTAAAACTTGGAAAATATATTTAAAAAAAAGAAAAAAAAAACAGAGAAGTTTACAGAGTCAGGCTGAACCAGGTTAAAACTCTGGTCCTACCACTTATAAGTTTTATAAAATTGGGCAAATGAATCATTTTATTAAAACCTATTTCTTCATTTGTTAAATAAGATTATTAATGCTACTCTTAGTTGTAAGACATAAATCTATGTAAATCTCGTATCCTATTTACCTAATATATAATTATTTCCTTTTTCATTATTTAATTTGCTTCACTAGTCCTATGAATAAACATTGACCAAAAGGGCACAAAAGTTATAATACGACTAAGACAGTATTTTGCATAAGAAATCCGAATCCAGATGACTGGGACTTCAATATACTAAGACCTACATTATATCTGTGTTTGCAGTTTTCTAAAATCACGGTGGTTTTTATAAACACAGTTAATGTGAACTGTTTCTTTATATGAACTGTTTCCAAATATACAATAAATTATAAAACAATGGCATTTTGGAATTAAGGAAGTGTTGTGCTTAGAATATAGTGCAAGCTTCACAGCAGTAATGTAATTATATTATAATTACCTATATTCTAGCATAAGTATGCCATATTACAATATCAATTTCTTATTAGTATTGCATGACAGGGCATTCCCATTCTTTTCTCTTATCTGCTTTTTTTTTTTTTTTAAAAAAAAAAAACTCCCCTGCCTGAGTATCTGTAGGGGTTTTCTGTATTAAACTTTTAATTCCTGCTGCTATTGGCCAACCAAAAATTAACTATGTTGGTGTTGAACCAATCATCCAGCAGGGGCAGACTTATTCTCATATTCAAATACATATGTCCTGTAAGAGAATTCAGATGATGGTAAATGTGTCAAACAGGGCCAGGAGAAACTGCTATTTCAAACTATCTCTAATATTGTCCTAGCCCCTGTGAATAAAAACAAGACCTATTAAAACAGAAATATCTTCAATTACAAACATCAGAACAGCACAGGATCAAGTTTGTATCTGGTCTTTCTCCTCTGAATTTGTCTGGTTGACAGACACTGTTCAATAACAGTTAATTCAAATACCACATATGATACCACAACCCTCAGTTCTCCTCTAGTCCTTGGGTAGATGGAGGATCACATACACCCCTTGAAGGTGGGGAAGACGACGTTCTGCCAAATGGTCTGTGAGTAGGAGAGACATATATCTTTCCTAGGCCAAGGTATTTAATTGGTCTTATGTTATCTCTTCTCTTTTCCTTTTTCCAGTAATTGTGGAAAGTCCCCATGTGTTGACATGGTGAAGCCGGAAATACTGAGCCACTCCAGAGTGGAAACACAGGAATGTTTGTGCTTCTTGTCACTGTCGCTAACCCTGCCTATACAGACTAATGTACCATGTGAATGGAAACAACACTGTGATCATGCTATGAAGTTTGCACCAGCAAATTGCTCACATATTTGGTTCTCATAAAACAGTGTTTCTCACGCTGTATTCCTTGTATCAGTAATTTTACAGAACGTTCAGTGGAAAAATTGTCCAATGGTAAGAGTATGAGAAACAATGCAGTTAAAGTACCCTGTTAAAAATTCACAGCACAAGTGAACAAATTAAAAATTCTGAGATTTCTTCAGAAAGTTTCCATACACTGCAGGACTGGGAACAGCTTCCTTGAGGAAGTCATCTATAACTGAGATCTGAAAACAAACTGTGGGGTAGATCAGCACTGAAATACCCTTTTTAATCTCTACCCACTCCCTTAATATAATCCTCACAATGCAGGGAAATGATTTTGTCTCTATTATGACTATATATGTTCCAGCACTTGTTATGCAACCAACTTTTTCGGCGAAGCGAGAGGGGATCAAGGTTGACTATTCTGCTGGGACCTATGTGTTTTAGACTATGTATTTTTTTTTATGTATTTTTGATGGATGAGGGTGGGTCCCATAGGGTAAAAAAAAAAAAAAAATCCTTGCATATCATCCATCACCCTTATTTTTCAAAAATAAGGTATGTTTTATTTCTTAAATCACAGTCTATTATCTATGTAACTTGGTTTCCAACACAGATGAGAAAACAGAAAAAAAAACCCTGAGTGTATGACAGACAGAAGAAATTGTATGCATAAATGCCATAAGCTAAAAAATAAACAGTGTATTTCAACATCTAAAAGGTCACTATGGCTGGAGAAGGAATTAAGTGGTACACTCTAGTTATCAATGAGTATAATGAAACAGGCAGGGAATACATTATGAAAGGATTTAAGGCCACATGATACATTTTGTAAGTTATTATAAGTAAAATCGCTGAAGTAAACAAGGGAGTAATATATTTTAATTTACATTTGGAATATAAATAGATGATAAAAGAGAATGGATGCTAGTCAAGTAGTTTAGAGATCCCACTAGGCTTTTCAGGGAATAAAAATGAAACAGACTAGGGTAAAGGGAATATAAATGGAGAGGAAGAGCAGGATAAATTCTGTGATCATCCAATAGAGAGGAGACATTTCTAAGATTCTGGCTTAGGCTGCTAACTTGAAGGTGCTGTATCCATTAAATGTACTGCTAAGAGCCACAGCCAAGTAATATGATGCATGGCATTTTTGGTTGAAAGGTGAAGCCAGCAAGCCATTGAGATGATATGATTATGTTAAGATCTGCATTCATATGGATATTGGACTCCTGCTGTTCACCTCGGCCTGCTAAGGGACTCCTGGAGAGTTCCCATTGGTTGGGGAAGTGCGGTAGGAGGGAATTCCGGAGGAGGAACTTCCTGTTGGGGTCCGGGAGAACGCTGCGTGGGTCAGTCGGCAATCTTCCCGGGAGGATGCGGGGCATTGGCGGCAGTTTCAAAAATAAAGTTTGTTCCTGCTTGAGTGGCTCGTGATTTTGTGCCCAGCCAGACTGCGGCAATGTACTTGAAGTATTTCCACTAAAAATAACCACTTAACCTGCCTTCTGAAGAATATAGACATTGGTGATTGAAAAACATTCTCTTCTTGCCCTATTTTACACAGGTTGTCACTGAAGCACTAGGTATTGCAGTACATTAAATGTACCGTATCATTCATGACTTACCCAATTTCACCCTTATAATCAGAGTGAAGTATATTCTATACCTTAGGAATCTTTACTTCTCAGTTTTAGGCTCACTGTAATATACCTGCTCCACTATATTAAACACATCCTAGATTATGTCCATTTTTTTTTGTAAGCTTTTCAAAACTTCACATTTTCTTACCAATTAATTCAAAATTATTTTTCTGGCAAATTTTAGGCTCTACATGACTTCGCTCCAATCTTTTTTTTTCATCTTAAATAGTCATGACTTTATTATACTTCAATAATTAAAGATTATTTGAGCTTGCCTATGCTCTCTCTTAGGGATCCCTCGTTTCTGTTATTCATCTTAAAATACTTTCTGGTTACACATTTTTCCCTTTGAAATACTCCAATTACAGTTATTCTTCCCCATGGAATTTTATGAAACTACCCAACAGGATAAAATTCTTTTTCCCAAGTTAAACAGAATTTTTCTTTATTCACTTCACTGGTTCTCTTCAAATAGACTGTAGTTATTGATGGGTTTTAATGGCATGTCTTAGCTACATTACTAGATGGGGAATGCATAGATGAATAAAAACTTGGTTGTCATTAATTTATCCTACATATATTATGTTTCCTGGAAACTTCATAAATATTATTTGTTGAGTACAAATATGAATGAATTCTTGAAAGAAAGTTTCTAGGTCATGTGTTATGATAAGCAGACACACACACACAAAAAACAATGTTAGGCAGTACAGCTTAAAGAGTGATTGAGGACACCGTAATGTGTTTCAAGATTAGAGTGAGAGAGGTTACCTATTCATCATTGAATCAACTCACTCCCATAAACATAACAGATGTCTACCTTACTCTTATTTGTCTTTTTCAAGACATTAAATTCCTTGCAGACATTGTCTCATATGATAATGAGACACAAGGTTTAGGAGTCATCTGAGGTCTGGAGAGAGGAAAATGTCTGACCAGTTCAAATCTGAATGGTCCAATGATTGGGTAACTCCATCTCAATCACCAAGGTTTTTGATTATGCCCTTTTCATAAGCAATGAATTAATTCCATAATAGCATGGAAAGGTCCTCACTGGGGAAGCTAATTAGAAATGCTGGGTATAATTCTATCACAATATTAGCTGGCAATGACTCTGTGATGACAGCACCACTGGCTGTTCTAGTGTAATGGCAATATGTAACTAATGGTTTTCCATGCGGATGGAGGGAAGCACAACTTCTTTGTCTCAAAATAAGTATAACTGAAAGTTGTCCTGAACAAGAAACAAAACTCTTGCAATTTTCACAATTCATATCTTCTAGCTGAAATACATGTTTTAATATTTTTAATAAATACGAAAGAAAAAGGAAGGATAGTAGGAAAAGTTCTTATTATGTGTGAATTTGTTCATTTGATAGACACCCATGTACACATTTATAGTATGATGCTGTGATTCTGAAATGCAAAAGGACTAATGTATGTTTGTCTATGTCTATCTGGTATGAAACAGCCTTCTAGCTGAAAAACATTGGAGCAAATTGGTCCTAGACCTTGGTCACTTTCTGCTTTTATCACAAATTCAAGGAGGAGTGATCAAAGTTAAAATTACTTTATAGCTCAATTTCCAAAGGTAGGGGATTTGATAAATCATGACACCTAATGATAAAATATATATATATATATATATATATATATATATATATATATATATATAAGCACCCACTCTTTAAGCACATATTTAAAATTGCTTCCTATGCTTCTACATTTACAAAATGTAATTGCATTTTACAAAAAAGAAAGTGTAAACATGTAATTATATTTAATGGTTATTAGTGAAATGACAGAATAAGTGCAGAGTGCTATGAGTGAGTAGAAACTACTGACAACCCACTCAAGGATCATCAAAGAAGGTGTCTGGGAAGATGTGATTTCTGAAACAAGACCAGGGAAACAAGTAGAAAATAGTTAGAAGATGGGAGGAGTGCATTTCAGTCAAGGGAGCAGCACTGTCAAAGGCCAGATGCAGAGACATACACACAAAATTCACACCTGGAGTCAAAATCATTGGCTTGGATACAATTTTGGATATGTTGAGTCTGTGGTACTACTGATGAATTCAAATAATAAAAATGATTAGTAGCTGTGAGATGTTAAGTCATGGAGTTCCTGGAAGAGATATGAGTAAGCCTATAGATGGAATTGATATAATTAAAAATGAAGAAGGTAAAGAAATAAGAGGAGAGGGTTAAGCATAGAGTCTTGGGCTTATAGAAAATGATAGAGAAGGAAATGTCTACGAAATAAATTATAAAATATAGCTGTAAGCAAATCTATTATACTGTAGAAGTCAAAGCAATAATGGGAATAGCATTGTCAAATGCTGTAGGGTCAAGATAAAGACTCTGGATTTTTTCAATGATAATGTATCTTTGATTTTTTTTCTAGATCACTCATTCTGTTACATCCTAGCAAAAATAGGGAAGATCTGTTGGAGAAAAAACTGAGGACTCAAATTTACTATAAAAGTTATGGCTATTTTATTCTAAGCATGGATTTGGATAGAGGGAATTTAGTAGACTACCAACATAAAATTTAAATCAAGATATTGGACAATGGTATAAATAAAAAATAAAATCTGGGGAAAATATCTGCACTGATTACACAATTTTTAAAAAGCTTGCTGTTTCTAAAATTAGGTTCAAGGAAAAAAATTTAAAAAATATGTAAAATCAGGCCACTTGAACATCATGAAATAAAGTAATGGGGTTGGGCAAGATAATTTCTGATTTTAATACTCTTATTTTTTGATGACATGGATTCTTCAGAACGTATGTGTTCACTCATTTAGCATGTTAGATTCTCTAGCTGTATTTTGACATTGGAGTTTCTATGCCTGGCTAATTTGGCATAAAAGAATGAAAATTTCATGGGTGGTATTGAAGTTCCTGAGAAGTCTTTAAACATACAGAAAGAAATTGGGCATTACCTAGACTCAACAATGGAGGCTTAGGACAGAAGTTAGTACTATTTCTGAAAATTATGGACGCTTGAATCAATTATGACTCACCCATCCTGGGAGTAAGAAACATCTTATATGTAAAAAAGGGGGAAAAAAAAGACATTTCAGTAGGGTGGGAAACACTTCTTTGCCCAAGAATCTCTACCATGGATTTCACTTAAGATATGTAATACAGAAGAGATATGTAATACAAAGAGTTTCTTTGCAAACAAACTGTATTGGAGGATATTGATATAATGAAAAAGGTCAGGACTGTGGTCTCCAATTCACATACTTAAAACCACTATTCAACAATATAGCAGCTAAGATTTTATTCTCTTCCAACCATTCTACTTGTGGCCTGTGAAAAAAGTTTGATAAGTATGTACGATTAATCTCAAATAACTCTAAAGGAGTTAGGCTGTAGCATTTCCATATGACTGTTCCAAAACAGAATCATCCTGCTTCATACTTAAACATAAGTAATTGCTTGTTTATTATACTGCAAGTTAGAAAACATGCACCAGAATTTTGTTGCAATCTTCAGTGGTTTTCATGTTGCAATAAAGAAGACCAATGGTTACAGAACTGATTGTTCAGCTCAAAAAAAAGTCACCAGGATGACACAGATTGTTACTAGTGAAACATGCTTTAGTGACAGAAATAGTTCTAGAACTTCTGGAAACAGGGATTAGAGAGAAAGAACAGACAGGGTGGAGACACAGGCTATTGAAATATGATCCTAAGAGATGCCAACAAACACATTGGTACACATTGTCTTGTAAACTGCTGATGTTTTCATCTATATAGTAGATGAGGATGAACACTAATGAAATTATGTTTGTTTAATAATACAATATTGGTAATGATGAACATGGTTTGCCTATAGGAAATTAACATTTAGTGTCACTTTTTCTAATTATAATCACAATATAACTGTGTGGAGTCTCTATCATCATGCACAAGTTACCACAAACTTAGTACATAAAAACAATAAGGATCTCTAATAAGAGTTAGCTTAGCTCAGTACCTTACTCAGATCCTCATAAGACTGCTGTCGTATCCAAAGGCTCAACTGACAAGAGTTGGCTTCCATGTTGCTAGCAGAATTCAGATTCTTGAGTCCATAGATTCTTGTGCCCACAGTCCTTGTTGGCTTCAACTAGAAGCCACCAGTAGTTTCTAGACTTTCTGGAAAGTTTTCACATTTCTCAAAGACTATTTAAGTTCTGAAAGCTGTCTGCCACATGGTTACTTGTTTAACACGGCTGTTTACTTCATCAAAATAAAAATGGGAGCTAGGTAAGGTAGTGCATGCCTATAATCCCAGCTACTTGTAAGGCTGAAGCAGGAGGATCACAAGTTCAAGGCCAGCCTGGACAACTTAGTGAGACATTCCCTCAAAATAATAAAAATTAAAAAGGGCAGGATATGTAGCTTGATGGTAGAGCTTTCCTGGATCCAATCCCCAATTCAACCACCACCAACAACCAGTATAACAACAGTGAACATATAGAGCAAGCCCTCTAGCAAGATGGCATAATACATAAGACAAAACAATTATGAAAGTAGCATTCTATCACTTTTGGCAAATAAAATACGATGACTAATATGGTGACATTGTTTGATATATTACATTGTTCAGAATAACTCATAACCCTACACTCATTTAAAGGGTGGATGTTAAAAGTTTTTGCCTTAAATGTCCTCCAAAGACCCGTGTAAAACCAGCTTGTGGCCCTAATAGGAGGTGGCAAAACCTGTAGGAGGTAGGGCCCACTGGAAGGAAACTGGAAGAGATGTGTTTTTGGAAGCATCTTGGGGACCAAAATCCTTCCTCTCTCTCTCTCTCTTTGTTCCCTAGGTACTATGAGATGAGCAGCTTTCTTTTACCAACACTCTCCCCAAACAATGTTCTATCTCACCACAGACCTATAAGCAGTGTGGCTAAGTGCCTTGGATGGAATCCATGAGCCACAGTAAATATTTTTTTTTTTCCATTTAAGCTAATTATCTCAGATATTTTGCCACAGCAAGGGAGCACTCACTAATATAGAGGGGATATTACAAGAGCAGGAATACCAGCAGTAGATAAAGGTCATGGGGCATTATCTCAGAGTTTATCTATCTACCGAAAAATACAGAAATGCTGGTGTTTGCAAATATGCTGGGAAAACCTATAGAAAAGGTGGCAGTTCTCAGATGGGATTTGCCAAAATATTATAGTCATATTAATTAACTATATGAAAATTATTATTAAGAATATATTAAATGTGTATTTTATAAAACCTAAAAATAAAATATTTAAATAAGAAATTAGAGTGTGTTTCTGTTCGTATAAATGTTTTACATATATATGGCTTTATTCTTCATATGTTCACAAGACATTCCTTATTAATATTTTTAATGATGACCTCTTCCAATTCTTGAAAGTTGCCATCAAGGAAAAACTTTGCTCAAACAGAAACATGATAAAACATTTAACACCCTTTTCATAACCGCTGAAAAATTTAGATAATTAGAAATGATTTTTAAAGAATCTAACAGCCTTGGTTTCTCTTTCACGACACAGAAAATGTGGAAAGTTCTTATGATAATGCAAATTGATTTCAAATGCCATGAAATTTTTCATATCAAATATATCAAACAAATTAATGAAGTTCTAATTTGCAGAACCACCCTGAAGTTGGCTTATGTGCCACCAGGGTGACACATCAAATGCACAATGGATGAATGCATCAGATATATGGGAAGAAAGCTATTTAGGTCAACTTCTGAACTTTACTCACCAGGAGCTGCTTGCCATGCTGCTATGGCTGAATGACTGCACTTTCTGGGTACCTGGGGTGAGACTTCTTCAATATTGCCAAAGCCTCTTTTCCTCCAAAGTGCACCGCGCAGTATATTGCTGAAGAAAAGCTTCTAATATGTAAAAATCCTTCCTCAGCTATCTTCAGCATATGATGCTTAAGTAGCATATATGTTTGTTTCTTTGGTTGGTTGGTTTTTCCTTCAAGATTGAATTTTTCAGGGAATGTCATTAGACCCTATATTGTTTGGTCTTCAATCTAAAAGTTTATAAGAAGGAAAAATCAGCCTAAGATGACTAGTTTTCTGACTTTGTCCAGTCCCTAACTTAGCCAACCCTCCCATGTAGGCCATGGTCTAGTGGAATTGTACCTTTGAGCATAAATCACATTTGTGCTCTATCAATGAGCATCTCAATTGTAGCATAGCTCAAGGGTCATTGAAATAGTCAAACCAACACCTGAGATCCACAATAATTTTAGATAAGTGATGTGTACATCTGTAAAATTTTGAACAACCCAAAAGCAAAAGTCAAAAGCAACCTTCACTGACATGAACTACTACAACTTGAAAACCCTTTGGATATTTAGTGAAGGTATTTTTATTTTACTCTAAATAAACAGATAAAGAGATACTAAGAGAGTAAATATGTATGCAGGTGAAGTTATGCAAAAATGCTCTTGCTTTTCACATGAGTGTTTTTGTAAATGGTTTCTGTTTCTACAAATGGGTATTCTTAACATTATGTTAAAAATACTAGAAAATTAAATGTATACATGTGTCATAATTTGACTAATTTGCTCTCAATTGAAGGATATTTCTCTATTTTATCTTCTTAGGGTACAACTTTTCTGAGACTACTACAAAGAGAATGAATACACAGATGAATATGCGTTCATGCATTCTAAAATATATTGTTAAATTATTTATCAGAGGGTTGTATGCATACTTCTATTCTACCAAGAGAGTGTGAAACTCTGTTTTACCTACCTCTCACAAATACTAGGGCCTCTAAATCTATTTGATATTCATCAATCAGCCATACAATATTCTAAAACTCCTCTGACTTGCCAGTTATTATTATTATAATTACTTTAACAGCTAATCAGTTCTTTCAGAATTATATTTTAAATCACCTGTTTTCACAGTAATTTGAAATATGGTAGAGAATGGTAAGTTATAAAAATATGTCCATCTCTCTATCTTGAACTGATACACTACATTTCCAGCTTCCTTGCAGTTAGATGAATCATGGGACCAAGTACTAGCTAATGACATGTAAGTTAAGGTAATGGATGCCAAATGGATGCCACTTATGAACAGAGTTTTTCACCACTATATTAGTTTGTAATGGCTTCTGTATCAAATTACCACAAACCTTGTGGCTTAATACAGGAAAAGTTTATTTTCTTAAGGTCCGGAGTCTGGGTTCCCAGAAATTCTTGAAATCCCTTTGCTCATAGCGGCATTACTACAAGCTTTGCCTTGCTCTTCATCTGATCTCTTCTCTGTGTATTGATTTTGTTCTCTCCTTTTCTTATAAGAACACCAGTTGCCAGTTTTGGGACTCAACCCAAGTCTAGAATAATTTCATCTTGAGATCTTTGACTAATTGTATTTGCAAACATGTTTCTAATTAAGGTCACATTCTGAGGTCATTCCAGGTAGTGAGTTTTGAGGGAATATTATTCAATCCACTGTAATAGCCATGTCTCCCATAAATTATCTTTTCCCTTGAACAGACAAATGAAGTTGATAATCATTCCCTGGCTATTTGTGTTACTCAATTACTTGCTGCTGTAACTAAAACACCAGGGTTTGAGGAAGTTTCTTTGGGGGGGAGTTTCTTTTGGGGTCACAGTTTCAGAGATTCGGTAAGGGTCTAGTGGCTCCATTACTTTGAGCCCAAGGCAGAATATCTCAGCTGAAGGGTAGCTCAGGAGAGTTGCTCAGCTTATGGTGACCAGAAAGCAGAGAAGGGGACAAAGGGATGCTGGAAGACAGACAGGGTATTTCCCCAGTGACATAACTCCTCCAGCCACACCCCGCCTTCCTACAGTTACCACCCACTTAACACATTCAAACTAGGATGGACTGATAGGGTTACAGTTCACAAAATCTAATAATTTCACCTATGACTATGCTTGCATTAACAAGGGAGATTTTGTAGACTACCTCATACCCAAACCATAACACTACTAAAAGTCAAACTTTATCATGCATCAGAATCACCTGGATTACCTGTTAAAACACATAGGATGCTCCCCCAACCCAATATTTGCATTTTGAACAAGGCTTCTAGGGCTGGTGGTGCTACGGTCCAAGGACAACACTTTGAGAACCAGTGGCCAAAATATAAGAACATTTCCATATAGAGGTTATGGAGAAAGATCCTCTATTGACTCCCCCAAATCCTTCTTTAGGTTTTATGTTACAGAGAAATGAATAAGTATTTGACCGTATCCTACACTGACAAATATAAATCACTTGGTTTGTATATTACTGAATTTTCATACATTTCTGAACTACCTATTCTATTTCATTAAACTCTCTGTTAATGCATAATGACAACACTGTCTAAATTGCCACAACTTCATACAACATTTTAATTCTAGTAGACGGAATAATATCCCATTATTTTTGTTTTCCTAAAATTTCTTATCATTTTTGTGCTTTTACGTACAGATACTATTAATATGTTTTTACCAGATTCCAAATGTTTCAGACTCTCCGTTTGGTATTCAAATAGTTCACAATACAATTAAACAACAGTTTGGGAATACTGTTATCTTTACAGTCCTGAATTTTTCAAGAACAAGAAAATATCTACATTTGTTTAGCATCTTCTACATCCTTCAATAGAATTTTAACATTTTCTTCACATAGATAATGGTAATTTCTTGAAAGTATCTCTGATAATTTTACTTTGTTGCTTTTGTCTATGGATCTTTTTTGGTGCATTTTTTTTTCTAACTGATTGAAGCTGTTAGAGAATAAAAATACTGATATTTGTATTATATTTTCTCTAACAGCAATCTTTAGAAGCTTTTTGTTTTCTGTCTTCCAATTGATTCTGACATCCAAACATATGAGCCCATCATCAGTAAATAATGATCATTTTACTTTATTTTTGTCAATATTTCTTCTGTATCTTCTGGTGTGTTTACTTCCAGGGTAATGTCAGATAATTTTGGTGATTATTGATTAAAGTACCTATCCTCTGCAAGGGTGAAATGACACAGTAAAGCATGAATGTTCCTTCCAGCCAGAACGCTGAACATGAAATTTATAATGACTGCCTCTCCTTACAGAAGCCACAAGCACACGGATGTTATAACTGTGTCCCATAAGACAGTAGCTTTCGAACCAAGGTACATATATGCCAGGGATTCTTAAGATAATAAACTGCATGATAAGAAGAAAATACACAAAAGAACTTTGATGTTCATATTTTATATTACATCTTAGCTTATATTTTGTATGCTTCATATTAACAATAACTATAACAATAATAGTCTAGATCTCACTGGGTATTCACTATGCAATAAGTACTATTCCAGGTGCTTTACCATATATAGCTAACTTGATCTTCAGATCAGCAGTGAAGTGAGGTATTTTAAAAGGAAGGAAATCAAGAACATAGAACTTAACTTTCCTAAAGTTACAAAATAGCCTTTAGTTCTCTGTATACTGGACTTGAGAACCTATTCTTGGTTTTCGCATGATTCTTAAACTTTGTATGCAATAGGGCACAAAATGTTAATGATAACCCCCATAAAAGCTATTCATAGATGGGATTTATAATCAAATTTTACTTTCTTGACATATTTTCCCATTTGATCCCATAGCCATTTATAATGACTATCATCTACATTATGCACCACGGTTCCCATAGGAATTTACAGGACATTATGGCCTCATGCCCAAGCCAATGGAGTATGAAGGGTGCAGTGTCACAGTGCTCCTCCTTTACTTCCTGTCTCATTAACATGTGTCACCAATGCTTTTCTCTCCAGACCCTTGAACTAAAATAAAAATGAAAATAAAAATAAATAAGGCCCCACAAATTTGTAGTTTTCTACCTCTAGCTCAGAGTCGCAAAACTTTCAACATATTACATTTAAGCATCCTCTTTTATGTTACATCATTTTTTACTTTTAACTTTCCATTTCTGATATTAATCCCATTTTTCTTTCCAGGATGTCATATCTGAATTCCAGTAAGTTGTATCTAAGCCCCAACTGTTGTAAACTTTTAAAACTTATTTTTCTTTCCAACTCATCTCAGACAAAGCTGAGCTTTTCAAAACCAACTCGAAGCCCAATGTGTATGTAAAACTTACAAGTGTCCTATACTGCAGTTTTCTCTCCGATCCCATGGGGAATGATTCTAGGATCCCTGAGAATATAAAAAATTATGGGTGCTCAAGCCCTTTACATAAAATGGTACAGTATTTGCAATAACCTATATATATCCTGTATATTTGAAATCATCTGTACATTATTTACATATAATTCCATGTAAATGTTATATAGATAGCTGCTGTTATATTGTGTTGTTTAGGAAATGCTAATGAGAAAAAGGTATGTACACAATCAGTATAGACACATCTTTTAAAAAATATTTTCAATTTGGTTGTTTTAATTCATGGATGTGGAACCCGCAGATATAAAGGAAGAACTCTACACAAACAGGCAGAGGATTAATATCTAGTTTCCTTGTAACTTAAATGAGAGTTATCAGTAAGCTACTGCTATGTAGCAAGTCACCAACAAATCTCAGTGACCTATAATATCAGGCCTCTGTTCCACTTAGGTGGGCTCAGCTGACCAGCTGTAAACTGCAGGATGTTTCTGGGTCTACTTCATGTGTTTCTGCTCCTCCTTAGACCAAAATAGCTGGAGAATGCCCCTGTGAATGTGAGAGGCAGAGGCAATAAAAAGGAAATGGGAAACGTGTGTTGTCTGTTGAAGCCTGGGCAAGAAGGGCTCCTTATCAATGACCACTGGCAAAGCAGCTCCCCCTGCAGCGCCTCCACTGGACAGACAGGGCAGGAGACTAAGCCTCGGGAGCAAGGCACAGGACCACCAAGCTGAAGGGCACAGCTGCAGGAAGAGAGAAAAAGAGGAGGCCAGCTCTTCCAACGCTTTCCTCTACCTCAGAGAGCAATTGCCAGCCACCTAAGAAGCTCTGCTCTTTCTCTTTTCTTTCTTTTTTTCCCTCTTGTCTTTTCCTTTTTTTTTCTATTGTATTTTTTTCAAGTATCGCTTTGCACTCTAAAATGTGAAATTAAAATTCTTTGTGTAGCTCTACATAGAAGAAAACTGGATGTCTGACAACTCATCTCAGATTTACTTCTTCCAGAAATGATCATTTGATGACCTGATCTGACACGGCCATTATCTGTGCATTGATATTGGACTTCATTTCTCCAATCTAATAATTATAGTTATGAAAGTGATAAAATAATTATGGATACAATTAATTTATTGAGTATTTTTGGTCTTTACTTAGCTTCCTAGGCATGATCTCATTTTATTTCTTAATGAATCTGTAAGGTAGGTACTATTAATATCCTCATTTTACCCCCTGAAGAAAACTTAAGAAAGTTTCTCAAACTCTCAAAATTAGAAAATGCCAAAACTCAGATTCATGTATATATCTAACCACAAAATTTATATTGCAAAATACCCTGCTATGCAGTAAGCATTCTACATTATGATCTTATTTATGTATTTCCCCCCTTTTAAAGCTCAACTAATTCAAGGAAAAGAACTTACAATATTTTGCAAGTCATTCTTGATACTAAACTCTGTGCTGGGTTAAATAATGAATACCCAAAGATGTTCATCTCCAAATCCTCATCAAGAACCTTTAAATATATTGCCTTATGTGATACAAATGTCTTCACAAGATGATTAAGTAAAGGATTGTTAGGAATGGAGATCATTCTTAACTAACTGAGGGGTCAAATGTCATTATAAGCATTCTTATAAGGAAAGGGAGGGTGAACATGTGTTACAAGTATAGTGGTTATAAACAAGAGCTTTCATCCTGAAGTGACACAAGGAAGAGGCTATGAGCCAAGGCATGAAGACAGACAACACGAAAAAGGATAAGTAAAAAGCTTACCCCATGAAGCTTCTAGAAGAGATGGAGCCCTGTAATAGACTTGAGTTTATACTTCTGGCCTCCAGAAATAGAATAGAAAACATTCATAGTTTTAAGCCACCATGTTTAAGATAATTGGTTGCAACAGCATAAGAAACTAATACAAACTTAGATATAGCAGAGATTTTTTATTCTATTCATTGTTGTATTGGCAGGGCTTATAACCAACCTAGGAACATTTCTTCCAAATTACTTGAGTGAGTAAATGATTAAGGAGTCATGACTTAGAACACAGAATCAGCAAGTTCTCAACTCAAAAAGAAACTTAAAATGGTAGTTATTAGAATTTATTATATTTCAGTTTCAAGAAATGAATTGTTGTCATAATCAAAATATTAAAAATTTCTATTTAAATTATATTTTATAAATCATACTAAAATCTTAATCCTTAAAACAAATGTACATCTCAGCTTTGTAGTAGTTTTCCAATAGATGAATTAATAATGGGTTGTTTTAAATTATGTGGCAGGATTTTTAAAAAATATTTAGATTGCTCTAATATGGGCTAAAAAAGTAAACACTAGTTTATGGGGAAAAAAGAAAAGAGCACGTTATTTGGAGAGGTATGGATAAGATAACTGGCACAGAGATTGCATAGAGTAATGAAGATTCAGAAAAGGAATATGGTGTGGGTCCTTGAAATTTTTAAGATCCTTTGGGAATATTAGAAAACCTTTAAATATTAACACTGCAAACAACTAAAAAAAAAGCTTATATTGATTTGAAAGGTAACTCACTGGTTTTAATTATATTAAAATCTTAGAAAATGAACAACACATCATTTATTAATACTTTTGTTAACTAGGTTAAAAAATCTCTTTATTATCAGGCTTTTAGATGATATTCCAAAAGTTGCCTCTACCCTACTCACAATATATGTATATGAGATATATTTTGGCACTCATTGTATATCAAACCCAGGCCTTTATGTTGATCATTTAGTCTCTCTCTCTCTCTCTCTCTCTCTCTCTCTCTCTCTCTCTCTCTCTCTCTCTGTCTCTCTCTCTCTCCACACTCACAAACACTCAGAAAACTGAGAATTGAACAGTTACATAACTTGCCCAAGGATATATGATAAATGGTATGTGTACAGTTTTGCAGTTTTAGTTGAATGTGTCATCTCCTTAAAAAAAAACAAATAACTAGATTTAGTAGTTTTCCTCCCACTTTTTTGTATAATTTTGGAGAACAGGATTATGAGTCTATTAGTTTTATAATTAGAATTTTCTATCATTATCCAAATCTGCATGAAATAATCTTTTAAAGGATTATCATTCAATTTCTACAGACCATGTGTAGAAAATTCAGTGCATATTAAGTTGTGATATAAGTGTCAAAAAATCCTATTTTCCTATCTGATATATTAAAAAGCAAAATGGAATGAAATTTAAGTTTGCAAAACTTCCATATTTCATGTATTGTTGACCAAATTAGATTTAAACTCCTTTACCACAAGATTGTGTCTGAACTGTTTGTCTCCTCTTTGTATATGCCCAATAGACAATCATGTAACCTCACAGCTACAATTCTGCTTTTTACACTTAACATATCACAAGCTCTTAAAACTATTAGTGGCTTCATAATCATTTTCAATGATGATCCAATCCATTGAATAAGTGTCATATACCACACCTCTCTATTTAAAGAAATAGAATCTTTCTTAATTCATCACTTGTAATAAACAGCTCATGTATTCACATTAATTTTTATTATTATTATTATTTTCTGTTGATTGTTCCATCATATACTATTTGGAGGTAAGGGGGATAGTGCCAAAAGTTTTTATCCAGGACCAAAGAATATGAATTTTTGATGGCTCCTTACTACAATGCCAAATTGCTTTCTCTTTTAATTTGGCCAATTGATACAGCCATTAGCAATAAATGAATATTGAAATTTTCAGCACCTTTTATAGCTGGGGGTATTAATCTTTGCTAATTGAATAGATGAAAATAGTGCCTCCTAATTTATTTGATTGCTTGTAAGAATGAATGTTTTCTTAAGTAATGTGTATGATGTATTTTTATTACAGATACACTGAGAGAAAATGTGAAAAATTATAGAAATGATTATTAAATATCATCTAATTCCTAGTACTCGGAATTTACTACTGTGAATGTTCCAGGGTATATCCTTCAATTAAACTCTCCATACATAAATATCTGTGTCTGCATTTATCCAGTTATTTAAGTATAATATAAATATCTGTCTGCATTTGTACATATATGTACATATTTATTTATCTCTATATTATACAAAATATTATTTTAAAATACATTGAAATCACCTTTTGCCTAAATACTTATATCACTATTGGTATCTACTGATATAGATTCTCTAAAAATTTCTTCTATGAGATACGCATTTGGAATTTCTGTAAGAGTGAGTAGAACATTTTCAAAAATGGGCTTTTCTGAAGAACATAGCAGTGAGCAAATATTAACAGATAAACACTGTAGAACAGTCCTCACACCCTTCAAGCCCCCACTTGCCCCTTCCTTCTCCTTATGTCCTTCCATTACTGCTTTCTAATTTCTGACATAGAGACAGAGAAAGTAGTGGACATTTAAAAGGAAAGCATGTACTTTAAATGCAAGATTTCCATTTTTGCACTATTGAAGTGTAAATATAACATGCCACAATATAACATGGTGTGATATGATCTGTCATACCATGACGTATTTGTCTACATTTAACATTTCTGGAAACATCATTAACAGTGAAATATCTCTACAAAGTGGGTCCAGGTGGGTAAGATAAGCAAGGATCTTTTATATATTGTTTTTTATCCTGATCTTTTAAGTGCATGATCTATTACTTTCTCTTTGCATCTCAAAGCACTTATTTCATGCAACTTGGTTCATCATCCACTATTAACTTGACCCATCTATGACCTATATTATTTATTAATGTTTTAAAATACACTGCATGAAAGAGTCCTGACCAAAATAAAAAAAGAGTCCTGACAACAAAGGAATAGATTATTACCCAAATATTTTAATTAGTTATATGCTTCTCTACCTTAATATCCTGCCACTTGCCTAGGTATACCAGACTAAGTCAACATTGTTTTAAATTTTATATTACATATTCCATTTTCTTTTATAATAATATGGTTTTGTTACAGGTACAGTGCTCATATTCAATTGTTTTTGCATTTTCTGAGTTGGTACAAAGAATCTGAGTAGTTTTGTGAATGTTTTCACACAATCTATGTTACCTAAAGTTTAACTGTATTACGCTCATCTGAGTATATTTTATTTTTAGTTTAAATTACTGTATACATGTTCATCCTCTAACAATGAACATCATGACTTTCATTTTTGTTATTACAAACAATGCTGCTACAGATTTTCATATTTATATCTCCTGGGAAATGTGACTCTCCTAGATGTATCCTGAGAGTATAATTTGTATATTTTAAAGTACGCAAACATTCACTGTATAAGATAGTGTTGAACTATTTTCTGAAGCAGTTGTACAAATTTACACATCCAGTATCAATGCGATAGAGATATTGAGTTCATACCTAAGCCAACACTTAATATTGTAAAATCTCTTGATTTCTGCCAACTGAAAGCAATGGTAAATAGCCTTTTGATCATGCTGTGAATATACTTAATTTCTACTAACTATAAATAAATATATGGTAGGTACTATTTAAACAACAATTAAAACAAAATAAGAAAGACAAAACAAAACATAAAATAAAAATTAATAAATTCAACTAAATTAAGCTAAAGGCTCATGTTGAAACCAAAGAAAGCTCTTTTACAAAAGTAAAAACAAATCATAAATTGATAGAAAATAATTGCCTAATGTATAATGAAAAAATTAATAGAAAAGGAGTCTTACAACTTAATAAGAAAAACACAAACAAACTTGCAGGAAACCTGAGGAAAATATATGAGCAGACATTTCACAGAAGAAAGACACATGCTCAATAAACTACAGAGATGCATTTGGTTTAGAATGATCATAAATCATAAATACAAATTAGCTAACAAAACAGACAAGGCAACAGGAAGAAAAATGACTGAAAATATATGTGACCTCATCAAGATTGGACTGAACTTTGGTCAGTGTTCAAAAAATATTACTACCTTATAAAATACCCAGAAAAGAAGGAGATGTCATCCTAATTCCTATCCTTTCCACAACTTAGCTGTCTTCCGCTTCACACTTCTTAGACTCTTCTCTTTGAATTTTTGAAATATGCAGGTCAATCCTAACAAGAGTGGCCTATTCATTGAAATAAATGTGCCGGATTGGCTTTATTTCAATGAGCCAAGCTATCTAAGTCACGCATTAAAGACCACTGGCATTTAGCATGTATTAAAAAGAGGATGAAGATTTACATTACCATTTTTTTTCTCAAGCCATATAAATAAGATGCTCTTGCACACTGAGTAAGCAAGAGCCTGTGATCTTGCATTTTGTCAAAGGTGAAGAGGCCACAATGAGTAGAAAACCAAAGGACAAAGGAA
Organism: Marmota flaviventris; assembly: GCF_047511675.1. Classification (NCBI taxonomy): domain Eukaryota; kingdom Metazoa; phylum Chordata; class Mammalia; order Rodentia; family Sciuridae; genus Marmota; species Marmota flaviventris. The sequence continues at coordinate 27,984,707 of NC_092506.1, forward strand.
GCAGTGCATGCCAGCTTTGCTTTTTGATCATGAATGTTACTGCCTTTTATTTTCCCTTGTATATAATGATTTTTTAAAAGGCTTTGATGGTAGACCATATTCTTTCAGACTGTATTTATACAATTTTGTCATTGACACTTTCTATTCTGCTTAGAAAAGGTAAATGTTACCCAGGGGAGAACTCTTCTAAATTGAGGTTTTTCTATTTGAGGAAGAAACCCATTATTGAAATTCTAAAAGCCATAAGATACCATTTAAGTGGTGAATTTCACAGTAATTCACTCTTTTTCTTTTTTACTTTGCAGTTTCCCCTAGTTTGAATAACTTCAGGTTAGATTGTCTCACTAACTTCAAAGAGACATTTCTCTTAAAAACTTTGGAATAATTAGTTGTTACTTATATTAATTATGATAAATATGCGTCAAACAGGTATTTACTTATAGGAATAAAATAAACACTTTCTACATTTATGTGCATGCTTTCATTTATTTGTATGCATCTGTATAATGCATATTTGCATATTTATCTATGTAGACATGTCGATGGACACACACACACACACACACATACACAAACATACATAATTAGACATAATTAGATATCCTATTGGCAAAGGCAGACTTCACTCCCCTGAGCTTCTCTGTTTCCTCTGAAAATTTTTCAGAACTATAAAGAGGATATTAGTATAACACACTACTCTACAAAACTTTTCCTCATGTGGTAGGAATATTTCCTCATGTTTTGTGAAGGTTATTCTACTCCAATTAGTACGAGTTGCCAGGCTTAGTCAATGTACATTAATTGAAACTTATATTTGTTCACAATTGTAACTCTACTTCAAAAAACCAAACCCCTTCACTCTGCTCTGTTTTTACTCTTTAATTGTATTACATAGATACATAAATAGATATTTACTATATAATCTAATTGCCTATATACAGTATTTTATAAGAAATTTTGGACTGGAAAAGTGTAGGGTTTTGTTTTGTTTTTTTTTTTTCTCTACTTGTTTACTGTTAACTCTCAGATCCCATAGAGAGCTTAGTAAATGCTGATTAAATTATTGGTACCATTCTCCTCTCTGAAGAAGTGGGATGAATAGAAACTGAGGAACTCTACACTGGCTTTAATGATAAGTTTCTTTCTAGTTGTAGAACTTGGGGGAAGTTATTCAATCTCTCTAACACCTAGTTTCTGCATATATATTGCTTACTTCTCAGATCCTGTGGAGCTTGTTAGAACTCAGTAGATGGTAGTTATTGTTATTATTGGATGGCTGGTAGCCATGTTAACTAAGACTGAGCCATTGAACTGACTAAAGAACATTAGCTCTTCTCTTTCTGAGGAACCCTCTTGTCCCACATGTCCACAGGAACAAATTTCTTACCCCTCTGGGCCATTACTCCAGCATTTCCTTTCAGTGAGCACATGGTAGCTCACCTATCTAAAATGAAGCACCCTCCCACCTTTAAAACATTATGTCTTTCTTCACTTTATCTTCTGGTTAGTCCTCTCTACCATTTAACAAATGTATACTTTACTCTTTCTGGTGGACAATGGATAGTCACCCTATCCCCTCTTACAATGTGTATTTCTCATTTAGAGTTCTTAGCATATTAGTCACAGTTAGTTCACATTCCAACGCCCCCTCCATATCTGAGTCCAGTTTTGATGTTTGCTCTGTTTTCAAATGGTGTTTTTTGTTTTGTTTTGTTCTTTTTGCCTTTTAGTATGCCTTGTAATTTTTTTCTTAATAACTAGGTCTGATGTGCTAGATAAATAGCAGTTGCTATAAATAAGCCATTATTAATGTACTGGTAAGATGTGGAAAGTGTCCTATAATTTTAAGATTTTATCTCAGACTTTTAGTGATCCTGTACTTTAAAATAGTGATCTTCATACATACTTGTGACATTTTTCTTGCTCCTGTTGCTCTCTTAGGTAGAATATAATGACTAGAATGGGCTGAGTTGGGTATTCTTTTTTTTTTTTTTTTCTTTAGCTATACATGACAGCAGAGTATATTTTGACATACTATACATGCATGTAGATGCATAAATATAACTTATTCTTTCTCCCAGATAGACTCTGATAAAACCCAGAAGGTTGTGCTCTTCAGTTTCAATAGCTTCTCCTGAAGATAACTTTTGCTAAGAAGAACAAAGCACTATGGTGTATACCAAAATGGTTTGGTTCCCCACTTTTCCCTGCCAGAAGCACAGGGGATGTATCACTGTAGTTATTTGCCAGGATTCAATAATAGTTCTTCAAAGTAAAACTCACCAGTATGTCTCCATATGACTGGATTTCTAGTCAACATTTTACTCTCAGAATTGTCCTCATTGAGCCTCCAGTAATTAATGAATTACATTTCATGGTTTTGTCCCTGAACATTGATCTCCACGGAGGTTACTACTTGTGGGTTTCTGCTCCAATTGTTTTGATTCTCTGAATCCATCTGTCATCTCTCCAATTTGGAAGATCAGGTAACTGTCTGCCCTGTGACATCACTTATGAGTATAAGAAATTGTTAATTTTTCAGTTTATTAAGATACTGTTATTAAAATGCAGTGCCAACTTAAGAGCTTATTACAAGTTGGATGGGAAACTCAAAGTCTAAGAATTTGCATTTAAATTAGTAACCAAGTGTAATACTGCCAACATAAATCTACCTGAGCTAGTTTAAACATAACTATAGCAAAGCTGTGTTCTTTACTTATAAAACAGAACACTCTACATCTGCCCTAATTAGACTTGCTATAAGTAAAATATAATGTGTGATTATCTTTAATTTGAAGGGTTGTTGAGAAATCCATTTAATCCAATCACTGAAATTTCACTTAATTGAACAATGAAATAAATGATGAGTCTATACACACTTGCAAAATGCAAGTGAACACACTTGGTACAAGGAAAAGAACTGAAGATTCACCTCAAAGCCACCCTTGTGCTTAACATCTCCACTGATGCAAACTCATGCCTATAAAATCCCATAAAGATTAGTGGATGGTAGTAACATTTATGAAGTTATTTTTTACATTAAGCTAGGATTTATCTCCTGTAAGATTTATCTTCTTTATCAGAATATTGACTTTAGTTATGCCCATATTTTTTGGTATCTTAGATACTCTAAGCTCACTATTTCTTAACGGCCTTTGGACACATTATTTTCTCTTCCTGGATATACTTTCCCTCTTCTTTGACCTTAATCCCCAAGTACTTCTTTAAATCCTAGATCGGTAAATCTTCTTGATTTTTATCACATGATCCACTTTAGGCCAATTCTCATAAAAATATATGTATGAAAGAAGTTTTATATTTTATTACAAATTTTGTACAAATTTCTTCTCTCAAAATTCAATGCTTATTAGACAACTGGGTAATTAAAAAGTGACGCACATCTGCAAGTGTCTGCTTTTGCTCTCCTGTATGTGCATACTTCTATCAGAAATGTGGCATGCGTTGAATTTAAATTTGAATATATATTTATTCACTGAATTAATGAAATCAATAAATTTAATCCTTATTAAATTTATATTAAAGTGATAGACCTTAAACATTCTCATACAGCCTTGGTATGATCTCAATGTTTTCTTTGCCAGTGAAATTGTACCTTAAATCTCACCTATGTAGAAATTTTTTCCAAGCCTATGCACCATACTGGAAGTATGTTGGAGCATATGAATCCATTGGAACCCATAGGTTTCATGTAGTATCTTGGCATGCTTCTCAGTTTGACCCTCTGCACCCATCTTATTACCCTGCTGTATGTGGCTTCATAGATATCATTAATTGAAATGTTGAACTGAGGGCAAGCCAGACTGTCCCATAAGTCACAAAACATTTTAACCTTATTGTTTTATTTTATGAACATAAAACAAAATGTGGCATGCACATCTACCATTACTGATATCTAACTGGCATTTATCAAGTGCTTACTGCAACTCCAAAGCTTACTCTCAATTTGCTAGTTTGATGAAACTAAGGGAGACAAATGGTTTACTATTGCTTTTCACCATCTTGTCTATGGTGAATTCATTATATATTCTAGAGAGTCCCTTTATAGTGAAAGAATTCATCTTTAAAAACCTTTCTTATTTTTTAGATCCATCAAAACTTGGTAAGAAAAAAATCTATAATTTCTATCCCTTAGGGAATCAGGATATCTGACCATATACACAATTCAATTCTCATTCTACCACCTGATGATTTAAAGGGTAGGGAATACTAAATTCAGTCTTTAGTCTCCTTCGTAGTTTAGTATGAGCAACAGAGCACTCTCAGACGCTAAATGCTAAATGTTAGATATAACCAAATTAGTTACATAACTGTCTTCACTTTTTCAAAATTTGCTCTGTATTTCAAAGTTTATAAACAATTCTAATGAAGAACATCTGGAATCATAATCAAGAAAAGAATTATGATTTGGATCCTCATTCATACATGTTTTAAAAATATCTAAGATTTGAGATTTTTGAGTTGATGAGACTTGAGTGATGTCTTGAATTTGAGTTGATCCTATAATTTGTTAAAGTTTTGGGGAATCTTGAGATGAGGTGACAATATTTAACATATGGGATAAATATGAATTTGAGGGGCCCAAAGACTACGGTATAAGGCAGAATAATACCTCACCACCACCACTAATGATATGCATATCCTAAACTCTGGAACATGTAAATAAGCTATAAACATGCAAAAGAGAATTAAGGGCACTGACAGAATTAAGCTTGCACAGGGTGCTATAGCACATGAATATAATCCCAAAGACTCAGGAGGCTGAAACAAGTTCAAAGCCAGAATGTGCACTTGAACTTTGAGGATTCTACCTCAAAATAAAAAATAAAATACAATAGGCTGGGGGTCTTGTTCAGTGATAAAGCACACTAGAGTTTAATCACCAATATCAGAAAGAAGAAAAAAATTAATTAGGCTTGTAATTCAGTTGTTATTAAAATGGAGAGAGTTTTTTAGGTTATTTAAGTGGGACCAATGCAATCTCAAGAGTTCTCATAAATTTAAGAGAGAAGGAAAAAGAGAACCTGAGAAATTATACCAAGGAAAGGAATAGACCTATTATTGCTATTTTTGGAAATGTAGGAATGAGACTTTAAGCCAAAGAATGTGAGAAGATGCTGAAAAAAGGAAAAGAAAAAAAAAATCCTTAGAGCCTCAGGAATGAGTACAACCTTGATATATGTTGATTTTACCCAAGTGAAACTAATTGAGAACTTTTGACTTTTGGAAGTGTATAATGATAAACTTATACCATTTCAAGCCATCATCTATCTAATGATTTGTTAGAGCAGCAAAGGTAAAATAATATACTCCTGCATTCATTTCCAAAATTTAGAAGTCTATTCTGTGACTTTTCTTTTTTGGTACTAGGGATTCAACCCTGGGCTTCACATGCGTGAGGCAGGATCTTTACCACCGAACTACATCACAGCCCTCTTCAAAGTTTATTCTTTGTAAATTTTATCCACATTTGAACTCTAGATTTTTATCTTGCTGATACTATTCTTAGAAGACTGGAAGCATATCATATTACTATATATGGATTCCATATTATTAGACAAATGAAACTTCTCTGCTTTTCCTGTTATTTCAAAATAGGTTATAAGAAAAACTAAATATTTTTTTAAATGATAAATTGTAAAAGAGTTAAAAGAGGAATACATATGTCTTTATTTTTTAGTAATGAAATATTGTTTTTAGTTAGCCATCCTTTAAGACAAGGATATAAAATAAGTTTATTTATAATAAATAGATGAAATATTCTATCAATTGAGAACTATGTTGGTTAATACACATGTCAATTTGACAGGACATGGAATGCTATAATATTTGGTTAAACATTACCCAGGTGCATTTGTGAACATGATTTATATGGCATTAGTATTTGAATCAGTAGATTAAGGAGGTTTTTCTCCTGAACATGGGTGGGTATCATCAAATCAATTGAAAAGAGAATAAAAGGAAAAGATGAAGGAAGGGAGAATTCACTCTCCAATAATAATTATATAATAATAAAATTTATGCTATTACATATACTTCTCCTTTTAGTTTTATTTTGATGTTGCGCATTTACTATTAAATAAAAAATGAGACTATTTTTATTTTTTACTTTTGTAATTCTGGGTTTTCTGTTTTATTTTCTTTATCTTTGAAATTAAAAATTCTTTAAATACTATATGACTTTTTCAATACAGTATAATGAATAAATAAAAATATGTTAAATGGAAATTAAATGTGTTTCAATCTTTGCATTGTTCTGTACTAGCTGTGATTCTATACCATATGTGTGTATATGTTTTAATTTTAATAACATCTACCTAGTGATATGTTTTGGGGTGTTAAATGATAAGGAAATGTATAAATGGTAATATCATATCATTGTTGTTCATATTTCATACACTCAAGAGATACTGAAGAACACCTACAATAATCATTCTGTGTTCTTTCTTTTTCCCTATCAATCTTTTTGATTTTGGATTCCTTTATTTTCAACCCATAAAATTTTACTTATACTATATCTTCAATTTTTTTTCTGATATCTTCCAGGACAGTTACCTAAATATTGGTTAACACTTCATACTCATCAACATTTTATTAAATGATTTGCTCTTCTTCCTCTTTTTACTTTCAAAGAGACAGTCAATTTGTCTTTCACATTACTGACTTTGTTACTGAGGGAAAATATACATAAATCCTCCTGCTTTACTTGCTCTTAGTTGCTTTTAAAATCACTAAGTTTTCAGGTCACGTTGCTAGGTAACATATTATCAGTCACCCACTAGCTTAGCTGTAAATGACACTTCTGAAGTGTGAGTTCAGATGATAATGGTTATCTAGGTTAACTTTCAGGAAATTAAAGGATAGTTTTGCTAAAGACACCAGTTCTTTATTTGGGCCTGCAGATGTCCTCCAATCAGTGGCTGGAACAAGATTAAAAGATTTGGCATCCCAGCCTTCATGATGGGTCTGTCTTCTTTCCTGCCTTCACTTTTAGGTCAATTTGTGGTCACCTCTTCATGAAGACATACTGATTATTTGAGAAATGTTTTATCCGCAACTATGACAAAAGCTTAACATGACCTAGCCTTGCTTAATCTTTCTCTTTCCATTACAAAGCTAAAGATACCTACCCGACCAGAAACACCAGGCCATGAAAGGAGTAAAATGAGATGACACCCACGTTCCTAGAAGATGTCCACCTTTTCCCAGAGATAATATGAATGTGCCTCCCCTTTGTTAGCCAATCACTCTGCTTTATTATTCCTAGTCTATTCCTGTAACTCTTTAACCTTGTGGTATTACGAGAGTGATCTGCAAGCCACGCATCTCTTCTCCAATCTTTAGCCTCTGAATAAAGCCTATCTTACTCTCCAATGCTTGTCTCTAAGTCACTGGCTTTTCCATGGATGAGCTTTCAAGGCTAAGTCCACAAAATTATTTCAATTTAATAAAATGTTGATATGGTTCTTTGTTCTTTGAATATCTCATTCAAATTGTTTTGAGTTCAACTTTGTGGTTTATAAAATATCTATCATTTCTTATCCGTATTTCTTTATACAGCAATAAATTCCTATTATGTTTATCTTCTTAATTTGTGGCCTTATCTCATTTACTCATGTTTCATATTTTGGTCATTATTATTATTTGAAACTAATTAAGAGAAAAATGAGATTTTTTTTAATTGTAGAGAAAATACTATTTATATCTTGACTTTTATTGCAAGAAGAGGAACAAAAGAACACTATAACAATTAAGAAGTTGATAACCATAGAAATGCAAAGCAAGAAGAAAAATATATAATAGGAACAAATCACAGACAGAAGCTTAGTAAGTAAAAAATAAATGTTTTAAAACTCAAATTTGATAGCAATCAGGAAAAAGATGTAAATTATGACAAGATTCTAATGATTACCTTTCAGAGGGAACAATATTGGATAAAAAATAAAGCAGTTTTGATAAGATTATTACTTGCTAAGGTCTTTTAAAGGATAATTAGGGAATACATGAATATATAATAAAAACTAAACAATGTGTTTCTCATCCACCTAAGAATTACTTCCTATAAAGTCTTTCCTAGTATATGACAAGCATAAGCATGCATGCTATTATCATGTATCCGTTCTGGTAGCAGTATAAAAGTGACATCATATAATTGATGCTACAACCTTTTTAACATGATTAACACTATTAAAAGTAGAATGTTGTGTTGGCCAGTTTTCCATTATAGTAGAAAATACTTGAGATAAGTCAACTTATAAAGATAAAAAGTTTATTTTGACTCCCAGTTTTTAGTGTTTTAGTCGGAGAGGAAAAGAAGGAAACCATAACACAATGTCTCCACCAACGTACATACATCCACAATGATGGAAGACCTTACACTAGACTCTGCCTCCTGTACCACCTCCTAGTAGCACCAGTAGTTGAGGAACATGACTTTAACAAATGAGCATTTGGGGACACTTATCCAAACTGTAGAAAATATATTTAGGACATAATTATAAGGTTAAAATAGGGCAAAAATATTATATTATTATAGGACTATTTATAATATATATATTTTCATAGTTTATATCCGCCTTAAGACTAAGATGGTATCAGTTATCTCTTACTTAGCTCTGTTTCTTATGTTTCCTGCATTAAGCAAAAACTAATATTGAAGGAGAGAAAAGCACTAAATTATATTTTAGAAGGATTCCTCCTGTTTAAAATCTTTGTTAGAATTTTTTATACATATAATTGAGAAATAAGACATATATATTTAAAGTACACAATGTGATGCTTTGAATATAAAGACATTATAAAATGACTACCACAAATCATGCTAATTAACATACTCTTCACCTCATATAATTGCCATTTGGTGTGTGTATGTGATCAGAATATTTGAGATCTACTCTTGTAGCAAATTTCAATTTATATAAGACCAGAATATTAACTACAGACACCATGCTCTGTATTAGGTCTACGAAGGTTATCCATACTGCCTAACAGAAAATTTGTTCACTTTGACAAATGTCTTCCTATTGTCCCCCCAATAACTAACAATTTACTCTATATTTTTATGAGTTCAACTTGTTTAGATCCCACATATAAGTAAGAGCTTGTGGTAATTGTCTCTTGGGGGTCTGACTTATTTAGTTGATCCAAATGGCAAAGATAGTATTTCTTTCTTTTCAAGGCTTAATGATATTCCCTTTGGGTGTATGTGCCACATTTTATTTATTCATCCATCAATAGATATTTGGGTTATTTTAGATCATGGATTTATGAATATGATGTTATTGACTTGGGAAAATGTATATTTCATGAAGACATTGATTTAATAGCCTTTGGATATATACGCAGTATTATGATTGCTGGATTATTGTATGGAAGTTTCCAGAGTAACGTCCATACAATTTTCCATCACTGTGCTAAGTGATGTTCCCATTAGCAGCATAAGAGAATTTCTTTTTCTCTGCATTCTTGTCAGCACTTGCTATGTCAGCCTTTCTAACAGGTGTGAGGTGATATCTCATGGTGGTTCTGATCTGCATTTCCCTGATAATTAGTGTTGTTAAGCATTTTTTCATTTGTATATCTTCTTTAAAGAAAAATCATTTGTATATCCTCTTTAAAGAAATGTCTACTTGGGTCTTTTGCCTATTTTTCAAACAAGTTGTTTTCCTGCTATTGAGTTGTTTGAGTTCTTAATATATTTTAGATATTAATCATTTGTCAGAAGTATGGTTTGCAAATATTTTCTCCTACTTCACAGATTGTATCTTCACTCTGTTGATTGTTACCTTGGTTGCACACAACGTTTTAGTTTAATGAAACCCATTTTTTGCCTTTGTTGCCTGTACTTTTTCTGTCACATCCAAATATCGCTCAGATCTATTCCAAGAAGCTTTATCCCTACTATTTCTTCTAATAATTCCTACTTCCTGGGTTCATTAATCTGAATATACTGAAGAAAAATTCACCATTTCTTTTAAACTACCTGTCATCATCAATTATTTTGCTATCCTATAACAAAGTGATGTTCTCAAATGCTCAGGCTGTATTCTTCTACTAAATGACACCAGCCTGTCTTGTTATTTGAGTTTGGAAGTGTGATTTGTTTTAATAGTATCTTTCTTTTCATGTTGTAAATTATCACCCTTTGCTGGAGAACTCTCTGACATACAAATTTGTTGTGTGAAAATAATAAATTACAGATACTCAAAAATTCACTATGCATTTTGATATATGTATATATATATGTATATGTATATGTATATGTATATGTATATGTATACATACATACACATTTTGGATGGATAAAGAAACATAAAGCTCATCCCTTTAAAAAAAAAAAAACATACAATCAACTACACAGACTCCCAAGCCACCTATGCCTAGCCTGAGGCAATAGTAATTCTGAATTTACATTTATCATTTTTTATATTTCTTTCTGTGCATTTTATCACTTCTGTAGTTATTTCTTAATAGTTTGTTTTTAAGTTGTTGTTTTTTTCAATATTATACTGGGTGACAGTTTCTTGAAATTTACTTCTTCATTAAATGCTATATTGCCAAGAATCATCCATATTTGTTTTGTACTGGTTTAGTTAAATTGTTTTGAATACTGAATAACATTTGCATGTCTGAATAAATTACATTTTATTTATCTATGCCTCCTTTGATGGACATTTGATTTATTATAAGGCTACTGAAAAACCTTTGTTTGTGTACCTTCTTTTCCCTGTTTCCATCACACAAGGATAAGAAAGTTTCAAGTAAATATTCAAAAATATTATGTCATAAGATTATAAAATTTCAATTTTTGGATATAAAATGGAACTATTCAATAAATGTACCCTACATCAGCAATGTATAAATTTAAATTCATCTCTTCTCTGTATTTGTGACTATCAGACATTTAAAAATACTTGTTTGTTGAATGGTAATTCAAAAGTTCCTCATTGTGTTCTTTATTTCTATTTCCCATTTTTACTCAGAACATCCTGAATGTATTTATTGAGCAATCGTTCCCTGTCCATGTATATTATTTTCTGTTTCCTGAAGAAGGCTGACAGTTGAGGATTACAAACAGGTAGCAAATCCAGCAGTCACCTCATTTCCAAAGGGTGACTGGAGAACATATTACAGTTACTACTACAGTCTACCCCTTATCCTTTCCTTCTCAGATTTATTTCTTAATATAAGGAGTGGGGACATCTTAACAAAATTCCAGGAACAATTCTGCCTAGAGGAACACTTAGCAGAGGAGGGGTGGCAGAAAACACTAGAGCTCCAGTGTGTCAGTTAATTTAAGGATCACCAATGGCAGTCACTGTCTCTTGTACTACCCAACTGAGATCCTCATCTTCCTCACCCAGCACCACTGCTTTGTAACTTTCCTCTAGGTAAAATACAAACTCTTGTCCATGAAGAGTCCTCTTTGTTATTGTGCCCATATCAGTTATGACTGCTACAATTATCATTATATTATCAAAATCAGGCAAAGGTGTACCAAAAGTTCCCAAATGTATCACCTACTATATATATATATTACTTCTTGCCCCATGGTATAATATTTTCATTTTCTTTTCCTAAAGGTCAAGATCAATTATTATAAAAGAGAAACCGCTATTAATTTTATTTGTGTTTTGTTAGTATAAAGTGACAGCTACAAATTATGTTTCACTGTAGCTCCTGGGAATCCTCTATTGCAAAAGCCCTCCATCTGAGGACCAGAATCTCTATCCCTGCAGATTGCAGAGTTGTGTGAATATGAAGCACAAATTCCCCTAGCAATTCTCTCAGTTAAACAGTAAGTGGGTACAGGCTGCTTATTCACCTTGGTTCCATGACTCACATGTTCTGTCTATCAGCATGACAACACCATGTAAAAGGTTACTGCTTTAGAGCAAACCCTGGGTCCTGAAGGACAGTGCTCTGATCTTCACTGCTAAGACTAGGGCAGGCTGTCCCATTGAAATATCAGGCCAGCAGCTTTTAGTCACTGTAGCTTGTGTTATGATTAATAAATCCTTTGGAAATTCTTGCTATAAGGGTCCTTGGTCTGATGAAACACTAGATACCAGGATTAGTAGATTAAAAACTCAATAAGAAATTCAGTAGTAATGCTATCCATATTATGAAAAAAAAAAGAAAGAAAAAAAAAGAAAAGAAAAAGAAACTCAAAATTAGAATGTATGTCTATGTCTGTCAAAATGACATGTCACTATTTCCACGATATGGTGTTCTAGAAGTCAAATTGATGCATAATGACTCACAGGGACTTCGAGGAGCTATACTATGTTGGGATTCAGATGGTCCTAAGATCGACGGATGCTGGTAGGACCCACACTGACAATCTCATAGACACTATAAGACCAAATACATGATAGACATATCTGGTTGCATGGTCATTTGATGCCCCATGCCCAGATGGTCCTTCTCCATTGTTGTTCAAGAGTTATTTTGTTTCATTATTATTGTTTTCTTGGCACATAATTCTCCATACACAGATGTAATGGCTTTGTTCCAGAATTCTAGAGATCATTCATGTTATTCATTCACAGGAGCTCCAAAAAAACTCATTCATATGTCATTTTTTAAAGCACTAACACATAAAATACTGTGCAATTTGACCCAAGAGATGGAATTGCTTGAAACTCATCCTGAACCTGAGGCTTTGTTCCTTCTGTTTTCTGCCACACTCAAAGCTAGCATCCTTTCCTGTTATCTTTCCCATTGTAGCAATATTCCAATTTGGGCAGAATGTTGTCTTCAGAACAAAAGGGTGTTGCCAAGTATACTTCCTTTTATTTAGTTCAAATTTAAATTCATTATTCTTTAGCTTCAATATAATGTCTTAGTTTGCCACTGACCACTAGAACTTTAAAATCTTTATTCATTTACATGACAGTATGCATTTGTCTAATTCCATAGAATTATTCATTACAAAGAGTAAACCTTAATAATATACTCTGGGCTTTATACTGATTAACCAATTATAACAAATGTACCACACTAAGGTAAAGAAAATTTTCAGGGTCAGGGTAAAGATCTCTGTACTTTCTTCTCTATTATTTTGTCAAATCCCAAACTGCTGTAAAAAAATCAATTTCAAATAAAAACTAAATCACTCATGCAGTGGGTTTTTACAAACATAGGTTTTTGTCTCTCATCCTCATGAACATGTGTCTCACCAAGCCCTCTATATACCAGCTACTTCTTGTTTCCGCAGTCCCCAAACACAACACTGTCAGTGTTATAAATCAATTTGATGTTCTATGAAATGTCCAGCTCTTCCAGGTATCTTTAGTTAATACTGTATCTGGGAAAAAGAGTTAGCAGAACCTTGAAACTAAACCATAAACTTATATAGATGTCTGTTCCAACTAAGTGTGCACAACTTCACATCCTTTGCTGATAGGGATGGATGAGAACACACTTATCAGATTAATAGTTGCAGATCACTTATATGAGGCTAGGTAAATCTACTCTAGTACAAAAATACAATATCTAGCAGAAAAGCTACAACTGGAACTACTTCTTTGTTGAGTTTTTTTTTAGTTCTATTTATCCTTTAATATTTGTCTTATGTAGGGGTCAGACTGATGAATTAAATGGACATAAGATGTGGACTAACATTAAAATTCTTTAGTTTTTTAAAGATAGCACTAATTTGTGTCACTGTTCCCAGGGAAAAGAGCAGCTATGGACTGTCCCATTTGGCCTTCTTTGCTGTGACAGCTCTTATAAGCTAAAAAATCTGTGTGTGGAGGGGAGTGGGGGGGCAGATGTTCTTCTAATTATTAAACATGTATGTTCAATTGTACATTCAGAGACTATAGAAATTGCTAGTAATGCAACTGTGAATTGCACCAGGAGTGCATTTACTAACTGAATCCCATTGACCTCACTTCTCACAGGGGAATACGATGATGTTTTAGATTTCAGCTTATCTATATCAATTCAGTCTTCAACACAACAGTCCTTAAAATGTTTGAATGCTCCCCTTTCTGCAGTGCATGCTTACACATAGAACTCCTTAGGATTCTAAAAACTATCTCAAGACTAAAAATTGGACGTAGATTATGATATTTTATTGAGCAATTTATTCAGTCTCTTGATGATATATATTTAATTTATTTTGACTATGTTAAGGGAGCAGTGTTTTTGATGCCTGTATATTCTTATTGCCACGTAATTCACCACTCTGGACCCTGCACAAATAAGACAAACAGAAAGAAATAACAGAGGACTTCTTACAAAATCAACCTATCTATTTCATTTTGACAAATGCTATGTTTTATACACTATCCCCATAACCCTCTACAGTTTAGCACACATTGCCACAAAGGGCTTTCTGATGACACTCATTGCATCTGGCTTCTGAGAGCTAAGTAACACCATTGGCCTCTATTTTTTTTTTTTTTTTTTTTTGAATTCTATCAGTTATAAACCCGGAGTGTCAATACTGAAGCCCCTACCTCACACTTGTATCACAGTGATATTTCTAATTAATCTACAACAGAATCAACATTCTCCATACCTCTCAGGCTTCCATTCAATTCTCTTAAGTGGACCTTTGTTCTCCCTGCTACTCCAGCCCTCTCCATGCCATTTGATATATAGTATTCAGAGCGAGCTGTGAAACCTCAGATCAGCACTCTCTCTCTCTCTCTGAAATATTGAAAGTCTGCCAATGTTCCCAGGATAATGAAGAAGGCACTTAATGTGACCCAAGAAGTTCACATGCTTTGACCACATCTACCTTTCCAGCTTGGTGACTTAGCCCTCAGCACTCCCCTCTCTGGCCTTCAACAAAACTAGCTTATTTTTATCCCTTCTTCCCAGTTCTTTGAAGATGCTACTTCTACTTTCAAGTCTTTTGAAAATGTCAATGTCATTGCCTTTCGTGCTTTCCAATCCTTCTCTGCTTTCAGAGTCAAACGAGACTCACTTGTCAGATTCCCCTTGGATATTTGGAATATGAATAATCTGTTGTATTATTCTCCGACATCTCAAACTATGGTCCAACCTCCTGTTTTATATTTGCAAGGAATTATTCCATCTGTCCCATTTTGATGGGAAGCAATAAATTGGTAAATGTGCCCCTCCCCATAAGTTCCATGAGGGAAAACACAATACCAGTTTTCTACAGTGTTCCTGTTCTGTATACATAACTTGGTCAACAGTCAGTAAAACACCTGCATGTTGAAGGATTGAACAATGTTCTCATGACCACTAAATAACACTGTTTTCCATCTCTTCTCTATTTGTCTCTGTTTCTGTATATATCTGTCTCTTCACCCTTTCACTGTGTGTGTGTGTGTGTGTGTGTGTGTGTGTGTGTGTGTGTTTGGGGTGGGGGGGTGGCTTGGGGACAGAAGGAAAGAGAAATGTAAAAGAAAGAGAAAAGGAGAAGTGATTAGAAACTATTTTCATCATTTTGATGATCTCGTTTATCCTAAAGTCTACCATTTCATTGTCTTGTTAATGATTTTATTACATATTTTCCCATATTTTGCTTAAGCAAAATTACAAGGAAAAAATCTGACATATCTTCTCCTTTAGGGAATCCCAAAATGTTTAATTATTTTCACATACCTGAACCTTACTCACAGAATGAATTCTCGTGAAATTAGATTGGCCTTTATCTCGCTTTACAATACAACTAAATACCTCAGCATTAAAAATCTGCTTTCTAGTTACTACAAATAATCCTTAAAGTATCAATATGATAACAATTATTTAGTGCTACACTGAAGCATTATGCTATAAATAGAAGCTCCTTAATTTGTATTAATGAAGTTCTAAAATGATTCCTCTAAAAAAGATAAGAATTCAGCATATTACAAAGATCACATATTTTTATAGTTTCTAAGCATGAAATTTCTCTTCATTAGCTATGCCAATACACCAATCTCAAGCAAAAGTTGTAATTTTGTATTAAGTTTGTTAATACAAATATTTATAGAATCTCCAAGAGTTTGACCACAGTAATTTGTTGTTGTTGTTGTTTATAAGTGAATTCTGCTGAACTGTTTCTACACAGCTCAGATTGCATCCAATTCCGGGGTGTGGGATACAAGAGCAAGAAGAGAATATGAAAGGAATGTGTGTCTACCTTCAGTACCCACACTGCTTTTGGAATATGATGGGTCTTCAAGAGGCCTCCAGCCACGATTTTCTACCATTATCCCATTCATAAGTAAAACACACTCTTCAGCTTAACCATTTGCAAAGTGATAGTCTCCTGTCCAATGTCTCCTAAGAGAATCCAAGGCAGAAAATGGAAGTAGTATTCTGATCCTGAATATAGTTTAGATCAGGAAGCATATATCTAATTTACCTCTCATTCTCCATTAGAAACTAAATTAATTTACCCCTTTTTGTCTCTGTATTGTGTAGAAGTTTCTAAATTCTGGGGGTAAGAAGAAAATACTTTAGACACATTTCTTGAACATTTTCACTATCAAAATGTATGTTTTAAATATGCCTACTAGTTATATAGCTGTTTGGTAAAATAGCCTAATTTAATTCTATTATCTAGTACACATATAAAAATAAACGTTTCTGCCACTTTATCTACTATATTGCTATTTCTATTACTGTTTGCCACCATTGACTTTATATAGTGAATAATTATGTTATTTCTCTCATCTCTAAAATAGTGCTTCTGAGGACATATTAATGATTAGAATATTGAAGTTGAGAAATGCTAAGTTCATTGACCAAAATTAGTTGATTAATCAACGATAGAACTGGGATTAGCATTCATGTTAATCAAACCCCTACTCCTGCATTCTCTTGAATGTTGTTTTACATTGTTTATACAATTTCAATATGCACATAATATCCTGCATAAAATCAAGCTTATTTAGAAAGACAAAAAATAAACAAGCAAATCATTTCCTATTCATAATTCGAAATTCTCATGGAAATGGACAAGGTGTTTCTTTATTTAACTCCTGTTATTGGAATTGCTCTAGTCCAAGACTGATATTAGGAAACCTCAGATAAGAAGAGGGTTTTTATTTCATTTCTCTGATATGTTCTCAGAGAGGCAACTCTATATGTGCTTGACCTTTTCAAGGTTCTGCAGTTTGATTGGATGGTTTCCTCTGTTATCACCTTTTACAACCTCAACTTCATGTGAGAAATCAGGGTGGATTGGGGAGCCAATCAAATATAGAATATTGAAAAGGTTACCACAGCACTGCAGACTACAAGCTTTCCTGGATGGCACTCGTTATTAACATTCAGGTGCCTCATTCCAATGACAAAGATTGTAATAAGAACAGATGAGGCCAAGGTGTGAATTTTATCGTTTTGACAAGGATCAGATAAGAAATGGTTGAATCTGGAAATCTGCTTCACCATTTTCTGTGACTGCACTGCCTGTTTATAATCCTGTGAATTCAACTTCAATGTCATGAATGGGGGGTCATGTTGACATAAATCAGTACCAGGAGTGCATCCTCTGCACATTGCTTTGGGCCACACTTTACTATTATAATTGCCTTTTTTCTGTGCTTTCTCTCCCTTGTCCTATTTCAGAGTGGCATTTAAAAATGAAATTGGCTTTTGAAATATTGCCTCTTTTATTTTTCATTAGGACAAAGACTTTCTAAAAGAGTCAACCAGAAATGCCAAGAAGTGGTTGGTAGAAGAGTACCTTA
The DNA here is from genome assembly GCF_047511675.1 of Marmota flaviventris. Taxonomy (NCBI): domain Eukaryota; kingdom Metazoa; phylum Chordata; class Mammalia; order Rodentia; family Sciuridae; genus Marmota; species Marmota flaviventris. The sequence goes on from NC_092506.1 coordinate 28,002,388, forward strand.
AAAGTCTTATTAAACACATAATCAACTTTACTATTGAAAGCAATACATGATATTAAATTCAAATGGCAGGGCTAGTGCCTGAATTGTTACATGTAGTCTAATTTTATCACTGGTAAATTTACTGTGCTTATTCTTTTGGGACAAAGCATGTCACTAGGGCTATTTTCAGATTACGTATTTTCTAATATACTTTGCTAAAGGAGTTTTGTGTCTGTTTGCTTTTCTCTTTTAGGGTCTCTGGTATTTCATAATACTTTGGGAAATGCCAAAGGACCAGCTTTTCATGAACAATTTGAATTATATTGTCATTTTGTTGTGTCCTTGTTAAGCGAATCTAGGAAATACATTTTTTTCTGGCTTATCCAATAATGAAAAACATTATATTAGGCTATTCACATATTCCAGATGATGTCAGTATTTAAATATCTGATTAAAATTGAAAAAAATCAAATATTTCACATCATTCGGGAAATCAAAAGGACTTAGAAATAAGCAACTGGGCACAGAGGTGTTGCATTTTTTTTCCTCCACATAACGAAACAATTTACAACATCCCTAGGAAAGAAAATATGTTTTTTCTGATTAAATTCTTGATGCAATAAATCTTGCATCTGTCATCCATTCACAGCAGCTTTGAAAAAAAGTTTCTTTCCTTATAGCTTTAATTAAAGGTCAGTTCAGATTTTCATGAGCAACACTTTCTGAAGTTTTCTAATCTTGGTGAATATCCCAACTGCTGTGCCATACAACCTGCTGTTTTGAGCTTAGATCTGCACTGTTGTCATCTCCTTCGCATAGCTGGGAATCTCCTCTTAAATCCAGGGCACCCCAGCAGGTGGAAGGCACTCAGAACTGTGCAGACAGAGCCAGAGCTGGACCATCTGCTTGTTAGAGCTTCTTTTATAAAACAAGAAGGAAAAATAAGTGACCATTAAAGAAAAGTATCTCACCTTCAGGAGTCCTAATAAGAACAGAATAAAAAGCTTTATGGTTATCTCCATTTATACCAATAACTCCAGTTAATTCACTAAATTCTTTATAATAAATTTAGCCATGGGGTTGACTCAATCTCCCTCTCTAAGTTGGGTTGTTTTCCTTCCTAAAATATGTCTTATTCAACTTCATCATTTTTCACTTAATTACGTCTTACAGCAGCCTATTCACAACATTTAGTAACACATACATGTCTTTTCTAGTGGGCAACTTAATGCAGCTACTTATCCGGATCCATAACTCTGCAGCTCAAAGGGCCAACCCATAAAGACAAAAGTCAGAGTTATGCTCAGAATGGTCAAAGTTCAGAACCACTTGCCCTGGTAAAGTGCTAATTATCTTGGGTCCCAGCATGGGTTTTATGTTCATCCTTTGATGGCAAACCTTTGTCTTAACTCATTTTTCCTTGTATCTATGATTAAGATAATCCACATGGTATATTTTATTTTTATATAAAATTATTATTTTTAGTGTTTGTATTAGAGCATTATACTTATATATAACATTGGGATTCAATTGGACATAATCATACTTGCATGGAATATAATTTGCTCCACTTCAGTCCCTAGTACTTCTCCTTCCCTCCCTTTCTCCCTCTCACTCCTTCTCTGTGCTACGCTATTGGTCTTCCTTCTATTTATTTATAGGGTTTTTTAATTAGTGCCCAAACTATACTCTGCACAGATATGTTTGCTTTATTGTTAATTGAGTAAAAACATCTCAAATTTGATGAAGAAAAAATGAGGAGTGGAGCCATGGGCTACCTTTTGTAGCTCCAAAAAAGTCATCAGAATTTTTTTCTCCCTGTTCTCCATCTAACACCAACATTTTTCTCTGTGTTTATTTCTTTTCTGGTGAGAATCTTCCATATGGGTGAAAAGATGGCTATCAAATCATCAAGAATCATCTTACAAACTTCCAAACTGCTATGGTTTTGAAATGTTCCCCAAAGACATATTGGCATTATTCTATGATGGTAGAATCTTGGAAGACAGAGCCCAGTGGAGAGAAGACCGGTCAGAGGGGGGCACACCCTTGAAGGCACTATTGGGACCCTCTTGTCTCATTTTACTTCCCAGCAGCTGTAAGACCAGAAAGCCTCCTCTGCCAAGTGCTCCTGCCATGATGTCCTGTCTCATCACAAGGCCAAAGCAACTGTGCTAAGCAACAAGAAAAGCTCTGAAACCATGAGCCAAGGTAAAACCTTCCTTCTTATCAATATTTTTTTTTCCAGGCATTCTGTCACAGTGATGGAAAGCTCAGACAAAAACCCTGGAGAAAGAGAAAATATTTAAAAAATCATTCTGACAAAAGTAATAAGGAGTTATCACACTTTCTTAGCTTTGGTTATAGACCCATATCAGAACTTATTAAGGTAGCTTTCCTGGAAGAGTCCTCTAATTTCTCAGTCCGAGTTACAGATCCTACCCAGAGATGGAGTATGGGAATAGCCTCAGCCAGAGCAAATGGACCAAACTGGGAAAGGATGTTGGGGGAGCCTGAATAATACTCCCCACTTCTCTCAAGATGCCCATGTTCTAACCTCCAGAACTGTGAAATCATCATCTTTGCAGAAGAGGGACCGCATGGATTGATTGAATCAAGGGTACTGAGATTTGGAGATTATCTTAGGTTTGCCAGATAAAACTTGGCTTGACAAAATCATCCTCACAAAAAGGAAGCAGGGAGCTCAAATCCTGAGAAGGAAGTGTAATCATGGACCAGTAGTGAGGCTGATGCCATTGCTAAGGGCCTGAGAGCCAAGGAGTGGCAGTGACATCCAAGGCCAAGCATTCATTCTCCCTTTGCACCTCCAGAAAGAGTTTAGGCCAAAAAGCAACTTCAATTTTAGCCCACTGGGACTTTTTTTTTTTTTTAATTTTTTTTTCCTACAGAATTATACGATTTTGAGCCATTAAATTGCTTTGCAATTGATTATAGCAGCAATAAGAAATTAATACAGATGCTCTTCCAAAAGAATATTAGGCAAGAATAAATATATATTCACTAAGTTTAGACAGCGTCTCTTAAGTTTTGATTATCTGATAAAATGCTTCTAATATGTTGCTCTCAAAAACTAGATAAATTATAGACCCTTTGAGAGTTGGCTCCCTGTCCTGATATATTTTCATCCCAAAGCAACCTGGTCCATACGAACATATGTGTGAATGATGAACATATATGTGAATGACAATATATGTGGCGAACATACATGTGAATGTTAAATGTATATTGAATTGATTTTATTTGGCTTCAAGTAATCACATCCATGGTAAAATTGACACTGATGCTTTAGGGTTTAGTTTTAATACAATGGTAAATAAAATGGAACATGGAATGCAAAAGATAACTGAGAAAGTGAAACAGGTAGAAAGTGAAGGAAACAAAAGTTAGGTAGTAGAAAAAGACTACATCCTGGAAACATACCTGGACAGAGCTTAAGATACAACCTGATACCCAAAGATACATGGTCATCCTTGGGTGGGATTCTTTACAGATGAGAAGAGGATGTAGAATGAATTTAGAAAAATAGCAAAGAAACATGCCCAACTTGATAATGTCTTGCCAGGAAAATAATATGTCAGCAATTTTTAATTTTGAGTGTGGGTATTTCAAAGCATGTGTTTCAGATTTCAGAGCATCACCTACATAATAATGCTCTAGAAGGGCCAATGAAATGTGCATTTGGACAAGACTCACAGCATCTCTTCTTCCCAGTGATTACTGGTAACTTTTAAGAAACAGTGCTGAGGCCAAGGCAGTCAGTCAGAGGAGAACTGAAACATCAAAAGGACAGCGTATACAAAACCCAGAGAGAGGTCCAAGGTTCTGTGAGCCAGATCAGAGCTGGAAGTAGATTTGGGCAGCTGGGATTATGATGTTGAGCCTCTTGCTCTCTGCCTCAGCCTACAACAGCAGGGTTGTATTTCCTACAGGATAACATTAAACTATAAAACATAAGCCATCTTCCAATCAAGAACTCATATGTTGAAAACTTTGCTGCTGTTGTGACCTATGGGCCAATTTCATTGGCATCATTTGAGAGCTTGTTAGAAATTCAGAACCTCAGGCCACAACACAGATATAATAAACTGAATTTACATTTGAACCAGATCTCCAAGTAATCTGTATACACACAAAAAAATTGAGAAATGATGATTAACAAGCTCATCAGTTACCTTCATTATTCAAGTTGCATAGCTTATCAACCAGGCTCCTGATTCTTGATGGGGTCAGAGTAAGATTTATAATAAAATAGGGAATTGACAAGACTTATTAAGTATTTATTAGGTTTATGAATATTAAATATTAAGCAGAATGGAGTACACTATTCAGGAAAGCTGAATAATTTCAGAATTTTGCTCCCTGTACTGCAATCATGCAGATAAAGTATCAGAATAAATAGGTGTAATGTCCTAGCATCTAGAGAGGGTTTTTTTTTTTTCATTTATTAATAGCATAAATGTGAATAACTGCTTTGAAACAAGCCAGCTCCATTAATTCTTCACATATAGCAATTGTGTAATATTGGGAGGAACCCAGATCACCCTTTTATCTGTCAATGTTTGATACTTTTGAGATTTTCAAGAACTAGATTTTAGCTTAAAAAAAAAATAAGAAATGGTAAAATTATCTCCAGGCATTTGACCTAAATGTCATAAAAAATATATGACTCTGGAAAGCTAGATACCAAACTTGCATTTCTGCTGTACGCTGGGGAGAAGGGATTTTGTGATCTCTATATATCTGATCTATAATAATCCCATAAGACAGCCTGAGCCATCACCTTGCCTGGTCTGTCTGAGAACCATGCCTATAGAAGGGTAATAAAAATTCATTAACTGCTGTGAACTGCCTTTGTGCTTGCCTTTCCAGGTAACTTTGGACCCACAGAAGGCAAAACTACCATGATGAAAAGTTCTGAATGATGATAAACCTCTTAGTTTCATTATTTCATAAAACCTGTGTGTCATTCAAAGCTTCCAGATGGAGAAGTTCTGTGTAAATCTGTTTAAATATCTTTATATGGGACGTGAGATAGTGCTGCAAAGAGAGGTTCCATTTTGACTCACTTAATGAGGACTGGAATGGAAAAAACTTTTGAAGGCACAGATAATATGGGCCTTAACCTCCAAGTGCTAGTAATGTAGGAAAGAGAGGAATAACCCTAGTGTTTGAGTAAGTAGAAGACAATCCAAACACACTGAAAATGAGAAAATATTTTAAAAATATTACCCTGGGAAAATAATGAAGAGAAAAACATAGTTTCTAAAGGGCAAATAATAAGGCTTCACACAAAGTAAAATTTATAACATTATTTAGATTTCAACAAGTAAAAGAATTTAGAAACAAGCAGCATTAAGAGAAAGCCCAGAAATACAAAATGCCTGTCTGTTTGAAAAAATGTATCAAGGAACTAAATGTATGGAGAAACTAATGGGAGCAACTTTTGTTAATTATGAGATGCATTATTAGTAAAAAAAAAAAAAAAAAATACACGACCACTATATTTGTTCAATGAAATTGCCATTTAGCTTAAAGCAAATAAAATATTTCAGAATAAAAACTTTTGAACTTAAAAAGATAGCAATTGAAATAATCCAAAGTGGACCACAGTGAGAAAAAAGAATAAAAAGTAAGTCATGAACAATCCAGGAGAAAGGCATGCAATCATGTAGCCAAATGTGAGCACTCAGAGTCTCAAATGGGATGAGGATAAAATAAATGTGTGAGATAATAATGACCAAAAATAATTCAAGAAATTCAACAAGCCTCAAGCACAAGGAATATAAAATACAACTCATACGAAATTTCTATAAATCCATAACAACCCAGAAAAAGGATAAATGGAGACAGAGATAAAATGTAGAACCTTAGATACAGAGAAATAAAGATAACGAAGGTGGCAAACTTCTCATTGGAACGATACAACTAAAAAGATAGGAACAAAATCTTTAGAGCACTTTATAAAAAACTGATGTAAACCTAGAATTATATGTCCAACAAATGTATCCCTCAAAAAAGTAAAGAAAAAAAAAACTAGAAAAATGTGCTTCTTGAAAATTTAAAAATTAGATGGATCAAAAGAGATGCCCTTCAGTAGATGAATGGATAGGGAAACTTTGGTATATATACACAATAGAACATTACTCAGTATCAAAAGAGAATAAAAATCATTTTATTTGCAGGTAAATGGATGAAGTTAGAGAATATAATGCTAAGTGAAGCATGTCAATACCCCCAAACCAAAGGCTGAATGTTTTCTTTGATATGAGGATGCTGACTCATAATGGTGATGGGGGGTGCATGGGAGGAACGGACGAACTTTAGATAGGGCAAAGGGCAGGGAGGAGAAAGGAGGAGGCAAGGGGGTAGGAATGATGGTGGAATGAGTTAGACATCATTACCCTAAATGTATGAAGACACAAATGGTGTAAAAATATTTTGTGTATGATCAGTGACTTGAAAAATTGTGCTCTATATATGTAATATGAAATGAATTGCATTTTTCCATCATGTATAACAAATCAGAATAATTTAATTTTAAAAAGACAAAATATCAATGAAGTAAAAAGGCAACCTATACATTATGAAAAAAAATATTTTCAAATCATGTATCTGACACGGGGACATGGGATTTACATCGAGAATACATAAGGAACTCGTAAAATTCAACAACTGAATACTAATGTCAGTTGAAGCAGTTATCAGGATAAACACTATTACCAAGGAGAAAGAAGTTAATTTTATCATCCTAGATCAATAAAAAACATATTAAAAAATAACTTGAAAATTATGAGATATTTGGAAACTAAGTTAAAATTCCTAAATAACCTAAAGGTCACTTCAGTCATTGAAATGGATGAGATAGTACTGTGAACTTTGTGAAGATGGAAAGAAACATATAAAATGTGTTGGACTGGGCTGGGGATGTGGCTCAAGAGATAACGCTCTCGCCTGGCATGCACGGGGTACTGGGTTCGATCCTCTGCATCACATAAAAATAAAATAAAGATGTTGTGTCCGCTGAAAACTGAAAAATAAATATTAAAAAATTCTCATATTCTCTCTCTCTTTCTCTCTGTCTCTCTAAAAAAAAAATGTGTTGGATATAGAGAGAAAGTATAGCAATAAAGGCCTCTAGCAGAAAATAAATATCTCAAATTAATGCTTGTATCTTCAAATTTTAGAACCTAGGACACCAGAAATGATAGGAATTATTTACAAAAGACATATATAACATAGGACTATTATACCAAACATAAAATAACAATTAAAACACAAAGTACAGTAATTAAGACTGTATAGACAAACAACAGATCAGTGGAACAGAGTAAAGTCCCAAAGTTGACCAGCATGAATATAGGCAATTTTTTTCAACAAAGGAGCAAAGATAGTACAATGTAGAAAATAGGACCTTTTTAATAAATAGTTTTGGAACAAGTGCATAATCACATGCTGCTGCTAATGATGATGATGATGATAATAATAATAATAATAATAATAATAATAATAATAATAATAATTTAGATATAGAAATTATACCTCTCAAAAACTTGACTCACAATGGATTACAGATCTAAATGGAACACATAACTATAGAATACCTAGGAGATAACTTAGGAGAATATCTAATTGTCCTTGGGGTCTTCTAATACATTTTGAATTATGCTATCAAAAGCACAGTTCATGAGAAAAGTAACTGACAAAATGAATTCCATTGAAATCAAAAGCTTCTGCTCCATTAAAGACAATGTCAGGGCTAGGGATGTGGCTCAAGCGGTAGCGCCCTCGCCTGGCATGTGTGTGGCCCGGGTTCCATCCTCAGCACCACATACAAACAAAGATGTTGTGTCCTCGGCAAACTAAAAAATAAATATTAAAAAAATTCTCTCTCTCTCTCTCTCTCTCTTTTAAAAAAAGACAATGTCAGACGAAGGAGAAGATAGCCACCATCTGGGAGAAATTATTTACAAAAGACATATATAACATAGGACTATTATACCAAACATAAAATAACAATTAAAACACAACAATGAGAAAATAAGCAGGTCTATTAAAGTTGGAGATTATGTCCACACAAAAACGTGCACATAGATGCTTACAGCAGTTTTATCCATCATTGTAAAAACTTGGAGTGACCAAGATGTCCCTCAGTAGGTGAATCAGTAAACAAACTGTGGTATAGCCAGACAATGGGATATTATTCAGTGATTAAACAAATGAGCTATCAAGCCATTAAAACACATGGTGAAAACTTAAGTGCATATTACTAAATGAAGGAATGAATCTGAATGCTACACACTCTGTGATTCAATTTGACTTTCTCTAAAGGGCAAAATTATGGTGATAATAAAATATAAATAGCAGCTAGAGATTAGGGGAGAGGAAGGAGTGAGCACAGAGGAATTTTAAGGCAATAAAATCTTTGTGTGATGCTCATCATTATACATTTGCTAAAACACATAAAATATACAACACTAAGAGTGACAATGTGAAAGATTGCATTGGGTTACAATGACCTGTCAAGATAGGTTTCTCAATTATACCAAATGTACCACTCTGGTGGGAGTTGGTTATAGTGAGTTATGCCTGTGAGGAAAGGTGGTTTATAAGGGGTATCTCTTTACTTTCTGCTCAATTTTGCCATGAACTTAAAACTTCTCTTAAAAAAAAAATTAAAAGTCCAACTTAAAACAATGGAATTTCCACAAAGTACCAAGGCACTAAGAGCTTACTGTAATCCATATTAAAATAAGAAATAGCAGGCACACACACAGCATGCACTCTCTCTTGTCACCTCGATCCCCCTATATACTCAGAGATTAACGGAGCCAAGTGTTGGTGAACATGGGAGGAAACAGGAACTCTCATGTGTTGCTCCTGGATTGTAAACGATAAAACTATCTTGGAAAAGTTTAGTTATTCCTTAAAGTTAAATTTTCACACCATATAATGCAGACATTCCATTTCTAGGACTTGCCCCCAAGTAAGGAAAGAATATCACACAGAAATATTTATGTGAATGTTAAGACACAAAAGTGGAGAGAACCTTATTGTAGACTGAAGTAAATCTCCCCTCTCTCCCCACACGAAAACACCTGTGTGTTGAAATACTAATCCCTGATATCTCAAAATGTGACTATATTTGGAGCTAGGTTCTTTAAAGAGGTAATTACTGATAAGTGAGGTCCCTGGAGTGGGTCTCAATGAAATATGACCGGTATGATTATATAAAGAGTAAATCAGGACACAGACACACAGGAAGAGCCATGTGAAGATGCAGAGTAGACTGCCATATGTAAGCCAAAGCAAGGAGATTGAACTTAGAAGAAATCCACCTGCCATTATTTGATCTCTGACATCTAGCTTCTGGACTATGTGAAATATTTTTCTGTTGTTTAAGGCATCCAGTCTGTGCTAATTTGTTGTGCCCACATTTGAAAACTGATACTAGCCTATTAATAGATAGAGCAGTAAAAATAAATAAATAAATAAAAGTAGGGCAAAGCAACTGAACAAGCACTTCAGAGAAAAAGAAATATGAATGGTAAAAATGTACAAAAAATGTTTAATGTCTCTAGCAATTAGAGAAATACAAATTAAAATTGTGCTGAGATTCCATCTCATTCCAGTCAAAGTGGCAGTTATCAAGAATACAAGTAACAATAAATGTTGGCGAGGATGTGGTGAAGAGGTACATTCATACATTGCTGGTGGGAATGCAAACTGGTGCTACTACTATGGAAAGCAGTATGGAGATTACCCAGAAAACTTAGAATAGAACTGCCATTTGACCCAGTTATCCCACTCCTCAGTTTAAAATCAGCATACTATAGTGACACAGCCACATCAATGCTTATAGCAGCCCAATTCACAGGAGACAAGTTATCAAACCAATCTAAGTGTCCTTAAGCAGATGAATTAATAAAGGAAAATGTGGTAAATACACACAATGGAATATTACTCAGCCTTAAAGAAGAATGAAATTATGGCACTTGCTGGTAAATGGATAGAAATGGAGAATATCATGCTAAGTGAAATAAGTCAGTCCCAAAAATCCAAAGGCAGTATGTTCTCTCTGATATATGGATGCTAATACACAACAAGGTAGGGTGAGAAGGGGAATAACAAAAGTCCATTGGATTAGACAAAGGGGAACAAAGTGAAGGGAGGGGAGAGGGGAATAAGAAAGACAGTAGAATTATCCAACATAACTCTTCTATCCTTGTATATAAACACAGGACCAGGGTAACTCCACATCATGAACAATCAAAAGAATAGGATATTAGTTAGAATAAATTATACACCATATATGTACAATGTGACAAAATATACTCTACTGTATATATATCTAAAAAGAACAAAAATAATGATGATGATGAGGAGGAGGAGGAGGATGATGATGATGATGATAAAATAGGGATACATATTCAATGTAGTTCTATTCAGGAATAAAAATATGAACAGTTGATACATGCAACAACCATGGATATATAAATCTATAAATAATTTCCTTGAATGAAAGAAGTTAGATTCCCCTCCAAATAAATAAAAAATACTACATTGTCTATTATTCTCTTTATATGAAATTCTAGAAAATGCAAGCTAAAATACAGTGACAGTAACCTAATAACTGTGAGATCAGGAAGGCAAAGAGGGATAGATTGGAGGGATTCCCAAGGGAACAAGTTATATAGGCATGTATCTACGTCAAAATATCACATTGTATGTTTTAAACATGTTCCCTATATTCAATTATATATCAATGAAGTTATTTTAAATAAGAAAAAAGAATAATGTTGCATTAAAAATGGTACATAGTAAAAGAAATTTTACAGTTAACTATTTTCAGAGTGTAACATTATTACCAATAGCAGTGCTTCATGCAATGTTTATAGAGATATAATATTTCTAATTTCAGAGATAATTTTTTAATTATTTATCCAATTCACCTATTTATTTGTTGAAATTTATTTTTCCCAAAGAATGTATATAATCTTACCTGTTCTGCCATTGTAACATGTACCGGGAAACTCTATTCTATGATTATGTAAAAAAAAAAATGTGAGATTTAGGGAAAAAATGAGTTGACTTTATTTTATATTTCTGTTCACTTTTTTCCCACGATGTGTTAAAATGGTGTGAAAGGCAACGCATTTTAATATGGTGGAAACATGGTCATAGAGTAAAAGAAAATATGGAAAACTACTCTAAATTGTCTGAACTAGTTAGAAAGAAAAGTAAAAAGTATGGAAATTACAAAAATAAATCCAGCATTATTCCTCCAGAGAGCTCATTTTCTATTGCAAACGTTTTATGGATGTCATGAAATTAGCTTACTTCAATGAATATTCTAGAAGACTTGCCACCCTGCCTACTGGCTTTCTTATCCCTATTTCACTAAGCTTCCAGGCTGGGTTAAAATTGGCCTATTGGTTTTGGACACTGGTGTCAATAGAAAGTACCAAAAATTATGTTAAGAATACTGTGAGTGTAGTCAAATGTACACATTTAAAGTATCTGGAGAATGTGTAATTGATATGGAAAGCAAAGTGAAATATCGTTAAGGTTCTCATTTTTAGGTAATCCAGTTTTCCTGGAAATGTCTATTTAGTCTCACTTAGACAAGACTCAAAGATGTTGCCACCATGGGATATTAGAGAAATCACAATAGTGAAGAATGTCAAGAAAGAAAACCTTTCAATTTCTATTCTCAATTTTTTATTGCTGTTTCTTATGTCTCTTCCTTTTATATACATCATAAACATGTGTTGTCTCTGTACAAATCATGTTTTATTCAATAGAAACCACTGCTAGACATGTCTCACTAATTAGTCCTTTTCTAGTTTTTTTTTTTTTTTTTAATCTTCCAAGTCATAAGTCTAATACCACTTTATTTGTAGGGTATTCTAAACTTCCCACCATATCCTACCTAGAAAAAATTACTGACTCATTCATCTGTATTCACATGAATACATACCATTTAATGAGAGTCTTTTTTTTTTTTTGTATCAGGATCATTATTGTTTTCTGTGCACATATACCTTTTTTCCATTGGAATGAAAGCTTCTAGGAACCCCAAAATATTTCTTCCTCTTTGTATTCAAGACACTTAGCATAATGCCTAGAATTTAATATCAATTAATGCTTCCTAAGTTAACCCATTTATATGACCTTTGAAATATTGCCATTCTGCACTATGTACACCATTCTGCCTAGAAAGCTTCTTTAATCCGTGTCTAAGGATCTAATCTCCAAGTCTTCTTTGTAAGATTCCTTTCTTGAAATAATTTGGTTTTAACATAATAAGGTGTTACATGAAATACATAAAAGAATGTATATTCCTCATAGGATAAGAGAGATAATTAAATTATATTTCCTGTTTAAGGTTGAGAAAGTCGACCTCTTCCTATGGATTTTTTTTTTTTTTTCATAATCCCTCTGCTTCCTTTTAGGAAGGTCCCAGTTCCATGATTTTGTACTGTGTCTTTGTTGTATATACATATTTTCAAGATATTCTGCCTGTCTTAATGTCATCTGTTAGGAGAAAAAGGGACAATAATTTCCTTGGATTATTGATGTGAGCATTAACTGAAATGTGTATGCAAAATGCTAGCAGAGAAGCTGCATGTACGAAGTTCTCAAAAACTGTTACAAAAAATAGCTATTCACCAGCACCATGCTGAGAATATTCAGAATCTCTAAAAAAAAATTCTAAAATAATATGCTTATTACTTCCCTCATGCAATTTATAATCATAATCTAGCTAGAGAACTAAAACTTGACTACAGGAGACCACCAAATAAAAATACAATATAGGGTTTAATTATGAAATGTTTTCTGATTTGAAATATGCTACTGCAGGAGTTCACAGAAAGTTGTAAAAATTGTGAATTATAGAAAGTATTTTTTTTTCTTTCTAAGCAGAGAGTGCAAGAAAGTGATGGGTGAGATGCTCCACCTGAGAGATTTTGCAGGAATGGGGGAAACAGGTCAAAAGTACTAAAATATTATAACAGAGCAAAACAGTGTAATTCACAATATATCCTTTACTGGTGTTTTTTTTCCTCCCTCTAAATCCACTGCAGATTTTGTGGTTTTTAAGCACCCTGAACCAACCACACTCAGCAAATGACTTTGCTATGTGGCTAAGGTCCTCTCAATTGAAGTAGGCAAATTTCACTTGCAACCACCTTCAAAAGCATTTATTAGCTATAATCTCAGGGAGTCATTTATTACCTTTTGATTTAGGGTTACTGCTTCTGAGTCATGTTTGAAAAGACATCCTGGAGGAAACCATAAAAGAAGATTAATGGATTACAATTATTTTCAGATTTTTTTCAAATTGTGACTTATTGATACAAACGGTATAGAACTTGGTAATGCACAAAGATAAGTTTTGGTTTGCCTGTTTTTAAATATTGGTTAAACCTTTTAAAGTATGTGGAATTTTTCCAGGTATTTTTAAAGAGCAGCTATGAAAAACTTAAGTCATTGCTACACAGAGGAAAAATCATATGGGACGAAAGAGAGAGGGGTGATGCAGCAAGTTATAATTGACATTAAATATGAATTACAATTGATATTGACCTCTGGTAAGTGTCAATATTCTTGGAGATATTACCACCTGGATTTTTTGGTAAAAATTTAGTGAAGTAACTTGTATATATATATATATATATATATATATATATATATATATATATATATATATATATATATTTGTATTTTGTCCTTCATCTTTCCCTCTTCCAGTAAGTAACTATTCAATCATTGACTTGCTTCAGGGGACATAGATTATTGGTATGAAAACTGATATTAAATATAAGGCATATCCTTTACTGGTGTTTTTTTTTTTCTAAAAGCCCAAACCTATGAAGAAGAACACACCTCCATCCACTGAAATATTTAAGGATACACATGGACATGTAGTGAAGGCATAATGTACAAAAAAGAACATTTTTTTTTCAGGAAAGTGTTGTCAAATGAGAATCAAGTGAAACTAAATTCTAGGCACTGGGATTCCCAGCCTCCCTGTGTCCCAAGAGCAGTACAGAAACAATGGATCTAGCAGACCTGAAAATCCTTGTGAACTGGACCAAAGGGCTGCTTCCATCAGTACAACCTCTTTCTTTCTAGGGTGCTGGTGCTCAAGAATTCCGGAGGCTGAATTCTCTATAAATCCTGGAGAATTAGAACCCGGCGTGGAAATTGAATGAAATGATGCAAGACTTTATAAACTGTTGCTGTGAACTAGCCTCCCTGTCTCCATAGGTCATGATGGACCATCACAAGGACGAGTTGAGCAGCTTTAAGCTTGCCCCGTGGAATTCTCTCTCGGATATTGACTTTCTTTCATTCTGCTCACAAAGCTGAAGAAGGATTAGGGGCTACCTGCCACTGGCAGAGTTAATTTTTAACTTTTCATTCAGAGAAATCAAAGTAGAAAGACTTTGTCACAGTACCTATGATAGATGGAGCGTGATGACAGCGATACCATTTAGATATTTTTCAAGGAGAAACAACAAAATATGCAATTAGCAAGTGTGTAATTTACAAATGCCAATATGGGGAGAATAGAATGTGATGCAGTTACACACATTTCCTGAGAACTACCATGTGCCATGGGCTTCAGATCATTCTCTACCAGTACCCCAGCATTCAGTCAGACCTGTCCTTCCCTGATTATTGGCATATCTTGCTGTAGCATTTTCTTCATGGTCCTACCCAACTGGTGCCTACCTAGTGTACTGGGCATCTTATCTAAAATCACAACATGCCCCTCCAATCCTTCCTGTTCTTCTTCTGCAATTAACTTTACTCTTTATAACTTACTGTGGCATGAATACTGTACATTCTAAATATTTTGTTTAAGTTTTGTTTCTGGAAGTAAGAATTCTTACTCTTTTGCACAATCCTGTATCCCAACCCTAGGACCATGTCTGACACCCTGTAAAAACACAAACAACAGATCATTTGTTGAAAAATGAATTAAGGTTTGAATGACTCAGAGAAAAAGGAACAGCTACTAATCCTCACTTTTCTTGATGAGGAAATCAAGGTTAATACATATTTTTGTAATTTACCCACAGTCACAGAATGAATGAAAATATGAATACAAATGTATCTGACTCCAATGCTTTTAGCTTTTACAATGACATCTTTTGACATATCATACACTTGATTCAAATGGGGTATGAATTCTTATTTTTCCACTTGTATAGATTGCAGGATCACATTGGTTATACGGCCACATTTATACATACTGCCATAATAGTGTCTGTTGTATTCTGCTGCCCTTCCTATCCCCCCTCCCCTCCCCTCTTTCTACCCCATCTACTGTAACACATTTCTCTTTTTTTCCCTCTCCCCTCACACCATCATATATGTATTTTGTATAATGATGAGGGTCTCCTTCCATCTTCCGTGCAATTCCCTTTCTCTCTCCCATTCCCTCCCACCTCTCATCCCTGTTTAATGGTAATCTTCTTCTCATGCTCTTCCTCCCTGCTCTGTTTTGAGTCCCCCCCCCCCACCCCCGCGCCTTATATCAAAGAAGACATTCGGCATTTGTTTTTTTAGGGATTGGCTAACTTCACTTAGCATAATCTGCTCTAATGCCATCCATTTCCCTGCAAATTCCATGATTTTGTTATTTTTTTTAGTGCTGAATAATATTCCATTATGTATAAATGCCACTTTTTTTATCCCTTCATTTGTTGAAGGGCATCTAGATTGGTTCCACATTCTAGCTATTGTGAATTGTGCTGCTATGAACATTGATGTAGCTGTGTCCTTGTATCATGCTCTTTTTAGGTCTTTTGGGTATAGTCCGAGAAGGGGAATAGCTGGGTCAAATGGTGGTTCCATTCCCAGCTTTACCAGGAATCTCCATACTGTTTCCAAATTGGCTGCACCAATTTGCAGTCCCACCAGCAATGTACAAGTGTACCATTTTCCCCACATCCTCGCCAGCGCTTGTTATTGTTTGACTTCATAATGGCTGCCATTCTTACTGGAGTGAGATGGTATCTTTGAGTGTTTTTAATTTGAATTTCTCTGATTGCTAGAGATGGTGAGCATTTTTTTCCATGTATTTGTTCATTGATTGTATATCCTTCTCTGAGAAAGTGTCTGTTCAGATCCTTGGCCCATTTGTTGATTGGGTTATTTGTTTTCTTGTTGTTTAATTTTTTGAGTTATTTGTATATTCTGGATATTAGAGCTCTATCTGAAGTGTGAGGGGTAAATATTTGTTCCCAGGATGAAGGCTCCCTATTTACCTCTCTTATTGTTTCTCTTGCTGAGAAAAACTTTTTAGTTTGAATACGTCCCATTTGTTGATTCTTGATTTTAACTCTTGTGCTATAGGTGTCCTATTAAGGAATTCGGAGCCTGACCTCATGAGATGGAGATTAGGGCCCACTTTTTCTTCTATTAGACGCAGAGTTTCTGGTTTGATTCCTAGCTCCTTGATCCATTTTGAGCTAACTTTTGTGCATAGTGTGAGAAAGAGATTCAATTTCATTTTGTTGCATATGGATTTCCAGTTCTCCCAGCACCATTTGTTGAAGATGCTATCCTTTCTCCATTGCATGCTTTTAGCACCTTTGCCTAATATAAGGTAGTTGTAATTTTGTGAATTGGTCTCTGTGTCCTCTATTCTGTATCATTGGTCTACCCACCTGTTTTGGTACCAGTACCATGCTGTTTTTGTTACTATTGCTCTGTAGTATAGTTTAAAATCTGGTATTGCTATACCACCAGTTTCACTCTTCCTGCTTAGAATTGCTTTTGCTATTCTGGGTCTTTTATTTTTCCAGATGAATTTCATGATTGCTTTTTCTATTTCTGCGAGGAATGCCATTAGGATTTTGATTGGCATTGCATTAAACCTATAGAGTACTTTTGGTTATATGGCCATTTTATTGATATTAGTTCTTCCTATCCATGAACAAGGTATATATTTCCATCTTCTAAGGTCGTTTTCTATTTCTCTCTTTAGGGTTCTGTAGTTTTCATTGTATAGGTCTTTCACCTCTTTTGTTAGGTTGATTCCTAAGTATTTTATTTTATTTTTATTTTTATTTTGAGGATATTGTGAATGGGGTGGTTATCCTCATTTTCATTTCAGAGGATTTGTCACTGATATATAGGAATGCCTTTGATTTATACGGGTTGATTTTATATCCTGCCACTTTGGTGAATTCATTTACTAGCTCTAGAAGTTTCTTGGTAGAACATTTGGGTCTGCTAGGTATAGGATCATGTCATCCTCAAATAGTTCTAATTTAAGTTCTTCTTTTCCTATCTTTATGCCTTTAATTTCTTTCGTCTAATTGCTCTGGCCAGTGTTTCTAGAACTATGTTGAATAGAAGTGGTGAGAGGGGGAATCCCTGTCTTGTTCCAGACATCTTTTTATACATTTAAATAAAATCATGTGGACACACATTCCTCTACCAAACCAGGTACTAAATAGTAGGAAACAAATAAGGACCAAGATAATGCATTTTCTATTATGCTTACACTCAAGTGAAGGACAAAGAATAATGAGGAAGAAATTTCAATTAAAAGACAAGCATATATGGCAAGGTTAAATACTTTATTGAAGTACAGTGAAGGAACACTTAAGCTAGATTTAGGGGGTAATGGGAAGCTCCTTAGAGTAGATGCATTTTTAGCAAGACCTTACAAACGGATAAGAGAAAAGAAACACAAAGAATTTAGAGAGGTGAAAATTAAGAAGATGAAGAGGAATAGATATAAGCTCAAGTGGTGAGAAAGTAGAGCTAGGTCATGTTCTAGTTCATCTCCATGTTGAATAGTGTGAAGGAGCTAAAAGATTTTAGGTTATGATGGTAGAAAAAGAGAACTGTCCACTAGTCAGGCTATGAAATAGATAGACGTCTGGTTATACAAATTTCTAATGTGACCTTATCTAATCAGACAAAGATATGATTTTTAAAACATCAAATGACAAAGCCTTTGATTTATTATAGCATTAGTAACTATTACAACTCCACATTTTGAAAAGAGGAAGTCAGATGAATGGATACAGAAAAGGTGGGAGATATAGACACATATTCACACAACAGAATATCACTCAGCCATAAAAAGAATGATTTTATGATTTTTTTTTTTTTTTTGGCCAGGAAATGGATGGATCTGGAGACTAACATGCTAAATGAAATAAATCAATCCCCCAAAACCAAAGGTAGAACATTCTCTTTGATATGTGGATGCTAACGCATCTCAAGGAGTTGGAGAATAGAAATTCAGTGAATTAAACAAAGGAGAATGAAGGGAAGGGACAGAGGATTCATTCAGTTGAATGAATGAGACATAACTTTTCTGTGTTCATATATGAATATACTACCAGTGAAACTCCATATCATGTACAAGCACAAGAACGGGATTCTAATTAGAATAAGTCATACTCCATGTATGTATAATATGTCAAAATATACTCTACTGTTATGTATATCTAAAAAGAACAAATAAAAAAGAAGGAAAATAGAAAGTCAAACCCCAAATATCTTTACTTATCTTCCCCTTCATGTTCAAGTATTCAGTTATTTCATTTTAGAGAATATTCTCCATGATAAGATCTCTGTTAGTGAATCTACTTTGTATTCAAATCAGTTATATACTGCCATATAACAAAATTACCAAAAACTTAGGGACTTAATACACAAATTGTTATTACACAGTTTCTGTGAACTAGGACTTGAAGAATTGCTTAGCTAGTCACCAGGGAGTGATATACCTTAGGGTCCCAGAAGGTTGCAATCAAATCACTGGCTATGGCTATGGTCTCATCTAAGCCTCCCTTTAGGAATGAACTGCCTTGTTACCCTGTGGTTCCCAACAGAATTCAGTTCTTGCAGTTTGCTGTATGGAGGACTTGGGTTTCTTGCTGACTATAAGGCACAAGTGGCTTTCAGCTCCTGGCCATGTAACCCACTTCATGTGGCAGCCTACAACATGAAAGTTTGTTTCCTTGCAGAAAACAAGAGGCAGAAAGTCTCCTTGCAAAAGACAGGCATTAACATTTTTTTGTAATATAATCACATACACATAGTTATGGACGTGCATGACCTTGGCTGCATTCCACTGCATCCAAGAAGGTCACAAGTCCAGCACATATTCAACAGGAAGGAAATACACAATACCAGATGGTATTCATGTTAGTCAGCTTTCCATTACTATAGCAAATAACTTCTATTAATCAGATTATAAAAAGAAAAGGTTTATTTGGCTCATAGTTTTGGAGTTTCATTACAAGATGGATTGGTTCCACTGATACAGGCCTGTGGCCAGGTTGTGGCAGAAGAATGTCATGGGACAACTACTTAATCTCATGCAGAGAAGTAGAAGAGATAGAAAGAAGGAGACTGTGGTCCCATTATCCTCTTCAGAGGCATGACCCTAATAACCTAAGGGACCTCCTAGTAGGCCCAGTTCTAGAAGGTTCTATCACACCACAATAGTTTAACACCAGGGAGCAAACCTGCAAACTTGGACCTTGAGAGACATTTAAAATCCAGACCATAGCAGCTAGGAATCCAGAGGCCAGGGAAAAGCCTCTCTTTCCCAAGAGGCTTCACTCTAAAACTTCAGGGTGATGCCTAGCTAATTAGTCCCCTTTACTGAGTGAGCATACGGAAGCTCACATCATACAACCTGGGTGCTGCTCTAGAGACTGAGTAGAGAATCACCAGACAAACCTCTTCCCAAGGCCCTGTCTGCCGCAGTAAGCCTGCCACGTTGGGCTGATCTCTAGGGATGAGAGTAGTCCTATTGCACGACTAATTATAATCACCCGTGCTCAAGGGATGTTGTAATTGTGACACCTGGTAATGAGTGAGAACAGCCCCATTATTTTATGACTCCTACTTTTGAAGCTTTTCTTTCTTGAGAAGTGTGATTTCTTTAGGGAAAGGGAGAACGTGGCAGACCTGGGGACCAACTGAGCTCTGTAGCTATGTAAAAAATGCCTATGAAAGGAAGTTAGCAGAGAGAGCAGACCTCCAGCTTTTCCCAATTTATGTGAAACCTTTAATCCATGAAGACCTCATAGGCAATTGTTTTGTAAAATGACATCCAAACAGTTGTAACTGCCAACCACTATTTTAATCTTGACATCAATTTCTGAAAACATCACCTGTGAAAAGTTCAACATTTAGCATTTCCTATTGTTTTCTTTTTTCTTTGAGTATAGATGTGGTTCATGTGAAAAAGTGCCATTTGGGGAAGAGAACAATACTAATGACCCCCAGATGAGATAAAAGGCATAGAGAGTGCATAGGGGGCAAAAGTGCAGATGCAGGAGTCAGGAGACCTTTGCAATACTTCAGGCAAGCTGTGATTCCCAGAAAGGTAATTAACCTCTCTGGGCCAGCCTGTCTGAAGTATATCATGAGAGAGATGGATGCTCCTATCTAGTGCTTTCATAGTTCAGGAGGAGAAAATAAGGCATCAGTTAAATGAAGGAGAATTCTCACTACTATATTCCCTACACATAATTCTTTATTTTTTTGGTGGGGGGTGGAGAAAAAAATATTTGAAGAATTAAATCTGAGTATAAAGCTTGACCTTGTGAGATTTTTTTCTTCAAGGTGATATGACAAAGTTCTGAAAAGTGAATCAGTCAGACTCAGCGAATTTCTAAACTACTTGTGTTGTCCACAAAACCACTCAGGTGGGAAGGAGGTGTCCAGATTTACTTCCAGATGTTTTCAATTAGGAGGGTACTACTGGGTCTCCATAAACTGCATTTTATCAAGTGTCTGCTAATGTAATCTGATGCCGCTCTCCCCCTAGAGCTCATTTTGAAACATGTTTACCTATAATTATGAAATTTCTGATCATTACCTCCTTGCCTTCTTCCCCAGCTAAGGTATGCTTCAAAAGTGCACTTAGACTGTTCCATACTCTTGAACTTTTTCCTGCACCCTGCCTTTTCTCTCCCGGATCACTAAATGATGTCTTTCAGGTCTGATCTTAATGTCATGTTATTTGTTTGTTTGTTTTTTTCAGCACTGTGGATGGATGGAGCACAGGGCGTTCCACTGAATTACATCCCTAGCACTTTAATGTCGCATTCTAAAATGAAGTCCTTCTTACTGCTTCAGATTATCTTAATTAAGTCCTACTTTCTCTAGGATTTTATAACACTGTATACTCCTTCATAACAATAAGCACAGTTATACTTAATTAATATCTATAATTATTCCTGTCCTGTTTCTGTCTTCCTCAGTGTATAAGAGTCCCTGAATCTAGAGATGGTGTTTATTTGGTTTACTTAAGTAAGTAGTTCATCTTAAGCTTTTGTGGAGGGAAGAAAGGAAAGAAAGGAGGGAGGAAGAGTTAGAGGGATGGAGGGAAAGAAGATACATCATAACCAATCAACAAATTAGCTCTATTTGAAGTTGAAGTGAAAGAAGTCCAGAAAAGAACAAAATGACCCCATTATTTAAATTAACATTCTGCAAATAAAACAATACAAATAAACCATAGAACAATCTTTGGTTTTAAAGATTGAAGCTGTAAGTTTCATTTGAATCCATTTTTTTACAGACTGACCAGATTCCATCATGATTTTTCCATGTAATTACTTAAGCTCTTGGTATGTCAAAGTAACTTGAAACAGTTCCGGGTTGTGTTTTGTTTTTATTATAATATTACTAGCAATGCTTATATTATTGTTGTTGTTTATAATAACAAAGCACAGATCTCTTTAGGAACCATTATTTCATAAACCAGAATGGCACATGAGTTCCCTGAAAAAAATGGAGGCAAAGTGATGGTATCCATGCAGGCAAAACCTGAGAGCACTGGCTGGACTCTGGGAGCCATTTACCTAGACAGTTTCTCACCTGACAACAACCTCAGAACCAATAGCTGGCAAGTTATGAGAAAAGTCAACTGAAGCCAAAAGTTGTAAAAAATGAGGTGTGGTAATACCTTCAAATATTTGCTTTAGTCTAAACCATAAAAAAAAGATATATTCATTATCTACTCTGTTGGTGTAGAGCCAAACTTTGTTCTTTGAATGGCTGTGCTAGTAGAGAGTTTTACACCTTCTTTTGTCAAAAAAAAAAAAAAAAAACTAAAAGCAAAATACACCATTAATGTTTCCTGAAGAGTTCTCAGTATTGGTCTCCTATGATGAAGTGAAGGTTTTTAATATACTTATAAATAACTCACACAGAAAATTTATAGACTTTTATGGACTTTTTCTTCTTCTGAACTTTTTATACTCTTCGCTTTCACATCTATTTTGATAGCAATTTTGCTTTTGCAGTTTACCTTTATGGAGGGAAAATCATTTATCTTCATTTGTATAAAAGGCACAGTTCTTTTCTTTGTGCATTCAAGTTTAATTAGTTTTGTATTGATTACAATAACAAGGGCAACAAATTTGGGGATAAACACAAGGGACTCTTGAAGCACAGGAACCAATTAGTGAAACCAGAATTGTTCCCACTAAGTTGAAGAGAGCCTAGTCCCTTACTTCATTGGGAAAGAGAGTTCACTGATCTGTTCAGTTCAGTAAAAGTCAGCTGAGAATGTCTCAGCTATCTGGTGTAACTTAAACTTTCCATTGCAGTGGCTTATGAAGTGTTAATAAACTCTATATTCACACATGGAAGATACTTCTGTCATCTTTACTGAACAGCATTGTCTTTATAAACAGCCCTGGAGTTTAACATTGAGTCATAGGAATTTTATTTAGATCTAAAACCAGTAACCTAATTTATCATTTTGCAAGTCGTAGTATTGAGGTAAGTTGAGGGACTCTTGACAGACAGGGATATCTGGGGTAAGTATATAGTCAGGTTTTGAGTAAGATAAACAGGTATTTAAAGTTCCAATCTGCATTGACTGCGAGAATTCACACACATATTGAATACCTCCTAAACTTCTACTGAGAAGATGAAATTTATGCAACAGGCAACAGTCAATAAGCTAGTCATGAGCCATTCAGTTAAAATAGCATGCTTTTGGGGGGATTTGGTGTAATAATTAATAATTAAATCTTAATTATTGTATCTATGAAATAACTGAAATAAAAGGGTCAGAATTATCAAATAACTTCAGCCATTGTTTTTCCTCAAAATAAAAACTAAAGCAAGCACCAACAAAATACTGAAATAAACTCAAAATATATGTTTTTTCTAAAAATCCCTATATTTGGGTGCTGGCAGAAAATTATTGTTAATCATGATGTTAACAGTGGCAATTTCAGTGGTGACTAGGAAGCAATCCTGGTGGACGTTACTACTTGACACTAAGACCATCCATAGGCAGCCTAAATTGTGCTACTCTGAAATTAGTGTGCATAAATATTTTAAAGAAATGAATGTTTTCATTTTTTTCCCCAAATCGCCATTCAAAAATGAGATTCTATGAAGGACTAGTCTCCTAAGGCTACTAGAATAAATTACCACAAACTGGGCTAACAACAACAGAAATTTATTCTCTCATAAATGTGAAGGCCAGAAGTCTGCAATCAAGGCCTTGCCAGGGTTGGTTTCTTCTGAGGCTCCGAGGGGGAATCTGTTCCTTGTCGGTATCCAAACTTCTGGTGACTGTAGCAATGTGTGCCATTCCCTACTCTATTTTAGCTCCATGAGTCCAGTCTATGTTTCCATCTTTACAAGGTCTTCTGCCTATCCAAGTCTCAGATTTTACCCTCAAATAATTCCATTTAGGTCTAGCCCTAAATCCAGCATGACCTGATCTTGATATCCTTAACCTAATTCATCTCAAAGACTCTGTTTCTTAATATTGTCACACTTACAGTCACTGGGGTAAGGACTTGCATACAACATTTTCAGGAGTAAACCATGCAATCCACTACACTAAGAGACATGATATGGTCTAGTTTCCTCAAGACTCTCGCTATTACACAGAACTGAGCCTGTGGAAGGACAACCAGATCTGATGATGCTAGTGGACTATTTTCTGAGAATTCTAAAAGCTTTCTCTCCTAATGGAACAGATTTTTGCCTTGATGCATGAACATCTGCTCATGTCTCATAAAATAATTTGTACTCTTACAAATGGAAAATGATCATGAACTCAGACAGGTGGCTTTTCCTGTGGGAAAATATTCAGAACTTCCTAAATTTCACTTTAAGACCCTAGCGATGTTGAAGGATATCACAGCCTGTCATTAAGTTGACGTATTGCCTCAGAACAACACGGTGTGTGCCAGTTATGAGTTGTAAGGCTGTCCATTATTATGTGTTTTCCTTTCTTCTGTGTTTCAGGTTATCAATCTTCTGGATTCAGGAGCCATCTATTTCCATTATAGCACAGCTCAATTTCTCTTGATCTCGCTTGCATCTACAATTCTCTGATGTGTATCTCAGGAAATGAGGTTATCAATGACTAGCCCTAACATTATTCCATTCCCTGTGTCTCTTAGTGACAATTTTTAAGTGGATTTTTATCCCTTTCCTTCAGTGAAGTTAGGAGGGGAATAGAGAGACAACAAGCACAGAGGTGATTCTAAAATAATCTTTTTAAAAGAAATGTTTTAAAGCAAATCTGTGAATGGATAAGGAAAATAAATGTGTATAAGAAAACCCAAAATGAAATCAGATTTAATTTGGCAGATATTTGTCGGGAGAACTGAAATATAATATTCACCATCATCGTGAGCTTGTGTAAATGACTGTACTTCACTGCATTGCAAGGTTTTTTTAAATTATAAAATAATGGGCTTAGACTAGATCTCTTCCAGAGTTCCTTTTATCTTTTATAGTTTATGGTTGGATATATGCAAATATGTTGGAAATAGAATATACATAGAAAATGATCACTTTCTGGCTCTATCACTGATAATGAATATATGCTTAATTATGACTTTCAATTTATTGTTATATCCTTATTGATATTTAAGTGAACTTGGGTCTAGCTCATCCCTTTAAAAATATACTTCTCGGGCTGAGATTGTGGCTCAGTGGTAGAGTGCTTGCCTACCATGAGTGAGGCACTGGGTTTCCTCCTCAGCACCATATGAATAAATAAAAAAAAATAAAGTTATTTAAAAAATACACTTTTGGAGAAGCCGAATGTGGTTCTTATGTTAGCAAAGGATAAATTATGGATCCTCTGGAATTCCTGGTATAAAATATATGGCAACATGTACAAGTTGTTTCAGACACCGTTACATCATTCTGTACTGTGAACAGCCAGATGCACTTCCATACACAGATGATACTCAATATATTTTGCACATTTGTGTAGCTTATCCCCACTTAATTGAGCTGTAATTTACATATAAAGTAATTTTGTTTGTTTTAGAATTAGCTATAATTCCTGATTATACTTTTGCATAACAGCAACAATTTATTTCTAAGATTAACTTATAATAAACAATTTAGGATTAACTGATAATGCTATCAGAAGAAATCAAGGGTAGAAATAAAAAAGTACAAATACATTGTGTACCAAAATTGAGACCACAATCCTTTCTCTCTAGTTCTTCTTTGAATGACTACTTGGTACAAAATCATCTTTCAGTAACTTGTTCTTGCCTTCTCTATTTAAAATAAGAAACACTTAAGATCTAGTAACTAAATTGTTGAGATGGAATTTAGCAAAACATTTTTAGTGAACAATAGTTTTCCTAAATTTCATAAGAAGTACCTACAAGACATATCCCTGAATTTATTAATAGTAGTTTAAAGGAAAGATTTCTTGTATTCAGGCAATTATCACACAGATATTTTATTAAGTCTATAAAAGAAAAACAAATAAAGTTTTGAGAGACTTGCAGAAAGATGAATTTTGAGAAGCTATCTCCCCCCAAAACAAATAATGAAATGAGAAAGCTGACAGATAATTCTGAGTCTTAAAAAAAACTGAGAAGATTTCAACATATGAGAAGAGGTGCAGTCTTGCAGTGGCTGATAAAAGACAAAAAAAAAAAAAAAAAGATGGATTGGGATGAAGAAATAGATGGCCTTGAATGCCAATGCCAAGTTTGGAAATATTATATTGGGGACATTTTGGAAGTTAAATTAATTATGGGGATCAAAAGACTAATTATTTTCAGTATTAGAGCTGGAAAAGAGAGAATAAGTTTCATAACCGCAGAAGTACAATCACCAAGCAATAAAATTTTGCAGTTGGACATCTTGTCAAACACATTTGCATAATAACACATTGTACTCTATTATTATTTCAAATAATGTTTTTCATCACTAAGTGCTTAATAAGCACTCATTAAGATTAATAAGTCAGACAAGAATGCTATGCAAATCACAAGTTTTCAGGTGCATTGCATAAATACAATTTTCCCTGCTGTGTAAGTGTTCTTGATGCTTTCAAACCTTTTGTACTTAGAAGAAGCTTGTAATTTTGTCTCATTGTTATGTGTTTTTCTGTTTGATAGTTTTCCAAGACAACTGTCATTTCTCAAAGGATCGGTTTGGGAGTTTAGAAACTGAGGGTTTTTGTGGCAATGTTTCTCTTTTTCCTTTATCCTCTGTCCTACCGCTTGGTTCATCATCTACGACATCAACATGGCCACGACGGCTGACTTTCCTTATTTTCTCTTGACAGTGTCCTCAGGGTTGATAAATGGCCCTTTCTTGGTATGGAAGGAAAGTATTTATTTTGAAACTGTATAGAAGTTTATAACGTCATCACCTGCTACCACAATAACTGAGAAAGAAAACAAGGGTTATCATTTCCCCAAATTTAAGAAACTGATACTTTTAATGTTTCTTCCTCAGTCTTTATTCTATTCCTTTTTAAATCTTGATGGTTGCTGAATTGTGCTTTGGCTCAATTTAACAGCAATTTCTTGCTGTTGATACATTGGAAAAACTCATGTAGGAGTATTAACTAGTTACTTATTCTATGGCATAAGATTAATAATTCCTTATTTTCTCCTTTTAGGTTTCTGTTTGATAATCCCCATTCCACTCCAACCCCCCACCCCGTGACCTCAATTAAAACAACTACAAAGAAGAACATACACCATCTAAATTGGGTCCATGTGTCAACACAGCAGTTGCAGAGTTAGTTAAAATTGCATGTTTTAGTAAAAACTGATTTATAAAACTCAGATTAGATTAAAGATGGCAGTGAGGTCTCCTATTTCCTTAACCTGGAGTTGAAAATAACCTACAATTCAAAGCTGACCTGACCCATTCCGTTTTAGGCAGAAGAGCCTGCAGATAGCTGGAATATAACAAGTTTCCCTCTGTGGGGAAGTCTTGTCTGGTCTCCTTAATACAAAGAAACAGGAAGTTCAAAGGAATTCAAAAGGGAAAGAACAGAACCCCTGCTACACCAGAGCACAGATCAAAGTAATAGAAACTTAGTTCGTGTACTGACAAAACCACAAATCTGCAGCTTAGTGAAATAAGATCCTGTACTTGTCATGACCCAAACAATGACATTAGTGACTTCTTTATGGATATGCCGTAAAGGGTGACCACACCCTACCCTGGCAAGCTCCTGGTGTGATGAGATGATGAAACTCTCATCTCCCAGATGAGAATTAAAACATGGGAAATATGTTTTCAACTTTATGTAATTAAATAGCAGTCGACAGATTATTTTAAAGACATGGTGTTTCAATATAATGTTCTACAAATTTCTCATGTACCTACATATCTAGATTTTCAGACTATTTTCAGAAATGATTGGGTGAGCAAATGACTTTGGAAAGGCAGAGGCAGTGATCTTATCTAGAGGGAATTTCCTTAAACTCCAGGATAGCATAGAGAGAAATATCTCCCTACCCTGGAGATATTCCAAGATTGTAACAATAGAGATACCTCCCTTTCCTTCCCAGAGTCAGTAGACTAATAGTCTAGAAAATATAAATAAGATCTCTGTCTGAGATGATATGCCAGTAGCCTGTGGGTAAGACTGGAGATTTTGACATCAGGGCTCCTCTTCTATAATGCACCCCAGTATATGTGCAGGTAGATCTCTTGCCTTTGTCACATCACCTTTTAAAAAGGTGGAGTTTGTGAAAATCAACGATAAAAGAAGGAAGGAAAAAGAATACATCACTTGGAGAATGAACAATAGGTTACTGAATGATCAATGGGTTATAGAAGACATCAAGGAGGAAATTAAAAAATTCTTAGAGATTAATGAAAACACAGACACAACATATCGGAATCTATGGGACACATTGAAAGCAGTTCTAAGAGGAAAATTCATTGCTTGGAGTTCATTCCTTAAAAAAAGAAAAAACCAACAAATAAATGATCTCATACTTCATCTCAAAATCCTAGAAAAAGAAGAGCAAAACAACAGCAAAAGAAGTAGAAGGCAAGAAATAATTAAAATCAGAGCTGAAATTAATGAAATCGAAACAAAAGAAACAATTGAAAAAATTGACAAAACTAAAAGTTGGTTCTTTGAAAAAATAAACAAAATCGACAGACCCTTAGCCATGCTAGCGAAGAGAAGAAGAGAGAGAACTCAAATTACTAACATACAGGATGAAAGAGGCAATATCACAACAGACACTTCAGAAATACAGAAGATAATCAAAAATTATTTTGAATCCTTATACTCCAATAAATTAGAAGATAGTGAAGGCATAGATAAATTTCTTAAGTCATATGATCTGCCCAGATTGAGTCAGGAGGATATAGACAACCTAAACAGACCAATATCAACTGAGGAAATAGAAGAAACCATCAAAAGACTACCAACTAAGAAAAGCCCATGACCGGATGGGTATACAGCAGAGTTTTACAAAACCTTTAAAGAGGAACTAATACCAATACTTTTCAAGCTACTTCGGGAAATAGAAAAAGAGGGAGAACTTCCAAATTCATTCTACGAGGCCAACATCACCCTGATACCTAAACCAGACAAAGACACTTCAAAGAAAGAAAACTACAGACCAATATCTCTAATGAACCTAGATGCAAAAATCCTCAATAAAATTCTGGCCACTCGGATACAAAAACATATCAAAAAAATTGTGCACCATGATCAAGTAGGATTCATCCCTGGGATGCAAGGCTGGTTCAATATAGGGAAATCAATAAATGTTATTCACCACATCAATAGACTTAAAAATAAGAACCATATGATCATCTCGATAGATGCGGAAAAAGCATTCGACAAAGTACAGCATCCCTTTATGTTCAAAACTCTAGAAAAACTAGGGATAACAGGAACATACCTCAATATTGTAAAAGCAATCTATGCTAAGCCTCAGGCTAGCATCATTCTGAATGGAGAAAAATTGAAGGCATTCCCTCTAAAATCTGGAACAAGACAGGGATGCCCTCTCTCACCACTTCTGTTCAACATAGTTCTCGAAACACTGGCCAGAGCAATTAGACAGACGAAAGAAATTAAAGGCATCAAAATAGGAAAAGAAGAACTTAAATTATCACTATTTGCAGATGACATGATTCTATACCTAGCAGACCCAAAAGGGTCTACAAAGAAACTATTAGAGCTAATAAATGAATTCAGCAAAGTGGCAGGATATAAAATCAACACGCATAAATCAAAGGCATTCCTGTATATCAGCGACAAATCCTCTGAAATGGAAATGAGGACAACCACTCCATTCACAATATCTTCAAAAAAAATAAAATACTTGGGAATCAACCTAACAAAAGAGGTGAAAGACTTATACAATGAAAACTACAGAACCCTAAAGAGAGAAATAGAAGAAGATCTTAGAAGATGGAAAAATATACCCTGTTCATGGATAGGCAGAACTAACATCATCAAAATGGCGATATTACCAAAAGTTCTCTATAGGTTTAATGCAATGCCAATCAAAATCCCAACGGCATTTCTTGTAGAAATAGAGAAAGCAATCATGAAATTCATATGGAAAAATAAAAGAACCAGAATAGAAAAAACAATGCTAAGCAGGAAGTGTGAATCAGGCGGTATAGTGATACCAGACTTCAAACTATACTACAGAGCAATAGTAACAAAAACAGCATGGTACTGGTACCAAAACAGGCGGGTGGACCAATGGTACAGAATAGAGGACACAGAAACCAATCCACAAAACTACAACTACCTTATATTTGATAAAGGGGCTAAAAGCATGCAATGGAGGAAGGATAGCATCTTCAACAAATGGTGCTGGGAAAACTGGAAATCCATATGCAACAAAATGAAACTGAATCCCTTTCTCTCGCCATGCACAAAAGTTAATTCAAAATGGATGAAGGAGCTTGATATCAAATCAGAGACACGCCGTCTGATAGAAGAAAAAGTTGGCTACGATCTACATACTGTGGGGTCGGGCTCCAAATTCCTCAATAGGACACCCATAGCACAAAAGTTAATAACTAGAATCAACAAATGGGACTTACTCAAACTAAAAAGTTTTTTCTCAGCAAAAGATACAATAAGAGAGGTAAATAGAGAGCCTACATCCTGGGAACAAATCTTTACTCCTCACACTTCAGATAGAGCCCTAATATCCAGAGTATACAAAGAACTCAAAAAATTAGACAATAAGAGAACAAACAACCCAATCAACAAATGGGCCAAGGACCTGAACAGACACTTCTCAGAGGAGGACATACAATCAATCAACAAGTACATGAAAAATGCTCACCATCTCTAGCAGTCAGAGAAATGCAAATCAAAACCACCCTAAGATACCATCTCACTCCAGTTAGATTGGCAGCCATTATGAAATCAAACAACAACAAGTGCTGGCGAGGATGTGGGGAAAAGGGTACACTTGTACATTGCTGGTGGGACTGCAAATTGGTGCAGCCAATTTGGAAAGCAGTATGGAGATTTCTTGGAAAGCTGGGAATGGAGCCACCATTTGACCCAGCTATTCCCCTTCTCGGTCTATTCCCTAAAGACCTAAAAAGAGCATGCTACAGGGACACTGCTACATCGATGTTCATAGCAGCACAATTCATAATAGCTAGACTGTGGAACCAACCTAGATGCCCTTCAATGGATGAATGGATAAAAAAAATGTGGCATTTATACACAATGGAGTATTACTCTGCATTAAAAAATGACAAAATCATAGAATTTACAGGGAAATGGATGGCATTAGAGCAGATTATGCTAAGTGAAGCTAGCCAATCCCTAAAAAACAAATGCCAAATGTCTTCTTTGATATAAGGAGAGTAACTAAGAACAGAGTAGGGTCGAAGAGCATGAGAAGAAGATTAACATTAAACAGGAATGAGAGGTGGGAGGGAAAGGGAGAGAGAAGGGAAAATGCATGGAAATGGAAGGAGACCCTCAGAGTTATACAAAAGTACATACAAGAGGAAGTGAGGGGAAGGGGAAAAATAATACAAGGGGGACAAACGAATGTCAGTAGAGGGGGCAGAGAGAGAAGAGGGGAGGGGAGGGGAGGGGGGATAGTAGAGGATAGGAAAGGCAGCAGAATACAACAGACACTAGTATGGCAATATGTAAATCAATGGATGTGCAACTGATG
Organism: Marmota flaviventris; assembly: GCF_047511675.1. Lineage (NCBI taxonomy): Eukaryota > Metazoa > Chordata > Mammalia > Rodentia > Sciuridae > Marmota > Marmota flaviventris. Next base: position 28,033,830 of record NC_092506.1, read on the forward strand.
TGATTCTGCAATCTGTATATGGGGTAAAAATGGGAGCTCATAACCCACTTGAATCAAATTGTGAAATATGATATATCAAGAACTATGTAATGTTTTGAACAGCCAACAATAAAAAATTAAAAAAAAAATAATAAAAAAAAGGTGGAGTTTGAGGAACAAGGGTCAAAATTATACCCCCACTAATGCAATTGCCCTGAGTAATAAACTGCCTTTTGTCTCTGACCCAGAGAACTCAAATATTTCTCATTATACCATGAACATCTATGACAGAATAATTTGTTAGCTTGAGGGTAAACTCAGACTGCTTAGAATTCCTGATTTAATAGTTTGGTGACATTTTTCAAACTAACAATTTTTGAAAAAAGAAGCAAACGCTGTTTAAAAAAGAGAGAAAAGAAGCTGATGTTGATTGAAGAAATAAGCATTATATTGCTTAATCTTCACAATGATTGAAGACATTATGTCCGTGAAGATGAGGAATTTTTCAGTCTTATTCTCTGAATCTTCTCCAATGTCTAGTACAATGTCTGACACAAAGCAGATGCTCAATAAACATTTCTTCGGTGAAAAAAATAAATGAATAAATATGAATGTTTAAGTTTGTTTTTACAGATGGTGGGTTGCTACACAGAGAGAAAAAAAGCAATTTTCCTGGAGCCACAGAGCTAATAATTAGCAGACCTGGAAATGGTACCGAAATCAGTCAGATTGCAAGATCCTTTTAGTTAGATTTTAACAATGTGTCATTTGATATTTACATCCATCCATTTTATGGAGGACTCTTTTCCAATGAATTGTATCAAATAATTATGAACTGGCTTCATTCATAAACAAATAAGAAATAAAAATATAAACAAATAACAAAAAAATCAATAAAAATAAAAACATAAAATGAATCAAAATCATTTTCACTATTAAAGCATATTCTTTGGAGTTGGGTGCAGAAATCATAGTTTCACAACTTCCCCTTGCTATTATTTGTGCTTATCATATCTAGTTTTATGTAAATATTTTAAGCAATATAGTTATGAACTTGATTATTCAAAATGTTTAAAATACAACATTCTCTTAACTCATGCAATATCTACACATTAGTTTTTATTTTCTTTAAATTAACCATGATTTCTCTTACAGCATATGCTGCCTTATTTTTAAAACCCAAAGCACAATTGAATATGAAGTTCATCCACCATTGTTACTGAAAAAGAGGGTTACACTAATCAGCTATGATCATATTTTTATGGCAAAAGACTCTACATTGTTTAATTGGAAAAGAAGAAGTTAAAGCATCCTGCCTTTTATGCATCTCTCTCTCAATTATTGCTGGGGATCCTCTGGAGAAAGATTCAAGGGATCAGCAGACATATCTCATCTTCATGTGAACATGATGACAACTGCATCTCTTAGGCTATTAGAGTAACACCACTTGATAGGAGGAAAACACCTTCTACAGAATGGTCTTAGCTGGTGTCACTGGTTAGAACTGCTTATGATAAACTACACAGAATCTACAGTTCAATGGACCATGGCTACCTCAGAAGTTATACAATCATAACTCATATTAGTGTCCTAAAAGTCCCCACTGCGTGAGGCATCTGTCCAAAGCTAATGAAGAAAGAAATTGGATCCACTGTCAACATCTGACATGTCTCTGGTTTGCCTGTGCCTTTTGATTTTGTATGTCCTTGAAGTTATTAATGAACCTTGGTACTGGGTAAAATCTCTGATTTGTGCAATTCTTACTTGGCAATCTGATCTTTTGTGTTAAAATCTGCATTTATTTTTCTTCTCTTTCAGGTAAAGGTAATATGAAGTGAATAATAAATGGATTATGTAACAAAATTCTTTGAGTACATGGTTCTATTCCAGCTGAAAATACTCTCAAGCATCAGCTAGCTAATGGGCTTAACAACAAGTGTTTACTTAGCTAAGTCCTTCAATTACTCCAAAATACACTATTTCCTGTGTGTTCTACTACTTGACTGTAGTGTTTGTGTTCTCTTTTACTTTTAATCCAAAGTACTTCTGAAACATTTCTACTACAGACTCTTTCAAGCCTCTATTTACAGAGATCCACCAAGCTATTTTAGAGTGACATCCCTATGTAGTGGAGAAAACAGATCTCTTTTTTAACCTAGTATCACTTTTCTACTATACCTATGTTTTCTCTTACAGATTTTAAGCAGATTTTATTTATCAACTCAAGTTTTCTCTTCTCAAAACTCAGCATTGTATTCCTTAGAAAGAGGAAGTTTAAGTGATGCTGCACATGAAAACATGCTTTGTAAGTGAGTGTGGATGGTGTTTATGATCAGAGATGCCCAAGAAATGTAAATTATTTCCAAACAATAGACTGTCTGAGTGCACAGAAAGTTTTCCTTTCGCAGTCATATTCCCAGACTACACAATGGCTGGCTTACATCTATCTACCTGTCTGTCTATCTGTCTCTCTTTTCATCCATCAATCTGATGAGTGTTTACAAAATAGTGAATGGGTTTCATATATATATATATATATATATATATATATATATATATATATATATATACACACACACACACACACACACACACACACACTGACTACCTCATCATTAACAAATGCTAGAGTCCTCAATAAGACATGAACATTCCAGAGTGATCAGTACCACATGGAGACTTGTTTGTGTAAATAGTGGTTTGGAATACTTTTTGAAACCACTGGGGGGAAAGAAAAATTACTGAGTCAGTTAAAATAAAATGGGAAAATTGTTTTTATTTGTATGTCACTTTAATGCATCCATTTCATGTGGCTTTATCTCATATGGGTGCCAAGGGAGTTATTGTAAGTAAAAGAAACTGTGTGGTGCTAAGTCCTTTTAATAGGGAAAATAAATAGAAAATTAAACGCTGGCAAATAAGTTGCTATAATTTGACAAGGCAGATGAATTGCAACACCCAAGTTGGAAGAAAAGGTTTGGCTAAGTTTAAACGTCACAAAATAGTGAGGCCATTACCTTACAAAATTCCCTAGGTGAGTACAAGTATTGCAATTAAGTCTGAACCCTAAATAACTTGAGAAACATTTAGAGACTCTGCCATACTAAGTGTAACAGGATAATACTCTCATTAAGTTATAGTAAATTATCATGAGTAAGTCAGGATCATTTCAGAATCCAAACCAGTTGTTTGGATAATTCATTTCCAAGAGCCCACTGTGGCATAATCCTGCTGCAGCCATCTGTATCATAAGATAAGTTGATTCCCAAGTTTATTACTAAAACACCATAGCGATGTCAGTAAATTTGCCAGAGTGATTTCCCTGTGGTCACACATTTATTTAGCCAAATAAATGACTGTGTTGGCGGTAGGTAGCAGATGTTGTCAGTTATAGGATACAAAATCATCCAAAGCATCTTTTCAGTGGTTGCAGCTGAAAGGGAGTGGCATTATGAAATAAGCCAAGTGATTTAAGCTACACAAGGACTGTTTTTTGTTCCTTTTTCTCTTGTCATTCCTGTTATATCACTTCTTCCAGATTTCCATTGAATAGTGATAAATTCCTATTGCTATCCATTGGAGTGGTGCATAGAAGCACTGAATAATTCAAAAACATATAATACTAGGGTTTTGCAAATGGTTTACCTCAATATGACCATCAATGCATGCCAAACATAGCCCTTACACACTTACTAATTCTTCTCTGTCCCAGTAATGCAAAAACATTCTCTTCTAATAACCAGATATTTCTGTAGAAGGGCTTTCAATTATACCTAGCATCATGAGCTGCTTGCTGTCACTATATTTATTTCTCTATTCACCATCTCCATCTCCAGTTCATGGGATTTTTGTTTCTGAAAAAAGAAACTTGAGGCAGATGTTGCAGGCTAATTCATGCAATGCTTGTACCTTGCTCTATTTGCATGTGAATATTACAAATTGAAACCTAGAAAAGCTTAACTTGCAACTAGCAGTGACTAAGTAATAAAGTCTGTCCAATAAAATATAATCAGAAATGTGATGGTATCATCTTACCCTTTCTCCTTCTTTTTAATGTGTGGAATTTCAGACATAAGACACATTTGCAGCAACCATTTTGTAATCATGAGGAAAAAGAAAATCCAGAACTAGTATCCACAGATAGGTTCTTCAGGATTTTTGGTCTAAGAAAAGGCATGGGGTCTCTATTTCCAAATGAATGTACATTTATCTGCTATTTTCAATTAAAAGTATTCATAAATATTGAAAATTTTTTGCTGGGCAGGAGAGTCTGAAATTAGTGGTAAGTTCTCTGCATTTTCTGTAAATAGCTACCTGTCCTTTTAGTCTCTTTCTATAGGGTGTGTGTGGGCAAATGATGGTCTTTTATGTAATGAATTTTAAGAAACTATGTTCATCTATTATACCCCTGTACCATAGTGAACATATTTGTCCCTTCTGAGTGCTGCCATCGAAGGACAGTCACTGCCTGCCCTTTGCATTCACCTCTGGCTCTCATCAACCTGGTTTATGTCATGATCTTGACAGCTACTTAGGTATTGACACCATTATGTATCAAGTCACAAGTGAGTAACTTTTACATGTTATCCTCAGGAGAAAAGACCTTAAGTTTGTACTAAGGATCAATTTATGTACAATGGTTTATTTTTATACTCTACTTGTGATTTTGTTTATTCATGTCTTAAAAATAAATCTTTACACCCCAAAGGTGTAAAGCTGACTTTTCTTCTATTCTGCCAATCTTAAATGCTTTATTCCTGGGGATTTTGTGTCCCTAGAGCTCCTTTTAGTTGTGCATGACTCTTACTCTTCCTTTTCCTCTTCTTTTCCTGCATCCTTTCCTTGGGGACAGTCCTTCATGAGATCACCTTGACTCTCCTTTCTTATCACTAGGCACACTCTTGGGGAATCTTTGTGTTCACCTACACAGCTTTAATGACATAATAATAGTGACCATTAAGCCCTTGTCTCCAGGACTGAGCTCTCTCCTGGGACATAGAGTATGAACAGGTTGAGCTGATCAACTTGCTCTCTGTAGGGGAAAAGGCATAGTGAAGCATTTGCTGATTGCTGTGGAATAAATATGTCTATAGCCAATTTTAAGATATAAGTTGTTTAATAACTACTTCATCAAATACCTGAAAATAAATACTTGACTCTTCCAAGTTAATTACAAGAAAGCTCTAGAAGCTCACTGACAACTTGATATCACTTGGCTACTGTGGAATTTCAATATCAATCTGCCCCAAATTGTCTCTTGTAGACTTCCTCTCTCCCTGCTTGTTCCTTCTCATTGAAAAGTACCCATTCATGTGCTTAAATCATAGTTCAGAATACCATCCCTGATTGGTTCCCATACTTCACATCTGGTCAGCAATCAATGCTGTGACTTCATCTTCATTATCTTTCAAATATTCCAGTGACACTAGCTAAGTCATAGTCACCATCACCTCTCTCACCTGCATTGCTGTGACAAACTGATTATTCTCACTGCCTCTGATCAGCTGACTCTTCTTCCTGTTGATCCTCTGTATAGTGCCCAGAGAGATCTTTCTATACTGCAGGATTATGCATGTCACATTTCTAATTAAAGCACTTCATTGGCCTTAGGGTGCAATTTGGATGAGGTTGTAAATCATTCAGGGTACCAGGACCTTTGTGGCCTGTCTCTGCAAATCTACCATGTGTGATTTCATGCACACTACAGCTAATCACACATAATCAAATGGAATTAGTTATGCATTCTCTGTTAAGTCCTAGCCATTGTTTATACACTTTCTTACAAGTCTAATATCATCAATAATAAATTCAATATTTTAGTGTTAAACATAGTATATACCAGGCTCTATTTTAATTTTCTTTTCAATATACTTATCTTCATAATCTAGTAGTTAAGGTTTTTTCACTTGTTTTTTAACTGAGGGACGGAGAGGTCAACCAAACTCTTCCAAGATTATACTGCTAGTAAATATGGTGACCAGAATTCAAACACAGGAAAACTGACACCAATATCTATGCCTCTAAACACTATGTTTCACAGTTTCTCGGTGCCCTGTCCCCTGTAACGCCTAATCTTTATTACATTTCTTATGGTTACCTTCTTTCAGGAGTTTTTAAAAATGTAAACATTTCCAGATTTTACTCTAGTGTCCTAAACTAATCTCTACCCTTAACATACTTTTGTGGAATTGGTCATTTTCTTATCTGGGGCCCTCAGAATACTTTCATCTTCCTATGGCTGGGGCTGTTTTGCTTACCATTCTATCTGTACCCACTGGAGTGCTTAGCAAAAAATTAATGTAAATTTGTATTTGTTGAATGAATAAATGTTCAAAAATTTGGAACTTCTACTCAAAATAAGTAGGACTGAATAATTTATAGACACATATTTTGACAGCCTAAAGAGGGCGATAAAATAACAGACAAATTTCACACTCACTAAACCCAACAATTATTGGTTTTGGTTAATCCATTTATTGGGGGATTATAATCCAATAAATGGACAAAGTAAAAAATATGAATTGTGGAATTGCAGAGTATTAAATGTTGAAAGAAATTTAGAAATTTTCCTGTTGATTTTTTTTAATTATTTGAAGAAGAAACTAAAGTCAGGTAGTTAAGTGAGAGGTGCCAGAATCTTATTTATTCAACTTTTCATAAGATTAAGCTAGAGAATTCAATAGACGCTTTTTCCTTAAAAAGAATAAGAATGAAAAATTGGATCTAGGCATGTTAATATTAAGTCAATAGTAATTTGATCTTGAAAGTTATAATTACTGCTTTAATTATTATAGAATAATTGATTAAAAGTCAGAGAGTGTGGGATGGAAAAGGAAGATATGTATGGGAATGTGTGTGTGTGTGTGTATGTGTGTGTGTATGGTTACTTTGTTTCTCCTTTCACATTTAGATTAATAGAAACACACTCTCCTGATAACTTAGGTGAACTCTATTGCTTGGTATCTTCTCCAGCTCTGTAAAGCAGAGATAGCACAAATATTCTCTTTTTAAACAAACAACTATGATAATTCTGTAAAACTCTAAGTAGCTTCAATCATTTAGTAGAAACTCACTAAACATTTAATGCATAAGAGATATTTTGCTGACTCTGAATCTTTTCTTGCATTTTAATGCATTTATAAATATGTTTTTCAGGTGCAGTTTTATTATTACAAAGTTTTAAAATACAACATGGTTAACTTTCCTGAAATCATAATCTATAATATGATAGAAACAATGTAGTTGTCACATACAAATTCTGCACTCAAGATCTGCTATGAGGAATTTAGTTTTCAACTGTCAGGCTACAGCTGTCAAATGTGATTTTAGTTATTTTCTAAAAGAATTTTTCAGTTTGCTATTGAATGTGGCCATTCATCATCATTTTTTATATAAAGAATTTAAATGATACCTTAAAATTAAACAAAGTACTTATATTTTTTAATTCAATCTCTTAGGGAAAATTTTACTTCTTTTGCTTGCTTTCATCATTATTAAACAAATACTAGTAACAGCCGGGTCTCCCCACTCTGGACTTCACCTGTGCTGGAGTCTGTTTATAGCACTGGTCATCTTTCATTTGCTGTGAGGTCACAATCATCTTCCTTCTCATGAATACTTCTGGATATGATGAGCAGAATAAGAAAAATCTGCCCTTTAAGTTACAGGGTAAGTAGGCAGGTTTATAAGCAGGAATTATCATACCAAGACAGAACCCCATACCATGCAGAACCCAGAGAAACATGAACATTGAAAAAGAGAAGACAGTTTAAGACAGTTTCCTAGACTGTGCTTTATTATAAGTGTGTCTTTTGTGTACCTACATCAGCTGAACCAGATCTGCCACACTAATAGAGATCAAGCAGAGAAGAACATGTTCCTTTTTCTCCTATGAACCACTAAATCCTTTTCATCATCTTCTGAATGCTAAGCTGCATGTCTCGAACAATGGTTTATGGTTTATAGCAAACATTTGTCTTTGCTCCCTAAACATTCTGTTACCATTTATATCAGATGCCTCAACTTTGTGTCTTTCTTACTCTTACTTTGTCATGTTATTGTTAATATAAAAGTAATGATATATTGTTTCCAGAAGGTCCCATAATACATTTGAGTAGAAACAGCTTTGAATCCAATGATCCATCGTGGTATGTATAAAGTGCTCTAGATGGTGACGCAGATTTTAGTTACCACTTTTCCCAACAAAGTCTCTTGCAATCAAAGTCCTAAGCCCCAGAAACTATGTTGGGTTTCTAACAACGTGAAATTGAAGTTGCAGATAGAATTACGATTGCCAGTCAGTTGATGCTGGAGTACAGAGATTATCCTGGGTTATCTGACTTGGCCCTATATAATCACAAAGACCCTTTAAGAAGAAAGGAAAGTCAGTTTTAAACTGATGCTACATTAGAAAGACTCTACTGGCCACTGTTGGCAATCTATGTAGAAGGGTGGGAAGATAGAAAACCTGATTCTACCTTACAGACCCCAGAAAGAAATTCAGACCTGCTGATACCTTGATTTTAGCCTGGTGAGACCCATTTTAATCTCCTGATCTTCAAAAACTTACTATTTTTTCAATAAGATAATAAATGTGTGCTACTTTAAATCACTGGTAATTTATTACAGCAGCAGTAAGAGATTATAATACCCACTCTATTGATGATAATTGTGTGATTCTGAGGAAGTCGCTGAACTTCTTAAGACATGAGCTTTCACTCTACAAAAGGGTGAAAAATATTTTCAAGTAACCATTGTGCAGATTAGATACAATGATACTTGTCAAATCAATTTGTTTTACCTAATTTGTAATACAAATTTTATTCCTATTATAAAAATTAGTCCCAGGCTGTAGTTGCATCTTTATTTACTTGCCAGCTACATGTGTTTGATAAAATCATTTAACCACTTTGCCTTTTTATGTGAAAATTAATATAGGCAAACAATCTACTATTTAATGAGCACTTATTACATCTAAGACAATAACATATAGAGAGCTTTAAAAAAAATCGAGTAATTCCTGACCTTACCAATGAAGAAATGATGGGCTATTACATCACTTATAAAACTATCCATCATTAAGTAAATGGAGACATTATTGATGTTATTTTTTAGATGCCCATTGGTTAGAATAGAATTTTATTTTACTGTATTTCTCTATGGGCAACCACTTAGAAAACTATAAGGAGCTCTGTCACATGATGATGTCTAATGTCACTCAAATTTCATTTTATTTTTGTTGTGTAGAAACCCCTACTTTTGCTTTGGGAAATGGCTTTTCTACCATTGAAAAAATATGGGGAGGGTTTCAATAAAAATGCCATCGTCTCCCTCAATCAAGGCATAAACTGCTAGTGAATGCATGATGGCCCAACAAAGTTATTCATGGAATTCCAATCTTGAGTTGATTGAGAACTAGATTTGGAATTAAATTCATTCTTCTAGTGGAGGTCTGCCAAACCTGCCCAACAGCTTCCTGTTTTCTGCTTTTTCTTTTGATTTTGTTTTAGGACTGGTTCCCAGCTTTCCCTTCAGATCCATGAATTGTTTCAGATCTTTCCAATAATTTCCTTTACTAACCTAAATCATTCATAAAGAGATTCATCTGTTTTTTACTGAAGACCTCTAAATGATATATCAATAAACAATGTCACCCATACATAACATTATTCTATATAGTGAAACTCTTAGGATGAAATTCTGCTTCATTCTATATGATTCTGTGTGAAATTCATAATCACATAGTACAGTAAACAAGAGGCACATTGAGCTCTGTAAACAAACACTAAAAATTACCTTACTGTGGTTCAAGATGAAAGATAATTGGAGTCAAAAAGTCAAAAATTGAAACTGGGCAGAGATGGGTCACTATAGAGAGAAAATATTATGATACTTTCAGATCTGAAATGCCTACTTTTATCCTTGAAGGGGCACTTCAAATAAATTCCCTAAGGGGAATAAATGCATGGAGGCCAAGAGCCAAAAATGAAATAATCTTTATTAATTAATAGAATCATATCAGCATAAGATACTGATAAGCACCAAGAAGACCAAGTAATTAATTACATGGGACATTTTTATAAGCACAATAAGGGAATTGCATTGATGAATGGCAAATGATTTTTATCTTCAGGGAATGGGAAAGATAGGAAGGATCAGGAACCATTTCTGATTGAAGAGACTACTTTTCTAGAAGGATCAGTGACTTCTCAATTTATGAAGATACTTATCAGATAGGATTACAGGCCTGAATGCCAAAACTTCTAGATTGTAATAAAACCCAAGAAAACTGAATCTGTATGTGAAATCTGGCTAGATATCTCCAACTAATTTAATTTATACTCAATAAATGGAGGTTGAACTTACACATGCACTCCATTGAATTGATCATTTTTACTATGAGGTTTTGATTTATAATGAGAAAATCTAGCAAAAAAAGATTTGAACATTTAAAGGAATTTCATAATTGCAAAGTTCTTCATGCATTTAATACACAGTCACTGAGCATCATCTATGGGTTCAATGTTGCACTAATGCAGAAAAAGAACAGAACAATGGCACAGTAAGCCGGGCAAAAGTCCTGCCCTCATAGAGATTATATCCTACTGGAGGAAACAATGAGAGCCAATCAAATCAATCAAATAAGCCAGTGTACAGTATAAAAGTGATAACTGCTATGAAGAATGATTAAAGAGTATGAAAACCGAAGAGTAAAGAGGGTAAACCTTACTATTTTATAGATCATTACTATTTTATAGATCATGTGGACATTTGAGCAGGAACCTAAACATATAAGCTATCCACATATTGGTGGGAAGAATGCTCCACCAGAATTCTAAATCCCTTAGAGTTTTTTTTGTTTGTTTGTTTGTTTTGTTTTGCACCAACAACCATTGCACATGTATCGTGAATGGCAAGAAAGTTGGTCTGGCTGCATCATGCTGGGCAAAGAAAGAGTGATTGGCAACAGACTGAAGTTAGTAATGAGGCCAGATCAAATAAGGCTGTGCAGACCATGATAAGAAACTGATTTTATTCTAAGTGGGATATGAAGCAACTGCACCAAAAAAGTAACATTATTTGACTTATCATTTTAATTGATAAGCAACACCCCACCACACTGCAGGTAACAAAATAATATAATAACAAAAACAGTAAAATACTATAATTGTTATAGCAATCATTTTTACTATTCTAATTATTTACATAAAGAACTAAAATCAATAGAGTTTCTGTGGGAGTAAAATTTTATTTTTGTTGTTTTGTTTTTTATTTTACCAAAGTCCATTTATATAATTGCTCAACTTCTTTCCTTTGTGTTTTTTTTTAATGCCACATACATTTCACTATGTTTAGAGACCCTTAAAAATAATTCAGTTTACCACTGAAGTTCAATTCTAAGAATGTCAAGAGGTCAACAGAGGGGCTGGGGGTGTAGCTCAGTGGTAGAGGATATGCTTAGCACGTGAAAGGTCCTGGGTTCAATCCCCAACATCCACCCCTCCATGCCACAAATGCCCCAACACACACAAAGAAAGAGGTCAGAAACTTTGGAAGCCAAAACAGTGAGAGCAGATTATTTCTTTAAAACTTGAGGGAAGCATGAGAGAAGAAAAGTTTTATAATATATTTTAAGGATACACACAAACATACACACACACACACACACACACACACACACATACCAATATATCTCTTGGGAAAGGAATATTAAAAGGAAAAGGAAAAAAAAATATTTTTCCATGGAAGAGTACATTTTTACTTTGAAAGATCAAAGATAATGTCATTTCAACTTATTTTGAAAAACATTTGTTTGCATTTGAGAGCTTCTGAATTTTTTTATGTTTTAAATGTGCTTAAAGTCTAGGAGACCTGTTTGTATGATGAATTTACACGTCTTCTCAATTTTTTTTCATAGTAGCCTCATCATGTATTTTATATTTATAATTATCATAAGAAAATAATAATTTGCACTTTAAAAGTATATTGCATGATTTTTTTTTAGGTGTCATAACAATGCTAAAGATTTTTGTCTGGATTTATTTATCATGGGCAAAACTTAGAAAAAAACATATAATTTGCACATTTTTTTTCTAATTTATTTGTTTTCAAACCAATGGGTTATATGTTGTATAATCTTTTATTTTCTGGAATAGCTGCTGAACAAAAAATGCATAATTTACATTTGCACCTGGAGATGAAACTGATGAGTTAGCCCAATTTTTGTCTGAGGTAGAACCAAAAATTTTTCTTAGTAGACACACTCATTTTTTTTATTTTATGCAAAGTAGATCCATTTCATATACAAATTAAATCCCTAGATTAGGAGTCAGTTCCGTTCTATCTCTGGTTAATGTTGCTTGCTGTCTCTAATTCTGTCCTACAAATAACCAGTAACTACCCATCAGTGGTAAACTGCATTTTCTTTCATCATTAATGTGAAACTGATCCCATTATTTTTTTCCACCTGAGTGTTTACAGGTTGGATCTGAATATGACTGTTCTTTTAAGAAAAATGTATTTGGTGTTGACGTTCTATAAACATCACTAAGTAGCATTTACTTTCTCCTTAGGTGAAAGAGAAAATGTTAACAATTCTAAGTGTAACACCAAGAATTGTGCCTTTGTGTTTCTAATTCTAATAGGTATGATAGATTTCTTTTTTAAAAAAAAATGACAATGGTAATGATAGTAATATGGTAAGGTCTAGTGGTATGTGATATCTGAAACCAACATGATATCTGGCCTGGGTTGGAATTGACTTTGCCACTGAAACATATGTAAGCACAAACAAAATGACTTTTTCATGAGTTTCTCTATTTATAAAATGACATGACAATTGAACTCATGGAACTGGATGTCATTAGGGTTAAAACAATTAATGTGAAGTGTTTAAAAGCGTACCTAGTGTGTACTTAATTTGCCATATGAGTAACCATTATTAACTAACATTTGTTGTGTGCTTCATCTAATTATGTGGATTATGTCATTGAACACTCAGGGTAGAAGTGCAAAATTTATTATTTTATTTTTCTTACAGATGGAGAAACAGGGAACAGAGTGACCAGATCATTTGCCTGTGTTGTCACAGGTGGTGAGTGTCAGAACCAGGGTCTTCATCCAGGCCACTGGGCTCTGGAGATCACTCCCCTAACTGCCACAGGTCACCCCGCCCCACCAGTACAGGTTGTCAGGGACAACCAGAATCAGAATATTTGCTTTGGTTCTGTGTGGGGCCAGAAATTCCATGACCCCAGAAAACACTTGGCTGAATTTTATTTTAAGATGTTGTAGTAAATAAGAAGCTATGAGTGCTGAGGTATTATAGAGTCCTGAAGGCTAATCGTGAAACTCAGTTAAAAAAAAAAAATGGTGGAGATCATGGAGATGTTGAGTACATTTATTAATGAGCAAAATGTTTAAACTGTGGCTTGAGTGTTCTTAATAGTTTTTACTCATGGTACTAAATGTGTTGTAGTCAAGGACTTGAGAAATCTGAGGAGAGTTATACACAGACAGAAGACATACATGTACATGCACAACTTACAACAGGATTTTAGGTATTTGTGAGCCCTGAAGTTCATTCATACACTCCAGGTTAAGAATTCTGACAAATAATCTTTGAAAAATACTCTCACCCATGCTTAAACATGTCAAGATAGGTATAAAAAAATACCTATGTGCAAATTTGTTAATGTACAGCTTTCATATATTCAGCCCAAACAGAACAAAACAGACAAACAAAAAGCACAGAACCTCCCTTTTGATTTAATAACTCTACTGTCATCTCACAACTTGCAGAATTCTGAAGACATAATATGCTCACTAGGGAACAGTATTCCTATTTTCATAAATGATTTTTTTTTAACAGAGTAGTTGAGGGAAGCAACTTATTTTCTATGATTTTTTGAAGAACCGGCGAGCCTCACTACTCTCCATCAGGTTTATTTGGGGAACTTCGTGTGTAATACCCTGAAGAAACGAAACTGCACTACATTATCCTGCATATTCCTCTCCTCAGGGCCTGCTGCCTTCTGATGCAGATCCTTATTTCATTTTAACGATGAGTAAGGCTCTGTAAATTCCAAAGGGTCTTACAATCACCAGCACTTTAGAAATGCAGCTTGGCGCATCTCTTCTTTGTAATAGGCAAGGTTTGTCACAGAACCTAGGCAGAGTATATTACCCAAGACATTTTAAGAAAGTAAAAGAATTTCTCCTAGGAAACAAAATGTATTAGTGATTGTCATACTTGGAAGAAAATTTATTTTCCACTAGGAGGCTCTAACCCAAAATATAGGATATTTTGTGTAAAACTAAAGATTTAAGGTTTTTGAAAAAAGTTTATTGTGAAAGAAAATTTAAGTCTAATTTGCCCATGGTTTGCTACTAACTCAATCTAATGTCTTACCTATTAAAACAGCAACAACTGTGTTGTTTTCCTGAGATGCAAGATATTTAAAAATAATTTATACGTAACCATACACACACACACACACACACACACACACATATATTTGCTTTTTGTAATAAAATTATAATTATGTATTTGGTCTCTTCCCCTGGTCAAATATTTGGTCTTTCCTGTCATACAGATCCTAAAACACTTGGGATCTTCAGGGTATTTTTTGCTAGGGAGATACAGGTAACTGAGGATGCCTAGATAACTTCAGAATGGGGGCTACTCACCAGAAACAGCAAGACATTGACAGAGGGTTGGGATTTTCAATCACCAAGGAGGGGAGATACTGAAGATACTGCTCCTCACCGATGGTCAATGGTTTAAACAATCATGTGTATGTAATAAAGCCCACATAAAATCCCAAAAGGACCAGATTCACACTATTTTAGGAATGTTGAACACAAGTAGGTACCTGCAGAATGGCACACCTAGGAAACTCCATCTTTCCCCCATACCTCACTCTGTGCAACTTCTCAACCTGGCTATTCTTTGTGTCCTTTGTAGTGCTCTTTATAATATGCTGGCCAATATGTGTAACAGCTTCTTTGAGTTCTGTGAATTATCCCAGAAAGTTAATCTAACCCAGAGAAAGGGTAGTGAGAACCCCTGGTGGACAGCTAGTCAGTCAGAAGTGCAGGTGACAAACTGTCATTTTGCATTGCCAGTGAAGAAGATATAGATTTTGTGGGGGAGAGGCCTCAACTTGTGGGATCTGAAAGACACTCTCTATGGGTAGAGGGTATTAGAATTTAATTGATTATGTAGGATGAAGAGTTGGTATCACTGGTAGAATTGCTTGTGCCAGGAAAAAATTCTAAGTATTGCCACACAAGTCTTCTATGCAAGAATAAGAAAAACAGTTTGATTTTTCCTCGTATCTATTAATATTACATATTTATTTATTTTATTTAGTACCATATTTGTATTCTTGAAAACAAGTTGCAAAAATTTATTTGGTTTTCATTTTCTCAGGTGTTTACTATAAAAATTACTAATATAAATCACTTAATTTTCATTAAATATATATTATTGCTATTAAATATGAAGCAAAATAATGTATTTGAATCTATGAGAAAAATGACACATTCATAGGAAATGATGACTATCAATAGAATCAAAAAATATTTTGGCTAAGAATTACATAGAAACAAAAAGGTGACAGTTGACAGTTAATAGGATTTATGTGAATGACAGTTTTGAGATGACTCCCATGATTTGTTTTAGACTGAGATTGTCATGGTATTGGCACATGTGGGCAAATTTATTAGCATATGTGTGCAATTGCGCGCACACACGCACACACACACGCTGGGCTCTATAGTTCTTCCAGGAAAAGAGATTAGAAAGCAGCAAAGCTTTCCCTCCCCTGAATGGATGTAAAATACATCCATTTTACATCTTGCATTATGATCGTTAAAGGATTAAGTTTATAAGGAAATGAAAGATTATCAGTTATTTGACACTGTGTAGTCTCCCTCTAAACTGTTTATGGTTATATATATTGACATTGTTAAAGAGATGTTATTCACTCAAAGGGAGCATGTTAAATTGAGAACTCTTCAGTCATTACCTCTGAAGAAACAGGGAAATCAAGAGACCAACAGTTTTCTTAAGTTTCAGCAAGGACTCAATTTAAGGACTATAGTTTAAAAACACATTTATGATAGAAAAATAAGAATACTCAATTTGAGCAAATTTAATCACACTTCATCTAGTACAACTATTAATTTCCAAAGATAATCAAATACTGAGATTTTATTTTGGATAGTTCCAGAAGGTGAATCAGCTACATAGTTAACTTCCTTCTATGATGCTTTATTTCTGTGATATATTATTTCTGAAGATAATGTGGCACACCAAAATAGTGGAAACAAATATATTGGCTTATTTTTTTAAACTATAATGCTTTCAAATAAAAACTATTTCTATCCCTTCAGTTGACCACTGGGAAAAGCTTACCCATGTTTAATCATATTTTATACACTTATTTTTTATGAGCCTTTAAAGAATACATCATAGCTAAACTCTCAGGTAATGATGGACAACTTTAATAATCAATTATTTCATGACTGGTAATTCACAAAAATTGGCAATGAGTTATGCTGGCCATCAGGCTGTGGATTATAAGTCCCTGTGTGTAAATTCCAACCTTGATCTATCAAGCTTTGTGTCTTTTGGAAAGTTAACATATCAAATATTAACATATCAGTGTCTTAATTTGTAGAGTAGAAGTGATAACATCTATTGCACAAACTTGGGATATGGAATCAAGGAGACACTATATAAAAAGAGCTAGTAGAGTATTTGTCATATAGTAAATACTTGAAACATACTGGTAATTGTTTTAAGACATGTCAACACTGGGAATGACAGTTGTCATCTAAAGATAACCCATGATTTGCAACTCTTTATCAGATACTACAATTTATTTAACCTTGCTAATAGATAACAAAATTACTAACCAGGGATGCATTAAATGTCATTCTTTGGTTTTTTTCTTTTTATTGACTCTTTTTTGTTTGTACATGACAATAGTAGACTCCATTTTGATATAATTACACAAGCATGGAATGTATCCTATTCTAATTAGGACCCCCGTCCTTGTGGATGTACATGATGGTGAGGTTTATTGTGGTGTATTCACATAGGTACATAGGAAAGTTATGTTAGATTCATTCTACTGTCTTTCCTCTTCCTCTTTCCCTTCCCTTCAATCCTATTTGTCTAGTGCACTGAACTTCTATTCTTTACCTCCCCCTCCATATTGTGGGTCAGCTACACAATAGAGTATTACTCAGTCATAAAGAAGATGCTTTATGACATGTGCCAGTGAATGGATGAATCTGGAGACTATCATGATAAATTAAATAAGCCAACCCCCCCAAAAAAAAAATTGAATGTTTTCTCTCACTTTAAGTGCCATTTTCTGCAAGGTAACATAGTGACTACAGGCATAGACTCTGGAACAAGCTTCTATATTTAAGCTTCAACTCTTCTCCTTATTTCCTGTATGTCCTTGGATAAATTAACATCAGTTTCCTCATGTATATAACAGAGATTACAATATTATGTACCCATATTTTAAAAGATTAGAAACATTAATATTTGAATAACCCTTAGAGTTGTTCCAGACATTTGGTAGACACATTGGTACACAATACAAGCAACTGCAATATTTTATGGGTATTTTCCTACATTACATATGGTTATTCCAATGGCTCAAATATTTGCAATACATATATTCAAATATATACTACACATGCATGAGTCAGACCAGAAACTTAATGCATTGTCATAGTGAATCACACACTTGTGTATACAAATGGCACTGTGAGACTCAAATAAAGAACCACTAAGACTGACCCGGTTTCATAGACTGCTTTGGTTATATTGACATTGCTTATGATGCCTTAGGACCACTAATTGTATTCAACCCTGCATTCATTTTTTTTTTTTTTGGTTCAAATAGCATTAGTATCATTACTTATTTATATAAGAAATGAGAGAAATGGGTGAGAAAAAACTCATTTTCTTTCCTTCACTATACCCTCATCAAAAAAAGAGAAATTAAATAAAACTTTCAAAAAATCAGCAAACATCATTTTAGCACATGTTTAGACTTATTAAAAGGATGACATATTCAAGATAGCTTTTTCTCTAAGAGTGCATTAGCCTCAGGCTACAGACTACTTGCTGCTGCCCAATCTGTTTCTGATCTTAGTGGTTTTAAATTCTGTTGTTAGCAAAAAGAAAGAAATCTTAATTTTTTTTTTTTTTCAATTTCATGTTTTATCTGTAGGTAATACAAATCCAGGCCTCATTTTGTTTTGTTCAACCCTTCACTAAACTCCCTTACAAATCATATAAAATTTTCTCTATCAAATTATTATTTAATAAAACTCTAGGGAGAAAACCAACTAAGAGTCTTAGAATTTTAAAAACTTCATCACTATATTTCCAAGTCTACAATAGTTTTTCCATTCAATGGTATTCATATACAACATAAGATGGATAAACTGAGTTACAATGTTTTAACAAAAAATATTTGTGCATATGTCATCAAAAATAAGTGGTTTAATGGTCTTTGATATCTCCATATAAGAAATCAGACTTCTAGGGTCATGCTTATCACTTCATTTTGATTTTTCTCCAAATCCCTGACTAATTCTTTAAAAATCTGAAATTGTTCAAATGCCATTATTTCTATGAAAGACAAATGCTCATTCAGGATTTAGAGCTACCTTTGGCCTAAAACATTATCTAAAGTTACCATTTCCTGTCACTGCCTAGATTATAAAATAAATGAAATAGTCCATATAGAGGATTCCATCTGGTGGTCTTGACCTTGTACTTGGAGTATTTTTAAATGGAAAAGGTGATCAAATTACTCTAAAAATAGTTGAATATTCTGAAAAAAGTCATCCAATAAAATTGAAAAGTACAATGAAAGGGAGTTAAATACATTTGAAGCTGGTGGAATAAAATACAACCTAATACAGATATGTAATTGAAATTTAGAATGTAAGCCACTGACTAATTCATTTGGTGAATATTTATTGAATACAAAACATGTGGCAAGCATTATGCTGTCTTTCCGAAAAGAAACAAGTGCCATTTGTTCTAAAGAAATTGAGTTTGATATTAATCCCTGTCAGTCAGTCTCTACTTCAGTAAAATGGGAAAAAATATATACTTCAAAATTTAACCAACTATTTCAAAATAAAGAACTTTTCACAAAATATTCCTGACTATGGCCTAGTCCATTTGAGGAGGCTGAGCAAACCACACACTGGTGTGTTCAGAACTTCACAGCACTTCCTGTTAGTGAAAAATATGGCAACGGACTTTGCTCCTGGTTGAGTGTTCTGATCCCTTTCACTGTAATATTTAAGCTCTATGAGGTCAGGGATATTTGATCTGCTTACTAGTATATTCTCTTCTTGAATGCCAGCCAGCTTGTGCCCAAGAGACTCAAATGCAGGTGACTAAATCAAAGTCCTCCTACCATCTATAGCTTCATATCTTTGGGATCATCCCTTTGCTGTATTTTGTTTTGTTTTCCTTTTGGGTTGGAAGCGTAGTGACTAGAACCACCAATGGAGAATCCCATTGATCTGGAATCCCAGCCCTCTCACTTATTGGCTGTGGTATTGTGGATAGGCTCTATTAAGCCTTCTGTATGGAGTTTCCCCATCTATGAAAGGGTGGTGATAATGGAATGAATCCCAGGGTTTGTTATTAGAATTAAACAGATAATGCCTAAATACCTAAATGTGTTTTTATACAGAAACTGGCACATCGTAGGTACTCAGTAAGTGTAAATTGTTGCTGTTGTTATTATTCTAGTCTAACATTCAATCTTTGAATTAATACTAAAATAACTTAAATTCATGATCTGATTTTTTTTTTTTTTTTAGTTTTTTTTTTTATTGGTTGTTCAAAACATTACACAGCTCATGACATATCATCTTCCATACATTTGATTCAAGTGGGTTATGAACTCCCATTTTTTACCCCAAATACAAGTTGCAGAATCACATCGGTTACACATCCACATTTTTACATAATACCATATTAGTGACTGTTGTATTCTGCTACCTTTCCTATCCCCTACTATCCCCCCTCCCCTTCCCTCTCATCTTCCCTCTCTACCCCATCTGCTGTTGTTTAATTCTCTCCCTTGTTTTTTTTTCCCCTTTCCCCTCACAAACTCTTATATGTAATTTTGTGTAACAATGAGGGTCTCCTTCCATTTCCATAGTTTCCCTTCTCTCTCCCTTTCTCTCCCCCCACTCGTCTCTGTTTAATGTTAATCTTTTCCTCATGCTCTTCTTCCCTGTTCTGATCTTAGTTGCTCTCTTTATATCAAAGAAGACATTAACTGGTCATTTTCTGTTCTGCAATCACCATCTGAAAGTAGAGAGCTTCTCTGGAACCTTTCAAATTAAGATTAAATTGGGCGATTTGAGGTTGTGAGTTGTGAGCGCCTGCTCAGCATGTCTGATTTGAATGGAAGGGCCCTGGGTGAGGTAGAAGGGGAAATATGCTGTGGTTTAATAGAACTAGATTATGAAAACTTGCTTGACACTAGACTTTCAGGAATCACAGGAAGGTACAATGGAAGCATGACACATGAATGCAAGTATTTAAAAAAATGTTTATTGCACCTATTTTGAAAGTGTTGGCTTCATGTGAATGTTTACAGCTGAAAATATAGAGGGAATTGCAAAAGCAAGATATTTTGCAAAGACAGAATTTATTGTTTTTGAGGTGATTTGGACAATCAAGTTGCACGAATACAGATTCTGAATATGCAACCATGTTTATTAAAACACACAGAGGAAGCTAATATTTTAATTACTTAAAAGCATTTAGGTTCCATTTAAAAGGAATGTCAGCCTTGGAAAATCAATGTTCACCCCCCTCAAATATTCTAAGAGAGCAATATAGCAACTTTAAAAAGAGAAGGATAAATGGATGCAAAAGACTTTGCTGAGTAAAAACCAATAATAACAGGATGACTGAATACATAAGGAGAATTAGGATGGACTGAGTGTCAATAACAATAACAACATTTCTAAACTGAACTGCAGGAATGGAGGATTTTAGATACACAGCCATTAATGGTAGATCCACTTAAGGAAACTTAGCTTGGTTTCTTATTTCCTTACAGTCCACCAGTACATGTACTGCAATAGCCAGGTTTTTAATTGACATGGTACATTATCTTAGTTAGCATCCCTTTTATTTTATTTTATTTTATTTGCTAACTGCAAGTTTAAAGAACTAGACCTACTGCCAGAACTTTTAAAAACATTCCCAAATCTATGCAACAAATCTCAATGCCAGCATCCTCCTTCATCTAGGAATTGTTTATCACTCAGTCAATATCATATTTTTTTCTTCTATAAGGCAGTTTTACTGAGGCTTAACGTTTGATGTCACTAAATGAAAGTGATGCACGACTCATATCAAAATGGAAAAAGCCAATCTCCAAACTCCATTTTAAATAAATAGAGCTTACAACTCCTTAGCAAGATGAATAAGCTTTTTTGCTTTATAGGCTTTTGACAAAGTTGTAGATACAAACATGGACTGGCTGATGCAGCAGAAATGTTGCAGTTTACTAGTTCTAAGATATTATATTGCTCTTGCTAAAATACATACACAACATCTACTATTCTTTTATGAAATTAAATATGCCCTGTAATTTTCAATGGAATGCTAAAAGATGTATTTCTATATGCAGATGCTCTTTCAGAATAATTTTACCTAGCTAAATGTCCATGAAGTAGTTTTATTCTCTCATGATTCCTTATTATGAAGATATCTCTTGTATAAACAGACACTAACTTTTTCCTACTTAAATCATCCAGTAGCACTATAACATGATATTTGCATCTACTAGTGAAGAATTTGGCTAGGAGAGCAAGATCATGCTGAATAGGTATTTAAATGTTGTTTATAAGAAAGGCATTTTATGTTTAGAGTAAAATGTTAAAGGGAAAAGCAAAATACAAAACTGTATGCATAGTTTAGTGGTTTTAAAACATAACTTCAAGGTCTTTAATATTTTTTCCCATGGAGAGAGAATGTCTTAGCATCCACCCTTTCCAGGAATGAATGAGTTTTTGACTGCTTCAGCCAGTAAAATGTGGAAAAGGTGATGGTATTTGACTGCTGAGATTGGATTAAAAAAGTTATTCTCGTGAGAGCTATATAAGAAGTTGGACTGTTCTGAGACTGACAGGATGGAGAAGCTACATGGAGGTCTGTTGTTAGGCAGGTGCAAGGAATTTAGGCAACCCACAACACAGGGGAGTGAGCAACATGTCTTGTAAATGGGTCCTTCAGACCAAGTTGTTCTAAATCTCTATCATCTGTGTCTCTCTATCTGAGGATTCAGACATGGTGGAATGTAAAGAAGCTAACCCCAATGTCCTTTATAAATGTCTAAACAATGAACTCTGTAGATACAATAGAATGCCTGCTTCATGTGCAGGTGCTGGAATGTAGCAGCCCAAGTCAACTTTTAACAGATGAACGTTACATATTCAGGAATTTCCAAGTAGATGGTGACATAGCCATTTTCAAAAATTATAATTAATAAAATACATCTAGAAACAAAGTTAATAATGCTCAAAACTCCTTGTATCCTAAGTATTTTACTCTGTGAAGGCAGAGAAATTTCTTGAGTTTTTTCTTTTCTATAATTCCTACCAAAATTTATGTTATTGCCATTTGTGTAGTAACTTATTCTATTTTTATGGTTATAATCTATTCATCCTGTATATTAAAATACTCCTGATTGTGAACCAATGATATGAAAGGTAATAATTTCTCATGCATCATCAAAACATTGGGCACTTTGATATTTATGTTCAAGGTTAAAATGTGGAGGGAGGAATTAAAGGTGAGAGGTAGAGAAAAAATATATGTTTTTTTTCCTTAATATTTGAGATTAACTGATATTCTTTTGAGTTAGTAGTACATGTTTGTATTTAGTAAAATTAAATGTGTACATGCAAATTATTTTATGATTAAAAATCTTCATATTGTATATAAGTTATACCCATTTAAAAATCCATATAACTCTTATAAATGTCCCCATAGCCCTTGTGAAAAAAATACTTTGCAAACAAAACTCATGAAATCTAATATCACCTAAGCTTCTTATGAAATTAATTTTAATGCCTAATCATACCATCTTCATGCTGACAAAACCCATACTGAAGTTAATGAGATAGGTGTCTCCAAGGAATATATTGGAAGCTTTTATTCTACTCAAACAGCAGTATTTCATAGGTCTGGGCTTCAATGGCTTCCCCTCTACCAATCTTCATAAGAAAACTTCATAGGTTATATCAGGGTTCAGTCTTGGTGGTATACATTTTATAGTTTTGGACAAATGTGTAATGACATGTATTCACCACTATAGTGTCATAGTTCCACTGCTCTATAAATGCTATCTCCATCCATCCATCTTTCCCTGCTACCTATAGTAACCACTTGTATTTTGACTCCATAATTTTGTCTTTTAAGAATGTTGCATAGGAGGGGCTAGGATTGTGGCTCAGTGATAGAGTGCATGAGGCACTGGGTTCGATCCTCAGCACCATATAAATGTAAAATAAAGATTTTGTGTTCACCTAAAACTAAAAACTAAATATTTAAAAGAAAGAATGTTGTACAGGAATCATCTATTATGTGGCCTGTTAAAATTGGCTTCTTTTATTTGTTAATATATAGTTATGTTTCCTCTATGTAACTCCATGACTTACTAGCTCATTTCCATTTGAAACTGAATAATATTCCATCATCTGCATGTATAACAGTTTATCTATTTGTGTACCAAACCCATTTTGATTGCTTCCATATTTCACAACCTCAAAAAAGCTGGTATAAATATGCATGTAAAGATTTTTGTGTGATCATAAGTTTTCAATACATTCAATACAAATACCAAGAAGTATTATCGACTATTGTCTCATGTGGAAAGAGTCTGATTAGTTTCATAAGCCTCTGCCAAACTGTCTAAAAGGGCTATACCATTTTTGCATTCCTACTAAAAACAAATAACTATTTCTATTGCTAGAAAACATTTTGACTAAATATTTTGGACTAAGATGGAAGAAAAGGCCCTAGATTTCCTCCATATTTTCCACCTAAAAATAAAAAAATAAAGGGAAGAAACATATATAAAATAGTATATTCCATGAGACTAGAAAAAAGGCAACAAAGAAAAACATGATTTGCACCTTCCAGAATGGGTACTGGGTAGACATTTCAAAAAGAATTTTGCCTAAGTATTAAAAGTAAGAAAGTTAAGTAAGTGCTGTTCTGATATTTGTCTATAAAGATAAAAATAAACACCTCTCTGAGTAACTTAACAACATTCCATAATGAAGACTAAGAATACTTATAAGCAGGAAAAAAACAAGGATATTCACTGCCACCACTCCTATTCCATAGATTCCTTGTACCTAGCCAGAGCAATATGGCAAGAGAAATAAATTAAAGCATTTAACAAAAGAAGTTAAATTATCTCTGTTTCTGATGGCATAATCCTATATCTAGAAGACCCCCCACCAAAAAAAGATAACTCCCCCCTAAGACTTTTAATGTTGATAAACATATTCAGTAAAGTATCAGGATACAAGATCAACATACAAAAATGAATAGTTTTCTTTTTCTTATACTCTAATAGTAATTCTACTGAGAAAGAAATCAGAGAAAACTATCCCATTCACTATAATCTCAAAAAATAAAATACTTGCAAATAAATATAACCAAGGAAGGGAAAGCCCTCTGCAGTGAAAATTCTAGAATGCTGAAAAAAGAAATTGAAGATCTTAAAAGATAGAAATCCCTCCCATGTTCTTGAATTGGCAGAATCGATATTATCCAAAGGACTGTACTACCAGAAGTGTTATACAGATTCAATGCAATCCCCATCAAAATACACGTAGGGAAAAGATTAAGTATATTAAATTCAAACATGGCTGACATATTAAAATAAAACTCATACTAAACTCCTAGGGATGGAAAAGACAATGCCTGAAGTGAAAAATAAAATGAATAGAACTAAGAGATTAAAGATGGCAAAGAAAAGATAGGTGAACACAGAGACAAAAATGACTATTTGAAAAGCACATAAAATACTTCAAACGAGTTAACAAAATATCAAAGAACTTTAATGAATTTTTATAACCTACTGTGAAATTAGGGGCCCAAATGAAATGGAGAGGTTAAAAGAAAAAAAATTATTGTGAAAATAAATTTTTTTAAATTGCCAATTTGTTTAAAATTATATAGTCACAGACCTAAAAAATACAATAGATTAATGAGGGCCACAATAAAATTGCTTACAAGAAATTGATAAAGCAAAAAATTTTAAAGGATCTAGGAAATAAAGATATATTACGTATGAAGAAAAACTTTTATGTGAGAATGAAATGCATTGTTTATCAAGCCAGTACAATGTAAAATACAGTGAAGGAAGACATTTTTTGAGTGAAGGAACACTGAAAAGTAAAAGAAAAATGTCAATCTAAAATTTTTTCAGTCTAGTAAATATTCAAAACCAAAACAAAGCAAAGACTTTTCCAGTTATAAAAACAGTAAATTCATCAACAGTGGAACTTCCTTGGAATATTGTTTGGCAAAGTCCTTTAGAAATTTCTTAGGTATATATATCTCCAAAGAAGTTAAAATCCATATACTCAGTGATGCAGCCACATTAATGTTTATACCAGCACAATTCACAATAGATAAGCTATGGAACCAACCTAGATGCCCATCATTCAGATAAACAATTGAATATTACTGAATCATAAAGAAAAATGACTTATGACATTCACTGGTAAATGGATGAGTCTGGAGACTATCATGCTAAGGAAAATAAGCCAATCCCCCAAAACCAAAGGTCAAATGCTCTTTCTGCTATGTATGTTAATCCACAACAAGGGAGTGGGAGGGAAAAATAGAAGATCAGTAGATTAGACAAAGGGGAATGAAAGAAAGTGAAGAGGGATAGGAATAGGAAAGATAGTGGAATGAATCTGACATAATTTTTCTATGTAGATATACGAATAAACCACAATGAATCTCAGCATCGTATACATTCACAAGACTGGGATCCTAGTTAGAATTAGATATATTCCATGCTTATATAAATATATCAAAATTCTACTGTCATTTATAGCTAAAAAGAACAAATTTAAAAATGAAGATAAATAATACCAGATAGCAATACTAGATAGCAATCAAAAACAATTATAAATACCAGAACAAACAAAAAACCCACAAGTAACCAAAAATATACATACAGCAGAAAGAACTATAGTATATGAGTCGATATGAAGACTCTTTTCCCTTAAATATCATTAACAGATAAACTGATATTGACCAAAAAAAAACTATGAGCAATGAATTTTGGACTTATATGTAGAAATACAGCGTCTGACAACCATAACCAAAATTCAACAGGAGAGAAACAGAAATGTATGATATACTACAATATCCTTGCCACATATTAATGATACATACTATAAAATCTAACAAAATTCAAAGACAATGAAATTTCACAACAAAGAGCTAAAGTCAGTGTTATGGACTTAATTGTACCCAACAAAATTTCTATGTTGTGATCCCAACTCGAAGTAACTTAGAATGTATCTGTGTCTTGAGATGAAGGATAATGTCTGTGAGAGTGATTATGTTAATTTGAGCCATTAGGAAGGGATCCTAATCCAATAGGAGTGTGTCCTCATCAGAAGGGGAAAGGCATCAGGAGCTAGCTCACAGAGAAACAACCATACAAAACGGCAACAAGGAGATGCTCAATTTCAAGCCAAGGAGAGTTGCTTTGCAAGAAATCAACTCTGCTGAAACCTGACCTTGAGCTTTATGGTCTCCACAACTGTAAGAAAATAAATTTCTATTGTTGGAAACATCCAATCTGTCATGGCAACCCTAGTAAACTAATACAACCAATAACACGATGAAGAATATAAACCTGAAAAAAAACACACACATACACACAATTTTTTTCAAAAGAAGGCTAAAAATGTGGTGAAAGGAAACAAAGAGATTGGAAAGTAAAAAACCAAAAAGCTTATAGCAGAAGATATAAAAGCTATCAACAAATATATGAAAAAATGTTCAACATCTCTAGTAATTAGAGAAATGCAAATCAAAACTACTCTAAGATTTTATCTTACTCCAGTCAGAATGGCAGCTATTAAGAATATAAACAACAATAAGTGTTGACGAGGATGTAGGGGAAAAGGCATGCTTATACATTGCTGGTGGGACTGCAAATTGGTACAGCCAATGTGGAAAGCAGTATGGAGATTCCTTGGAAAACTGGGAATGGAATGACCATTTGACCCAGCTATCTCAGTCCTCAGTCTATACCCAAAGGACTTAAAAACAGCATACTACAGGGACACAGCCACATCAATGTTTAGAGCAACACAATTCACAAAAGCTAAACTATGGAACCAAACTAGATGCCCTTCAGTTGATTAATGAATAAAGAAAATGTGGTATATATACACAATGGAATACTATTCAGCATTAAAAGAGAATAAAATCATGGCATTTGAAGGTAAATGGATGGTGTTGGAGAATATAATGCAAGTGAAGTTAGCCAATCCCCCCCAAAACAAGTGCCAAATGTTTTCTCTGATATAAAGATGCTGATTTATAATGGAGTTGGATGGGGAACATGGGAGGATTAGACAAACACTAGAAAGAGCAAAGAGAAGGAGGGAAAGGGACGGGGTGCGGGGGTAGTAAAGACGATGGAAGAGATAGACATCATTCCCTAACTACATGTATGAAGACACAAATGGTGTGACTCTACTTCGTGTACAACCAGAGATATGAAAAATTATGCTCTATATGTATAATATGAATTGTAATGCATTCTGCTGTCATATATAATTAATTAGAATTTTAAAAAATACTCTAACATTTCATGTTAGTCCAGTAAGAATGGCAGTTATCAAGAATATAAGCAATAGTAATGTTGGCGAGGATATGGGGAAAAAGGAACACTCATACATTGCTAGTGAGACTGCAAACTAGTGCAACCACTTTGGAAAGCAGTATGGAGATTCCTCAGAAAACTTGGAATGGAACCACCATTTGACTCAGCTATCCCACTCCTTGGTCAATACCCAAAGGACTTAAAATCAGCATATTATAGTGATACAGTCACATCAATGTTTATAGCAGTTCAATTCACAATAGCTAAACTATGGAAATAACCTAGATGTCCATCAATAGATGAATGAACAAAGAAAATGTGGTAAGTATACACAAGAGAATATAACGCAGCACTAAAAGACAATAAAATCATGGCATTTGCAGGTAAATGAATGGAGTTGGAAAATATCATGCTAAGCAAACTAAGCCAATCCCAAAAAAAAAACAAAGGCAAATGTTTTCTCTGATTAGTGGATGCTGATCCATAATGGGGGAGGGGGCATGGGAAGAATGGAAGAACTTTGGGAAAATGGGAAGACGGGGAGGTAAGGGGGCATGGGGCAGGAAAAAAGAATGAGATAGACATCATTACCCTAGGTACATATATGATTGCACAAATGGTGCAACTCTACATCACATACAACCAGAGAATTGAAATGTGCTCTATTGTATACAATGGATTGCATTCTTCTGTTAAATATAACTAAGTATAACAAATAAAAATAATGAAAAAGAAGAAGACCAGCTTGCGAATTGCCTCTCTCAGTAAAGAAAATGCGTTTAAGAGAAAACAAAACCCCAATTCCTCCAGGGTTACCATTAATTAACTATTCATGATGGAGAACAACAGCAGTTTTCTCATATAATTATTCCATTTGTAGGATCATCACATATCTGTAGATGTTAGTGTTGCAAAAATCAAGGGTTAACACATCCTCGAGTTAGCCCTTTTTGGCAAAGGGATGGAGGTCTTGTTTATTTTTGAGGACTGATGCTGGTAGGACACTCCTGTTGTTAAAGTTTAACTCAAGATATAAAGTGTTTTCTTTTTCTCCAGAATCTGTTATATGGTGTATTTATTCACAATAGTGGCAGGGCACCAGTTTTGCTTATTTATTATATTTACTGGGTTTTTTTGTTTAATGTTTAGCTTCTGCCTTTAGAATGAAAATTCTGTGACATAAAACGTTTTCTTTGGTTAAAAAAATTTATAGCAACATGATACATTTAAACTGAGTCATATGAAGAATCAAGTTAAATGTACCTGATACAACCATTATTAATATAAGAGCTAGAATGACTATAGTAAAATTAGAATAGGCAGAATACAGAGAGAAGACTATTACCAAGGACATAAAGTTTAATTATTTTATAATGATAATACAATTTATTAGGAGAAATGTAACAAATATAAATTATGCATATATTTTATTCATATGTGTATTAATAAAACAGGGGTTCATAAAACAAAAAGTCACAGAAATATCAGAAGAAATAGTCATATTTATAATTAAAGTTGTTGATGTTAACACCTTTAAATCTTTATTCAAGTATTTGATGTAAAAAGGAGCCAAAAAACCAACAAGGACATAGATGAGTTTAATTAACACTGTATCAGAAAACTTGGCCTAATAGATATTTATTTATATAACTCTCCATCTGACAATAGAAGAATATTCATTTTTTTAAGTACTTATGGACCCTTTGCCATAATAAAACATATTTGCTTGTTTTAAAATTTTTATTTGTTTTAATTAGTTATACATGATAGTAGAATGCATTTATGCACTTGATATATCATATATAGATGGAATATAATCTCTCATTTTTCATAATGTACATGTTGTAGATGTAGTATGTACTCAAAGGAATATTATTCAGCTTTAAAGAAGAGTAAAATTATGGCATTTGCCAGTAAATGTATGGAGTTGGAGAATATCATGATAAGCAAAATAAGTCAATTCCACAAAAACCAAAGGCCGAATGTTTTCTCTAATATGTGGATGCTAATTCACAATAAGGCAGGGCACTAGAGAAGAATAGCATAAACTTAGATTAGGTAAAGGGAAGTGAAGGGAGGGGAGGGGAGGAGATGTGAGGATAGAAAGTATAGTAGAATGAAACAGACACTATTACTCTATGTATATATGTGACTACATATTTACTTTCATAAACAAGTCTTGATACATTTGAAAGGTTCTAATTTATACAAATTATGTTCTTTGACCACAACATAGCTAAAATAAAATCCAGTATGGAAAGGATATCCATATAAATAAATATTTGGAAATGGAATAACTCATACCTAAAAAATTCATGCATCAAAGACCATTTTAAAAGCAAAAGTAAAATTTACTATTTAAATAAATACAAATGAAAATGAAACATTTTTGACATTAAGCTAATGCAGCATTGTGAGGGAAATTTATTACACTAAACAAAATACAGCATATGAGAGTAAAGTCTCAATGAACAACCATCTCGAGAGACCAGAAAAATACCAAATCCAACTCAAAATAAAAAGAAAGAAATTAATAGCTATCAGACTGGAAATCAATGAAGCAGAAAACTGAAATATAATGAATTGAAAAACTGTCTCTCTGAAAAAACAACTGATAAATCTCTAGTCATTACTGATCAGGAATACCAGTGATATGTATCAAAGCACCAATATCGATATGGAATAACTGAAATCACTACATAATCTATAGATACCATATACATAATAAGAGAATATTTTAAAAAATTATTTTAATAAATTTGACAAGTAGATGAAATGGAGAATTTTTTGAATGACTTTAACTACCAAATCTTATTCGTTTAAAACATAGATATTAGTGGCCCTACATTTATATACACAACTAGTTGAAATCTATCTCATATAAGGAATCTATGTTTAGATGGTTCCAGAAGTTAATTTTAACCATTATTTATGTAAAAAATATCTGAATGCTTCCAGAAAACTGAAAGGTAGAGTATTGTCCCCATCTCATGTTACCATGTCCACAGATGCTGGAGACACTGTGGGGGTCTCCATATTTCAATATTCCACATGAACATAGATGCAAAAATTAAGATCAAAATATTAGAAAATCGAATTCAGAATATATATAACAAAGATAATACACTATGGCCAAGTGGAATTTATTCTAGTCATGCAAATCTTACTAAACGTTGAAAATGATTCATTGCCATTCACTACATTGACAGAATCAAAACAAAAAAATACAATTATTTGAATAAACATAAATAAAACATTTGAACAAATCCAATTCCCAGTAAGAACTCTCTGCAAACCAAGTAGAAAAGAGTACGTTTTCAAATTGAGAGAATCATGTAAATATATGGCTAGTTTCTTAGTTAATGCTGAAAGACAAAACACTTTCCCCTGAGTTCAAACACAAGGCAAGGAAGTAGTCCTACCACTTCCTAAAGTCAGTGCTGAAATATAAGCTTCATTACAGAGGGAAATTTCTTTGCATCTATATCCTCAGTACAACAATCACACACACACACACACACACACACACACACACACACACACACACCACATAAACATCCACTATTATTAGTTTGACAAATATAATTTCAGATTACTGAAAAAATTAGAATTTGGAAAGATGTATGAAATAAGATTGAATTCATTCAAAATTAATGAAACTGGATAAATATGGGGGTATTTTGATTCTCTCCATGCATTTGTTTCATATAATACCTATATAATGATAAAACTAGCCTTTAAGAACATATAATACATACAAAAGTAGACAGATGTGTGCTTAAATCATTATCATTATTTGTTAATCAGTGATGCCTGATTTTTCCCCACTTCAAATGATTTTTATTGATTAAAAAATAAATGACAACAGAATGCATTACAATTCTTATTACATGTTTTTAGCACAATTTTTCATATCTCTGGTTGTATATAAAGTATATTGACACCCATTCGTGTCTTCATACATGTACTTTGGATAATAATGTCCATCACATTCCACCATCCTTGCTAACCCCCTGCCCCCTCCCTTTCCCTTCCTCCCCTCTTCCCTATCTAGAATTCATCTATTCCTCCCATGCTCCCCCTCCCTACCTCACTATGAGTCAGGCTCCTTGTATCAGAGAAAACATTCGGCATTTGTTTTTTGGGGATTGGCTAACTTCACTTAGCATTATCTTCTCCAACGCCATCCATTTACCTGCAAATGCCATGATTTTATTCTCTTTTATTGCTGAGTAAAATTCCATTGTGTATATATGCTACATGTTTTTTTATCCATTCATCCACTGAAGGGCATCTAGGTTGGCTCTACGGTTTAGCTATTGTGAATTGTGATTTGCCTGGATTGAATCAGGAAGATAGACAATTTAAAAAGACCAAAATCAAATGCTGAAATAGAAGACGCCATTAGAAGCTTACCAACCAAGAAAAGCTCAGGACCGGATGAATACACCGCTGAGTTCTACAAGACCTTTAAAGAAGAACTAATACCAATACTCAATAATTTATTTCAGGAAACAGAGAAAGAGGCAGCACTTCCAAACTCATTCTATGAGGCCAATATCACCCTGGTCCCAAAACCAGACAAAGATACATCAAAGAAAGAAAACTTCAAACCAATATCTCTAATGAACATAGATGCAAAAATTCTCAATAAAATTCTGGCAAATTGAAATCAAAAACATATCAAAAAGATTGTGCACCATGATCAAGTTGGATTCATCCCAGGGATGCAAGATTGGTTCAACATACGGAAATCAATAAATGTAATTCATCACATCAATAGACTCAAAGATAAGAATCATATGATCATCTCAATAGTTGCAGAAAACGCATTTGACAAAATACAGCACCCTTTCATGTTCAAAACACTAGAAAAACTAGGGATAACAGGAACATATCTCAACATCGTAAAGGCTATCTATGCTAAGCCTCAGGCCAACATCATTCTAAAAGTAATGCCTGATCTTAATAGCAAGGAAAACTTCAGAAAGTATAACTCACATTAATGCTGTCATTAAAATATAGTCATGTCACTTTTGCTATTTTGAGAGTCTCTATTAAAATAAATCCAATAGCCTTCAAATGTCACATTTATTTCAGTATTTAGAAGTGATTTTAAAAAGGTAATATATTCTTGAATTTTTCTATTTACGTATACATGTATTCATTTATTTTACTAAAATATTGAGGAGAGTCAAAATTCTACAATTTATGTCAGACGAAACAGTAAAGCTTCTAATTTTTTTTGTCAGCAAAGTTGAATGTCTATCTTATTAAACATGGTTACAGCAGCATGAGCAGCTTACTGATAAGTTTAATTGATTAAATGAGCTCTATTCAATATGCATAGACATATACATGATTTGCATTCATACAGCAGATATAAATCTCAGCCCATGACACCAGGTGGGCAAGAAAGTAAGTTTATATTTTCTATATCTTATATTAATGTTTATAATAAGTTTCCATGAAATCCAGGGTTCCTGACCACTCTCTAAAAGGTTGCATGTAATTTGAGTGAAGAGTTTTTTTTTTTTTTTTCATACAAAAATATCTTGAGGCTTGGTATTACGTACATTTTATCTTGAGGTTCTTCTACTTAGTTCCAGAACATTGACACTGGCATTCAGGTTTTATTTGGGCTCCTTTCATGCCTATGATTGTTTCCACAGAACTAGGATTTGAAGGGTCTTTAGATAGAATACCTTCAAACCTACAGCACATGTAAAGATGGAAATTCTATGGGTTTGGTGAGTCCCAACTCCAGCATTCACTATCTACCCTTTGACACCCTAACTAACGTGTATGTTTCCATTTCTTTGTGTGAAAAATGGGGGATAATAATGATAGAAATGTCATAAAAGTGCTAACACATAGTATCCTGTATGTTGTACAGTGAGCTATTATCGTCCAAATTAAGACCTCATTGTTTTGCTCTGAATCTCCCTCATGCCCCAAAGATTCTTAAACAGTTATAAGAAAAGATACATAGAGACTTTGATCATTCTCCATTATCTTATTTATAATGCCATAAGCCCAACCAATATAAGGTTCAAAAAGCAAGATTTGGACTTTTTTCACTACAGAGATCATAGACTCTAGATACTCTAGCTTTAAAAGAGCAGGGACAAATTTTGATATGATAATGCAGGAAAATAATTGTTAGGATTTTGAAATAGTGTCCATCAAACATGAATCATTGATTGTGATGGAATTCAAACTTTTGGATTTAAATGACTATGCAAGACAAAAGCTTGTCTTGTTTGAGGCTGCTGTAATAAATTTAATTCTTGAAAATTCATTATATAAAAAATACCCTAAGAATATAAATTCTCACTAAAAAATTTAAAATTTAAAATGGAAGCTATTCATAGACTCTCGTCAAACTGAAAACTTAAGAAATCTGAACACTGGTCAAGAAAATTTTGTTTCAAAATTAAATCATCTTCCAAGAATCCAAATCAACCGAGTTGAAGATATTTACCATATAATTCAGCAAACCTACTGCTGGTGTATATCCAAAAGAAATTAGTATGTCAAAGAGAAATCTCCATGACTGTCTTTGTTGGAGCACTCTTCACAACAGCCAAGAAACGGAAACTTCT
Organism: Marmota flaviventris; assembly: GCF_047511675.1. Lineage (NCBI taxonomy): Eukaryota > Metazoa > Chordata > Mammalia > Rodentia > Sciuridae > Marmota > Marmota flaviventris. The sequence goes on from NC_092506.1 coordinate 28,068,370, forward strand.
AAATATCTATCAACTACTGAATGGATAAAGAAAATATGGTATGTATACAGAATGGAATACTATTCAGCCATTAAAAGAATAAAATCTTGACATTTGCAACATAGATGGAACTGGAGATCTTTATATCAGGTGATGGTTATCCAGGTATAGAAAGTCAAAAGAAAGTATTCATGATCTCATTTATAGGCAGAATCTAAAAGAGTTGATCTCATCCAAGATGCAGATAAAGTCTGGGAAGAGTACAGAAGGAAGAGATGGGAAAAGAGTGGTTACTGAGTTACAATTAGGAGCAAGAAGTTCTGGTGTGCTATTTATTTCACAGAAAGGTAATTATCGGTATTGATACTGTAGTGGATATTTCAAAAGTTTACAAGATAGGATTTGGAATGTTTTCACTGTAAACACACAACAAATGTTTGAGAATACAGATACAATTAACTTGATTTAAACATTGCATAATATACACATGTGTGACAATCTCACGTTAGTCCATTAGTAAATACACCTTTTATGTCTTATGTGTTAGTTAATAAAATTAATTTAATTTAAATTTTAAAAAAAGACTTTGTCTTTACAAGACAAACTGTTTATAAACAGAAGGGAGGAAACCCATAACTCATGGCTGTTTTCTGCATAAATCAATCATTATTTAAATATTAACATTTCTTTAGATGAATTAAGTAGAAATTAGAGGGGAGTATGTAAATCATTTTGAGATTAGGAATGTATTCATTTAATAATGGAACACAAGAACAGCCATTACTTAATGTAACCGTATTTTATAATACTGATCAGGAATCAAATGGAAATAGCAACAAAAATAGCTAATGCACTTAAACTTTATTTACAATGTATCAGCCACTTATCAAGTTCTACATATATCAGCTCATGTAATCCTTACCACAATGTATTATTTTAAACTATTTTGTAGATGAATAGGGGTAGCATGGAATAGTCAAAGTTTTAAGTCACACACTTGGGATTGAGTGATAAACAGTACTAATATAGATTCTATGTTCCTAAACATAAGTACCAAATCTTATACTAATTAAAATACTCTTTTCTATAGTGAAAATTACAGAATTTTCAGAATTTATTTCTTGCCCAATAAAGATAGTTGTTAATAGTTCCTTAACAAACAATATGTTTTGTGGTTTTTACATAGCCTTTAAAACTATTTTTGTAGATTTTATTAACATTCAGTAAACTATGTACAAAAGCTCAAAAAACTGAAATTATTACGTCATAATTTTGTTGAATCCCTTTTATCGATATAATTTTTATTCTTTAATTTAAAAAATATAAATATATATTTCTAGGCAATTAACTTTGAAATTAACAAAATGTGTGCTAAGAAATTAACTGTCCCTAGTAGCTTTCTTTTAAATTTTGATACCATATGTACTTATTCTAGAAAAAAATTAATTTAAAATATTATTTATTGTGGTTCTAGACATTCCAAGTGGAAGTTGAAATTTTCTAAATGACTAGATTTGCCTGTCTTTGATGTGTCTATAGTTTCATTTTTAGATGGATTAGTTTCCTAATGCTGCTATAACAAATTGGCACAAATGTAGTTACTTGAAACAGCACAAGTCCAGCTTTATAGTTCTGGTAATCAGAAGCCTAAATCCCAGGTGTCAGCAGGACTGCATTACCTGCAGAGGACCCAGGAGAGAATACCTCTGGTCACCTTTTCCCATGATCTGTGGCCACTTGTTACATCCTCAAAGTCAAACAATATCATCTTCTCTCTTTCTCTCTCTCTCTGCTTTCATCATCACCTGGTCTTTCTATCTTCTATTTTGACCTTCTCACCTTCTTCTTACAAAGGTCCTTGTGATTATATTACGTTTACCTTGATAATCCAGGACAATTTCCCCATCTCAAAATCCATGATTTCATCAAATCTGCAATATTGGATATTTCCATTCTAGGTAATATCCACAGTTTACAATGATTAGGTTCAGAGGGAGTGGTTATGCATTAGGTAACAGGAAACATTAATTTCAGATGGATAAATCTTAGATGAAGGAATCTTTTTATGAAAAATTTGGGAAATTCTTATTTATAGAAATCCTTGAACACAACAGTTCTAGTGATGTTTCATAGCACAGAATCTTCAACTCTACAAGTATATTAGACATGAAGTATCCCATCTTAAAGACAAAACACAGAAGCCTCTAGATACTGTGTCTTATCAAATGTTAAATCGCTCTCTCAGGTCACACATTCATTTTCTGGATCTCATTATGCTTGGCTGTTTCCCAGGAATTGCTGATTTCTCTAAAGGAAACAATTGTTTCAGATATTTTGACCACTATATTTCCTCTTTCTCAAAGGTTAAAAAAGAACATTACTCATAAATGGAGAAGTAATGGTCATACTTTTGAGAGTCTTGGAATTACTATAAGAATGAGTTCCTTTGTCTAGATAGAAAACTGATCATTTCACTGATTGTGGCAGAGTAACTAATACACAAGAAGCTTGAAACAGAAAATAATAAGAGCAAGTAATTCACTTTTATCTCTCTACCATTCTGGCTATACCAGCTCCTGGGAAATTTTTCAATCCTTCTTTATCCTTTGAAGTTTGTAATTGCTATGGAAACTGCAAAGATTTTTCTTATGGAAAACACAAACTACAATATAAGATTTAAAAATAAGAATTTAATAAGTATGACTGAAGAAAACGTGTTTCTGCAGAAATTCCCCAAAGGATTTCTTTTTAAAATGTCTAACAAAAGTCTACATGTGTAATATTTACAAGATTTTAAAAATAATTACTGTAAAAATTTAATAAGTGGTCATGATAAACAGGTAATCCATTTGAATCTAAGATCCCTGTTGAAGTAAAATCAATTACACTTTTTTTTTACTAAAAGAAAGGGAAAGCTTTTCTTTCTCATTTGTGTTATTATCCAAAATCATATGAGTTATGTTTAGTATGAAAGTCATTATCCAGATAACATATATACAGGTGTAAAGATAATTAAAGAACACCATCAAAAATATTGCTTTTTTTCTAACAATAGATATATTTTCTTTAAAATCAGAATATTTGAATTCAAACATAGTTTATGATGAGGACTGACCTATAAAATCAATGTCTTACATATATTGTAAGATACTTATTTTTTCAAATTTTATATGTTCTAGAATGGAATATTAGAACACAAAATTACTATTAATTTATTAAAACATGAAGAGTATGCTATTTAAATACTAAGACTTAAAATATCTATGTTTTCTGAAATTCCTTAGGTCTAATAATTTCATTCCAATACTATCAGCTAGCTAATATTATTATCTTTTTAACCTACCAACATGGATGAAGTTCACAAAAAGAATTTTTCTGACCACAAGTCACAGGTTTCATTAGGTAGGAGGCAATCAAAAAAAGAACATGGGAAGAGATCATTGTTAGACATCAGAGATGGGCTTACCAGTCCTTCTCAGTGTTAGGTGAATCTCCTGACCTCATTTTTCTCATCCAGAAAGTAGAAATGAGGATATTTCTATGTTTGGCTGACAATGTTTGGTAAAAGAAAAAATAAATCGTAGCTGGAAAAATAGCTTAAATCTCAGCAAAACATGTGTTTTGTCTTACAATGTATATATTAAACATGTAACATTTTGTTTAATTTTCTGAACTGTTAAATTAATAAATAATAATTGAGATAATTATGAATGTATTGCAACTTTACTACATTCCACATCATCACATAGGAATCTTTTTTGTTTTCTTTACTTGCTAATCAACAAGACATCTTGAAACATGGATTCCTGATTAATGATCTTGTTAATAAACTAATCTAAATGCATGCTTCTGGGCATCCCCTAAGAAAAGAAATCTTTGAGAAAGCTAACAGAAGACAAAAAAACAGTTTTTGAATAATACATGTATCTGTTCACTTCTATCTCCCTGTCTTTTGCTTGTAATGATATGTTTTGATAGCTGTAAATAGCAGGGATTTGTGGATGAAAGATACTGCCTACCTGAAGGTATTTTACCATTCTGCAGATTTGACATGCCATTAAATCACCCCAATAGCAAAATCAGTAAATGCTGCTTAACCTTAAGCTGTGGAATGGTAATAATCACATGGTGGTTTTACTAGAAATGATAAACATTTTGCAAAATTGTGATCGCATTAATAATTTTTAGTGGTTACATATTCCAATAGACATGCAGGATTTATGAGAAGTTGATGCTGGAGAAACATTACCTCTTAATGAGGGATGTCATATTTGCCAAAGTATGCGTGCCTTATGTCATGGAGCCTCACAAGGATTCAGATGATTTTCCTTTTGTGGTTTGCCTAATAGTCTTCGGATTTTAATGATTATTTCCCCTTGCATCAGACATTGACAACTATCATCACATGAGATCCAAGCAATGTGCAAGTCATTTTGTATGTGTTAATTCTATGACTATATTAAAACCATGCTGTCTCCAGAAATACACTACATAATACTTATAATAATGATGACCAACATGAACACTTAGGGCCTTATATTAGTATTCCTAGTCCATATCATGTATTCATTTTAACCTTAAAAAAATTATTTGCCATAAATTAGCCATTGTGTTTAGTGCCGAATAGGATTGTGTCTAGCATAGTGGTAGGCAAACACGTTCCAAAGAAGGAAAGTCATTTTTCCAGGATCAAAAGACACACGTTAGTGCCAAGGGTATGACTACATTCACCTTCTTTGTATTTGTTATACAAATTAAGTCTTATCCTCTGTTGTTAATTGACTCAGTGGCTTGAATCAGACAGGGTTTAAAGGGGTTCTCAGATGCCTGCAGTCAAGCTGGGGTATCCCTCTCCAGTTTTGAGTGAGGAAGAGTCTGCTTCTAAGCTGATGTGGTTGTTGGTAGAATCCAGTTCTTTGTAGAATCAAGGGCCTGAGTTTCTTTCTGGTTGTCAGCTGGGGTCTACTCTCAGTTGGGTATTTTTGTTTCTTTTTGACACAAAACACAAAACATCAGCACAAAACATAGCAATTTCCTTGAACAAGTCAGATGCGAGCATGTTATAAATCTATGTACCCATGACCTTTGTTGAATTCTCTTGTTTAGTAGCAAGTAACAGTTTCCACACTCGATGGGAGGGAAGTACACAAAATTATGCCTACCAGGAGGTAGAGATCACTGAGGGTCACATTTAGAGCATCTATCGTAAAGATTCCTTACTGAAGTCTTTGGAAAAGGGCACATCTACACTTTACCCATTGCCATCATCCTGGGTTTTCACTGCCTACCTAAGTTGACCACCCTGTAACTCAAGAGATATGAAGAACATTGCTTGTGGGTTCCATATTCATTTCCAGCAACCTACCCCTCCACTCCAAAATCATGTTTTAGATCCACTACTTCTAATTTAACAATCTCTTATTCCCTCTTGGACTTAGGTATCTCCCTTTCTTCAATCAGATTTCATCTCTTAGATAAAATTTTTGCAGACAATTTTAATGCCCATCCCACAGTAAAATAAGAACTATGTTGAAAACTTCTATACAGATTTTGTTAATCTTGTCAGTGTTTCACTTATCACAATTGGATTTTTAATTCAGTTTAAGTTTTGCTCTTTAAGTAATGTTTCTTGTACATTATAAGATTTCTGGTGGAAATAAGACACCCAGCATAGTTAAAGCAATACTTAGCAAAAAGAGTGAAGCAGGTGGCATCACTTTACCAGACCTTAAATTTTATTACAGAGCAATAGCAACAAAAACAGCATGGTATTAGCAAAAACAGACTTACAAGTCCAATGGTACACAAGACCAATGGTACAGAATAGAGGACACAGAGACTAACCCACATAATTACAGTTGTCTTATATTTGACAAAGGTGCCAAAAACATACACTGGAGAAAAGATAGCCTCTTCAACAAATGGTGCTGGGAAAATTGGAAATCCATATCCAACAAAACGAAATTAAATCTCTCTCTCTCACCATGCACAAAACTTAACTCAAGGTGGATCAAGGACCTAAGAATTAAACCAGAGACACTGCATCTATTAGAAGAAAAAGTACACCCAAAAATCCATCATGTCAGATTAGGCCCCAACTTCCTTAATAAGACTCCTATAGCATAAAAATTCATCTCAAGAGTCAAGAAATTGGATGGATTAAAACTAAAAAGCTTCTTCTCAGCAAAGGAAACTATTAGTGGGGCGAATAGAGAGCCTACTAATTGGGAACAAATTAGTAGAGCAATAATCTCTAGAATATATAAAGAACTCAAAAATCTTAACACCAAACAAAATAAATAACCCAATCAATAAATGGGCCAAGGAACTGTAACAGACACTTCTCAGAATAAGACATACAATCAATCAACAAATATATAAAAAAGGTAAACATTTCTAGCAATTAGAAAAATGCAAATCAAAACTACTCTAAGATTTCATCTCACTCCAGTCAGAATGGCAGCTATCAAGAATACAAACAACAATAAGTGTTGGTGAGGATGTGGGAGAAAAGGTACACTCATACATTGCTAGTGGGACTGCAAATTGGTACAGCCAATATGGAAAGCAGTATGGAGATTCCTTGGAAAAATGGGAATGAAACCACCATTGGACCCAGCTATCCCACTTCTTGGTCTAAAGGACTTAAAAAGAGCATACTGCAGGGACACTGCCACTTCAATGTTTATATTAGCACAATTCACAATAGCTAAACTGAGGGACCAACCTATCTATCTTCAGTAGATAAATGGATAAAGAAAATGTGGTATATATACACAATGGAATATTATTCAGCATTAAAATAGAATAAAATCATGGCATTTTCAGGTAAATGGATGGATCTGGAGAAAATAATGCTAAGTGAAATTAACCAATCACAAAAAAAAAAAAACCAACAAATACTGAATCATTTCTCTGATTCAAAGATGTTGATCCATAATATGCTGAGGTGGGGTGGGGGATGGGAGAATTAAATGAATTCTAGGTAAGGAGAAGGGGAAAAGGGGAGGGAGAGGAAGATAGGAAGAACAGGGGTAGGAAAGATGGTGGAATGCAATGGTCATCATTACCCTAAGTACATGTATGAAGACACAAAGGATGTGACTCTACGTTGTGTACAGAGATATGAAAAATTGTGCTCTATATGTGTAATATGAATTGTAATGCATCCTGTTGTCAAATTAAAATTAAATATAACAAATTAAAATTAAAAATAAAAAAAATTAAAAAAGATCTCTGATGGTATTTTCTTTCCTACTGTTAACATAGAGCATTCTGTGCATGGATACAATCAATACCATTGACTAAATTGATGAAAAAGGGATTCGTAGATTCACTATTGATTGTCTACTGTATCTTCTTCATTCTTGATCATCTCTAAGACCTTGAAATAAATCTTACAAACTCAACACATTAACCTTCTTATCATCATTTCTGACTCCTTTTTGTTTCTATAACTTCTGTTTCTCACTAAGGTATTCCTCCAAGGCCTGAATAAAAATAGGTAATCAGAAGAAATAGCCTAGCTTTTTGAAGGTGTTTTGTCATTAAGAAACTGTGTTCTGTACATTAAAATATTGTTTTTTTATGTTGTTATGATGAATTGTCCTTATAAGAAAACCAATTTTTCCTTAAAACAGTCAGTATAAAAATATATTCAGTTACATTTAGCATAAATTAATTTATTAGCTGCTAATTCTACATTAATGAAGAAGAGATTTGTGCAGAGTGGTTGACATAGAAACAAGAATAGGGATTTCAACTTAAAACAACTCTGGTTACCAGGTAACCATATACTGACAGAAATTAAAAGGTCATAAGACTGACAAGGGAAGAAACCAGATTTATCAGAAAGTAGCACTTTCAGTCAATAACTTTGAATGTAAATTATAAGCAGTTTAATATTAAGCCAGTTAGATAAAGTCATCAATTCTATACATGGACAAAAAATGGTAAGAAAAAAAAAGGAAATAAAGAAAAGTCCAGATATTAAAGAAAAAATAATTTAATGTTCTCATTAAACTGAAACTAATATTGTTATGGGCCAGGCTATATGGGCCCATTTTATCATGAGACTGTCATGTAAGAAATGTTTCTCCCCTGAGAAAACTCAGCCTCTGCTATCCTGATCCTGCTTAGCACACCCTGCTTAGCACACCCTGCTTACAAATGCAAATGTTTCTCTTCTTCTTATTAAATGTAAAATTGTTCTATTTTGGGTTCCCATTTTTCCTGGACAATGTACCCTGTCAAAGAATGATTGTCTACACGTTAGTAACCATTCTTTAACTTGTATTCAACTAGGGTTGTTTTGACCCACTTCTGCTTCTGCTTATGATTTTAGATCTCATGATGTTTGCTCATGGTTTTGAGTCATAGCAACAGCCATTTATGATTACTGTGGTTTGGGACTACAAAGGTATGCTCTAGCACTTGGAGGGGGTTGAAGGGTGTAGACTTGCAGCCTGCCCTTTGGCTCGCCAGCTAGTGAATAAAGATGGTTCTATCTTCTGCTTTAAGATCAACTTGGTGATTTATTGTGATCTCACCATAACAATATTTTCCACCTAGAGGTAAATATTATAAAAGTATGACAATTCCCATAAATCTTGAAATCCTTAATGTTCAGTTTAGGATTAAGAGAGATTTCACAAGTTTAGGACAACTTTCTCTGAAAACGTTGTATCAAATGTACAGTGTATCTACATAAGCTTATTTAATTCCAGGTGAGTTGTTATTTTAAAATTTTTATGTCAGTAAATAAATTCTTGAACAAAGTTATCCTTGGCATGAAAAGAAAATGGCTAAAACCCTGTATTCTTGCTAAAATCCCACCCCACCACTTCACCTGTCCATCAGACAGGTGATGTATAAACTTAGCCAACATTCAAAGAGGGAAACATTAAATATGAGTCAGAGATGTCAGAGATCTTGCCCCCTAAATCTCAATTATGCTTTTTAAATAATTTTTCTTCTACTCTAAGGAGATGCAAAGAATTAAAATGTTCATATTAAAATTTTATCTGGAATATCTACACTAGAGGCCGAGGAAAAATTATACCTTGGGCCCCATACCTCAGAGGACCCTGACCTTTCCATGACTCTCAACATTTCCTAAATCCTCCTTCAGTGCCTGAGATGGGATGCAGCTGACCCCAACATTTCAGCTGAATGATCCAATGCCAATCAGATTGATATGAGCTCCAGGAGCCATTTATGATTTTGAAGACTCTCCCCAGCTCTCTCTGACATCCACATGTGCAGTTGATAAATGCTCTAATGTATTCTAGGACTTTTCCTTATGAGGTCATCCTGGGACTTGACACCAATATTTCAGTTCCAAGATGGTGGTCTGGCACATGAATCCTTTCACCTGACTTACCTGCTGTTTCTTCTATGAGACTGCCTGAAATCAAGCTGAGTGGATGTCATCCTGATTATAGGAAACTTCCACTTGGACACAAGTGGAGTCCACTGCTCCGGGCTACTACCAACCATGTACTACATCCTGGGCTTGAACTGGCTCATGCATTAGTCCCTGCTGGTTGCTCCTCGCATCTGTCAATGTTGCCACTGCAGAACGCCCTTTGCTCTGCAAGCCATAAGGGCTAGAGGAATGAAGCTAGAGGTCTTACTGCCATGTCCACTGCCATTAGACAGAGGACAGTCACCAAGGCTCTAGGACATATGTCAGGCATTCCTCCAGTGATAGCTGTACTTCGCTTCTTGGAGGCTTTTAGAAGGTTCCAAACCACATGCTCTCAATTCCAACTGAGAGATGAGCTCTATTGGCTCAATTGTAGGCCAAATGAGATGGGGGTATGTGGGACAGTCTTTGTATAAATAGAACTGTCCTTCTTGCTTCACTCACAGTCCTTCACCAGTTTTTTTTCCCTCTGATGGTTGTGTTTGGAAGAATGATTGAAAATCATCACAATCTATAATGCGATCATTAAGACATAAAGCATTTTATAGGAAACACAGGTTGAACATGTGTGTGGGGTGAAGGGTGAGGCACAGGCCTGGGCAGCAAGGTTCAGGGATCTGCCGTTGAAAGATGTGAGGTATGGTTGAAAGGTTGGTCATCCTTTATTTAGAGGCAGCAGTAGCCCCTCATCAGACTCTGAACCACTTCCATAGGCTCTTTTTCTATGCAGGCCAAACAGTATCAATAGGTCACAGGTTCACAAGCAAATATTTATGAATGACCTTGAGTACATACATTAAATCAGAGTGTTCATGACCTTGAGTACATATTCACAACATGACCAATTGATGACTTTGGTTACATACTAAAAACATAACATAGCCTGCCAGAAACTCCATCAAGGGATCCCAAATATAGCCATTTTACCATGCCCCAACAATGTACTATTTTATATTTATGTTTTAAAATTCCAATCACTAAATTTATCATGACCATTGTTTTAATCAGCTTTTTCATCACTATGACCAAAAGACCTGTCAAGGACAATTAGAGAAGGAAGAGTTTATTTTGGCTCACATTTTCAGAGGGTCTTAGTTCATAGACAGCCAACCCCATAGGTCAGGGCCTGAGATGAGAACATTATGGCACAAGGATGTGATGGAGGAAATAAGCTCAGGACACGGCCACCAGGAAGCAGAGAGGGAGAGAGCTCTGCTTACCAGGGACAAATTAGAAACCCCCAAAGGTGCACCCTCAGTGACCTGCTTCCTCCAGCCACATACAACTGCCTACAGGTTACCACCCAGTTAATCCATATCACTGGATTCATCCACAAAATTACAGCTCTCAAAATCAAGTTATTTCACTTCAGAACATTCCTGCCTCCTACGTGAACTTTTTGGGGACACCTCATATCTAAACTATTAACAATAAAATTCCAACCATTCATGTCAAGGAAAATCACCTTTCTGATTTATAAAACTGTTATTCCTGGTTCTCTAATTTATTTAAGTGATATTATGTATGTGCTTCTTTGAGTATTGCTTCTTTTACTCAAAATATTAGCATCCTTTGCATTGTATATTCCTGTTGCTATACAGAATTCCATTTGGGAATATACTGCAGTTAATCTATTGTGCTTTTGAAGGATATTTCTTCATTTTCATTTTGCAGTAGTTCTGCTTAGAAAGAGTATAATTCTTGGCAAACATAGGTAAGCAGTTATTTTAATGCACAAGAGATTAAAATGATCATATATAACATTCAAAAAAGTATATATGCTATTCATAATTTAAAAAGTAAAGCAATTGATGCTAATTAAATATTCATTTGGCCAAACTCGTCATAGGACCATTTAGCATCTCAGCTTCTGATGGTTTATATCACCTGAAGCACATTTATACTCTCCTCTCGTTAATAGAGAATTAAATCCAAACATTTTATATTGTTTTCAGAAAGTTTGAACTAATAAGACCAAAGAAAGTTCAAATAATGACAGATTTTTTACCCAGTTATATAACAAGATGTTTGTGATTAGATGGATAGAAAATGTTATACATTACAGGAGAGTAGATTAAACTTATAACTAGTATACTAGTTTAATCATAAAAGTACTTCACTAGCTGTGATCTCCTGACACTATTTTACATCCCAAACCCTTTGTCTTTTAAATACTGGTCCTGCCAAATGAATTAACCTAGTTATTACCTGGTACAATTATAATCTCCAGTCTGAGGGGAAAACTATCCACGATCAAGATTTAAATACTCTCTGTATCCTTTTCTGTAACTATACCATCTTAACATTATATCTAAGTGATTGTAAAAAATTATGAGTATATTTGTCATTTAGGTGATTTTAATTGTGCAATTGTGAAAAATTATAATTTATAGTGACAACTGCTTTAAATAAAACCTTAAGATTAAAAATTCATGTTTAGTTAAAAGTCCTTTTGTGCAAATTCTCCCCAATTATGTATATTGTACATAATATATAGAATTGCATATAACATACAAATATATAAGTATACATTTATATGTAACATGGTATATATCATATCAATTTATGTAGTCTATCATACTATGCTATATATAAATATATCATAGTATATGTAATATATAATTACATAATGTGTTGTATAATATATATATGTAAATTTTTTAAAGGTTGTAGGTTGTTACTCTAATCCAAGTAATACTTCTTACTTGTGAATATGTTAGATCTTTCCAATTCATCATTTTATTATGTGCCTTATATGTTCTAAATGGTGGGAATATAAGTTGGTACAACTACTCTAGAAAGCAGTGTGGAGATTACTCAGAAAACGTAGAATGGAACCACCATTTGACCCACCTATCCCAATCCTTAGTATATAACTAAAGGATTTAAAATTAGCATGCTATAGTGATGCAGCCACATCGATGTTTATAGCAATTCAATTCACAATACCTAAGGTATGGAACCAACACAGTGGTTCTTCAACTGATGAATGAATATATGCAATGGAATATTACTCAGCCATAAAGAAGAATGAAATTATGGCACTTGCCAGTAAATAGATGGAACTATAGACCATAATGCTAAGTGAAATAAGCCAGTCCCCCAAAAACCAAAGGATGAATGTTCTCTCTGATATGTGGATGCTAACAAACAATAAGGGGAGGGAGAAAAAGAAGTTCATTGGATTAGACAAATGGGAATAAAGGGAAGGGAGAGGGATGGGAATAAGAAAGATGGTAGAATGAACTGGACATAATTTTCCTGTGTTCATATGTGAATACATGAGCAGTGTAACTTCACATCATGTATGACCACAAGAACCAGAAGTTATACTCCATGTAAGTATAATATATAAAAAACCATTCTACTGTCATGTATATCTAAAAAGAACAAATAAACAAGTAACTTGCATGTTCTCGATAACAGAGATATAACTTGAATGTGGTATAGAGTTGTCTCAAAAAGGATTCAAGTTAGGGAAAGTGACATACATAAAATTGACAATTTTATTACGGTATTTTAACTACGAGAGACTTCAAGAATTTAGCTGCAGAAGATCAAAATCAATACATTTTAAAGAACGCTGCATTCTATCCATCAATACAATCCACAGACAGACACAGAGAGAAGAGCAAACAGGGACATGCACAGGGCCATGGGCAAAGCCAGGCCACTTTTCAGAGGGGAGCCAGTGGAGAGGGCTGGCGTGCAGCATCCTCTTAATCCCAGCACCTGACCCAGCAGAGCTGCACCACACTTGCATCATTAGAAACAACAGCGGTTTCCTCCCTGAAGATTCCCTTCCCAGCTCCTGCTCTGCTCAGAAAATCTATCTCCATGCCCTTCACAGAAGAAATCGCATCCCACATTTGTGGGATCAAATGTAAAACCAGACAAAACCTTAGGCCTTTTTGTTTGTTTTTCCAGGGATCTGGACGTAAAATTCATTAATGTTCATTGTTCTCTTCAACTAAAACACCAAGTAAAGCGGGAGATGGGCTCTCAGGGTTGGCTATGGCCACGTGGAACAGAGGACAAGATAACAGAAGTTATAGAAGAGAAAAAGGAATAGAGCATACTTAGGAGAAAGTGCCGTGTGTTTCCAGAAGAGGGGGCAGGCAGAGGGAAAATGAAAATTGTCACAACTTGAGTCCTGAGAGGTTTCCATTGCTTTCCTTTGGGCTTGTGTGAGGCCCAGATGTCCTGGGAGAAACTCTGCACCCTTTCCTGTAACCTCCTTTTACTGCAGACTAACCCAATCACCATTCCCTGGCTACCCAAGTATCCCTGAATAGGTGGCTCAGGACAATTCAATTTCTCCCAACCTCTGATGGGAGAATCCCAAGAGCCTTCTGACCCAACCCAGTTCAATTCCAGAGCATGGTTACTCCAGCTCCTCCCAGACCTGGTCATCAAGAAAGTTACTTGAAATTAAAGCCTTGCTGATCCCCTTCAGGGCAAGGGCATGCAGCCATCCAAAGAAGACACTGCAGTTAGTTTTTCTGTAGGCGGCAGAGTATGTGGCATGCAACTTCCTTTAAGGGTGGGAAAACTCCTTTACAAAGTGAGAAGTTGCTATTATTCTCTCCAGTTATACGACTAGTGGTTTTCATATCAGCAAAAGCACACTTCTTTTCTTTCACTTGTGAAAGAGGCTGAGATGTGAAGTCAAAACCCCACAGCTTTACACATGCTGATCAAGCACTATACCACTAAGCTACATTGTAGTCCTTTTTATTTTCTATCTTGAGACAGGGTCTTAGTTGGCTGTCATTGAAATTGTGGCCCTTCTGCCTCAGTTTCCCAAGGAGAAGCTGGGGTTTCAGGCATGTACATCCATGCCTTCTGGTCATTAATTATATTAATATTTTTCAGGGAACTATGTAAATCAGCAAACTGCTGCAGTCAAAATTCCATTTTCATTCTCATATTTCTTCTGAATATTTTCCTTGCCCACTTGAGAGTAAAAGTAGATCATTAAATTATATTACAGCCTATTTCTTCTTCACCTTTGAACTTGACATCCAAGGTTTCTTCTGGAGATACGAATTCTGCAGAGGGCAGTTTTATTATTTGCCTTGGGTAAGCAAGGATTGGGGAGATAGATCATGGTTAAAGCTGTGCTGAGTTACTTTTCCAGGCTCTGAGAACACAGCTCACAATTTCTTACTGATGTGTCTATGGAATAAGACCTCCTACAAGAAAGACTGTTCCCTCTGCTTTTTGACTTCACATCTCAGCCTCTCACAAGTGAAAGAAAAGAAGTGGGCTTTTGCTGGTATGAAAACCAATTGCTGTTTTTAAAAATATTTTTAAATTGTAAATGGATCTTTTATTTAATTTATTTATTTATATGGGGTGCTGAGGATTGAACCCAGGCCCTCATACATACCAGGCAAGGGCTCTACCACTGAGCCACAACTCCAGTCCCCCCACTTGCTGTTTTTTAAAAGAGGAACTGCTTTTTGTTTGTCTCACTCATTAGATGAGCTACTTGGTCCCCTACATTCTGTGAAGCAGGTTGATGTGTTGACTCAGTGATGCTGGGTATCTTTGGACCAACAACTGAAATCTTTCCTCTCAAGTTGGGCCTTGACTCTCACCCAGGTTTGTGACTATTAGAACCAAGTGACAGCTTGAGAAGAACCCGTGATGAAACTCTGTTTATTGTCTAAGGCCTATAAACTCATTTGCTTTATAAGTCATAATTGAATATCATGACTAAACTAAATTAAACACAACTCTGATGTCTACACTTTGGCAACGCAGAAGAAATTTCATGGATAATCACAATTAATAGCCCAGTATTATCGCATTTTCTCCTTATGGATTTGCCTTCCAACTGCAAGATTTGTATACATAACCCTGTTTGGAACACAGTTATTGCAATATGAGGGGGCAGTAACCTGAACTAGATAATCTCCTGCAAGGGTTGCTAGACTCCTTGGGAAAGTCCACTTCAGAGAATGTCCACAGCTGCAACTATCATATAAAGAACTTTCATTGAGATAAGCAACTCTGCAGAAGTGAAATTCTGCTGTCCAATTTTTCTTGGCTCTGAATCTGATTACACAGTTTACTATTCATTACTGTGCTACCTAGCAGGTGCTTACAAAGTCACAGTTCTTTTTATTAATCTAGACAACAGGCCATTATGAACTGTAACTTTAGTTTTGAGAGAAAGTACAATGCATTTGGTTGAAGGAAAAGTGTGCCTTCATGAATCCCTTTCTTCCTCTTAGAGACTTGAGATCCTTTGATCACCTCTGAGACTTTTGAATGATGGAGGGAAGGATATCAGCAGTATTATTATTATTTTTGACATAAATACATGTCACATTTCAAAAAAAAAAGGTAGGGTGGATGGTTTTTCTATCCTAGGAAAATGAAAATACAAATCATTAAAATTGTCATTCCAGAAAGCTTTAGAAGAAATAATATTATTTTTAACCTCAAATTCTATATATTTTTCAATCACAGAAGAAGTACTAATATTTTTAGAGAATATTTTATACATTACTTTGTTCAATTATTTCAACACTGCCAGGTGTTTTATTCTCTTGTAATAAATATGGACAATAGGATCAGAGAAGTGAAAGTAAATGTCAGAGTTCACAGAGATAATTAGTATTTGAACCCACATTTCACATCAAGTCTGCCGGAGTACTAGATACTTGGCAGACACTAGAAGCTATGTATGTCATGCCATGGATCTGGTCACACTCACAAAATGGGACACGCTAGAAAATAAAAGCCAGAAGAAGGGCACCACAAGGAATAACTGTTTTTTACTTCCCGATGACTCCATAAGGCCTATGTGAGTGTCTGGACCACAGTACGTTCTTGCAATTATTTGCCGAAGAATGAATAAATGAATACATATGGAGAATTTGAAGCAGGAATTGACTTAGCATAATTGCAAACCATGCTTGACCTTGCCTTTTAATTTCTACCCATTTATTTTCTTATAGTTTCAGTTAGACAGGAGGGATATTTTGGTTAATATAGCACCGCATGGTGACTAAAATTAATAACCATATACTGTATATTTCAAAATTGAAAGAAGAGTAGATTTTAAACATTTTCATGACAAAAGTGAGTATGTCAGCTGATACATTAATTAATTTGGTTTAATCACACCATAATATATACATATAAGAAAATGCCTCTTCTAGCACATATATATTATTTGTCAATTGAAAATAAAATTCAAAAGAGAAAACATTTTGGAGAAACTTTTCTACTAATCAATTAGTAGAAACTTCTAGTAATCATACAACTTTCAGTTTTATTAACTTTCTTAAAAAAACCAATGATAAGTATTTTGACCTGTCATATACTTCTAAAGAATGCAGTAAGATAAACTATAATAGACATAAAAATTTGTTTGTAACAAGTTGTCATTGTTTGACTTTTGTATAGTTATTGTTATATTGCTATTAGTTTGTAACAAATCAAAGAGACAAACAAATACAATACTAATATTTGTGTTCTGATGAAGAACTTATTCCTAATGGCATATTTCTTCATATTCCCTCATTCAGTAGGAAAGGAACTGGGCAGAGATACAGGACAATGATGGCTTGGAAAGAAGATTGATAAGGTAATTAAGGTAAGTGGAGCTAAGTTTATGGTTTTTTCCCATGTTCATGAGTAGAGGACACTGGCTGTATAACTAAGTTATTATTAGCATGTATTTTGTATCTTTCTTTCCTGGTATGTCAATTCTGATCTCATCAGATGAGAGAACTAAAGGCTTATAACCCAAATTGAGGACCTGCATATTATGGAGAAGCAAATAATGACATGCTGATCTGAGATCTCTTAATGGATAAAGTCTTATCCTAAAAAATAAATATGGCTTCTTTGCTCATTAGACCTAATCAGAATGTGAGAAAGAGGGTTTATCATTGGCAAAAGACTAGAACACTGCACATCCTTAGGAGGGCATTGAAGTTATCCAGATGTATATTTCTAGGCTCCTATATGTGTATTACATTGCTTGGGAGACTCTTAAGAAACCCCTCATTCTACCTTGTGAAACTAAGGAAATGTTGTGCCACAGGTGTGAAACATGATAGCAAACTAAGAGAAAGAACAAACAGAGAAGCATAGGTATTGGCAAAAATCTACATGCTGTAACAACGAACAATGAAATACATTTGTTTACCATTATTTATGCCCTCTAGTGCTGGTAGTGTGGACAGGAAGGATGCATTAATTAGGGGAACTATTCCCTGTTGCACTTCATCTTATTGAAGAGAGAATTGAGAAGACATGACAAGAAAACTGGGCAGGGTCATGCTGTTTCTATGGATACACATCACAATGCAAAATAGACATCCTAATTTCTGTTTAATGTCAACTCTTACATAGACCATTTTAAATAAATAAGCATATTTACTTAATTTTTCTTTACAAACTACAGAAAGCTGAAAATGTCTTCCTTTGAGAATAAATAATTAGAAACTAACCTCAGTGTTTTATCCACAAAATAGCTCAGGGAGATTTGATACAAGTATAGAACGAGTGCATTATTAAGATTAATTTGAGGGAACTGAAGTTAGGCATTAACATACAGGGTTTTTTCATTAGCACATAAGGTTTTCTCTATAATGTAAATAATCTAACACATGTGGTACTGTATAAGGAAATACTGAGTTTTGACCCCTGATACTGGTCCAAGTGTATATAAAACATCATTCCATTTTCTATCCTTTCCTTGATAGAAATTATTCTGAATGACTTGTTACTTTTCAGTTCTGATTTTACGTGTGTTTTGTATTGAACATTTAGAAGAGTGGTGAGAGAAGGGGGGTGAGGAATATCATCAGATAAATATACTATCTTCAATGAAGTACATGGCCTGGCTATTCAAATTATCTTTGAACATAATCATCAGAAAACAGAATGGGTTCGTGCCACCACACCAATACTCATTTCATGATTTGTGCCAATTTATAACCTGTATAATCAGTCTGTATTTTTTAATGTTACATGACATGACAGAAACAATTATATGTTAATTAAGAAATCTGGTGATCCAGGAGCGATATCAAGTGATATCAAGCAGTTGATGAATTTAGCTAAAACCATGGAATTAGCTTCTGGAGTTATTAAGACAAAATGGACTGATTCATGAGGGATGGGTTTGAATGGACTGATTCACGAGGGATGGGTTTGTAGGATTGCTTCAAGGAAAACAGAAGGCATTGCAAGCAAGTTTCACAACAGAGAAATAAATTCTGAAGAAGCAGAATTTATTTTGACCTGTCATACACTTCTAAAGAATGCAGTAAGATAAACTATAATAGATATAAAAATTTGTTTGTGACAAGTTGTCATTGACTTTTGTATAGTTATTGTTATATTGCTATTAGTTTGTAACAAATCAAAGAAACAAACAAATACATATACTAATATTTGTGTTCTGATGAAGAACTTATTCCTAATGGCATATTCCATTATGGAATGGAATCTTTTCTTAGTTCTTTGAGGACAACAGGGGGTATCCTCCTACGAAGAAGGTAGAGTTAAGCTAAGGCTGCCTTTCAATTGACTCGTCCTGATACAGTCAGTGAGGAAATCTTTCATATGCTGTGCTCTGCCGCTAAACCTAGCCTCAATTAGAGGAAATGAACATGCCCCTCAAAACTGTCAGATGAGAAAATAAAAAGTAGAGGTGTGACAAAAGAAAATTCTAATTGATCACAATGTAAAGTCAATAAAATTATATAGTACATATATAAAATATGTGCTTAGCATGATAACTTTAAGTATATTAATATTGGTTTAAATAGGAAAGGTTATTCCAGTAGAAACATTTCAAAGAGATTGTTTGAAAATTCCACTTCTTTGGCTATCTATCAGTAGCATTTCCTATAATTGAAGACAATTTAATTTTTAATTATTTGTACATGTTATTTAATAAATTAAGACTTTATTACCAAAATAAAGACTTTACTTTCTTTAAACTCTGTAAACAAATAAATACAAAAAGTCAAACAAATAGAATTTATTAATGATGACTCACTGTGGAGAATACCCCAAAGAGCTTGGGGAGGGATTCCTGACTTCCATTGACTCTTCTCCAAACTCCATGATTCTATAGCAGGTGGTTGAGTCTTTCAATTAAGCTTCTTAACAATCATGTTAATACATATATATATTTTTAAAGCAGACAAAATTTATAACCAGAGCATCAGATTTTTCTTTTGCTACAGAAGCTCTGTAACTGAACAGTACATTAAAGATTGAGAAATATTTTAAAGTACTTTATTCCTGGGAAAAATAAATGACTCCACATCTCTACTTTCAAGAGCTAACTATGCTTTATTACCCCGTAGGGTCTACTTCACTGGAAAAGGCTAACACTTCTGAATAAGCTGCTCCATCTGTATTTAGAATTTATTTATGAATAGATAGTGTGTGGTCCTCAAGGTAAATTCCTGTCAATTATACTCATTGCTGTATCCCCATCACCTGTGTGTACTGATGACCCTAGAACTAAATAAAACGTAATTCATACTTGTATTTCATAGCACTGAACTAACACTCATTCTGGGTGCAGGAGGACTTTTTTAGACACACAGCTACATTCTCAACAGCAATTTAGAGCACATATTGTAATAGTCAATGTGGGTAATCCCCCAAACTCTCAGAGCTGAAGTTTTCTCCAGAGACATATGTGCAAATAACAAGAACCCAAGTTGATGTGACAGGTGCTTTGATGGGAGCATAAACAAGGGCTTTAATATTGAAAAAAAGAAAAAGAAAAAAAAAGAGGAAACATTTACTCTAGGGAATAGAAAATTAAGAAATTTTACTGGAGTCTTCCAGGTGAGGCTCCCCAGAGATGGCATCTAGATGAGCTTTAAATGATACATAAAATTGTCTCGTCAGGTAAACACTGAGTACCTTTCAAAAGTTTAAAACCACTGTTACCTTTGCCACATAGACAAAGATTAGGTATTCTGCCAAATGTTTCATAATATAACATATATTGAGGGTTTATTTCAGTCATTGCCTTATTAGGAAAAAGCTTCCACTTCTGATGGTGTCCCCTCTCTAGTTCTGCATGGGATCCTATGTCAACCCGCCTTTCATGGTGCTTTTCTGCTCGTTTCTCACGGCACATGGCCTTGGTAGATCATAAATGCTTTGGAAACCCTAAGTGGGTGCAAAATCTGGTGTTAAATACTTTTTATCCTGTTCATATAGGTTGCTTCTCAATTCAGTTTTAGAAATGTTTGTAAAGTATCAATGTATTGCCATTATTCCTCTAAACAGTGATTAACATGTCATACTTTTATGTTACCCAACTTTTTTTCCCAAAAGATAGCACCATAAAAATATTCCCTCACCCAGCATTTGAATAAATTAACTGTAACTACAGTAAGAACAAACCGTAGGGTCTTCTCTGCTTTCAGCTTAACCTAACCAGTCATGACAAAGATCACAATGTAATCAATGTCCAATGAATGTGTTTGGCTTATTAATTGATCAAGAGCATCCTGCACTTTATCTGATAGGAAAATATAGTAGTGATTGGGCTCTTACTCAACTATATCCAGCCATCTCCCTTTCATATGTAAGAATTCCCCTTCCCCTGGGTATTCTAGAGCTGGAAGACACTGTGTCTAATTTGGACTAGGTGAATGTCATAACATATCATTGAAGAAAATGATCTTTTAGAGCACTCTTTTCTCTCTCTGACAGTAACCAGCAGTAGTGAGATGATTACTGCTCCATAATCTGAGATAAATGTTGAACCAACTAACCACAGCAAATGGCTTAAAAAGAAATAACATTTTATTTTTGACAATTTGGTCATGATTTTCTTGCTACCAACCAGATTATTCTGACAGATATAGATACTGATGAGTAGAAGAAAATTTTGGGGTTTTCAAATCCTGTGGGCTGTGTCAACAGTCAGGGTTTCATGATACAAGAGAAAGCAGATGGGCTTCATTCAATGCACTCATTTCAACCCCAATACCTTGTTGTATGTCCCTAATTTCCTTGGCTTCACTGTTGCTTTTACAGGATCCAGACTTTGAATGCAGACTTATATTGGTTGTGTGATTTATATTGGTTCATATGGTATTGGTCATAAGTATAATCTTGCTATCCTTGTTTTCTTGAGTTATTAACAAATAAAATCAAGATTCAATATATTGATGTTGGGCCAGACCAACTAAATCCTGGACACAGTGAAAAAAAGATGCAGAGACAAAGTTGTTTGAATGGATACAAATTAGGATTATGTTAATGGCTATCACCTAAGATGAAGTCCTAGGCTGACAGGCTCCTTCTTTTATTAGGAAGGGGGGGGAAAGAGTACATTGTTCTCAAGACCACAGAACTAGAAATAAGAGTTAAAAAGAAACGAGTACAACATTTTTGCAGGGGCTGTTGCTGTAGTCCAGTGACAGAGCCCTTCCTAGCATGTGTGAGGCACTGGGTTCAATCTTTAGCACCACATAAAAATAAACAAATAAAATAAAGGTAAACTGTCCCTTCACAACTACAAAAAACATATATCTATTTATCTATCTTTCTATCTATCTATGGATAGAAAGATAGATAGATAGATAGATAGATAGATAGATAGATAGATAGATAGAAATCATCCTTGCCAAGAGGAATAGGGAGGGTCTTTTTGTTCCTCATAAAAACTCTGGAACTGGGGAATTGGCTTGTTTCCTTCCTGGAAAGATTTCACTAGTGACCTCTAAGCAGACCAAGGGATTCCACATCTCCCCATTTCTTTTTCTTTTAAAAGCTGTTGAGTGAACAACACTTGGTGGTGTCTCCAATGTTTTGGGGCAGTGTTCATTCTGATTTTACAGACTTAACAGAGAAGACAATGGATACAAATTAGGATTATGTTAATGGCTATCATTCCCCAGGGGGTGACTGCAAACCACTCTCAGAGGCCCAGCCAGCCTAGGCCTTGTAAAATTTGGAAAACCTCGCTGGTGGAAATCTGTTGTTGAATGGCCAGAATGGTGTCCTGGATTTTATTTTGGAAATGGACAATGTCCATGGTGATATCGTCTTTGAGGGAATCTGGTAGGTGCTTTTTAATACTCTCCAAGGTTGAATTGTTTTGTTCCACAGGTGAGGGGTTACACACACATTTGTACCCCCAATCACAACTAAGGGTGCTGTAGTAGCAGATCAGGAGGAGGTATCTATCGCTGCTCTAAGCATGCCTATGAAGCCTTTGGGCCAATGCAATTGTTGTAGGGCCTGTTCTGACAGTTAGGGCTCAAGGATCTTCCCAGGACTCCGTCAGATTGACAGGCAGAGAGGGATGGGTCTTCCTCTGAAGAACTATAAGGGATTCAGACATTGCATTAGCCATTTCAACACAGGCTGCCTGGGTGCAGCTGACACTGGTAATGGTAAAGAGGGTCTCATCACAACCAATCAGGAGAGGGCCTGACAGAAACATATATAGGTGCACTGTGAAAATCTTGACTATGTCAGTAAGGTTCTGGTGAACAGACACAGTAGAAGTATTTGAAGTTCTAGTGCAGGAGCCTCTCCACACTTGGAGTAGAAATAAGGGGAGGCCCAGTCTCCAGACAGTAGCCCAGATGCCCATCTCCCTTTGAGAGCCAGATGAGGCTGAAAGAGGCCTCTCTCCCCTAATAAGATGGAATCATTACTTCAAACAGTTGGATTAGAGAAACTAGAGGTAAGTATGAAGAATGAGTGGTTATGCCTAACATGGATGTACACTCTGGACCCCCAATCAACAATGAGTTGTCATGGTGACATGACTAAGGGGCCTGGAGTGGTCTGATTGGAATGCTGGTAGCTGCCTAGAGAGAGGATCTCCAGGCCACCATGGCCAGACCAGAGGTGCATTCATACATGGCTTAGAGGTTAATCAGTAAGGTTCATGACAGGGGTAGGTGTGAGGACCACAGGGCCAAGATGGCGACTAAAAGGGAGGTGGCATTAGCCATTGGAGGGTGATCAGTCCCCATTGGAGGAGGACTGACAGCCCCCTACCCAAGGAAGGGGGAGTCCAACCAAAAGACTGGCTCCCACATCGAGGGGTCTTGAACAAATGCCCAACGCTGGGTGACCTGAGCTGTGGGAAGCAAGCCAGCTAATAACAGCCATCAGCTAGGAACACGGTGTCAGGGTTCTTCTGTTGACCTGTGCAGACCAGGAATTCCTCAGCCCTCTGGTTCAACTTCTTCAAGTTCCTGCAGGGCACTGGTGGGCTCCAGGTCATCTCTGCCAAGAGGAACAGGGAGGGTGTTTTTGTTACTCAGAAAAATTTTCGAGCTGGGGGATTGGGTTGTTTCCTTCCTGGAAAGGTTTCACTAGGAATGCCAGGAGTCACCAAGGTCCTTCCTATAATGACACACAAGTGTACCCTGTCCCCACACGAACAAGGGGATGGGGCCAGTCCACTGTCTGGTATATGAGTCCTTCCACCTCACCTGAGATGTCTCCTTAGGAGGGAGTGTTGACCCCCAGTGGCATTCTGCAGGGGAACAGACTTAGTAATTGACATTATGAGTTATTACTGCTTTATGTAAATCAGGTAGGAGGGAAAGACTTTCCCTAGGTATCTCCCCCTTCTTGTTTTTGGAACATGATGGATAAATGCTTGCCCTTGTGGGTTATAGGGAATGCCAGTGTGATGAGTTAACTTCCATGTTTTGCAGAAATCTTGGACGCAGGCACTGGTGTAAACAGGGCCATCATCTGTTCAGGTATAACCAGCTGGGAAAAGCAACTGAGGCAGGGGTGGATGACATGTGAGGCAGGCCCTCCTTTGTGGGCAGTGGCATGGAGCACACACAGGAAGGATTTTTAATGGTAACATGAATAAATGAAAGTGGCCTAAGTTGTGGGATGTGGGTAACATCCATTTGCCAAATTTCATTGGCCTTAAGGCTTTAGGGGTTAACCCCTGTAGGGGGACCAGATGAGGTAACTTATTGACAGGTGGATATTGTTGGATTATTTGCTGGGCCTGAATTTCAATAATGGAAAAATGAGGGCCTAATGTACAACTATTTTGATGAAGCAGGTTGTGGGAGAGGTATGCCTCTTGAAGGGTGGCATAACCCACTAAAGTATTGACCATGTCATTGCCAGTGGTCAAGTGGGCCTTGGGAGAGATGAGAGTTGTCCCAGGTAGGTGATAAGCAAAGGGTGAAAGCTATGTTGAATGTCCCATTGTAATCAAAGAGGCAAGCCAAAAAAATCAGGCAAAAGAGTGAGTTTTAGGTAGGCAGTTTCAATGGCACTGGTGACAAAAATGGCATATTGGGAGCCAGAAACAATATTTTGAGGTCTCCTTGAGTCTGCTAGGCTGAATTATGGCTCCTATTTCTGCCTTCTGAGTGAAGGGGAAACTGTACCCAGTAAGTTTAATGGACCCAGAGGTAACCCCTGCTTTGTCAGGTTTTTCAGAGGCTCTTGGACACAGAGAATGAAAGACACAAAGTTTTTGAAGTGGAGGATCAAGGTACTTCACCCAAGATAAAATGAAGTCCTAGGCTGACAGTCTTCTTCTTTTATTAGGAGGAGTAAACAAGGGTGCAAGAACCAGAAATCAGATGAAAAAGAAATGAACACAACACTTTTGCACATAGCTGAGGTTATCAGGCCATGCTTCCAGGTCTTGCCCCAAGGTACCCTTGATCATCCTCCAAAGATCAGCAGTTTTCTGGTTCTAGGGCCAAGAACTCCCGAAGCACCCTCTAAGCAAACAAAGGGCCTCTACATATCTGGTCATGTGTTCTGTGTATGCATGTGCGTAATTCCCAACTCTTTTAAAAATCAGGAGATTTTTAAATCTCGTCATCCACCATTGCAAAAATCTGCAGTCAACTTTCCCTTGTCACTCTCCGGTTCCCCTGACAGTGATGGCGAGTTCTTGCTACCATTCATCACCACACTTGAGCTTCTGTTTTTCTTACAGAATCAAGAAGACAGTGACACATTACTTACACTCCTTTCTCTGCTCAAAGTGGGAAGATAAAGGATAGATTAGGAAAGCCACATTTTTCAGGAAAAAAGAATGGACTGAATTTCCTTGGGGAAGTAAAGATGATTTTCTGTATCTAGACGACTTCCCTCATCACTTGATTTTTAAATTTTATTTATAACTGATACCTTGCATTTGTATGTATTTATGGGGGACAGTGTGACATTTCAGTGCTTGTATAAAATGCATGAAAATCAGTTCAGGGTAACTGGAATATCCATTACCTCAAATATTTTTTATTTCTTTGTGTTGAGCCCTTTCAAAATCTTCTCTACTAAATAATTGAAACATGTTTTAGTCATCTTACTGTGCTATAGAACATTAGAAATTATTCCTCCTATCTAACTGCACCCTGCACACAATGACCATCATGTCTTCATCCTCCCCTCCCTAAAACCTGCCAAAGATCCAGTCACCATTATTCTACCATCTATTCCTATGAAATTAACTTCTCAGCTTTCATTGACAAGTGACAATATGAGGTACTGACTATTCATCTGACAAGGGCTTAATATCTCTATATAAAGAATATATATATATATATCTCACACACACACACACACACATATATATATATATATATATATATATATATATATATATATATATATATATGTAGCAGTGTCATTCATCCCTTTGTACACACACACTACACACACACACACACACACACACATACACACACATATAACTTTCTGTGCTTCACTTATTCCATTTTATGCAATGTCTTCCAGTTCCCTTTACGGCTATTGCAGTGGAAGAATTCTGTTAATTTTTTTGGCTGAATAATATTCATTGTATGTACATAGCATATTTTATTTATCTATTCTTTTTTTTGATGGACACCTAGGTTGATTCCATAGCTTAGCTACTGTGAATAGTGCTGTAATAAACTTGTGGATGCAGTTTTCTTTCACATACTGATTTAATTTCCTCTTAATTTTTTCCCAGTAATAGGATTGCTAGATCATTTTTCAGTTCTATTTCTTCTTCATTATATTTATGTATCTTTTTTTGAGAAATCTCTCTGTTGTTTTCCATAATGACTGTACTCATTTACATTCTCACTGACCACATGTGGCAGTTACACATTCTTGTCAGCATTTGCTGTTTTTATCTTTCTATAACAGTCATTCTACTTGGGGTGAAATGATATCCCTCTGTGGTTGTGATTTGTACTTCTCTGGTTATTAGTGATGGTGATCAATTTTTCACATACTTGTTGGCCACTTATGTATCCTTTGTTGAGAAATGTCTACTCAGGTCATTTTCAGATCATTTGTCCATTTTCAGAATTTTTTTATTGCTGTGAATTGAGTTCTTTATATATAAAGACATGAAGCCCTTGTCAGATGAATAATTTGCAAATATTTCTCTCTTCTATAGTTTTTCTTTTCATTCTTTTGTTTCTTTTGATTTGCCAGAAGACTTTTAATTTTATGTAATACCATTTTTCATATCCAGAATGCCATACCTATAAATAATTACTTACATAGATGTCTTAAAATGATTCCCCGTATTCTCTTCCATTCTTCCATTTGTGTCATAATTTCTGCTCTTATACTGGAGTCTTTAGCACATATGGAGTTGACTTCTGTATAGATGAGATAAGCATCCAGATTAATTTGTTTGCATGTGGATATTGACTTTTCCAAGCACCATTTCTTGACTGGCTGTCTCCAATGTACCTTCTTGGAGACTTTGTTACAATCAGTTGGTTGTAAACTTGGGTTTCTACCTGGTTCTCTCTTCTATTCCACTGGCATACCTGTCTGTTATTCAAGCAGCCTTTCTTACTCTAGCCCTGTAGTGAGCCTTGAGATCAAATATCAGGATGCCTCCAGCTCTATTCTTTTTGCTCGCATTGCTTTGGCCACTGAGGGGTCTCTTAGTTCTCCACAAATTTGAGGAGTTTTGCTTTTCTTGTTTGATGAAGAATGTCATTGGTATTTTGATAGGATGTACATTGAATCAGTAGATCACTTTTAGTAGATCCCAGTGGATCTTAAAGATATTGAACAATATTAATTTCTCCAATTTATGAACATGAAATGTCTTTCCAGTTTGGTTGTGTATATCTTTTTTAAAAAAATTTTTAGTTGTCAAAAAACCTTTATTTCATTTATTTTTTATATGCAGTGCTGGGAAGCAAACCCAGTGCCTCACACATGCTAGGGAGGTGCTCTGCCCCTGAGCCACAACCCCAGTCTTTTTGTGTATATCTTCGATTTCTTTCCTCAGTTATTGTAATTTTTTACTGTAGCAATCACTTATTTCTTTGTTTAAATTTATTCCTAAGTAGGATATCATAATAATATTTGTTGTTAATTATTATGAATGGAATTGATTTCCTTATTTTGTTCTTAGAAATTTCAGTATCGATATATAAATTGTTACTGGAGTTTGTATGTTGATAGTATATTCTAAAGCTTTACGGAATTCATTTGTTAATACTGACAGGGTTTTTTGTTTGTTTGTGTGTCTGTTTTTCAGTTTACAACATTCATTTTGTTGTTTGTTGAGTCCAAGTGGATTTTAAAGATATTGAACTTATTATACTTGACTGCTAAATATCTATTTGAGAACATTCTGGAGGATCTCCAAATCACCAACTTGGTTTATGTAACATTTAAAGCAGAATTGATTTTACTTCAAGCCCAAATAAATTAAAAATATGTACCATATGTAACTGAGAAATATGATGAAACTTAATTATATCTTGTGTTATGCTTCACAAACACTTGGACAGTATGGAGAAGTGGTTAAGAGCAAGAATGATGGAAACAGAATGAGTTAGAGTCCTGGCTCTGGTGTCTGATAATGTCATGTTTTCGCTGAGTTACTTGACTTCTCTGTACTTCTACCAGTATATCCAGTCTCACAAATGAAGATACTAATAATCCTACTTCTGAGGGTAACTGAGGATTGAATGAGGAACAGTAGTAAACAGTGACTGACTAACATTATACATGTTTTTAGCAAATGCCAACCCTATACCTGTGATCTAGAAATAATTTCTTTTACCTAAAATTCCTTCAACACTAATTTGACATATTTATTTATTTCTATTATTCATCATTTTTAACTCCAGTTATCTATGAATCTACATCCCAAACAAGAAATGACTTGTTTGGTTTATTTTTATTCTTCATACCAAACAGGAATTTTTAAAAAAATGATTTGCTGAAAAAAAAAATCTCAAGAAGGTATGTGAATCAAATTACTGCATTGCCAGAAAATGGGTCAGTCATTAGATACCACCTAGTTAGAAAGCATCTCCCCCAAGGGACTAAGAACTGGACAAATTAGTTATGCCTCATAGTATTGAATACATTTTTAAAAAGTTATCATTGAATGTTCCAACAACACATTTCACAAGAACTTAAGATCAGTTTTTGATCAGATTTCTCTTATATCAATTATAATAAAAGTCACCATAATTTGAAAATCTAGAAAGTCTCAGTTATAACATTATAACATGAGTTTAAAGATGGCGGCGAGGGGAGTGCATTGCCCCCGTGTGCTGCTTCACTGTGTGGGAGTATGACAAGTCAGGACGGCTAAAGGATATCTTGTTAGGAATTTCCAGCAATAGTGGGGTGCTCCGGAACCTGGAGGAAGGATTTCCATCGCACGAGGATCAGCTACGGGGACTCAAACGCGAGAGGTTTGTCGCACTGCTTATTCAGCAAATCGGCCCGAGGCTAGAATCTGCAGCGTGCGCTGGGATAGAGACGCAGGGTTACAGCGCTGCAGTTTCTGCCAGCCGCGCAAGCACCGTACTCAGGGCTGAATTCTGGGTTCGAGACGGGGGAAGGAAGCGGTCCATCTCGGTTCTCCACACCGGTCAGACCACAGAGGAGGCCAGCAGCCACCATGTTGGTAAACTGACGTCACCACCGCTGTTTTCGACTGACCGCAGCTCATTCAGCCATAGAACAGGTAATTTCAGGCTGCAATTCGCCTGCGGCTTGCAGACAGATTGCTAGGGCTCAGCGCCTGGGTGCTTCTTAGAACCTGATTTTATCGGAGTGAATACCCAGCGCGGAGCGGCTGCTGAGCCCGCGGAGGCTGCTTCTTGGACCCTGCGCCTACCAGAGCATACAACAAGCACTAAGCAGCCGAATTACGGCTCCCAGAACTGAGCCCGCGGGGACTGCTTCTTGGAGCTTACATTTATAGGAGCTTACACCGAGCACGGAGTGGCCGAGTTCCGGCTCCCGGATCTTCCCTGGCCCGGGGCTAGGAGCCCGCGGAAACTGCTTCTCGGTCCGGGTCCTGCTGAGGGCCGGTCAGGACTCACCCGGTGCTTTGGTTGCCCGGCAAGGGGAACGAAATGCTGCCATTCGCATAGGATACCAACATGGCAGAGATCTGATGTCTGCAGAAAGCGGCGGAGGAGGGAACTTCATCAATACCAGTGCTGACATAAGCAGTTGGTCTCCTGGTAGGGGGGGTGAGGCACAGTCACCCGAGTCTCCTCAATTTGTCGTCGAGCCAGAGGGAAGGAGCCGGGCCGCCGCCAGCGCCTGGAGCAGGCCCAGCGGCTTGCCAGCGTGGTGACCGCGTGACCCCAATTGGAGAGGGGGCGGAGCGGAGCCGCCACCCGCAACCGCAAGGTGGGCAGACCCGCGACCCGGTGGTACATGGGCGTGGTAGGAGGGGCAGGGCAGAGCCGCGGTTCACGCTGTGACGAATGAGCGTGCAAGGTAAACAGACCTGTGACAGCCTGGCGGGTCAGGCCCAGTGGCCTGCCAGTGTGGTACACACGTCACCCCAACTGGAGTAGGGGCAGAGCAGATCCTTCTCCCACGCCCGGATCAGGCCCTGCCGGTGTGGTGGTCACGTGACCCCAATCGGGGGCGGAGCAGAACCGCCACCCGTGCCCGCAGGGTGAGCAGACCAGTGATCAACCTGTAGATCAGGCCCAGGGGTCCGCAGGCGTGGTAGGAGGGGCAGGGCAGATCCGCCGCCCGCGCCTCCAAGGTAGGCAGACCTACAACAGACCTGCGGATCAGGCCCAGGAGCCTGCCGGCGTGGTACAAACACCACCCTAATTGGAGTAGTGGCAGAGCAGAGTCGCCGCCCGTGCCAGGAACAGGCCCAGTGTCCTGCAGGCGGGGTAGTCACGACACCCCAATTGGAGTAGGGGCAGAGCAGAGCCTCCACCCGTGCCCGAAAGGTGGGCAGATCTGCGACCGACCAGCGGGACAGGCCCAGTAGCCTGCCGGTACGACAGACACGTCACCCCATTTGCAGTAGGGGCAGAGTAGAGCCGCCGCCCGCGCCTGCAGGGTAGGCAAACCTGCAACCGACCGGCGGATCAGGCCCAGTGGCCTGCCGGCGTGGTACACTCGTCACCCCAATTGGAGTAGGGGCAGAACAGAGCCGCCGCCAGCTCCCAGAACAGGCCCAGTGACCTGCCGGCGTGGTAGCCACGACACCCCAATTGGAATAAGAAGAGAGCAGAGCCGCCGCCCGCACCTGCAGGAAAGATACGCAAGCAGTATGAAAAGACAAGGAAAGAAAGGACCACAAGCAATGCAGGTCAACGCAACTTTAGAAGAGGTAACAGCTGCAGCAGATGGAATGTCAGATAAAGAATTCAGGATATACATGCTTCAGATGATCTGGAGTATCAAGGAAGACATTAAACAGCAAAATCAGACAATGAAAGATCACTTCGACAACGAATTACGCAAACAAATCCAGGAAGCAAAGGATCAACTATACAGGGAGATAGAGGTTATAAAAAACAAACAAACAGAAATCCTAGAAATGCAGGAAGCAATAAACCAACTTAAAAACTCAATGGAGAATACTACCAGCAGAGTAGAACACTTAGAAGATAGAACATCAGACAATGAAGACAAAGTATTTCAACTTGAAAAGAACATAGACAGCTCAGCAAGACTGTTAAGAAACCATGAGCAGAACATCCAAGAAATATGGGATAACATAAAGAGACCAAATTTAAGAGTCATTGGGATACAGGAAGGTACAGAGCTCCAAACCAAAGGAATGAGAAGTCTATTCAATGAAATAATACAAGAAAACTTCCCAGACTTGAAGAATGAGACAGAATCCCAAATCCTAGAAGCCTACAGGACGCCGAATGTGCAAAATCATAAGAGATCCACACCTAGACACATTATAATGAAGATGCCCAACATACAGAATAAGGAGAGAATTTTAAAAGCTACAAGAGAAAGGAAGCAAATTACATTTAGGGGTAAGCCAATCAGGATAACAGCTGATCTGTCAACACAGACTCTGAAAGCTAGAAGATCCTGGAATAACATATTTCAAACACTGAAAGAAAATGGGTTCCAACCAAGAATTGTGTATCCAGCGAAATTAAGCTTCAGGATGGAGGATGAAATTAAAACCTTCCACGATAAACAAAAGTTTAAAGAAATCGCAGCTAGAAAACCATCTCTTCAAAACATCCTCGCCAAAGCATTACAGGAAGAGGAAATGGAAAATAACAATGAAAACCAACAGTGGGAGGTAGGACAGTAAAGGGGGGGGGATAATCAAAGAGGAAAACAAACCATGTTTAGTAACAGAAATAAACAAATATGGCTGGAAGAACAACCCATATCTCAATAATAACCCTAAATGTTAATGGCTTAAACTCACCAATTAAGAGACACAGGCTAGTAGAATGGATCACAAAACAAGACCCAACAATATGCTGCCTACAGGAGACGCATTTGATAGGAAAGGACATACATAGGCTGAAGGTGAAAGGTTGGGAAAAATCATATCACTCATATGGACTTCGGAAACAAGCAGGAGTGTCCATACTCATATCAAATAAAATAGATTTCAAGCCAAAGTTAATCAAAAGAGATAAAGAGGGACACTACATACTGCTTAAGGGAACCATACACCAACAAGACATAACAATCATAAATATTTATGCCCCAAATAATGGTGCAGCTATATTCGTCAAACAAACTCTTCTCAAGTTCAAGAGTCTAATAGACCACCATACCATAATCATGGGAGACTTCAACACACCTCTCTCGCCACTGGACAGATCTTCCAAACAAAAGTTGAATAAGGAAACTATAGAACTCAATAACACTATTAATAACCTAGACCTAATTGACATATATAGAATATACCACCCAACATCAAGCAGTTACACTTTTTTCTCAGCAGCACATGGATCCTTCTCAAAAATAGATCATATATTATGTCACAGGGCAACTCTTAGACAATATAAAGGAGTAGAGATAATACCATGCATCTTATCTGATCATAATGGAATGAAACTGAAAATCAACGATAAAAGAAGGAAGGAAAAAGCATACATCACTTGGAGAATGAACAATAGGTTACTGAACGATCAATGGGTTATAGAAGACATCAAGAAGGAAATCAAAAAATTCTTAGAGATAAATGAAAACACAGACACAACATATCGGAATCTATGGGACACATTGAAAGCAGTTCTAAGAGGAAAATTCATTGCTTGGAGTTCATTCCTTAAAAAAAGAAAAAAACAACAAATAAACGATCTCATACTTCATCTCAAAATCCTGGAAAATGAAGAGCAAAACAACAGCAAAAGAAGTAGAAGGCAAGAAATAATTAAAATCAGAGCTGAAATTAATGAAATCGAAACAAAAGAAACAATTGAAAAAATTGACAAAACTAAAAGTTGGTTCTTTGAAAAAATAAACAAAATCGACAGACCCTTAGCGATGCTAGCGAAGAGAAGAAGAGAGAGAACTCAAATTACTAGCATACGGGATGAAAAAGGCAATATCACAACAGACACTTCAGAAATACAGAAGATAATCAAAAACTATTTTGAATCCTTATACTCCAATAAATTAGAAGATAGTGAAGGCATAGATAAATTTCTTAAGTCATATGATCTGCCCAGATTGAGTCAGGAGGATATAGACAACCTAAACAGACCAATATCAATTGAGGAAATAGAAGAAACCATAAAAAGACTACCAACTAAGAAAAGCCCAGGTCCAGATGGGTATACAGCAGAATTTTACAAAACCTTTAAAGAAGAACTAATACCAATACTTTTCAAGCTACTTCAGGAAATAGAAAAGGAGGGAGAACTTCCAAATTCATTCTATGAGGCCAACATCACCCTGATACCTAAACCAGACAAAGACACTTCAAAGAAAGAAAACTACAGACCAATATCTCTAATGAACCTAGATGCAAAAATCCTCAATAAAATTCTGGCGAATCGGATACAAAAACATATCAAAAAAATTGTACACCATGATCAAGTAGGATTCATCCCTGGGATGCAAGGCTGGTTCAATATACGGAAATCAATAAATGTTATTCACCACATCAATAGACTTAAAAATAAGAACCATATGATCATCTCGATAGATGCGGAAAAAGCATTTGACAAAGTACAGCATCCCTTTATGTTCAAAACTCTAGAAAAACTAGGGATAACAGGAACATACCTCAATATTGTAAAAGCAATCTATGCTAAGCCTCAGGCTAGCATCATTCTGAATGGAGAAAAACTGAAGGCATTCCCTCTAAAATCTGGAACTAGACAGGGATGCCCTCTCTCTCCACTTCTGTTCAACATAGTTCTCGAAACACTGGCCAGAGCAATTAGACAGACGAAAGAAATTAAAGGCATAAAAATAGGAAAAGAAGAACTTAAATTATCACTATTTGCAGATGATATGATTCTATACCTAGCAGACCCAAAAGGCTCTACAAAGAAACTATTAGAGCTAATAAATGAATTCAGCAAAGTGGCAGGATATAAAATCAACACACATAAATCAAAGGCATTCCTGTATATCAGCGACAAATCCTCTGAATTGGAAATGAGGACAACCACTCCATTCAAAATATCTTCAAAAAAAATAAAATACTTGGGAATCAACCTAACAAAAGAGGTGAAAGACTTATACAATGAAAACTACAGAACCCTAAAGAGAGAAATAGAAGAAGATCTTAGAAGATGGAAAAATATACCCTGTTCATGGATAGGCAGAACTAACATCATCAAAATGGCGATATTACCAAAAGTTCTCTATAGGTTTAATGCAATGCCAATCAAAATCCCATCGGCATTTCTTGTAGAAATAGAGAAAGCAATCATGAAATTCATATGGAAAAATAAAAGACCCAGAATAGCAAAAACAATGCTAAGCAGGAAGTGTGAATCAGGCGGTATAGCGATACCAGACTTCAAACTATACTACAGAGCAATAGTAACAAAAACAGCATGGTACTGGTACCAAAACAGGCGGGTGGACCAATGGTACAGAATAGAGGACACAGAAACCAATCCACAAAACTACAACTATCTTATATTTGATAAAGGGGCTAAAAGCATGCAATGGAGGAAGGATAGCATCTTCAACAAATAGTGCTGGGAAAACTGGAAATCCATATGCAACAAAATGAAACTGAATCCCTTTCTCTCGCCATGCACAAAAGTGAATTCAAAATGGATCAAGGAGCTTGATATCAAATCAGAGACGCGCCGTCTGATAGAAGAAAAAGTTGGCTACGATCTACAGTCGGTGGGGTCGGGCTCCAAATTCCTCAATAGGACACCCATAGCACAAAAGTTAATAACTAGAATCAACAAATGGGACTTACTCAAACTAAAAAGTTTTTTCTCAGCAAAAGAAACAATAAGAGAGGTAAATAGGGAGCCTACACCCTGGGAACAAATCTTTACTCCTCACACTTCAGATAGAGCCCTAATATCCAGAGTATACAAAGAACTCAAAAAATTAGACAATAAGAAAACAAACAACCCAATCAACAAATGGGCCAAGGACCTGAACAGACACTTCTCAGAGGAGGACATACAGTCAATCAACAAGTACATGAAAAAATGCTCAACATCTCTAGCTGTCAGAGAAATGCAAATCAAAACCACCCTAAGATACCATCTCACTCCAGTAAGATTGTCAGCCATTAGGAAGTCAAACAACAACAAGTGCTGGCGAGGATGTGGGGAAAAGGGTACACTTGTACATTGCTGGTGGGACTGCAGATTGGTGCAGCCAATTTGGAAAGCAGTATGGAGATTTCTTGGAAAGCTGGGAATGGAGCCACCATTTGACCCAGCTATTCCCCTTCTTGGTCTATTCCCTAAAGACCTAAAAAGAGCATGCTACAGGGACACTGCTACATCGATGTTCATAGCAGCACAGTTCACAATAGCAAGACTGTGGAACCAACCTAGATGCCCTTCAATAGACGAATGGATTAAAAAAATGTGGCATTTATACACAATGGAGTATTACTCTGCATTAAAAAATGACAAAATCATAGAATTTACAGGGAAATGGATGGCATTAGAGCAGATTATGCTAAGTGAAGCTAGCCAATCCCTAAAAAACAAATGCCAAATGTCTTCTTTGATATAAGGAGAGTAACTAAGAACAGTGTAGGGACGAAGAACAGGAGAAGAAGATTAACATTTAACAGGGATGAGAGGTGGGAGGGAAAGGGAGAGAGAAGGGAAATTGCATGGTAATGGAAGGAGACCCTCAGGGTTATACAGTGGAGGAGGTAGAGAGAGAGGAGGGGAGGGGAGGGGAGAGGTGGGGAGGGGGGAGGGTGGAGGATGGGAAAGGCAGTGGAGCACAACAGACACTAGTATGGCAATTTGTAAATCAATGGATGTGTAACTGATGTGATTCTGCAATCTGTGTATGGGGTGAAGGTGGGAGTTCATAACCCACTTGAAACAAAGTGTGGAATATGATATGTCAAGAAATTTGTAATGTTTTGAACAACCCACAATAAAAAATTAAAAAAAAAAAAAAAAAGTAGAGGAAATAACTATGCTTCAAGCCCAGAAGGGCACAGAAATGAAAGAGATCCAACTTAAGGGAAAGAAAAGGAAGCTAAAGCATCTTATGAAAAGTAATTGGAAACAGATTTCAATAAGGAGCAGGAATGGAAAATACACTAAAGCCAAAGGGGAACTGAAGACAACACTATCTGTAACAGATCATTTGGGCACTACCTAGAGGCCCCAGCCATAGGCACTCTGTACATTTATGATGGTGGCCATGATGGTACGCAGTAGTAAGGAGGAAGTACAAAACCTGGGAAAAGAAAGTGTCTGGGTTGCATTACACCATAAATCCAGGAGAAAAAAATATTCTTTCTTCATATGTCAAGGATAAAATTGTGCCTCGAGTTCTCTATTTCATTTGTCATACCTTATTCCCATCAAGGAGCAACCTGGAGGGAGTTCATATGAAGACCAAATAAATGAGTGTATCACAGAAATGTTGACTAATAGGAAAGTCCATCTGACTTTCCATTTTGCTGTGCACTGACCATAGGAAATTTCAAGGAAGGAAGGGACGAAGAAGAAAGGGGATGGAGAGGAAATGGAGAAGAAAGATTTTGTTTCTAGATTTTTGAGGCGCCCATTGTAAGTGACAGCAAAAGGGACTGGTGAATGTGTTTTCCAGAATTAGAATGGGTTACATGGGCTTATGTGCTTTCTTGGTGGAGCTGAAAGAAATGCCTTTTTGGAAAAGCAACAGATCTTCCTTGTTTGATAGCCTTGTGGTTTAAATGCACTGTGCTGTGTTGTATCTTTGGAAAGAGGAGCCCTAATCAGGGAGCCCACCTGCTGAGATGTGACCCAAGCATAAAGGAGTGCTGCTATGTGCAGTGGATTCACCTTATGCCCACTTAGAATCAATACTGGGGTGAGACCTCTCGCGTGCCTAGAAGGATGCCAGTGACAGCTGTTCAGAGGTGTCCTAACTGACAATGCAGACTTGGAAAGAAGAGACCCAGATTTTTATGTTTTTCTATATAAGATTTCAAAGAGTTGTGTGTTTATGGGTCTAATGAAGTCATATTAAATATTAAAGTGTAGCACATTTATCAATTATCACTCTGGGCCACTTTGGATGATGCTTGCATATGTTACCCTATTTATTCTTAACAATGACAAGTACCTCTTTTAATAAATACATTAAAGTTAAAAAAAAAAAAAAAAAAAAACCAAAACTTAAAAAAAAAAAAAAAAAAAACATTATAACATGGTAATATTTAGAATATTATATTTCATCAGGAATTTGCCAGGTCCCTGAAACATATACAGAAACACACAATATCGTGTTCTCTCTCTCTCTCTCTCTCTCTCTCTCTCTCTCTCTCTCTCTCTCTCTCTCTCTCTCTCCCCCTCCCTCCCTCCCTCCCTACCTCCCTCCCTCTCACACACATACTCCAAGAAGATTTAATTCTTCAGGTTACTTTACCAACTTATATAATGAAAATAATAGCAACAATTATCCCAGGTAAGTAGTTAATTACTGCCTGTAAAGTATTTGCAAACATATAAATTCTTAATAATAGTAATTAGTAAAGCATGAAAATATTAAAGAAAATCCATTTAGCTCAGTTTCTTTCTGCCATTTTAATCCCATAAAACTTCTTTATCTGCAGTTTCTATTGGCTAAACAAAGGACAATGTACAAAACAAAAGCAGTCAGGTAATTTAAATAGCCATTACTCATTTATCCATTGGGAGATGCTTTTAAAATCAGATGAATACCATGTACCCATTTCTAAATATATAAAATACTTGAAATTTTTTAGGCTTCCCTTATATTGAATTCAGTAGACAGCTAATTAGCAGGTTAGGACAAATAACCAGATATTTAATTTAGCCAAAAAAAGTACCATTTCACAAGTATGGCAAACCAGAAGAAAACATCATACAAAATCTGTAATAAATGTTTACACACTAAAATTCACTGTGATTGTATGGGAAGAAAACCACATGAACACGAATACAATGTCAAGGGAACATGGGGTGGTTTGGACAGCTTAACCTAAAAACCTAAAATAAATGGAGGAAATAATTCCAGTCTGAGACTAGAAATAAAATCTAACAAGATCATGCAATAAATCTGTCTTATCCAGCTTGTTGACATCTGCCAACAACAACTTAGGTATTTTGGTCAAAAGAAGAAGCTTTGACATTCAACCCTGGTTCTACTGTTTTCTTCTAGCAAAGTCGTGGAGAAAAGGCCTGTCTGTGCCTTGTCAATTCCCTCATCTTTAAACTTTCATCTTTAAGGTATTAAACATGTCTTAGAGCATCAGTGTAAGTACCAAATTAAAGTCTGATAGGCATGAAGACATGCCTGCCAAAGGTATGTGTGTGAGGTAGTGCTTCTGTGTATGTATGTGTGTTTGTGTGCATTTGATTTATTTGTAAACATGCTCAACGGATGAGGATGGAGGGCAAAGTTCTCCAGCAAACATGTAGAGACAGATGCTCAGTTTGGCTGGACACAGCACATTAATTTGACTACATCATTTAGATTCATTGGGATACTTTCATTGGCCTTTAGCTTTTTACATGTCTCTCCCACCTAAAACATTAATGTAATTCATTAAAATAAACAAATTCTGGTTTAGGGAAAAGGAAAAAATAAATAAAAGTTGTTTAAATGTCATATTCACTTTTCATCTGCTCTTTTAATTTCAGAATTGAAACCACCAGAATATTCATTTCTTTATCCCAGTTTATCAAAGGCCCAAGCATCAGAGTTCAGACTTTTAGTAGAGAAAAGAATATAAAATTTGGAGTGCTAAGATTTTCTTTATAACAAGTATTCTGTACTTTGCATTGGGTTGCTTTGAGCAAATCTCTTTAAGACTATAATCTTCAGTTTCTTCCAATAAAACACAAATCCTAATGCCACATTAAAATATTACAATAAGTAAAATTGTAATAGATTAAATCAATGTAGGCAAAACACCATATCCTTCCCATATTAAAAATGATCTTTTGAAATAATTGTATTTTTGAGATAATTTCAATCCCTCAAGATATTTTACAATTCTGTGAACAAATAATTTTCCCAACTGAGCAAATACCAAAGAAATCAGTTTTATTAACCAAATTGTACTCTAGATAAGTGTTATTCAAAGTATGGACTTTGGATTTTCAACAGTATCAATGTCAACTAGACACTTGTTAGAAAGCAAATTCCTGGCCCCGCTGGACCACAGAACAGGGCCTATATATCTTTGCTTTAACAAGACCATGTAGTTAAATTATGAGAAACAATGATCTAGACTAGCAGAATTACATACTCAAAGGATTCCTCTAATGTCTACAGCCTAGACCAAGGGTTGGTACACTTTTTTTTTTTTTAAGAGCCAGACAGTAATTTTAGGCTTTGTAGGTCAGATGTCTTCATCACAAATACTAGTCTCTACCATTGAAGTATAAAAGCAATCATACATAACCTATCTGCAAAAGTGGGAAGCCAGCTATAGTTGCTGATTCCTGAACTTTCTTAGGCTGGTGCAGTGCAGAGCCTGTATGACTCTTATGGACTGAAAGCTGGCAATGTTCCTCTAAATTTATAATGTTGAAGCTCTAACGTCCAATGTGATAATATTTAGCGGTGGGGGAGGGGCTTTGGGTGGAAAATAGGTTTAGATGAGGTTATGAGGATAGGTTCCTTATGGTCAGTTTAGCATCTTTTTGAGATGAAGACAGACAGATCTGTCTTTCCATGCACACACCCTGAGGAAAGACCATAAGTATACAGCAAATGAAAGGTCCATGAGCCAGGAAAAGTGCCCTCATCAGGCGTTACATTGACTGAGGTCTCTGTCTTAGATTTACAAGCTCCAGAAAGGGTGAAATAAATATCTGTTACGTAAGCCACCTAGTGCATAATATTTTGTTACAATAGCCCAAGTTGACTAAGACAATTTTACCCACTGGCCATATTTCGGAGGTCAAAGTAGAAATTCTGCACCATGCTGTCTCTAACAGATAAATTCAGGAAAGATTTTTTTTTTTCTAACTTCCTCAGGCATTGTTCCTTTGATGTGTGACAAAAATCTACTAACTAATCCTTCAATGGCTGTTCATCCTATTTTAAGATTTAGTTTGCAGAATTAACAGAGAGAGTCAAAATCAAGGACAATTGAGTCACTATAATGTGGGGTGTGCATAAATAGTGCCAATAGAAAGTGGCATCCAGTGACTTTTATTTACCAAATATAATCAATGTGTTTTCTACTCCCTGGAAAAAAAATGCGAATTTCCTGGATTATTGCTAATAGTTTTAATTATAATAACAATAAAGAATCTCCTACTACCTTTTCATTCTGAAAAGGTAGCTGCCAGGGAGAGGGTAGAGGGCTTTGGCACTTAAACAGTAACAACTTCAAGTGAGATTACTGACATTTTAGTGGAGAAAAATGCCAGTATTAATTTATCAAGCTAAAATTCTCAGGGACATTTAAAAATACATTCCAGTTTCCCAGGATTTAATTTAGTTCCTGGAAATGAGTTACTCACTGGAAAAATGACCCTTCTCCCAGCACCATCTGTATGGACTTAAATGTGGCAGGCAGAGTTGGGGCATGGGGGCCCCAGTCCGCCTGGTGGCCTTGCACAGAGCAGATGCTACAAAATGTTTATTAAATAAAATTGACTTCCTAACTCAAAATGTCACAAGCCAAACTCAAACTTTATAAGGGTAAACACAGAAACTTATTTGGAACCTTTTTTTTTTCAGAACAATTTTTTGCAAATGTATATTTTATTATTCAAGGACTGGAAAGAGATAATAAATTTGTTCTGACTTTAAGTTTAGAAGTCACTTTTTTTCAATGGTTCAAGAATTCATTTATGGATTCATCTTTCTCTGAGCAAACGTATATGTGAAAACAATTGCAAACCAAAAAAACCATCCTTTCAAAAACAGCATGATAGAGTGGGAAAGCCAACTCACAAATATTTACAATATAACATCCTAAGTATGTTTAGAGAATAAAGAAGAGTCTCACTATCTCTTATCAGAGGTGATACAAATTTTTCAGATAACATATTTTTATTGTTCTATTATATACATGAAATATAATAAAAATTAAATGATGTTATATATTAGGAGGAATTAGCATCATTGAAAAAAGGCAAGGAAATAAAAAAATAAATTTTTACTAGATTGAAATAAACTATATCAAGATAATATTTCATGAATCAAGAAGATGAGGGTTGAAACCTATGACTGATCCTCATTAATTAGATGATGTATAATAAAAGGATTATTAGTTGCCTTAGTCCATTCTTGGTACTATAATAAAATATCTTAAATTTTGAAATTTATAAGCAACATTTTTCCCAGTTCTAAAGGCTGGAAAGTCCAACAGCCAGGTATTTGAGGATTTGGTGTCTGTTAAAGGCTTATAGTCTACTTCCAAAATGGAGCATTGTTACATCCTTCAAAGAGTACCAACTCTTGTCCTCAGCTGGTGGAAGAGA
Source organism: Marmota flaviventris (assembly GCF_047511675.1). Classification (NCBI taxonomy): domain Eukaryota; kingdom Metazoa; phylum Chordata; class Mammalia; order Rodentia; family Sciuridae; genus Marmota; species Marmota flaviventris. Next base: position 28,110,103 of record NC_092506.1, read on the forward strand.
TAGAATGGCCAGGCAGCTTTCTGAAACCTTTTATAAAGGTTGTCAATTCTTTTTATACAGGAAGAGCCCTCGTGACTTAATCACTTCCCAAACTACCTCACCTCTTAATACCACTACAATAGACATTCAGTTTCAGCATGAATTGGGAGGGATACAAAGATTCAGAACATTGCACTAGTGTAATTTCATATGAAATCATGAGCACTATTGGTCATAGAGCTTCCATAGAAGCATCTGTTGAATTTGAGACAAATCAGCTGGAGTCAATACAAGTAGAAGGTATAATAGTCCTAATTCTAAGTCAAGCAGTAGGGAAGAGGCTGAGATCAGTGTTTAAATTGTGAATGCCAAAGTAAAATGGCATTGGTGCAGTCATGACTCATAGTTGTAATGAAGGTAGGGGTCAAAGTAATTCCTTAATACAAAATTTCCTGGTAACTATAATTGATGATAGTAGTCGGTGTGGACCCTCAATGTAGTTGATTATAGCCTAAAATAAGGGTCAGTAAATGTTTCTCTAAAGGTTGGATAGTAATTATTTGTAGGCTTTGCTGGACATGTAACTACTCTGTCAACTATTCAACTCTGCCATTGAACTGCAAATGTATAGACAATATAAAGACAAACAATTGTACTGTAAATTCATATGGGTAGCAAAATTTAAATATTGTTTAATTTTTTACTCCTAAAACATTTATTTTAATTTGTTCAACCATTTTTAAATATAGAAAAAAATAGTCTCAGCTTAGGGTACAAAATCAGGGTAGATTTTGGGCTACGGGACATAGTTTATTGACCCTAGACCCATAGCTTTTCATTCAATCAGTGTTAGAAAAGCTATGGCAACTGTCATAAGGAGAATAAGAAGCTGGTTGAGTAAAAACATGCTGGTTTTGATGCCGAGTTAAAGCTCCGGAGATCATGTTTTAACTTACATGCAATTACCAGGCTGCCAACTTAACCAGCCTTATTCTTGGGCAGAGCTTTATGTCCATTTACTAAATTTAGATGATCCTACCTGTCCAATTTATAATGCTTTTGTAAAATGGTCCTTATTTCTTTTGTTCTTTTGTAACTTAAGAGCTAGAGTACAGATTAGTATCACTCAGTACAGACTAAACTCAAATCTCATAAGACTATTTGTAGCAAAAGTATAATAGTCATCACACAATTAGGATGTCTTGATCCAATACTGAGGTCATAAACCTTATTGCCACTATTAACTACAGAATAGATTGTGCTGCTATTCTTAAGATAATTTGTTCCATAGATCACCATTTTAGGTCAATTAGCAATATTCGGTATTTTTACTGGGTAAGTTTTTGTTTGGTCATTCAAAGATTTATCTACTCTCTGAGGTCATCCTACACAAAATCCTAGTTTAGGTCATGAAGTTTTGGTCCCTTTAAGTAATTAATTTTCATATAGAACTGATAGATTAAGCTTCACATCTTACATATTTATTCTTTCTTTTCACAGGAAGGTCAACTTCAGTAATTAGAAGTAACAGTCAGTAAGAATTGTGGTGTGGCCATTCATTAATTCTGATTAGAGAACAAATGGTATGTTACCTATGGTACAAAAATGGAGGGGGGAGTTTGTGATTATAAATTGCGCTTTGGAGGTGACATTTGAACAAAACTTTGGAGGATGCGAGTTAGTCATCCCATATCTGAAGCAGTGCATCCTGGGCAAGACGAAGAGGTCTGGCTTATCTGATACAGCCACAATGGCTGGACTGGAAGGAATCATGGGGTGAGAGGAGGTTACAGGGGACCAGAACAGGAAGACTTTATAGATGATTCCTGAACTTCATTCAGCAGTAAGAATTTATCAATTAGAAAGCATATATTGCTTATAAGAGTAATAATTTACACTCAGTTTTGAAGCTAGAGCTTTACACATTGTATTTTCAGAGACAATTCAAGAAAATTAACACTTAATTTTAAAGATATAAACATAAACTATAAGTCACTTAACAGAAAATAATACAAAAGGCATGCAGTAATCAGATTTTTCAAATCCCAAGTATATGATAAAAAATATCTTAGAGATACAGGGTGGTATATATCTGGTATGTTTATAATAATTAATTTTCATATATTTTTCATTTTTATTGATTTGTTCGAATGAGAATAACATACTTAAGTTTCCATGAACTGTAAAGCATTATAAAAGTTTATTGTTACCATTAAGGAAAATATATCTATTAAGTTAAAGTTTTCATTTGAAGGTATACTTTCTGGGACTCTTTAAAAACATTTTTATATGTTATTTGACAATCAAATTTTTTATCCCCCATTCTCTCGTATTCTAAAACTTAAATCCTATCTTCTTGTTTAGTAGGTACACCATTTATTGAGGATGATTTGCTTCTCTACTTCCTAGAAAGATAGAATTAAGCTTTAGAAAAAAGAATTTGTTAAATTTGCCTATAGAAAGAATTTACTGTGACACCAATAGAATGCCAAATTTCCCATGCCAACAAAACAATGAGAATTTTATCATATTGAATTAGTTTATTGAAAAGTTAACTTTAGAAAATCTCTTTTATATAGGTAATTGCTTTTGACCACAGTTTTTAACATTGTAATATTTCGAAAAATGTCTTTTTATTCACGTGCAATACCACTGGGATAATATCACCATCACTGTTAGTGCCTCATGGAAATATTAAACATTATTTGAAGAATTGAAATAAAATGAGTTAATGTGAATTTAAAGCCAGTTTGATATTATGAAATTCTAACATTTTCACAAAGATAACCACCAGTGGAGAATTGTTGCTTTTCAATTATCTTATGATAATGTCTTAGTCCCTTTGTGCTGCTATAACAAAATATGTGACACTAGGTAAAACCCATGGAAACATCACCATTTTAATTTCTAATTTTAGTAATTTGAGTGTTTTCTTTTTTATCTAGCTAAAGTCTTAGCAATGTGCTGATCTTTTCAAAGGACCAACTTTTTCTCTATTTCTTATTTCTCTATTGCCTTTTGTTATCTGTTTTATTTGCTTCTGCTCTTTCTTGTATAGCATCTTCTTTCTGTTAACTTGGGAATCTGCTTTCCTTTTCCTAGTTCCTTACTGGGTTATGATATTGAATCTTTCTTCATATGGGCATTTATGCTTATAAATTTCCTTTTGCACACTACTTTCACTATATCCCATATATTTTATAGGGTATGTTTTTGTTTCATTTTTATCAGAATATTTTCTAATTTCCTTTTCATATTATCTTTGACCATTCAGCTAGTGTGTCTGTATAATTTATATATATATTTTTAAAAATTCCTGATTTCCTTTTCTTACTGGTTTGTAGGTTTCTATTTGCTACTCTAATGATTTTACCAAAATAATTGTTCAAAATGTCCATGGCTTATTAGGAATAGTCACTAAAATTTTTAATCTGTTAGCTTATTGTCTGCTAGTGACTTAGCCAAGATTTCCCTGAACACTTGGAACCCAAGAAGATACTTGGAAATTCACAGGACTCAGCTTTTTGGTTTCTGTCTCTTAGGGATCTCTATCTTTGGGTTATCTGCTATTCTGTTTGTTTGTTTTTTAAATAGTGTTTTCATATTCTTCAGGACTAACACAAAATTTGGTAGCACATTAAAATATTGTGAAGAATGTCAAGAATAAATTAGATAAAATTTTCACTAGCCCAATATCCAGTTAGCAATTCATTCATATATGGAACATGTTATTTTTCTCATTATTGAGTTTTGAACAAGAATTTTTCACAGGCAAAGAGCAGAAATTTAAATTATTATTATATGCCTTTTAGAAAGGCTATTTTCCTTTAGGATTATATTTTGAATCCTCTTATATTTTAATAGCATTAAATTTTCTCGTAAGTACTTGTGGTTTCAAAAATATTTTCATCATCCATATTATCAGAAAGATAATCTAGTACATATTTGCTAGAGGATTCAAGCTTGATTTCAGTTTTGTTGATGCAATGAATGGATATTTATTTCGGAAATTATTTTTATAAGACATTTTGTCTACCAGGAGTATATTGTGGAAAACATTATCTTCTTGTTTGAGATATTAGAATTCAAATCCTATCTCTACAATCTGGTTGAAAGTTTTAGAAAAGACTTCTATCATCTCTGTACCTTAATCTACCTTATTTATGAATTTTACCTAATCATCATACCTCTTTCTCAAGGTTTTTAATATTGGGCTAGAGAGCCAGACACCTGGCAGATGCTCAGTGAGTGATAGCTATTTTAAACTTTGATTATTCTCAACAAAAGGCTTATGATAACTCTTCTCTTGGCTTACTTTTTATTATCCATGAATTTCAGTGTGATTCCCTGCGTTTTTCATTCAGCTTATTGAAATTTTTTTGTTTGAGTTAAGTTCTTTGTAAATTATCAGTAAGTATAAAAATAAAGGAAACAGTAGAAAATTCTTATTTATAGTTCCCTAAATTAAATCTGTCTTGTGTAAAAGTAATAAAGGAGACAATACTGCTCTTTTCAGTTTGATGAATTGTACCGAATTCTTCTTTGAATAAAATAAAGTATAAAAACATCATAGTATAATAGATCAAAAGGTTCTGTTTCTATTGTCCTTATATTGCTTATGCTAACCCTTAGAAAAACGGTGAATATTAATAAATGCTTCTTTGTGATTCTATAGTGACTATACCTGAAAAGGAAGGGAATTGTATTTACTGAGTGGCAAATTATTACTATTATTACATATATATAAAATTAAAAGTTTGAATTTTTCAATCAATATCCCAAAATACCTTGCTAAAATAATCCACCCAGGAAACCCTCACTGAAAATTTTTTGGTGTTATATGTTTTAAATGCCAAGTTTGCTGAACCTTTTGCTTTTTCAAAATTTTAAATGGGTTTTACATAAATTGTGAAACTGGTACATCCAGCTTCTAAGTTACTTTAAAGATAAACACTACTGTTTGGCTGAATTTGAATTATTTGAATAATTAACATAATTTAAATTGGTAGCATTAAAGTTCAAATATATGTTGTAGCTCCATGGCTAAGAAAAATGAATCAATCAATTAATGTTCAATCGGCCCAGTGTTGAAGTGAATCAATTAACATTTGCCTACATTAATCAAAATATTTGCCATTGTATACTATATTAATTAGTAAAAGCACATCTTCAAAATTATAACTTTTATGCCAATAAAAATACAATTATTAGTTTAATCAAATCCTGTTTGATTAAGGTAAGAATAGATCAGAAATAAACATATTAGGTTCAGTAGTAAACAGTAGATTTAAAACTGAGCATGAGAGCAACCCAATATCAATTAACTTGTAATAAATTTTGGTTAAATCTACAAATGGATCATATTCCATTTCAAAGAAAGTCATGTAAATTCAACGGGATAAATTATAGAAAAAATCAACAATTTCTACTAACAACCTATAATCTGATGAGCTCATTCATTCATAGCACATTCTGCTATAAAGACTTATCAGAGAACTTGGACAATTATTTTGACTGTATTTATATTTTGGCTAATTTCACACTGCATTTTTTAAAGTTAATTATACTTGTCATACATGTTACAAACAATTAGTAACTAGTTCTTTAGGTAGCTTTCAACTTAAATATACATGTGGTATGTATGTGTTCAAAAACCTTTTAATGGGAATTTAGACCACTAATGTTCAATATTTACATTATAAATTTCTACTCTTATTTTTTCTCATCTAATATACTTCAATTGAAATGAGTTGCAACTCCTTTCTAATTTGCAACATTGACTGCAACTTTTTAGAAGGATGCTTTACATTATAAGACAGATTTTAAGATTTATTTTTATCATTGATTTCTATTTGCTATAATTTTTTCAGTGACTGCCATCTGATTAATGTCAATTCTTTGACAATTGGAAAGATTTTATGGCCCAATATGTGGTTAATTTGTGTACATCTTGTTGAAATCGAAATTGAAATTCTTTATTCAATAAAGATTATTTTAGTTTACATTTTATAATTTACAAATGTTTTATCAAAATATTAAGGTGAAGGCCAATGTGCAAATATGTCACTGTCATAAGAAAAAAGCTGAACAAAATGAAAATCAATGACTTTAATGGATCAGAAAGCTGAGGCTGCATGGCTAACATGCACGGCACAGTCTGGAGAGATGACTGAATAGAAATGATCATGGCTGAGATCTGCTGATCTGGAGAGGAACCTGCTAGATCTATAAACTAGAATTGAGATGGGAGCAAAAGGACAGTCAGTGTAGATAATGAATGATTGGGTCAGGAAGATGGGGGCTGATTCAAAAGGAAATAGAAAGCTAATACTTTCAGGTCCTTCGCCCTTCTCCTCACCTGTTGCCAAGGTCACTTGCATCAGGAGTTGTTAATGAGTGTGCCTGGATAGCTTACTACCTGCCTTTCTGGGCAGATATGGATAATAGGGAGAGGTACCTCCTAGAGGGCTCCCTTCCTAAAGAAGTTTTGGTCACTTAGGCAAGATAAGAGGAAGAGGGGACATAAGAAAAAAGGAAACCTAAAATCTATAAAAGGGGCAAGACACCCCTACGCCCTTAGACACTCCCTCCTCTCCAGAAGTTGGTCAGTCTGTCTGTCAATCTGTCTCTCTCTATATCTCTCTTTTATCCTTTAAATAAAACCTTTTGTTCTTGCCTCAGTGTTTCTTGGGTGTTCAGTCTCCAATACCAGGGGAACAGGACCAATCTTGATTTTCAAGACAGGTTTCATAATGGCCATTGGCATTTCTGAGGAGCTCCTGAAGCTCAGTGGGGTCTAGTAAGACAATGAGAAACTCAGTGATTCAGGCTTAAAGAAACCTGGTTTTGCACTTTTAGTCTTATGGAATCCCACATGTTCTTAATTGTTGATGAGCTTAGGAAGATCCCTCCCAACTCTGGTAGGGAGAGAGGAAATATTAAACATTGTGAAATATGCCCAGGTCATTCTCTGTAAGAAAGAAAATACTTTATCAAAGCCTTACCTCTCCTGCAGGGAGAACATATATCCAACTACAGTTCTTCCTAGAATTGATGCCTCATCCAAGGTGTGAAAAAGCTAATGAATGCTTATGTACTTCTCCTGGGACATGGGCCCACAGAAAAAAAGGCTAAGATTTAATCATGGTGTTGTAAATGCTCCCCTTCCTCCACACTTTAAAACAAGATTAACAGGCTCCAGTACAATCATGGATTCTCACAGAAAGAGGTGTCAGACACAGGCTCTCTCTGAGAAGGAGTATGGAGGAAAGCCCCTAATCAAGAGGGATAAAAACTAAAAACACTAGAGGAATTTAAAGCTTCTGTCACCTAGAGCCAAAGCAAATGTTAAACACATCCTGAACTTTTTTCCAGATTTATACATCCTCACGGCATAGAGATATTTACCTCGATTCCTATTACCCAATACAACAGGTTTGGCTGTCAACAAAAAAGTAAGGGATACTAAAAAAAAAAAAACAAAGAACATGCATTCTGCACAGGGAAAAACAGCATCAGGATAGAAGAATTTCATGGGAAAGCAGAGACAGGAGAGACTCAAAGAAGGACACCAGAGGAATTGGAACACCCTACAGCTATTGCAAAGTTGTTGACATAAATTGTCACAGTAAATTCCCTTTGTTTTTCAGTTTCTATTACTTGAACAAAAAATTATGAGATACAGCAAAGCAGAAGAAATACAGTCTGAAGAAACACAATCAACATCCAAATTAGATTCCAGATTTTTTTTTTTTTTTTGGCTGTGGGGGAGTACCTGAGATTGAATTCAAGGGCACTTGACCACTGAGCCACATCCCCAGACCTATTTTGTACTTTAGAGTTGCTTAGCAACTCACCTTTGCTGAGGATGGCTTTGAGCTCACGATCCTCCTGCCTCAGCCTCCTGATGTGCTGGAATTACAGGTGTGTGCCACCACGCATGCCTGGCTGACCCAGATTTTAGTCAGATAAAATTTAAAATCACTATGAATGTTATGTTTAGGTTCTAGTAGCAAAAACACACAAAATTCAAGAGAATGTGTAACAAAGAGATAAAAGTATAAGAAAGAGCCAAAAGGAAATATTATATACTAAAAACTCTAAAATAGAATTAAAGAATGTATATTATGGGTTTATCAGTTTACCAGAAAGTATCTAGGAAAGAGTTAGTGATTGAAGCAAGGTCAGAAACAAAATTCCAACCTGAAAGAGAACAATCAATAGAAGAAACAAAACAAAGAAAACCAAGAGCTACAATTCCCCCCAGCAAACACACACATACACACACACACACACACACACACACACACACACACATATATGTAATTGGAATAGCAGAAGGAAAAAAAGAGAGAAGAAGTATTTGAAATAACAATGGCCAAGAATTTCCAATATTATCCATCATAGGAAACCACAAATCCAAGAAGCACAGATAACATAAAACGGAATATTGAAAATATATCTCTAGATACATCATATAAAATTGGAGAATAAAAAAACTAAGAGAAAATCCAGAGGGAGAGAGACAGAGACAGAAAAATAATTATGGGGGACATACCAGAAACTATGCAAGCAATAAGAGAGTGTACTTGGAAAAAAAAATTAACTTAGAATTCTATATTCAGCAAAAGCTTAAATATGAAGACAAATACTAGCAAGAATGGTATAGAGAATTACAAAATGTTCTTTCTAGACAAGAACTATGTTGGCAAAAACTGTCATAATCAATTTTTTTCAGAACTTTTGAATCTCATAAAAAATATACCAACCAGGAAAACACCTGTCAGGGGGAAAAAATGCTGGCATTTCCTAAGAAGACAACAGCATTGGACTTATCCTGTTACCACTCTTCTCACACCTGAGCTCTGTAGAAGCATTGAAACCACCAGCCTGCATTCTTGGTTCAGTTGTTAATAGTAGAGGAAACAATATAATCTTCATCCTAAAAGAATTGTGCTTGTGCTTTGACCTTTCTGGTGGTTCTCTAAACAATCAGTGCAGAGCTTGGCTTTATTTCACCTGCATCAGAATTTCCTGGGAGCTGAAAGGCAGATTACCAGGTGTCATTTGTCAAAAACATTTAAAGGCAAATGTATTGGGTGCTGCCATCTGGAACAAGGGATAAGAGATGGTGAAAATAAGAGGCATTCTAAAAACATAGGTAGGCAGAGGCTGAGGAAGGATATACCTGGGGGAATAAGAAAATTGAAAAGTTCCTGTGTATTTCAGGGAATCTAGAAGTTGGTGCTTCACAGAGCTATATAGATGCTAGAAAAACCTGAAAGTATCCCAAAGACCACATATCCTATGATTCCATTAAACAATAGCACAAAAAATTCTTTTCACATTCACATGAAACATTCACCAAAAGAAAGAACATTCTGGGTCAAAAACATAACAAGTTTAAAATAATAGACTAAGGAAAATGTGTCAATACAGGGTTTGCTCATTTCAACAAGTGTACCAGACGAATTTAAGATGTCAGTAATAGGAAAAAACTAGGTGGATGTATAATATATTGACCTCTACTAGTTTTATAATTTTCTATTCTTTATGGTTAAATTTAGTCTATATGATTCTCACTCTAGTATCAGATTTAGAAAGTCCCAGCATATACAAAGTTTTTTTAAAAAAAAGGTCACAAATTTTAAAATTTATATTTAATTGTTTTAATTTTTAAAAATAGTTTTTTAAAACTAATTTTAGCATATAGTTTCAGTAATATATTAACATTATATAGACCGATGTGTTTACACACACATATTTTTACATATACTTTTTAAAAAGATTATGCTAAGATTTCAATAACGTGCATTGAATGGGAATATGTTCTCCTATCACTTTAATGCCACATCATTAACATTCTAATTCTTTACTCTTCAGTTTTTCAGTTTTTAACCTCCATTTTGTTGAATTGACTAGACAGTGTATTTCTTCCCAATTACCCATTATCAAAATGTATAAGGCATTGTTTCATGTCTACGAGGAAGAAGCCTTCTCATTATTTTATATCTTTAAACTGTAGTTAGTGATGCACCTGCTTCATAATGATAGTACTTACCTCATAAGATTATTTTGAGTATCAAGTTAATAGAACATGTAATGAATTTATATAAGTCCTTGATATATAGCATTGGTCAGAAAGAATTTTTTAAAAGTTGAAACTGGAAGGACGTAAGAAAGTGGGGATATCTGATGGAGTACTATTTAAGAGGGTCCCAAAAGTGGCAGGGCACTTAAGTCCTGGGGAAGGGCCAAAGTCTTCTCACTTGTGTCAGATAAGGAAGCAGAAAGGATTTAGATTTGAGGTTGGAGATTTAGATAAGGTTTAAGACTAGTTCTAGAAAGTCCAATTAAATTTTTTTTAAAGTAAAAGAAAGATTGACTACTGAAATAGATACTGGCGATAGTTTGTGATAAGAGCTATTAGGAAAGTATGGAGCTTGAAATAGTAGTTGTGGAGAATGATGGAGAAATATGGATGAAAGCATAATAACTTCTGACAATCTTGGCACCCCAATTAAGAATAGGCATTGTGATATATTGCATTATATTCCATAATTTTTCACTCTACTAAGTTCAGACTCACACTCTTGAGGAGGTAACATTGCAGTACACTTCCACAATGGATGGTAGATATGACATGGCCCCATCCATATTGGGCTTGGCTGGCAATGCCATTTTGCTTTTGCTGATGAATGTTAGGAAATATGAAGTAAACTGAGCTCTGGCTACACCTTGGCATAGCTTTTGAGCTGCTGACGTTCACTATGAAAAGGAGACTTAGGTAGCTGCTGGCCCAAAGAGGAGGAGCCCTATGGATCAGATCTGATCCCAATTCAGAGCCTAAATTTAGACTTAGCATCAAACAGCCAGAAGCTGAGCTAGCTGGCCTTCAGCAGAATCCTCACCTAGATCAGCCAAATCACAACCAGTTTGCAATGATGTAAACATTAAAAATGAACAATTATTAAGCAATTGTGTTTAAAGTGGTTTATTAGGCAGCATCATTGCAGCAATATCTGACTAATAAAAGACCATAAATATGCATCAATACCAAAATGTATATATAAGTTATTTTATTCAACAGTGTTTATGAGGCATAGCATAGAAATGGTGAAGAAATGGAATAGGAGAAATTGATTGATTCAAGTTTGCAAGTTTGCGCTTCTCTCAAATGGGGAATGGGAAACAATTGGAAAAAAATGACTAAAGTTATAAAAAAATCTATTTTCCCTTTACTATAAAAATAAGTAGTAGGTCTCCCACTCTGCCAATTTCTTCGAATCCTGTTATACACAAAACACACATAGCTTTGAAATTTAATAGATATCAATTTACCTTTCATATTTATATCATTTATCTTTGTGAAACATAAATCCAAACATGACATTATGAATAAGTCTCTAGTCTTGGGAATCAATCCTCAAATCTCTTGGTCTCTGTTAATCAGGCTGCATACCACCCTTTCAACATCATAATCTAGAAATTTCTTTTTCATTCTATCTGAAAATTTCTACCCAGGGCTACTGTGTTTTTATTTTTACTGTTAATTCTCAATGGAAAGTCAATTTCCATTTAAACATACATGTATGAATATATACACACATACACACACCCCTTTAGAAACTTAATTCAAATATTATAAACATCATTAACACAGAGACCTCAGACACGTGGATATATCCTTAATCTTTATTAAATCACTGAATTACTTCAATGCTGTTTAGTAAACAGCCATTGCCCTTAACTTTGAATAACCCATCAATCTCATTAATCTGGTCCTTCCATGAGATATCTCCTCCTCTACAACAATCTAGTGAGTAGAGGGTCACCCCTTGACACAATTGGGACTAGCAAACCTGTTCTCCGGTTCTAGAACCTGCATCTCCATTCCTGCTGGTCATTGTCTATGCTGAACTCTAAATATTTTAATATAACACTGTTCCATGTATCATTTCCTTACTCAGATACAGATGCATGTAAGCATCAGTCTATCCTCATTTGCTCTTTAAAGTTAAGAACAGTGCCTTCCTTGTTCTTTTATCCCAAGTGTTTGATAGAAGTTAATTTTTTAAAAAATATATTAAAAGCGAAAAGGATCAGAGAAGCCAAAAGTTATATTTAACTGCCAATAGAACAAGTGAACAGTTTTCCAAATAAAATTTAGAGATTTTATATATTTAGAAATACATCTGATTTTTTAAAAATATTCTAACAAATATTAAAATGTACATGCAAATTTACAAAGTTACCCAATGAAAATCACTTTTCTAATTTGCATTCCCCTTGCAGGGCTGGTCAATGGTTCTTTTTAATTTGGAAATAAATTTGTTTTATCTGTATCTTAGGTTTCTTCTGAAGGTGTAAGAAAGTTCCAGAGAGCAGTACGTTTGAAAATGACAGAGAGGTCATGTCTAATTGCTAGATTTTCCTCTGTTCTTTCAACCCTGGAGTTCAGGTTAGGATCATTTGACTGAGGCCATCTCTCATATTACCTTGGTGTAATAATTTTGAAAGTTGCCTAGTTAAGAGAAATACATAGCAATCCTCCAGTGTCTGAAACCTTCAGGAAAGCTATTTGCCAAATCTATTATATAGTGAATTACTGACAATTCCAATACACCAAACTCAGTGCGAGACATATGCTTCAAATTCAAATAAACATTAGTGTCCTTCAGCTGTCCGAAAATGGCCACTCCAAATGATTGCTTTGTGTATAATTCCACTTTTATTATCTAGACGTATTAAAGAGTTTACAGATTTACATATTGAAGCTTGAGCCTCAGGCTTTAGTGACTTATTGCTATGTCATGGCTCATATCCTTTCTTTAATACTGTGTTTCCTAGAGAGACAACCAATCAAGACACAGCTGTATGTCACTGCCGTCACCATTCAAAGGACTCAGAATACAGGGGTCAGATTTTTTTCTTCAAGGACTTCTGCTACAAGTGGATCTTCATGCCACCAACAATCATTTTTCTTTTTTTTTTTAATTAACTTTTTGTTAAAAATTTCCAACAATAATTGACATGAAATCCTAGATTTCTGATTTTCTCCTTCAACTTACTTGCCAGGACATATGATCTGTGGGGAGAGGAATTCTAGAAGCTAGATATTAGAAAAACTGCCCAAGACATTTCTTTCTTGTTCTTTTTCTTATTGTGCTAGAGATGGAGCCCAAGGCCCTGTGCATGCTAGGCAGACACTTTAGGACTGAACTATAACCCCAGCCCTAGAAGGCTCTATCTTTCTGTCTCTCACAGTTACACATACGCACAAGCACACAACATTTTCATTGACATAGTATAATTTCCTTAAACTGTGTGGGAATTTCCACTTTATTTATCTTTTGTGTGTGTGTGTGTGTGCACGCACGTGTGTGTAGGTGTGTTATGTGAGCTAGAGGAAACGGTGTTCTTTAGAAATTGAGAAGACAAAACGGAATGAACACAGGATGAATATTCAGGAAAATTTATAGTTTTAAAAATACAAGATCATAACAAGCAATCAAAAAGTAAAGGCATTCTAATATAGAAAACCTATCTCAAAGTAATGGTATGAGGAAAAAAAATGGCCATGTTCACAACCAGGGATTAAAGGCAAGGAGGAGACACACTATGCACAGAGAAGTAGATTTGATGAAAGAATCTGCCTACATCCATTAAAAAAATAAATAAACTCTGTCCCCATTCTCCCAAGCCTTTCACCCCTGAGACGGGCAGCTGACTGAAATTCAAAAAGTGAGGAATGGCCAAAGGGCCAGGGCAGAGTCAGGGCAAAAGTGCTCATGCTATCTCCTATTTGGGACTTGAACAAGGGGTCAGATCTTGATCTCTAGAGCTGTGGCTGGTGCAGACATTTCCTGCCCCACTGTGTACTTAAGAAGGGACCTCGGGCAAACTAAAAATGGGGGAGTGGAGCAGAGAGAAGCAGAGGGAAAACTATGCCCCATGAAATAGAAAGGAAGCTCCAGCTCAGTTCTACATTTCCGACTGTTGCTTCCTGTGATAATCCTGAGCATTTTTATACCAAAAACCAGTAGGATGGAGTTCAGAAGAGTATAGTGTTAGTACTGTGGTAACTAAGTAGCAAATAAATGTGTGTCCCTTGGCTACTTTTTTTCCTTATCTTGTGTGTACACACACACACACACACACACACTGTTGAGACATGTCTATTGTTAGAGAAAACAACAAGTGGAAAAGACAGGCCTTACTTTTCTCATTTTTGCTTTTCTTTTTTTTTTTTTTTGCTGTGTAATTTATATCAACAGCAAGTATCTATGGAATGGGATTATAGGCCATCTATGGGTCCTAAATGAATACTAATACAAATTTCCTATTTTAAATGTGAAATTGGTCTGTCTCAGAACATTTAATCTCCCTCTAGGAAAAGTAGATAAGAAAGTACCAGTTCTATGCTTTTATCTGTTGGGCCTACCTAACTAATGAAACTTTGGCATACTGATAGGAGAAGACAATTAATTGGCAAATCAATTGTTATATCTCCAAACTGCAAATCTTTCTCATCCAAGCAGGCACGATACTGAGACGATGCACTAACAAATGTAAAATTATCAACTCTTGTCATTTTTTTTTCATATTTTTAAGCAGTTGACTACTCAAGGTGTATTAAGATAATTCTTAAGAAATACGGATAGAATTTTTTTTAATGGTTCTGGGGATTAAATCCAGGGCCTCACGCATGCTAAGCAAGTTCCAAACCCCTGAGCTACATCCCCAGACCTGATTGAACAATTTTTTTAATGTTTCATAAATTAAAAACCATAGGCTTGGCTTGTATAACTCACAGCAATCACCAAAATGTTTTTGCTAACATTAAAATGGCCGGATCCAATACTGTTGACTTGGCAATTACCCAAAACCCAAGCAACTTAAACAGATCCAGTTTTCAGTTGCTCTCATTCCAGTATGATGGGAGGATACTTATCTTGGTCAGGGATAGAGAGTAGTGGTTTAGTTCCCTTAGGCTTCATTCATCCTTTCCCTGTTAACAGGTATCACCATCAATCATGGTGCTTGGTTCCAGTGACTCTAGGTACCACTTTAGATTCCTTCTCAATCTTCCATGAGAAAAAACAAAAACTAATTTGTTATCACTCTGCTTATAGCTTTTATGAAGCTATAGTTTCAAGACCTAAGCAGAAGTTAAATAGTCTTTGAAGCGTTTGGCATTACTCGTGTTCAATTATGTGATATTTGCTTCCTCTCAGAAAAAAAAATGTATTTTATAAAACTATTAAAATGTTCTTTACTGAATCCAAAAGACTAATAATAAAATTATTGGGATGAAATAACTACCATTTAATTAGTACCCAATATGTTCCAAGTGCTATATTACATTCTTCACTCTCCTTACCATATTGAATCCTAACAATCAATCTGGGATAGGAATAGAAATACCTATTTTTTTTTCAGAGAATGAAAACAAGACAGAGAAGTGAAATAGCACATTGGAGATTACTAAAAAGTTACCTGAGAGCCAATATTTGATGGCAAGTTGTTCTGACTCCAAATCCTATTATCTTAGCAATTACACTAAACTGCCTCGCCACCTCAGCTACAAAGTCCAGTATTCAGAGGCAGCTGCTCTTGCTGAGAAAGTTGCATGGCAATGACCTCATTGTGTAGTACTTGAAAGAAGTACTTTCTCATTAATTAAGGAAAATTCCCTTTTGGCAAGAACAGTCCCCATTGTAATGAAAGCACTGTGCTGTTCTCCAATTTAATCGGGATGGTTTCAATTCTGAGGGCAAGAAAGGAGGGAGCTCTGAGTTAATCCTTATTGCTACTCCCAGGCATTAGAGAAACCATCAAACATGGAGGGTCTCATTCTTTCCTTCAGGCTTCCAGAACAAAAATATACTGTCTCCCTTTCCTTTCAACCCTTAGCTGATTCCATTATTCATCATCTGCTATTGACTGGAACAGTAGTTATAGCTTGGGGTCTACTGAGGTGATGATGGTGGTCCATATTTTATTTTTACCACTTCCAAAGCAAATGGAAGTTGTCCAAATATCTGCACAAAGGCTTTATAAATTAATGAGCACACCAGGTGCCCTTGAGTTTTATAAGGATTATATTAAATCAATGTGGTTATTATAAGATGTAACTTCAGACCTGCATGTATTTTCTCCTAAACAATTCTGGTATGCATGACATTTTCTACTGCATTCACATCCCTATTTTAATATGCCTCCATTCCATTTGATGCTGTCACTCGTGCTATAGATGTCAGCAGGAAATGAACCAGAGAGGCTTATAATAATGGCTACCATGTGGAGGTCGACTTATTAATATACTGTAGTGACTATAACACTGTGTAAAATTACACAGTGAAACCCACAATGCTGGGCTCCTGGACTCCTTGTCTAAAGGTCAGCATTTAGATTTACACAATCCTATCTTTTTCATTTGTGAGACAGAAAATGTCTGGCAGGAGATACCAATATTTAATAAGCATATGTTATGTAATAGGGTTGGTGTTATGCTTTACAGTCATTATTTCATGTATTCCCTACTACAACCCAATGCAGCAAGTATTATTATAGTTAATCCCTGAATGAGGGAAATGAGTACCTTATACCCAGGGTAATATACTGAACACAAATGGCTCTTTTTGTAAATAGTGTAGAGCCTTCCTCAGTTGTTTCAGTCCTGCATCTCCTTTCTGTTTATTTTTTCTCAGCAATTGCTCTGCTATATATTAATCCTGCGCATCTTCATTTTATCAATGAACAAACACTATCTCTCATATTTGGAATGTGACTTCCTAAACTGGAGCTATTCCCTTTTATCTCATAAGGAATTCTGGATTCTACCCCAATAAAATCCCAGTACTTTATTCATATTTATCCTATCTATCTTTTATAAGAAAGGGTCATTCGAATAAGCAAAACTCAAAAAAAGTGGGTATTTATACCTTTCAATGGAGTTTCAACAATAAAGAACAGAACAAGTTAAAGTTTTATATATGAATAAATAAAAGTAATTTCTACTATCCACCATGACAATACTTCTTCCCAGGATATAATATATAGGTTTTATAGTAGCTAAAATGCTCACTTCATGTAGCTTCTGTGAGGATCATATGGTTATAATCAAATTAAAATTCCTACATTATCTTGCACTTCATATCCATACAAAACATTTTTGTATTAGTATTTTTATTTTCATGCAACTTAAATAACTCTATACATCTAAAACTTTCAAGCTTCAGTTTTTGACTTAATTTAAATAATTTTGTATGCATACCACAATGTCATAGGTCTCTTCAAGGGAAATAAATTGATAGGACTAAAGGACATTTCTGTCCAACTCAGAAATGAATTTACCATGAAATAAGTAGCAGGTGACTCTGATGTGCTCTGTTCCCACATCTGGAGTTGGATGAAGTTGAGATTCACCTTAAAGCATAGTTCTACCTTTGTCACAAGTTTTTCAGATTTTCTCATCAGAGGACACATGAATCAGTATTTCCTTTTCTCAATTCATACTTGATTAAGATTATAGATTTTCCCACAGAATAGGAATATGGTCTTAGCCTTCAGTCTCAAAGTTTTTATCATTTTCATGGGAATCTTAATTGATAAGTACATTTATTCTGCTGACAAGATAACATGACAGTAACATATTAGAAATTTAAAGACTATTAATATAATTTTAGGACTTATATGAATACACTATAATTTTAAGTGCATGTTTTATTGTCTTGATTATAGTAGTCTTGTACTATACCACAAAACATTAACAAAAATTTAGCAGCTAGAAACAATACAAATCTCTTATCTTACAGTTCTGTGGGTCAAAATAATGACTGTGGTCTCACTAGTCTAAGATCATCATGGTGAAAGCACTGGAGTTCCTTTTGGGAAGCACAGGGGACAGGGTGATTCCTTACTCACTCAGGTTGTTGGCAGAATGTCTTCTTCTGGTGACAGAGTTCAGATCCATGGTTTTTTGCTGGCTGTCAGCTGAAGGCCCTATGCAGTCTTTAGAGGCCTTCCTCATGGCCTCATTGGAAGCCCCTTCATCTGGCTTCAAAGCCAGCCTCAGTGAGTTTCTTTCATGCTTCAATAATTGCTGGCTTCAGTCTCACATGTATCTCAGTCTTCACCCCCCAGTAACTGACCTCTCTGCCTCCATATTACAACTCTAAAGGGACACAGGAACTGCCTTGGTTGGGTCCCATCAGATAATCTAGGGTGATTTTTCTGTTTTAAAGTCTCTAACCTTAAGTCCTGCCTGTCATGCTGGTTTTGATTTATTTGATTCCTTTATGACCTAGTTGAAGGTTGCATTGATTACAGCATGAATATCTTTACGGGTCCATATGTTATTCTACCTGTTACACTCCCAGATCCTCCAGACAGAAAGAACTTTTTTTTTTTTT
This sequence comes from Marmota flaviventris, assembly GCF_047511675.1. Lineage (NCBI taxonomy): Eukaryota > Metazoa > Chordata > Mammalia > Rodentia > Sciuridae > Marmota > Marmota flaviventris. The sequence continues at coordinate 28,128,498 of NC_092506.1, forward strand.
TTTTTAGTATTCTAAGCCACAGATGACTTCACCCACAAAAACTAAGCAAAAAAGTGTATCATGAGAATTTAAAAGAAGTGATTCATGAATTTTGTCAAGATCTTAAATTTATATTTAAAGCTCTGACTTTCACATTAAGAAATTTAGCAAAATACAGAATGCCTCCCTTACCAAACATGATAATTAAATCTGTGCCTTGTAGACAAAATATCTAATTCTGCCTAATCACTATTTCAAGGGATGGTTTATATCAGAGAGAATATTTACCAAATGTTTCCATCATACAAGGTATGGTTCAAAGGGTCTTAATTAATTATGTTTAATTCTATTTTTTAATGTGGTTATTTTTTTCTTTCATTAGTGCATTATAGTTATACATAATAGTTGGGTTTATTTTGGCAGAATCACACATGCATGGCACTTGACTTAACTCCACTTCAGTCCTCATAGTCATCCTCTCCTCCCTCCCTCTATTCTCCTTTCCCTCCTCTAGAGATCTTCCTTTCACTCATTTGTTTATTTTTTATTGGTGATTTATAGATAAACATAAAGTTTTAATTCACTGTGGTATATTTATAATGCAAATAGCATAATTTTGTTAAATTTTCATTTTGCATGTATTCTCCTTTTTTATTGTCCTCTCTCTTCCTCTCAATCTCCTTCTTTTACTCCAATGATCTTCCCTAGATTTTATGATATTTGATTGCCCCACCTATTTTTCCTTCCTTATTTTGCTCCAGCTCCCTCATATGAGAGAAGATATGCAACCCTTGATTTTCTGAGTATGGCTTGTTTTTCTTAGCATGATGTTCTCCAGTTCTATTCATTTATTGGAAAATGCCATGATTTCATGATTTTTTTTTTGTGGCTGAGCAAAACTCAATTGTGTATGGATACAAGATTTTCTTGATCTACATCTATGAGTGGACATCTGGGTTGATTTCATCACTTGGCTATTGTGAATTGTGCTGCTATAGACATTAATGTGACTACATCACCAGAGTATGCCGATTTTAGTTCTGAGGAGTGGAAGAGCTGGGTCCTACGGCTTTTCCATTTCTAGATTTCCACGAATCTCCATATGGATTTCCACAATGGTTGTAGTCCCACCAACAATATATGGAGCGTACCTTTCCCCTCATATCCTCGCCAACATTTATTATTATTTGTATTCTTGATAATGGCTATCCTGACCAGGATGAGATAAAATCTTGCTGTAGTTTTGACTTACATTTCCCTGATTAATAGATATTGAGCTTTTTTTTTCAAATATTTATTAGCCATTTGTGTTTCTTCTTTTGAGAAGTATCTGTTTAGTTCTTTGGCCCATCTATTGCTTAGTCTATTTTTTTGTTTGTCTTTTGGTGTTAAGCTTTTTGAATTCTTTATGTATTCTGGATATTAATCCCTGTCAGTGGAGTAGCAGCAAAGATTTTCTCCCAGTCTATGGGCTTTCTCTTCCTGTTCTCAATTGTTTTCTTTGCTGTGCCTAAGCTTTTTAATTCAAAGCCATCCCACACTAATTCTTGGTTTTCTTTCTTGAGCTTTAGGGGTCTTGTTAAGGAAGTCAGTATCTGTACCAATACAATGAAATGTTGACTGTTTTTGTTTTTGTTTTTTTCTAGCAGTTGCAAAGTTTCTGGTCTAATTTCCAAGTGTTTGACCCACTTTGACTTTTGTGCCGAGTGACAGATCGGGATATAGTTTCATTCTTGCATATATAGGTAACCAGTATTTCCAGCACCATTTGTTTAAAAGATTGTCTTGTCTCCAGAATATATTTTGGCATCTTTGTCCATATTAGATAACTATAAGTATGAGGGTTTGTCTCTGTATCTCCTATTCCTTTGATCTTTGTGTCTATTTTTTTAAGGACATATGAACAAAACATGATAACAGATTCAATACAATCCCCATCAAAATACCAATGACAATCATCCCAGAACTAGAACTAATACAGTCCAAAAATTCATTAGAAAGAATAGAAGATCCAGAATACCAAAGCAATCCTAAACAAAAAGAGCAATGCAGGAGGCATCACAATACCTGATCTCAAATTATACTGCAGAACTATAAAAAAAAAAAAAATAGCATGGTATTGGCATCAAAATAGACCTTATATTTTATTCTTGCTACCATCCTATGAGTAAGTACTACAATTTTTAGTAGCTTAAAAGATGATGGAATGGAAAAGATATTAAGTTGATACAGTCAATAATGAACAGAGCTACAAGGAGATACTGCTTGCATAAATTCTGACCAATAGAATCTCCTGGTGTGATGGAAATGTTTCTTCTACAGCAGAACTAGTGTATTGAACTTTCTGTAATAAAAATATTCACATCAGCCCAGTTCAATAAAGTAACTAAACATATGCAAATTGAGCATTTGAAGGGTGGCTAGTGCTACTGAGGAAGTAACCATTTGATTGAATTGATTTGAAGTTCAAGAGCCTCTGTGGTTAATGGATACTACTGCACCCTGCGGCTGCTTTAACACAAAGGCTCATCCTTTCCACCACCTCAGAGCAGTCTCAAGACAGCATTGCTCCTTCTCAATTCTTCATAAACACACATTGCAACTCTGGTTCTACTTTGTATTTCTGAAATTAGAATAAACAATTCTAGCATTGTAAAGAGCTTGATTTTACAGTTTATTTTCTGCAATGATCTGTGGAAATAAAATTCAAAAGAAATTTCCTTGACAGACTATTTTATCTTATCTTTCACTTTTGGTTCAGGTGAGAGAAATCGCTGGTTAACAAAACATCCTATAAGGTAATAGCATTGGGCCAATCAGTAATATTCTTTCTTTGCAAATGTAAATTGCTTCTTCTTTTTTTTTCCTGTTGGCTTTATTATGGAAAATTTCAAACCTCAAAATGTAAAATAGTATGTTTAAACACCGTGCTCCTTTTTATCCAGCTTTAAAAATCATCACTTCATGGCTACTAGTTTGTGTGTGTGTGTGTGTGTGTGTGTAATGTGTGTGTGTTATATATAAGTTGATCATGGTTGAATAAAAATGTAGATTGGTATATACATCTTTACCCTTCTTGCTTTACTTAACAAGGTTTTTCTGGAAATTATTCTAGAGTAACATACAGAGATATCCCTGTCTCTTTACATTGTAGTTGCATGGCTCCTCTGTGCTGATTAGCTATTTTTTATTCAACACCATTCCTATGGACAGATATTTGGGTTTCCTGTTAGGCATTTGCTATTATATAAAATTTGGTAATTTCATACTGATATTCATAAATCATTTCATATCTTTGCCAGGATGAAATTTATTTTCTTGCACGTGAGAACAAATGGAAGAACTCTAACTCCTAATCCTTTCAGGAACATACTCTTCTCTGAAGAAGATCATTATGTGTCTAATTTTAGACAGTGGTAGGAATATGATCACTCAATGCACTAAGACATACACACCCTACATGTAAACATCTGTATCTGCAAATATAGGAGAAGCAAGTGACTTGTGAAAATCATTTGTAGCATCTCCTGAACTCTTTTCTCCTTTGCAAGCTAGAAATCCATACTATAAGACACTCAATATACTTTTACTTGAAAGATTCCAGGACTATGTAACTGATGTATATACTGGCCATGCAGAAATAAGAAAGCAATCCCTATCACTATCTCTATCTCCCTCCAAATCATCTCCAAAGGGAAAGAACATGAACCTCTATGAATCTATTGCAGACCCTGGTTGGGTCAAGTTTGCTTGAGATAACATTACCATGCTTCAAAATATCTTATGGAGGACAGACATTCTTTTCATGTTTCTTACATATGCTAAGGAAGTAAGCATAATCATGCACAGGGTGCTTTGGGTAGAATTCACCTGCTACTTGTTCTCTCTATACGTTGAACAAACAAGCTCATTTCTACATAGCACAAAGCCCTTCTTCTGCCACTCGGCAGTAGGTGTATAGCCTTGGGAACCACACATGACTTCTTTTACACTATACCTCTGTGATTACATATCCTCTTGTGTTAGCAGATGTCTCCAATGATTCTTTTATCTGAAACCACTCATGACTAAAGAGCTTAAGAAAAATGGTATTGTAAGTCAAGGGTTCCAAGTCTATCTAGCAATATATATTACTTTACATTTTAAGCCACTAATCCTTAAGTATTTATCTTCCTCAGAAGTCTAAAAAAGTTTATTATTCATGCTTAAGTAGAAAAAACTTATACCAAGATTAGAGATGACAGGGAAACGTGGTGTTCAACTATTTGAACAGAACTCCTGTTTTTATTATCTTCAGAAAATTGTCTTGTAAAGAATTTGGCTACTGTGCCTAAAGAGCCTGTCTTACCTTCAGGAGAGAATGACTGATTGGTGTCTATTATGTGATTCAATTCCACAGTAAAGTATGGCTGTCACTAATAAATATAAGGAGACATAAGTTCATTTTGCAGGGGAAGGTTAAAGTACCTACTTGGCATTTCAGTTATAAATTATCCTTTCTTTTCCTCTGGCTGTATAACATATTCATAAAATCTGATAATTCAGAACAGAAATATATCCTAAAAGATCAACTAATATTTTATCATGATTGATTGATAACTAATGAAAAGTAGCTTCAATGTGGTGAAAATTAGTGATTTCATGAGTCCTCCTGCATTGAAAAGTCTGAATATTGAAGTAAAATGTAGTATAATATAAAATAGCATCTTGGAAACACATTGTCAACATCAGTCATCAGTTTACATATTAGAGGTAACAAACTGAAAAAGAATGAAAATAGCTGAAATCCCTCACCTAAGTATTGAGATCTTACTTAATTTATGTTTCCAGAAAGGAGGAAATCAAAGAAACTGTCATAATAGCATTATCTGTGTTGTAAGATATGGACTCAAGCTTCACAAAAATTCTATAATTTTCTCATCTCCTAACTAAGGGAGAAAATATCTTCCTCAAATTTTGAAATATTAGGTGACCTGATAACATGTTGAAGTCCTTTGTAAGCATGATTATCATACATGGAAAGTTTGGCAAATGCAGAGTTTCTCATTAGAGAAATGCTGTTTTGTTGGTTTTGTTTTTATTTTTGTTTTTTCCTAACTCCCTGCAACTTTGATTGTGTCCTTATTAGTAGAAGGAAAAGAGTCTTTTGGACTGAGAGTAACAAAAATCTGGGTTACAAAATAGTGATCACTTCTTGGTTATTTACCTTGAACAAATGCACTAGATCAAATAAAAAGCAGCAAGAAAATTCTGTTTCATCTTGACAGCCTTATTCATAAGTGTTTCAGTAATAGCTGAAGATTCCCTTCTTATGGCAAGCACAGACAACCATAGTAATGATAATTAATTGATCACCTACTATGGTGCATCCTTGTAAAATATCATCATCAAATATGGCATTGCCTACCATGCTTATCATCTGTACAGGGAATTATTTCTGTCCATTTTCCCTTTAGGTAGTCAAATTTTATACCATATCCTATAACCTTTTTTCTGCCCATTCCCTCATCAAATGTCCAAAGTATGGCTACCCCACCCCAATACAGCCAACTGAGAGTTATCCACCTAATATACAGCCCTTCTAGAGAAAACAAAAAATGTGTGTCCCCTAGATTCCCTCTCTTATGAAGCTAAGCTCAGGGGTGATTTGAGAAGGGGGCAATTAGCAGGAGAGTTCATGATAAAAAGTTATGGAATTAAATGAGGCTAGATACTCTGATGGATCATGTTTAAATGTAGGTTTTGAGCGAGTCGAAATGGGTACGCAGAATCTGTGAGTAAAACACGAAGAATATATGATTTTATATATTTTAAGTAGAAATAGATGGAATCTGAAGTTCATAGGTATTAAGAAATATCAGTCAACAAAATGATGGATAGTTAGCAAGGTGTCTTTCTTGTATAAGAGACACAAACCCTATTAATTGATAGATAACAATGGAGAAGTACATTGGGAATTCGGCTTAGAGCCAAATCTAGGTAATAAAATGCTTGCATCCGGAAATTATATAATACTTTTGCTTTCCTATGTGTGTATTTAATTCTCAGTCTGGTTTTCAGAGGAAGGAAAGAAGGAAGAAAGGGAGAGAGAGAGGGAGGAAGGGAAGGAGGGAGGGAGGGAAGGAGGGAGGGAGGGAGGGAGGGAAGGAGGCAGGGAGGGAGGGAAGGGAGGGAATCCATCTAAACCCCAATTGAGCAAGAGGTTACTTCCCAAGGAAAAACATGGCAAAATTACTAAAGGAAAGCTGAATAGGTGCTGGGCCCTGTAAGAAAAAAAGGGGTGGCCTATAATTCTGAATTAGTTGTGGCTATGCTCTGTTACCTTTTTTTATATTTATTTAATTTTATTTTTTACACGAATGGAGCATAACTTTTCATTTCTCTGGTTGTACATGATGTAGAGTCACACCATTCTTGCCATCATACCCATACATAGGGTAATAATGTCCACCTCATTCCACCATCTTCCCCCCACTCCCCTCTGCTCAATCCAAAGTTCCTCCATCCTCCCTACTCCCCTCCCATTATGGATCAGCATCCATTTATCAGAGAAGACATTTCACCTTTGATTTTCTGGGACTGGCTTACTTTGCTTAGCATGATAATCTCCAACTCCATCCATTTACTATAAATGCCACAATTTCATTCTTCTTTAAGGTTGAGTAATATTCCATCATATATACATACCATGGTTTCTTTATCCATCCATCTATTGAAGGACATCTAGGTTAGTTTCACAGTTTACTTATTGTGAATTGAGCTTCTATAAATATTGAGGTGCCTGCGTCATTGTAGTATGCTGATTTTAAGTCATTTGATATACACCAAGGAGTGGGATAGCTGGATCAAATGGTGGTTCCATTCCCAAGTTTTCTAAGAAATCTCCATACTGCTTTCTCAAGTGGTTGCACCATTTTGCAATCCCACCAGCAATAAATCAGTGTTCCTTTTTCCCCACATTCTCATTTATTGTTGCTTGAATTCTTGAAAATCGCCATTCTGACTGGGGTGAGAAGGAATCTTAGAGTGGTTTTGATTTGCATTTCTCGAATTATTAGAGATGTTGGACATTTTTTTTTTTTTTTCATATGAAGTGTCTACTCATTTGCTTAGCCCATTTATTGATTGGGTTATTTGTTTTTTGTTTTGGGTTGGTTTTTTTGGTGTTAAGTCTTTTGACTTTTTTGCCTATCCTGGAGATCAGTGCTCTATCTAATGTGCATGTGATAAAGATTTTCCCTCATTTGGTTATCCTTTATTTTAAAAATCTCTTGGTTGATGCATGACTGACAAACAAAACACTATGCATGTTTAATATACACAGCTTGATTAGTTTGGAGACCAGTGTATACCAATACTATAATTCATTCCAGAAACCTATTCATCACCTCCAAAAATTTGTTCCTAACTTCCCACTTGTTATTATTATCCATTTTGATAAGAACACTTAAAGTATTCTAAGAGTGTAGAACTTAAGTATAAAATAAAGTCTTGCTAACTACAGGACTATGCTGCATTGATCTTCAGTAATTATCAAATCTAAACTTAGTACTTTTCCACTAAGACCTCTCCATTTCCTCTCTCCCACCCACAGCAACCACCATGCTACTTCCTATTTATATCATTACTTTGGACTCATCATGTAAGTGGTATTTTGTAGCATGTGCTTTTTATATCTGGCTCCTTTTTCTTAACTTAATGTCCTTCAGAACCATCTATGTTGTTGAAATGGCAGGATTTCTACCCTTTTGAAGTCAGAATACTAGCATGTTTACAGAAGCATTTTCCATAGACATGTAAGTAACCTAAAATGTGCATCAAGGGATGAATGTACTGTGAAGTGTGACACATACATTCAATGAAATGTTATTTACTATTCAACAAGAAGAAAATGTGGCTATCTTGTCTTAAGGTTAAGAAAATCATACAGTTGAATCAATAATGATTTTTTAAAAGATTACTACCTATTACTACATATTTCTATAGTATCATTAGTCAATTAATCTATAAATATTAGTTGCACATGTATTATGTGCCTAACACTGATCCAACCTTTCGGTATATGGTGTTGAACACTAGAACAGAAGTACAGATAATAAGCAAATAAATGAATAAACAAGAAAGTTGTGCAGAGAATTGATTATACTATGGCAGAGGAATAAACTGATGAGGTAATGATGATTTTACAGGGAAGATATCTTCTGAAGATTTGTTATTAAAGCTGACCCTTATAAAAAAAAAAAAAAAAAAAAAAAACTACCAAGCAGATGAAAGAAAAAGGCAGTAACTGCACATTTTTAAAAGTGTTCTTATTCAATAAATTGATGTCATAAATTAAAATGTGATTTCATAATAAGTCTATATATACCATAACAATTAACCAAATTATGATGCAATTATTTATTTACATCCTTTTTTTTTTCTCTCCCCTAGAAAACTAAGTTCCGTATTATTGAGGATGTTGATTTTCTTATTAAATTGTATATCCCCACATCTGACTCTTGGTATGTACTCAGTAGGTATTTGCATAATTATAGAATGGAGTCACCCAGCTGAACTTAACCTTTGCATTATCATACATAACATAATAACTGGGACAGATTCTGAGAAATGCATCATTAGGAGGTTTCATTATTGTGCAAACAGCATAGAGTATACTTACACAAACCTAAAAAGTATATAGCCCGCTATACCCTTAAGCTCTATTGTATGCTTGTTACTCCTAGGCTATAAACCTATACAGAATGTTACTGAACTGAATACTGTAAGAGACTGTAACAAAATGGTAAGTATTTGTGTATTAAAACATAGAAACAGTATAATAAAAGCATGTTACAGGAATTTTCAGCCTCCTTATAACCTTATATAGGGTCTGTGTAGATGTGGTCAAATTACATGTCATTGGCGTGATGCTTAATTGTATTTTTATCACCCCTACCTCAAAAGCATTTTATTAAATATCCTCCCCCTTGAAAAACAAATTGGCCAAAGTTATTATCTTTCTAATGATAGATAAAATTCCTGATAGTGATAGATAAATGTTCAGATATTATAACTTTATTTTTAATTATTAAAATAAGACTTTTATTCTCTCACCCAATTTAAGCTTTGTCCTGGCCCAAACCGCTCACATTTGACTCATAAAGGGGAATATGAGATTTTCTGTTTTACCCTCCTTTCTCCAAATTTCTAGCTAGATCCTCTAATTTGAAAGCAAGGAAGAAGCTCTGCTATTTACTAACCATGCAACCATCTTCTGATTCTTCAATTTCCCTCTGTGCAAAATTTAGATGTAGAATGAACTCAACTTGTAGGTTATTTCAGCTTTATATTTCCATGTTGAAAGAAGGCTTTTACATGATGGAAAGATCAGTGGCGAGAGAGTATGTTTCTTGTAACATCAAGACTAATTAGAGGTGATTCAACAGCACAAAAGATCTGTGGCTCATTAACAATCACAAGACTTTTTTCCTTTTTCATCTTTTTGAATAGTGTTTAATTCTCTTCTTAGGTACTCATATGAGAATAATTTATACGAAGAAGCTAGTGATATAGTTAATGGACCTAATGAAGTATAACAGGGCTCCAGATTTCACTTTTGATGTGGATAATTGATTTTATGAAATGTTTAAGCATATGAATGACAAATGTTTAGAAGTCATTCCTTGATCCCATTTTGTATGTTTGCAGTACCTGTGATTTGAATGCCTTAATAGTGATTTGTCCTATTTATTTTTAGTCCATATGCCTAATTTTTCCCCATCTTTTAGCCTAAATACAACATCACTGATTTTTCCGAGGCAACAAGCAAAAATGATTCATAGCATTTTACATTTCTAAAAGAGGCACATAAGGTGTTTCACAATTTCTCTCATAATTAATTGAGACTCCAGCAAGAACATATGTTTATGTGTCATTTACAATGGGAACATGTTAAAGGAAATGGATTCATTTCCACTTGTAGCCAATGGTGAGAGAATGAAACTCAATCTGCCCTACAACGTTGAGCAAAAGAAAATTTAAAAGTGAATCCATTTCTAATTCAATCTGTTTTGAAACCTTTAATTCAGAATTAACTGGTGTTTCAGAGAAGATTAATTACATGGTACTAACCACGCAATTATAGGTAAGTTTACCTATTTTCTTTTTTATTCTTCAGTATTCTAAGCAAGTGGAGCTTACCACATATGCTAATGACTTTTGAATTCAGTAAGTGTAATTTCTATGTGACAGGTAGAAACCTGTAATTACTACGTACTTAGTATTTAGCAAGCGTATGTTTCTGAGACTAAAGAAGCCAAGTACAGTGCAAACAGCGGGAGTTAAAAGTCAAACCTGTTTTTGAATGATTGAATCCTATTTTTACCACATTATTATGGACTTTTCTCTCATTACGTAGAATAAAGTTGTTGTATTTATTGAACATGGCAACCTACTAATTTAACTGTTGGCTGTATAACATGGGTGTAGATACTACAAGTTTTATTTTTCCATTTCCAGGACACAGAACAGTGCTTTGTGTTTGAATAGTGTTCAAACACATCCCCTATCCCTCCTGCATCATATTTATATTTTTTCTCCAAGTATTTAATTCCATCTTTTCTTCAAGACCAAAATAAGGGTCAGCAAACTCTGACCAGTGGGTGGAATCCACTTATAATTTGCTTATGTACCGCTTGTGGTTATTTTCACAGTAGAACAAAGTTGAGGCCTTGGGACCCAAACCACTTGGTCTAGGAGTATTAAATATTTTTACTGCCTGGTCCCTTCCTGAGAAAGTTTGCCAACCCTTTGTCTTTATCTCTCATCTTTCTATGCTCCCCTACCTGACCATGGCATGCTTGATTCAACACACGGTATGTTACAGATTAATTGTGCACATGAGCCCTGAGAATTGAGATTACACTTTAATATTCTTTTCTCCCTTTGCACCTTACACTCATTTTTTAAATTTGGCTTGAAAAAGAAGATACTTAATGTAAAAAAAAAAAAAATCTCCCAAAATTCATAGAATTGATATTATTACAGTTATTATACAATAAATTCACAAGGAGATGATATGGAGGATGAAGGGTACAGGGGAGAAAAGACCCTCACCTCATGACAGTTTCAGAAAGCAGAAGCAAGAGAGAGAGAAAGACAGACACAGGGAAGATGTGGTCTTCGAGGGCACACCCCCAATGATTTGGCTCTTCCAGCCACGCCCCACCTCCCTGCAGTTACCCGCTATTCAGGCCATTTAATCTAGGATGAGCTGACTAGGTTACAACTCTCACAATCCAATCATTTCACCTCTGAATATTCCTACATTAACATGGGAGCTTGGGGCAGACACTTCATATACAAACCATAATAGGAAGGTAATGATGTAGGCATTTAAGTTTTAAAACAAGAAGGCAGAGGTCTGCACATGATAGAAAGAGTTCAACAAGATTTAATATTGATTCCTTCAATGAGCATCAAGACCTATGTGACCTATTTCAGGGTTGTTACACAGTTACGTGTGTGTTGTTTGAACAGCACAAAAGATTATGTTTAGTTGGCCTCAAAATTGACTCAGAGCAGTTTTTTGGTTTTTTTTTTTCAGAGTAGAATCTTCCCCAACCTTTGCTTTCTATTCAATGAACTTTAATCACCCTGCATACAAAAGTGCCACTATTTCACATATTATCTCTTTTATTCTGAATATATACTATATATACATGTGTATTTATATGAGTGTGTATATGTGTATATATATACATGTACACATGTATATATGTATATGTATGTATGTATGTATATATATATACACATACATACATAAACACACATATTTCCTAATTTACAAGAATATTTTAACATGAAATATGCAAAATAAATCTAGGGTTATAAAACTCAGATTATTTTTCTCTTTTGTGAAATGGCTTCTGTTTTCCCCATTATACAAAACAGTACCCTGCATCATGTTAATTAAAAAGGTTAAATTATCATGTGCATAAAAGATTAAAACATCCATTGGTTCAATTACTGGCTATATTGTCATTCGTGTGTATCTGTTAGGTAACCACCATGTTAACCATGTTATGTATATGAGATAATCCCAAACTTATTTCACAGTTAATTGTGACTTTGTCAGCTTGACTTCTTTTGATTGGATGTTGCTAGGGAAGGTCAGAAACGTTTCTGCAGACATGAGAGTTTCTTTTATCTTTAATTTTACTTTTACCTTAAAAGTAAAATTAAATAAATTTTAATTTTAAAATTTATCTCTAAGGGTATCATGACTCCACACTTTATGTAGGCAATAAAAATAGTGGTTATCCTTGTATTTTAGCTTTAAAAAATTCTTTAGCTTTAAAAAATTTGTAAATTTATTTCAATTCTGTCCTCTTACAAATATGGAAACACAGGTCACTCTAATAGTTAAATCTTTACCCTCTGAATATCTTCAAAAAGTTTACATCATTACCCAGGATTTACTCTATCTGCTTTGGTGTGTGTGTGTGTGTGTGTGTGTGTGTGTCTCCTGTATAAAGTGCTGCCCTTCCAAGATTCCTGGAGCACTATGCTAATGTCATGTTTTATCAATGCCTTAGGAGGCAGATTCAACCATAAGTGAATCATGATTGTCAAAATTCACTTGCCATAAAAATGGGTTTCATAATCCAGATTATGTATTGTTTTATGTAATGAGGTACAACAATCAGAATAGAGAATTTATGTAGATGCTGAGGTCCTGGACAGCCACTACCTGAAATTCACTGGTTAATCCTTAGCACCTATTTATCATACAGTATAGTTTCTATATAGACCAATTTCCTAGAGCTATGGACTACTATTAGTAAAATATAGATGTACAGCTTTATAATTAAAAACTGTTAAAATGGACAGTTATTATACCACTGGTAACTGTAGTGTGTATGTCTGTATTTATTTACTAACTGATGTATTTTGACTTCTGATCATCCATTCTCATTTTCTTCTAGTAAAAGTGCCTTCCAGTCCAGTTTGAAGAATTATGCCTTCATCGCTGTGTTCTATTTTCTTTTTTGTTTTGTTGAGTATCAAGGTATCCTACTTTCTCCAACCACAGGAGAGACCATATGACCCAAGTCAGTTTAGTTATACTCTTTATCTTTCTTTCAAGTTTGGAAATAAAGTTTAGTGACAAATGTTTTTGTTTAAACATCTCAAGACTATCATCTCAAGAGGTAGACATTGACCTCCTGCACCTAGATTATGCGCTCTACCTGAAGGTAGCATTTTCCTTTTATTTCAACTGTGAGCTATCTGTTAGCCTTTCTTTGAGCTTCCTTTTTTTGAAGTACTGAACCACAGCAAGTTCCTCTCTCTTGAGAACACTGCACTTAATTCAATTGTTCTTAAATTTGCACTTTAGAATCATCTGTGGAGTTTTAAAACTCCAAGAGCCCAGGATGCATCCCAGATGAATTATATCAATTATATCATATTCTCTGAAGGAGTGGACCCATGCATTAAGGTTTTTTTGGTTTTTTTTTTACCTTCAAATTCCCCAGATCTTCCCTACATACAGCCAAGGTTGAGAACCACCAGTGAAATTAATATAAATAGCTTCTATTTGGGGGACTGTTGCTAAGTGCCAACCACTTAACTGCATCAGTTTTTGAAGGAACTCAGGAGGTAGATGTTATTGCCCTCCTTTTAAAATGAAAATATGGGATCATACAACTGTTAAATAAATTGTCAGAAATCACACACAGTAAGGGATTAAAATGTCATTTACACCCTGATTTGGTTTTTATCATGTCTTATCACAACTTTAACCAAAAAGTTGAAAAACTAGGATTGAACAAACTTAGGGCTGAACTTAATGTCAGTGGTTTCTAGTATTTTAATAGAAACAATAAGTTATTTTTTAAAAAATGCTGTGATAAATGAATTTCCATTGATAAATTTAGTGTTGAAGCAAAGGATAAAGATATTTACTGAGCCTTCTTGCCTCTTCCTGATACAGGTGCTAGACCGTGGGGACCCCATAGACCACACCAGCAAAGGAAAAGAAAATACAATCAAAATCAGTTACATGTTCTTATTATTTCATAAGAGAAAGCATTTCAATGTGCAGAGAAAGAAATTAAACATATGGTATACAAATTCTAAAATAAATTACATAAAAATAATAAAAACATCCTAGGACAACATACTACTAGGTCTTTCGTTGTGATGATTACAAGGTGCAGTGATGGCTCTCTTGGGTTTCTCCTATGTGATGACATTACAGTACAGTGCAGGTGATTCTGGGATGAACTTAACCACACTCTAATGTTAGGCCATAGTGACTCCACAGGCTCAGCTCTACTGAACTGTTCTACACTGAACAATGTAGCCTCTACAGGATGCTAAATAAATTGCTCAGTAATTCAATTCTGGTTCTATTTTTTGAAAATAGGCAAGTAAACCAAGGGTGTCCTTCTGAAAACTTATTGAGCTTGCTGTAGGCTCAGCTTCCTTCTCCCCCTTATTCTACTCTGCAAATTCTAATTGCTTTGGTCACCCCAAATTCCTGTCTCCCAGACTAGGAAAAGCTGCTGAACTTTGTTTAAAATTTTATTTCACATTTTAAAATCCATCAGATAATAAGCTACATAATCACAGGACCAACTGTTTTCTTCCAGAATACAGATCTGTCTTGCTGCTGTTCAGTGTCTGAAGATATTTCATGTATTTGCTCTGGTTTATACAGCAATTTTTTTTTATTCATTTTGCTTTGGTGGAATTGAAGTTCCTATACCAGTTAATTCTTCACAGACAGAAATAGAAGTTTGTTTGTTTATTTTGGCTTTTAACTAAAATCAAAAGATGTATTAAATACAAACTTATTTTATACGGAGAAAATAAAGCTTAAATTATTTTTGTTATAATGTTTCTAAATTAGTTTTAATCATATTTTGATAAAATATGGTATGTTGTGAAATCTTATTGATCACTTGTAAATTAATGCCTAAGCACAACCTTAATAAATCCATTCTTTTCCAGGAGATGGATTTGAATTAAATGATTATGGATGGATGCCAGGATATATTGGGGCAGATTAAATAAACAATGATGGAAAAATCAGGTATTCACATGCAGAAGATTGGATTTTGATCCCTCTCATTCTATGCAAAAATAAACTCAAAATGGATCAAAGACCAAAATGTAAGATCTGAAACTATGAAACTATTAGAAGAAGGAATAGGTGAAACATTTCAAGACATAAGTATAGGCAATGATTCTTTTGAATATAACCCCAAAAGCACAGGAGATGAAAGCAAAAACAGACAATAGAAAAATGATATTAGGGCTGGGGTTGTGGCTCAGTGGTAGAATGCTCACCTAGCATGTGCGAGGCACTGGGTTTGGTCCTCAGCACCACATAAAAATAAATAAATAAAATAAAGATATTGTGTCCAACCACAACTAAAAAAAAAAAGAAAGAAAGAAAAATGAGATTATATCAAACTAAGAAGTTTCTGCACAAAGTTACTACATAATAACGTATATTTTATGAATAACTAGAATGGAAGCATGAGACCTTAAGCATAGACTAATGATAAAGAGATAGAAACATTCATTATACTAATTTGATCAATATATACAATATACATGTATTAAAATATTAATTAATATTATTAATTAATTCCTGGCAGGACCACTTCTTGATTCATAGAAGCCTGTATTTTACTGTGACTTCACAGGAAAGAATAGGTCAACAGGTCTTTCTCTTGGTCTCTTTTATAAGTGCACACTAATTTCTTCCCATGAAGGTTCTGTCTTCATAACATAATCACCCACCAGAGGCCCACCCAACACCATCACTTTGGTGTTAGGTTTTTATCATACGAATTTTAGGAGAATTTAAACCTCCAGTCCTTAGAAGTCCTCTTATAAATACTTTACAACCCTATTCAGTGCATTTAAGCATATTTTACACTTAAACCCTTGATTGGATACAGTGTCAATCAGGACACTGAAAGGCAAAATAAACCACCAAGGTGAATAAGAAAGCAATCCTTGTTAAAACCTGAGCTACAGTCTTATTGCAGAAGCCGCTTTTAAACATTCTATAGGGCTTGATGTCAGAAAAAGATTTCAACCGGTTTAGGTCATGTCAGCATTTGCATCCTAGACTTTAATTTTAATTGACTTTGTATTGCTTATTATTTATTTGACTAGTTTCCTACTACTTCCATGACAAACTACTACAAACTTAGGGACTTAAAGCAACTTTTTCCTTTTCTTATGGTTTTGGATGTCAGAATCCAGCAGCACTGCAGGGCTGGTTCCTTTAGCCCTTTTCGTGGGGAGTCCATGTGCTCGCCTAGTTCAGGCAACCTGTATTCTTGGCTCTTGACCCCTTCTCCATCTTTAAATTGCATCACCTCACGGCTGCTCCTATCACTGCATCGTGGTCTTCTCTCATTTCTTCTCCATGAGGGTCATTGTGATGATATTGGACCTGGGCAATCCAAGAGCATCTCTCCATTTCAGCACCCTTAATTTAATCCTGTCTTGCCTTACAAGGTAACATTCAGATTCCAGGAATTAGGATTTGGGGGTGCTATCATTCAGCTTACTGTATACTATTTCAATCTTCAATACTATTTTACCTCATAAAACACAATGCAAATAGGAAGGAAAACTTATCCTAGTTTTTATTGCAGAAAACAGAAAAGTGAGAAAGGGTGAAGTATGGGTCAGGATTTTCATAAATTTATAATTGACTGAAAAAGACAGATGAAGAGCCAACTATAAATAAATTGAGATAGAATCTATTTATTCTCTTTATTATTTACTACAGAAGCAGAAGTATGTGTTTTAATACTCTGAATATTTTTCCACTTCAATTGGTCAGGCAAGCCAGTATTTAAAGTGGTGATTTCACAGAAGGACTGCATTCAATGTCTGGTTCAAGCGGTATTTAAGAGGTCATGACTGATGTCACTTTCTAATGATGCTTGAGTGTTTTCTGAATTTATAAAATCATCTTCTGTGATGTTATTATCTGAAGCAATAAAAGTTTTATACCTCTGAAAGATAGCATCTAAAGTAGTAGTTTCTAAACATTGATTTTTTTGGTCTCGTGTTCCACAATGATTTCACTTGTCTGAGATGAATGAAGAAAAGGTTTGAAAATGTAAGAGTTACTCCTAAAGCTAAATGGATTCACTTCTAAGACTGTCCTTCCTGTCCTTCTAACCATCAGAACACTGTAGGGGAAGATAATGATACATATATATTTTTCACTTCAAAACTAATGATTTAGTAAATGTATGTGGGTAGCAAATTAATACAACACACACAGGCTTATATAATGAGAGAATCTAGAAACTAATGATCTAAAGCATGAATTAAATGGTTTTTTAAAAATCAGTATTAGTAATATCATCTTTAATTGCATAATGCCTTCACATTTAAAAAATACATTTGTACACATTAGCTCAAGTGCCTCCCCAACAATAAGCCCATGCTGAAGAACTGAAGCATAAGTTTTTAAATGACATCATTATTTGAGTTGATATATTTGCTTCTGTTGCAAACATGCCATCTTGTACTTGCCCTATATTCTTTTTTTGAGGGGGAAGGCGGGTACTGGGGATTGAACTGAGGGACAATCAATCACTGAGCCACATCCCTAGCCCCCTTTTATTTAGATACAGGGTCTCACTGAGTTGCTTAGCAATTCACTTTTGCTGAGGCTGGCTTTGAACCTTCCATCTTCATGCCTCAGCCTTCTGAGCCACTGGGATTACAGCCACTGGGCGCCACCATGCCCAGCTACTTGCCCTATACTCTTAACCGCTTTTAACATCAGTTCATTTGTCACCTTGCACCAACTGAAATGGGTCTTCCCTGATCCTCTGTAGCCAACTCAAGTTTTCATATCCACCAGTGACATTCTTAGTGGCATTGGGGAAGACCCACATTTCAGTCACTATGAAATGATGAATAGATACAGAAATATCCACGACATGAGTTGAACATGGTTCTCATACAACTCCTGTTCTGGGAGGGGGAGGACAGAAGAGGAATACACTACAGGGTCCTCCTTGCTACTTACTTTTTGCTTTTAATTCATTATTTCGCATCCTAAAAGAAGCCTTCCAGCTTTGAGTCTCTTGCCTTCAACAAAGAAAACAGTCATCTATCTTGAGTGCTTTAGGAAGGTGACATAAGATAAGGATGTTGATGTGGCACAGCAATTCATCAGTGGTTTGTCCCCATAGATCTTCTCCATAATGAAAAGTATGCATTATAGACACCTGGCCATGAAACACACTTAAAATGGGATAATTGGTAATTAAAATAAGTGATACGTAATTCTTTCAAGATATCTATGATAAATAGATGTAGACAAATAAGAAGGATGTTAGGAGCTGATAATACAAAGGGTCAACATTATTGTCTATTTCAATGATGTGATAGAGAAATGATGCCCCAATGTAACTCCTTTATACATGATATACCAGTATTCTACTCTGTAAGGTATCTGGACAATAGAAGTTAGTAAAAATCCAATTGAGCACATCAAATGTCGAAAAGGCTACAAATCAATTCCATTATTCTTTGGTAACATATTGCAGCAATAACATTCAGGGCAAATTCTCTAAAGGTTACAAATACAGACAGAAACATTTATACATTCTTTGTGAGTGTAAATTAGCACATTCAATATGAAATAGGGCCATTATGCAAAGCAGTAGTAAGGGTTCTCAAAATATTAAAAATAGAGCTACCATTTTGAAAGTCTTTCCATCTTCTAAGGTCTTCTTCTATTTCTTTTTTCAGCATTTTAAAATGATCACTGTAGAGGTATTTTTGAGGTTATTCTGAATAGGCAGTTTTCTAGATTTCTTTCTTGGTAGATTCATTATTGGAATATGAGTTATTCATTTTGTATGTTAAATTTAGAAGAGATATTTCTCAAAAGAAGGAATAAAATATGTGAAAGAATGTTCAACATACTTAACAAATAAAAACTGCACTGAGATTTCAGCTCACTCTAGTTAGAATGACAATCATCAAGTGTACAGATAACAATAATTGCTGGCAAGGTTGTGGGGGAAAAGTACACTGGTACATTGCTGGTGGAAATGAAAATTAGTACAACCACTTTGGAAAGCAGTATGGAGATCTTCAAAAGACTAGGAATGGAACTACTGAATTACCCAACTATCCCACTCTTTGGTATTTATCAAAAAGAACTTAAATATGTGTACTACATTGATACATGCATACCAATGTTTATTTTATTTTATTTTTTAAATTTTTTTCTGTTTTTTTATTGGTTGCTCAAAACATTACAATGATCTTGACATATTATATATCATACATTTGATTCAAATGGGGTATGAATTCTTATTTTTCCCACGTACACAGATTGCAGGATCACATTGGTTGTACATCCACGTTTATACATACTGCCATACTAGTGTCTGTTGTATTCTGCTGCCTTTCCTATCCTCTACTATCCCCCCTCCCCTCCCCTCTTCTCTCTCTACCCCATCTACTGTAACTCATTTCTCTCTTTTTCCCCCTTTCCCTTCACATCCTCTTATATGTAATTTTGTATAACAATGAGGTCTCCTTCCATCTTCCGTGCAGTTCCCCTTCTCTCTCTCATTCCCTCCCACCTCTCGTCCCTGCTTAATGGTGATCTTCTTCTCATGCTCTTCCTCCCTGCTCTGTTTTGAGTTGCCCTCCTTATATCAAACAAGACATTCGGCATTTGTTTTTTAGGGATTGGCTAACTTCACTTAGCATAATCTGCTCTAATGCCATCCATTTCCCTGAAAATGCCATGATTTTGTTATTTTTTAGTGCTGAGTAATATTCCATTGTGTATACATGCCACATTTTTTTTTTATCCATTCATCTATTGACGGGCATATAGGTTGGTTCCACAGTCTAGCTATTGTGAATCGTGCTAAAAGCATGCAATGGAGAAAGGATAGCATCTTCAACAAATGGTGCTGGGAGAACTGGAAAGCCATATACAATAAAATGAAACTGAATCCCTTTCTCTCACCATGCATAAAAGTTAACTCAAAATGGATCAAGGAGCTAGGGATCAAACCAGAAACTCTGCGTCTGATAGAAGAAAAAGTTGGCTCTAATCTCCATCTAGTAGGGTCGGGCTCCAAATTCCTTAATAGGACACCTATAGAACAAGAGTTAAAATCAAGAATCAACAAATGGGACGTACTCAAACTAAAAAGTTTTTTTTCTCAGCAAGAGAAACAATAAGAGAGGTAAATAGGGAGCCTTCATCCTGGGAACAAATTTTTACCCCTCACAATTCAGATAGAGCCCTACTACCCAGAGTATACAAAGAACTCAAAAAATTAAGCAATAAGAAAACAAATAACCCAATCAACAAATGGGCCGAGGATTTGAACAGACACTTCTCAAGAGAAGGACATACAATCAGTCAACAAATACACGAAAAAATGCTCACCATCTCTAGCAATCAGAGAAATGCAAATTAAAACCACTCTAAGATACCATCTCACTCCAGTAAGAATGGCAGCCATTATGAAGTCAAACAAGTGCTGGCGAGGATGGGGGGGGAAAGGGTACACTCATACATTGCTGGTGGGACTGCAAATTGGTGCGGCCAATTTGGAAATAGTATGGAGATTCCTCGGAAAGCTGGGAATGGAAACACCATTCGACCCAGCTATTCCCCTTCTCAGACTATTCCCCAAAGACCTAAAAAGAGCATACTACAGGGATACAGCTACATCAATGTTCATAGCATACCAATGTTTATGACAACACAATACACAATAACCAACTTGTGGAACTTAGTTGGTGCACATCCATAGACAAATGAATACCAGCATATTACAGAGACACAGCCACATCAATGTTTATATCAGCTCAATTCATATTATCTAAGCTATGGAACCAACCTAGGTACCCTTCAACAGATGAATAGGTTTTAAAAAAAATGTAGTATAGGTACAGAATGAAATATTACTCAGCCATAAAGAAGAATGAAATTATGGCATTTTCCAGTAAATGGAGGAACTGGAGACTATCATACTAAGTGAAATAATGCAGTCCCAAAAGATCAAAGGCTGAATGTTCTCTCTGGTATGTGGGGGCTAACACACAACAAGTAGTGGGGAGGGAATAATAGAAGTTCACTGGATTAGACAAAGGGGAATGAAGAGAAGGAGTAGAAAAGAAAACCAGTAGAATTAATAAGACATAACTTTCCTATGTTTATGTATGAATGCACAATAAGTGTAATTCCATATCATGTACAACCACAAAAAAGAAGTTATATTCCTTATATGTATGTCAAAAATATTCTACTGTTATATATATCTAAAAAGAACAAATAAAAAATAAAATGAAAACTTGACAAATTTTTAAAAATATGTCATATAAACACAGTGATGTTCTACTTAGCCACAAAGAGTGAAATTATGTGATTTGCTGGCAAATGGATGGAACTATAGAATATTGTGCTAAGTGAAAAGAACCAGACTCAAAACCTCAAAGGTCAAATGTTTTCTCTCATATGCAGAAGCTAAAGGAAGCAACAAATATAAAAAGGGGTATCTCATGAAAATAGAAGAGAGATCAGTGGAGTACAACAGAGAACCAAGGCAGAAGGAAAGGAATGAAGTAGACCAAATTATACCAGATGCAAGGATATCCCACTGAATTCCAGTTTAATGTATAACTATGATGCATCAACTAAAAATAAAATAGAACTACCACATCTATCAATTCCATAGATCCAAAGAAAATAAGTATCTCAAAGATACATCTGTACTTCCATGTTCCTCATAGCTTATTCACAATAGTCAAGATATGAAACAACCTAAATGCTCATCAATGTATGAATGGGTAAAGAAAATCTGGTTTATACACATACAATGAAATAGTATTCAGTTTTGATAAAGAAGAAAATCTTGCCATTTGTAACAACATGGAGGAACCTAAGGAACATTATGCTAATTGTAATAAGGTGCACACAGAAACATATATATTCTGTGCTCAGTGATATGTACACTCTAAAAAGAGATGGACTCCTTTAGAGATTAGAAAGTTATGTGTCAGGGATGGTGTTGGGGAAAAATAGGGAATGTTGTTCAAGGGTACAAACTTGCAGATATGAGGAAGTTGTAGAGACCTAACATACAGCAATGATGAATATGGTTAATAATGATATATAATGTTCATAAGATTTCACCATGGTGTAATGGGAGAATATAATAAATAACATAATATTTGGTAATATAATAAAAATAACATTATTACAAAGAGCAATTTATCCAAGGAATAAAAGATTAACTTAATATTTGAAAATAAATCAACAAAATTCATATTATATGAATAGGAAAGAATCCTATATTAACCTTGTAGATGTGAAAATATTTTGTGATTTCAATACCCACTTTCAGTAAAAAAAAAAAAATTCTAGAAAATAGATATATAAGGGGGATAACTTAGATCATTTAATGCACTTAAAACAGAGTACTGCAGAATGGATAATTTATAATGACCATAAATCTATTTGGCTAATGGTTTTGGACATTGAGAAGTCCAAGATCAATGGGTCACTTCTGATAAGGGTCTTCTTGTTATAACATGATGAAAGATGTCAGTGGGAAAGTCAGAGGAAGGAACTGAATTGAACTCACAGCACCACACCTTTCTATAACTGGCATTGATTCATCCATGAGTGTGAAGTTCTCATGACCTAAATGCCTTCTCTTAGGTACCACCTCCAAATACTGTTGCACTGAGAACTAAGTTTTCAACACATACTTTGGGGGACACATTCAAACATTAGGAGGGATCATCCTCAATCTTACGAAGGAAATCTATCAAAAGCTACAGCTAGGGCTGGGGACACTTGTCTATCATGTGCAAAGCCCTCATTTCACCCTCAGCCCCAAAATTTTGTTTTTTTAAAAAATCCATGATATCATACTTAGTGGTGAAAATCTGAAGTCTTGTCTTATAATGGCAAAAAACTTCACTCTCACAACTTTGAGTAAATATTTTACTTAAGATTTTATGTATTGTAATATGGATGAATTTGAAAACAAATGACCTAAGTCAAACCATCAAAAGTCAGGGATTTTTCTATATTTTCAACTGATTTTCAAAGAAGCAACAAGTTAATTTAGTTGGGAAAGAACCAGAGTTGAACAGCTGAATATCAAAACTGAAGGAGAAAAACAAAGGTAGCCTCTACTCACTTTATGCATAAAATTTAACTTGAGGTGAATCATAGACTTGAATGTAAAACACAGAACTGTATAAAGAATCTGAAACAAATACAGGAGAATACAAGGATCTTTAGATTAGGCAAATCTCAGGACAGGAAAAGTACAAATAATGGGGGGCCGGGAGATAACCTGGGTTTCAACAAAATTGAAATTTTGAAATTTTTTTCATCAAAAAATGCTTAACAAAATAACTAAGAAATCTAAAGACTGGGAGGGATATATTAATAAATAAATATATATATATATAAAATATTTCACACCCATAAAGATGGATACAGGATTTTAAAAACACTGAAAATTTTAAATATTGGCAGGATAGGCAGCAACCAAGTCTCCCATCCATTACCAATGAATGTTTAAATTGTTACAATCACCTTAGTGAACTGGGACCTAGCAATTCCACTCTGGGTTATGTATAAAAGAGAACTGAAGACCTATTCACAGACAGACTAATACAAGAATATTCACAATGACTTCACTCATCACGAGTAAACCTGGAAACACCCAAAGCCCATCCACTAAGAGTCAATAAATCCATTGTTGTGTATTTATACTACTTAACAGTAAAAAGGAACAAAACACCCAACTATGTAAAACATAGATGAACGGATACGTAAATACATGAATTCTATAATCTATTAAATTAAATAAATATCCTAGTTATATTTAGTGAAATAAACCTGTCATAAAAGATTAAACCCTGTATGATGGGGATTCCAAAATAGGATGAACTCTGGTCATAGAAATCAGAGTAGCTGCTCTTGGGGTGGGGTGAAGGTGACATGGGAACACTAGGTAGAATGAGGAAATTCTTGTACATGTCACTTTTGCATAGATCAGAGACGTGTGAGCAGTTGCCATGACTAAGTGAACTCAGCACTTAAGATTTTTACATTTTGTTCAAGTTGATATTTGAAATCGAAACCTTCTACATGTAAGAAAGAAACAATAAGTGTGTTCCCCCCAATTCCAGTAATTCAAATAATTATCAGCTCACTTTTATGTGTATGTGGTTTGTAACCCAGAGTCCAGGAAATGCCTCAAAGAAACCAGTCCATTGGGGTAGAGAAGAGAGGAGGCTGTGAGATGTGCCACACAGCCCTCTGCTAGTGTGAGCTGGGGATTAGGAGCTTGCTATTGGTGAATAGACATAGAGACAGCTCCAGAATTCGAAACTGAATGATAAGCGCACTGAACTTCAAGAACTTGCAAATGAAAGGTGTGTGAACCCTTTGTAATTAATTTGTCAACTACATTTTAGAAGGTGGCCAACATTATGCTGTCTACCTTGGCCACACACAAAACCAACATAATGGATGGGTATGAAACAAAGTAGTTTCATCCAATTTTTAATGAAGTAGGTGTGGGAATTAGAAAAGTCACATGCCACTTAGTACTGAGCATCATTTGTAACTGTGCATTCAGAGGGTTTTAGTTATTTGGGTGTTTAAGTTATTTTTTTTTTTTTTTGTGACCTTAATTTGGTCTACCCCATTGTATTACCTCTTTTCAAACATCTCTTTAATTTCCTTATATTTCCAACTAAACAACCCATAGAATATTTGTGCTCAATAAATGGCAATCCCTTCGCTTCTTTTCTTTAAACATGATATTTTGGGAAAGAAGGTAAATGGGATTCTGGAGTAATGGCTTCACGTGGCATCCTATTATGCTACTGAGAAGAAAAAAGGTGAACATGTGGTGGCCCCTACAGCACCTGCAGAAATGGAGCAATCATGTATGATGGGACATTGACATGGTAATGAGCTCATTTGTATTCCTCTTTGCCACCCTTCCACTGACTGGCTCTCTGACTGCTTAGCCAAAACCTTTTGATAGAATCTGACAGGGCCTCCTCCATCTGGAGCTTTCTGTTTTTCTATTAAGGCGATCCCAAGACCCATTACAATTCACCATTTCTGTCATGTTTGTCCTTAGAGAGAAATCAAAAGAAGATGGGGAGCAACTTCAGACAAATGAACATTGGGAAAAATATTAATGCTCAAAAATTTAAAAACTTTCTTAATCCCAACTAGTTAGGTAGAAAGGTCAATCTGAATGAGAGTAAATTTTGTTGAAAAGTTTTATAAAAACCATCTCAAATCCTCATTAGAATGAAATAGAATATAAATAAATATTATTAAAACAGTCATGGTTTCACAACACAAAAGTATTAAATCATTTCCAAGTGGAGAATATTCTTTTAATGAATAATAAAGATGACATTGTCATATACAGCAATTATTTGCATACAAACAAGTAAGGTACTAAGTTCTTCATGAACCACATAAAGCAACAGCGACAATATTTTTGTAGGGGTTTTAGAGCCAAAATTAGTCAGGATGTTTTCAAAATACAGATGCCCAGTCTCACTCCAAACATGTTCCCTTAGACCACTTGTATGTAGAATGACAGGAAAAGCCTGAGAGCCTATCCTTTGGAAAAACTCCCAAGTTGATTTTGTGTCTTAACCAAGAACAAGAATTTATTGAATACCCACTATCTTACAATGTTTTGCTTAGGAATGGGAACAGGAAAGACAGTAGAATGAATTGGACATAACTTTTCTATGTTTGTATATGAATACATGACCAGTGAAACTCCACATCATGTACAACTACAAGAATGGAATCCTACTTAGAATAAGTTATGCTTCATGTATGCATATTATGTCAAAATACATTCTACTGTCATGTATATCTAAAAATAATAAAGATGAAAGAAAAAAAAGATTTTTGCATTTTGCTTTATATATATTGTACATTGATAAAAAGTACCTAGAAAGCATCAGTTAGCAGAACATTATACAATGTCCCAAATGTTTAACTTCCTTAAAACTTTCTGTGATTCAATGCACTCAATAGCAAAGCAATATTCTTTATTCCCTGTGTTAAGAATAATTAAAAATAGGAGGAGTTTTGCAACTGATTTTAGAACTCCTCTAAAAGTCCATAAAGGTAAAAAAAATTTTAATATTCAATTTTCTGGTACCCTAAAATATATTCTTATGGTAGGTATGAATTAAACAGAAGATTTCAAATTCTACATGAGATTTTATATGACCTTTGTGTTCACTATATTTCAGTTTTGCTTTGATATTTCTTGGTTTTAATCTAGGAGCAAAATACCAATAATAGTCTTGATAGAATAACATAAACCTAAACAATGTTTATCTTCTCTATTAGGAAAACATGCATATCTCCAAATGTGATAAAAGTATCATTAAAATGTGCTGACTTTCATGTTTTCTCCTCTACGTAGCTTCAAAAATGCTTAATATTTTCTGAAGCATCCTTAGCATGAACAGTTGTTTTGAAACATTGAAATAAAATATGAAATATATTGAAAATGGTATGCTTCTTCACTTAAGAGCATGGACATAAAACATTGATGTAAGAATTGAGCATTGGTAAACAATGAGGTTAGGTGAATGGCACTTTGAATAAGTCAACAATGAAAATATTGCTTTTTATTTTCTAGAAAACTGATCTATAAAATAAGAACACAGTTGTTCTCCTAACAAGTGGATTGTTCTTCCAACAATTGGATTACAAATACTACTTATTGATTTCCTTACCAATTTAAAAACTTCTCCCTAAAATTTAGCACTTTTCACCAAAACCTCATACTATAATCATAAGAGAAGGTTTATGTAGTTTCCTGAGAAAAGGAAGTACAATATGTTTAAGAAAGTAGCCAGGCACAAAAGTCCATATAACGTAGGTTCTATTTATGGGAAATGTCTGAAAAATATAAATCCATAGGAACATAAATTATATTACTAGTTGTGTAGGGCTTGCAGAGAAAAGGGCATAAGGATTAACTGCAAATCATATTATTAGAGTGGTGAAAATATTCTAAAACTGGGTTATGGTGATGATTGTAATCTTTTCAAATTTACTAAAAGTAGTTGAATTCCACACATAAAACAGCTGAATTAAATAGTAATTTTACACCTCGAGTACAAAAAAAATTAAGGTGTGTTGAGTAGCTGACTAGCACACATTTGTCTAAATAAGGTCTAGTTTCTAATACATATAGATGATTACACAAAGGAAAAATTTCTAAGAATCAAACAGTGCTTAAGAAGGGCACATATTTGTGATAACATGATTGACATATTTGACAAGTTAAAATGAATACTTACAGTAAGATAAATATGGAATGCAAAATTTTCATGCTAAAAGCAAGATTGAAAATCAAAACGTACACCAAACTTAACTTTTAGAATTCTTTCATATTTAAGTATGTAAATGTACATATATTTTTACAATGTACATATAGATATATAGATATGCATATATATACATACTTATACATACACACATAGTATTCATCACTGATTCTTTCATATTTATTTTTTCTCACATTAGAGGCATTGTTTGTTTACTTGGGAGCAGCCAGCTAGTGTGGAGCACCTTCTTTCACCCACATAGATGTAGGAATTCTAATTAATTAATAAAACAGTACTACTTTGATTACTTAGGATTTCTCAATCTCTACAACATTTGGGGGTATTTGGCCCTATTTTTTTTTTTTTTTTTTTGCTACAAGAATGTCGTGTGGAGTGCAGGATGTTAACAGCACCCATAGACTCAACCAACTAGGTAGAAATATTTACAGGAATACACTCAGAAAGAAAATCTTAATGAAAAAATAAGTAGTTATACACACACACACAATTCATAGGTGTTAATTCATAACACTTCTATATGTAGCTTATTATTTGTGAGATGAGGAGGAGAGATATTAAAGGAGTTAAAGGGAGACTTAGCTACATCAGTAAGTTTATAAGAGGAAAAAGAAGACATCTTAAAGAAAAAAAATACAAATGTTTGTAAGCTGGGTGGGACTTTTGTTCTGGTTCAATTATTTTTGTAAGTTCCTATACATTTGGAATAAAACACACAAATTACAAATTACATATATTATATGTTATAGACAAAAATGACCTATGAATCGTTACAAGGCCTGCAAGTTTTAGGGGGCACTGTTGATTACAGTATGATTAAGAGGTATAGTCACAAAACAAAACTGTATTACTAGAATCTGTAAGATTTTTACATATGACAATTTCACTCCTTTTGTCAACATGGCTTAGTTTCTACATAATAGTAATCATTCACAGCAAAATTTCAATAAAGAAAAGTTTACAGATACATGCTTAAGACACATCCATTTAAAAACTGAAAATTGACCAAATTATGCTATGTACATATATGAGCATGCCACAGTGAATTTCACCTTTTTGTACATCAATAACAAAATCAATAGTTAAATAGCTGGAAGACCAGGAGAGTAGAGGATGTGGAAATGGACAGGAGGAATGGAGGGTAAAAAGAAGTACTGGGGACTGAAATAGAACAGATCATACTTCATGCATGTATGACTATACCAAAACCCCACTTTTATGTATAACTGTGATGCAATAATAAAAATATAAAACAAATAAAAATTGAAAGTTTGCAAATGCTTGCATATGACACAATCCATTTAAAAAATAAACTACTTCTAATTATTTTTACTGTTGATACAAATTAATAGTCAAGGTTTAAATGAAGAATCATCTTCCATTGCTTGCAAGTACAGAAATCTTAAAATATTATGAATATTCATTCTGAATAATATTACATAGTTTGATATCATAGGTTTTGGGGAAAAGTTAGGCATCAAATCACATTTCCTCAAATAATAATTCTGTGTAATAAAATATTGATAAAGTAGTTCTATTGAGAATTATTCCTACTTCCAGAAGTTAACACAATAAAGAGCTTATTTAGAATTAAGGTCACAGGATTTCAGATCCCCCCCTTTTAATTTTATAAATGTGGAAAATGAGACCCAGAAAGATCAAGAGATTTCCTTCCCCAAGGTCACATGATGACTTTGTAGGATAACTGGGTCTAAAACTTGTATCTTTATCTTGTCTGTTCTTTCCACACTGCTTGAAGTGAATCCCTGGCATATCATCTTTTTATTTTATAAAAGAGAGCATTATATAGCACAACACAATAGCTTACTTGGTAAGTACATGCCTAATGTGCATTTCAGAATGCATTAAGAATATTAATGTCATTATTAGCAGGAAAAGCTTTATTGCAGCTTAAGCTTTTATTTCTCCCCTTTTATTAATTACATAATCCCAGTTCCTAAGGGGGGAAAAATCAGGCTTAGTCAGCAACTTGTAACCAGTGCAAACACATGACTATCCATCTGACAACCTGAAGGTCAAAAGACTAGTTCATCTCTACATCAGTCAATTCTCTGGAACTCAAGGATGTCAATCAGTGGAAAGGATCAGCTAACCTATCTATCTCCACACAAGCACTTTGACTGATTTAATGTCCACAGTGTCTATTGTCAACAAAGGAAAATTGAGGGAGAAGAGATTCAATTTGTATGCTTCCATTCTAAGGCATTCACTGGAATAAATATGCTATTTATTCTCTGGCCTGATGCTATTTCCCAGTTTGCTTTTATCTGGTGTTTCGTTTAGATCAATGAATCTAACTTCCTTCGTTATCTTTTCCTTTGATGCTCATAATTTTGGAGTTTAACAAAGAGCTATATCAATGAGACTTGCAAAGGAGAGAAAAGCTCCAGTGTCCTGATACAGTAACATAAAATATTATTTATTTCAGCACATTGGAGACTGAATAAACAGCTTGTTCAAACTTTTCCCTTAAGAGACCTATGTGTATTCCCATTGTTATTAAAAGAGACTGTGACTAGTTTTCATTTATGTATGGACTTAACCTTGTTAAGGAGGAAAGGTGCTTAATTTAGAGCACAACTGTCGTGGAATTATATTCTAAATGAAGATTAGTTACCTCTCTGGGTTATATTTTCTATTACCACAAGTACATGTAACTATATAAATAGAATCAGTTATCCCTGAAGTTACCAGGGCCCTTCCAGGTGAACATTACATCAATTGAAACTTACAGAGAATAAATAACAACATGAAATATGGCCTCCAAATTTGGTGAACACACAATTCAATATTGTTGCTTTGATAAAAAAATAATCCCAAATATTATACTTTGATATGAATAATGATGGTACATAGACAAGAACTACCCTAATCTTGTACTCTTCAATTCCACCCCTTATGAGGCTTTGAATAGAGGGTGTAAGAAAGGGCCAATGAAACAATTAAGCAACACTCCTTTATTAGGTGAAGTTTGAGTTTACTGTAAAACCACTGTACTTCCTCTTTTAATCACAAAAGTAATTTTCATATTTTTCCAGTCTGCTGCAAAAATTCATTCGAACCACATCTATCAAATGCCAGAAGGAAAGAAGTGAAATTGGAAAAAAGAAAGGGTATGTGTCCTGATAACAAAGTGTAGCTGAGGGGATCCAGAAATCTTACTCTCTGTCCCAATGCCTAGAGGTATGATGTTGGACACTTGTTGGCCAAGCATGTAATCCTGAACACCAATTTTCTTCCCCAAACCCAGGAATATTGTCACTGCTTCTTGCTTATCCTTCATACTCAGTGCCACAGATCAGCAGATGCTAGCAGGAAGAATGGAGGTATATACAGTTGTCAGCTCATTCCATTCTTTAGAGATATCCTGACCACCCCTGAAATCCCTGTTTCCTTGGCCACCTTCTAATAGACTCAGATCTACATTTTGTAGTTTGTAAATATTTTGGAAGGGTGGATTAGCCCAAAATATAATGAAAATAAATAGTAATGAGTTGTGTTTGCATAGTTCCCAGTCTCCCAATATGAATTCCTGAGATCCTTTTCTCCTTGTGAAGTCCACCCTTTCATATATCAGGATTGGTGTGTTGGAACAATAGAAGCAACTGAAGAAAGAAAGTGATGGAAAATCACTTCTGAAGCTAGATTATAAAGACACTGCAGACTCTGTTTCTCTCTCGAACAACTTATACTGGGAGAGAGCCAGTACCATGCCATTTGAGTAAATTTTTGTCTTTTAGCTATCATCAATAATGCTGTTGTAAACACAGGTTAACAAATGCTTGATGAACTTGCTTTTAACATTTTTGTATAAATATCAGGCAGTGAAATCACCAAATCATGTAGTAATTCTACTTTTAATTTCTTGAGGAATTGACCAACTGTCTTGATAGCTGCACCATTTCGTGTTCCCACCAATGGCACCCAAGGACTCAATTTCCCTACATCCTCAACAACACTTGTTACTTTCTGATTATTTAATATGACCCATCTTACTGGATATCAGGTGATGTCTCACTAAGGTTTTGATTTGCTTTTTCCAATGATTAATAGTATTACATTTATTTTCATGTGATTTTGGTTATTTATATATGCTTCTTTAGAGAGATATTTATTTAAGTTCTTTGCTTTATTTTTAATTGGATCATGTTGCTATTGAGTTATAGGGATATTAATTCCTTATCATGTATATGATTTGCAAATACTTCCTCTTTCAATAAAGCTGCTTTTTCACACTGTTGGGTCCTTTGATGCACAAAAATTTTGTATAATTGAATTTATGTTTTAATTTTTGTTATCTATGAAAGGAGTATTAGTTTATGACACTCAATTTGCGGAGAAATATTGCACAGTAATAGCTAATACAAGAGGCTTTTCATTTATTTTTCTAAATGTTTTATTTGGATACCTTGTAATGACCACTTTAAAATTATTTTTAAAATATATTTAAAGTGATGCTAAAGATAAATCATGGAGGTACATATTATAAAACCAGATCATCATTAGAAAAATGCCTGAACTAGTTGACAATTTAAATAGAATGTAATAATTTACATACTGCAAAATATAGAAAAGAAGGGAATTTTTTAAATGTTAAAGATCAAATGGATATAAATGACCAGAAGAAAATGATGATATACTCAAGATTAGAGAACTTGAAGAAGAGAAAAGAATGAAGAAAAACTATATTTGAAGATACAGTAGTCAGTATTTTCCAAATCCAAGAAAGATGCTATGCTATGTGTTCAAGAAACTATGAAATTGGAGAAGGTTAAGTATAATGAAATACTGCACACAAATATATAATATACAACTAATAAAAAATAATAATAGGTCAACTGACTTGCTATGAAATTTTTCTGCAGTGGAGTGAGGAAAGTATAATCATTTTAATAAATGGTGCTGAAATTGGAAATCAACGTAGAAAAAAGGATGAGTCAGTTTTTACTTTGAACTCTACAAATCATGTCCTATGGATAATAATCAAATTGCAAAAGATAAAACAATAAAGGGTTAGATAATAGCAGGAAGAATGTCTTCACTTCCTTAGTTTACCAAAGTGTTTTGGCGATGCAAAAGCTCCAACCATTAAATAGTCATACTGAAGCTGGGCATGGTGGCACATAGCTGTAATCCCAGTGGCTAAGGAGGCTGAAGCAGGAGGATTGGTAATTCAAAACCAGCCTCAGCAAGGCCCTAAGTGAGGCCCCAAGCAACTCAGTACAAAATAGGGGTGGGATGTGGTTCAGTGGTCAAGTGCTCCTGAGTTCAATTCCCAGAAAACAAACAAACCCACAAACCCACCCACCCACACACACACACACACACACAGTAATACTGACTCTTGGAGATTCATTAAATTAATAAATTTCAGTTTTAATTTCAGTTCATCAAGAGCCAATGATAACGGAGCAAAAATATAGGCCACAGGGTGGGAGAAATTCTCTACAATGTATTTAACTTAAAGGAAAAAGAAGAGAGAAAGATTAAAAATATATTTTCTGGATATATGTATGTGTGTGTATATTAATCTAATATATATAATATATATATATATATATATATATATATATATATATATATATATATATTCCTCTAATTTGGTTTCATATAAATAGGGAATCTCCTAAATTGAGAACCATGCAACTACAACCCAACTTAAGCAAATATCTTATTCGTGCACTTCATAAAAAAAAAATCTAAATGACAAAATTTATGGAAATTTACTCAATTTCACTATTCATCAAGTGTATATGGAATGTCCAAAGAGTAATAACAGTAATAAAAATATGAAAATCTGACAATATAAATGTCAACAGGAATGTGAACAACTCAAATTCTCATTCTCTTGGTAGAAGTAAAAACAGATAATTCCATAAGAGAATTGTTTTTTTTAAAAAAAGAGAGAGAGAGAGAGAAAATTTTTTAATATTTATTTATTTATTTTTAGTTTTCGGCAGACACAACATCTTTGTTTTTGTATGTGGTGCTGAGGATCTGAGGATCAAACCCGGGCCGAACGCATGCCAGGCGAGTGTGCTACTGCTTGAGCCACATCCCCAGCCCCTCTTTTTTTTTTTAAAGATTTTTTTTTTTTTTTTTTTTTTTTTGGTGGTACCGGGGATTGAATTTTATCACTGAGTACATTCCACGCGCATGTGTATGTGTGTGTGTATGCGTGTGTGTTTGTGTTTTTTTTAACATTTTGAGATAGGGTCTAAGTTGCTGAGGGTCTTGAAAATTGTTGAGGCTGGCCTCAAACTTACAATCCTCCTATCCCAGCCTCCTGAGTCACAGTAATTACAGGCAAGCACCACCGTGCTGAGCTCCTACTTAGGACAACTCTTTGGCAGTGGTTACTAAAGATCAACATGTGTGTCTAATAAGGCAGTAGCTGTGCTTCTGACCATGTGCCTATACTAGAAATTCTTGATACCCCACCTTTATCCCTTAATCCCCAATTATATTGCTGTGAACTGACATTTTTCTACTTGAGAACTTTTGCTTAGGTTATCATGTCTAAATACTGCAGATCTTTAACCTTGAATTGGGATAACTTGAAGCTATTTTCTTACTTTTCTGCTGAAGTTCTGCAACAGGAATGATCACTATTTGCCCCAAGTCATTACCAGTCCCAAAGTAACTATTTGTATTTACATTTTTTTCTCAGGGTTAGCTTCTGAGGAAATTCAAACTAAACTAATCATCACCACATGTATTTATCATATATTCATATATGCTCAAGACATATGAAAGTATGTTCATAGCTTTATTATTCATAAGAGCCCAAACTGGAAACTGCTAAATGCCCATTATTATTGCAACGAATAAATAAATTCTGTTACATTAATGCATTGAAGTACTATGAAGTAATGAAAAATAAGAAGCCATTCACATACAGCATAACACTGGTAGACCTCACAAACACATTTAGTAAAATAAAATAGACCCAAAAGAATACATAGCAAATGATTTATGAAGTTAAACTGTCTAAAGTATATACTGTCATCAAAGTCAGAGTAACTATCAATTCTGTGGGAATCATTATTTGGAAAGAGCAATTGGAAGTTTCACAGACAATGATAATGATCTATATTTTGATTAGGGTAGTGATTATCTGTGTTCACACCAAGAGATCTGGGCCTTTTCCCCTTCCATGTAAGTTTTACTTTAATAGAAAGTTAACCTAACTAAATAGACAAAAAAAAAAGGTACATCCTATTATACACCATGCTTAGAAATCCACATTAACATGTATATTAATAAATGTGCAGACATTACTCTTTGCAAATATTAAGAGTAGATACAGGCAATCAGTTTCTAATACTAAACAATGGTGTAGAGCTGTGGTTCTCCAACGTTGGTGAGGGCTGGGATTAGCTGGAGAGCATGTCAGTCCAGGTGGGCTACAAATCTGCACTTTGATCAAGCTCCCAGAGGGAGGGGTGCTGCTTCTACTTCAGGTACAACCTTGAGAACTTAAGAATGCAGACACCTCTTCTCATAGAATGCTCTATTCATTTAAATTGATTCATTCTTTCAGGCTAAGTATTTCTGGGGGTTTGTTCTCTCTCTCTTTCAAGTCTCACAACTAAATATTAAAAATGGATATCCCCCACTCCCAGTCATTCTCATGGGATTGGATATGCAAAGAATTGATAGTGAAAAAAAAAAAAAAAAAAAAAACGTGATATTTCATAAGAGCAGTGAGAAGAGAGAGTAAAAAGGAAACCTTCATCTCAAAGTTGAAATATTCTTAGAAATAAACACCAGCTACATTTAACCAAGCCAAACAAAATTCAGTCTGATCTAATTCTTTCAAAGATTTAATTTAGGTTTGCTTTTTGACAAGCCTTCTCGTGACATTCCCCCATTCAGGAAGTATTATTTTCTTATTTTTAATTGTCGCCCATAGATTTTCAAGTCTTTTACTGTCAAAAAGTGTCAATTCCCCATGATTCTATACCTAGCAGACCCAAAAGGGTCTACAAATAAACTATTAGAGCTAATAAATGAATTCAGCAAAGTGGCAGGATATAAAATCAACACGCATAAATCAAAGGCATTCCTGTATATCAGCGACAAATCCTCTGAAATGGAAATGAGGACAACCACTCCATTCACAATATCTTCAAAAAAATAAAATACTTGGGAATCAACCTAACAAAAGAGGTGAAAGATTTATACAATGAAAACTACAGAACCCTAAAGAGAGAAATAGAAGAAGATCTTAGAAGATGGAAAAATATACCCTGTTCATGGATAGGCAGAACTAACATCATCAAAATGGCGATATTACCAAAAGTTCTCTATAGGTTTAATGCAATGCCAATCAAAATCCCAACGGCATTTCTTGTAGAAATAGAGAAAGCAATCATGAAATTCATATGGAAAAATAAACGACCCAGAATAGCAAAAACAATGCTAAGCAGGAAGTGTGAATCAGGCGGTATAGCGATACCAGACTTCAAACTATACTACAGAGCAATAGTAACAAAAACAGCATGGTACTGGTACCAAAACAGGCGGGTGGACCAATGGTACAGAATAGAGGACACAGAAACCAATCCACAAAACTACAACTACCTTATATTTGATAAAGGGGCTAAAAGCATGCAATGGAGGAAGGATAGCATCTTCAACAAATGGTGCTGGGAAAACTGGAAATCCATATGCAACAAAATGAAACTGAATCCCTTTCTCTCGCCATGCACAAAAGTGAATTAAAAATGGATCAAGGAGCTTGATATCAAATCAGAGACACGCCGTCTGATAGAAGAAAAAGTTGGCTACGATCTACATACTGTGGGGTCGGGCTCCAAATTCCTCAATAGGACACCCATAGCACAAAAGTTAATAACTAGAATCAACAAATGGGACTTACTCAAACTAAAAAGTTTTTTCTCAGCAAAAGAAACAATAAGAGAGGTAAATAGAGAGCCTACATCCTGGGAACAAATCTTTACTCCTCACACTTCAGATAGAGCCCTAATATCCAGAGTATACAAAGAACTCAAAAAATTAGACAATAAGAGAACAAACAACCCAATCAACAAATGGGCCAAGGACCTGAACAGACACTTCTCAGAGGAGGACATACAATCAATCAACAAGTACATGAAAAAATGCTCACCATCTCTAGCAGTCAGAGAAATGCAAATCAAAACCACCCTAAGATACCATCTCACTCCAGTAAGATTGGCAGCCATTATGAAGTCAAACAACAACAAGTGCTGGCGAGGATGTGGGGAAAAGGGTACACTTGTACATTGCTGGTGGGACTGCAAATTGGTGCAGCCAATTTGGAAAGCAGTATGGAGATTTCTTGGAAAGCTGGGAATGGAGCCACCATTTGACCCAGCTATTCCCCTTCTCGGTCTATTCCCTAAAGACCTAAAAAGAGCATGCTACAGGGACACTGCTACATCGATGTTCATAGCAGCACAATTCACAATAGCAAGACTGTGGAACCAACCTAGATGCCCTTCAATAGATGAATGGATAAAAAAAAATGTGGCATTTATACACAATGGAGTATTACTCTGCATTAAAAATTGACAAAATCATAGAATTTACAGGGAAATGGATGGCATTAGAGCAGATTATGCTAAGTGAAGCTAGCCAATCCCTAAAAAACAAATGCCAAATGTCTTTTTTGATATAAGGAGAGTAACTAAGAACAGAGTAGGGTCGAAGAGCATGAGAAGAAGATTAACATTAAACAGGGATGAGAGGTGGGAGGGAAAGGGAGAGAGAAGGGAAATTGTATGGAAATGGAAGGAGACCCTCAGAGTTATACAAAAGTACATACAAGAGGAAGTGAGGGGAAAGGGAAAAATAATACAAGGGGGACAAATGAATGTCAGTAGAGGGGGCAGAGAGAGAAGAGGGGAGGGGACGGGAGGGGAGGGGGGATAGTAGAGGATAGGAAAGGCAGCAGAACACAACAGACACTAGTATGGCAATATGTAAATCAATGGATGTGTAACTGATGTGATTCTGCAATCTGTATATGGGGTAAAAATGGGAGCTCATAACCCACTTGAATCAAAGTGTGAAATATGATATATCAAGAACTATGTAATGTTTTGAACAGCCAACAATAAAAAATTTTAAAAAAAGTGTCAATTCCCAACAGACACAATTCAGAAATATAGCTATCTATATAATGCACAATAATCTGATATTTATTAATCACGATTACTTTTTTGTTTCAGAATACTAT
Organism: Marmota flaviventris; assembly: GCF_047511675.1. Lineage (NCBI taxonomy): Eukaryota > Metazoa > Chordata > Mammalia > Rodentia > Sciuridae > Marmota > Marmota flaviventris. Next base: position 28,166,173 of record NC_092506.1, read on the forward strand.
CAGAGGACCTTCTCCCTGGATCTACTTTTTAAATGCATCAATATGGTTAAATAAGAAGAAAAATATACAAAGAACTCTGATGACCTGCAGTGTCTACAGAACCAACTGTGATATGAGAGCCAGGAGCCACACCTTAAAGAGAAAAATCACTTTATTGTTCTTATTTGAGAGTCAATTAAGCTACTCCTACTTTGTGCTTTAGCCTCCCCACTTTATGGCAAAGTTAACAATTCCCTGTTTTCCAGCCATCTCTTAGCCATACTCGCTGCATTCACATGAGAAGCTAACAGAAATAATTACGAAACTTTGCATCATATTTTCCATATCAAGAATATTATTTTAAATATTTTAATATTAATTTAGCCGATTCACACTTTGAAACCTTACAGAGTGTATGTGTCTATGCTAATGAGAGGAAGAAATCAAACTTTTTCAGCCCACAGTGTTGCAGACTGCAAGACTCATCAAGTTGTGAAAGTATTCCAGTCCTGACACAAAACAGCAGGCAGATGTCTCTGCAAGGAAAACCATATGAAGGAAGTAGCAAATCTTTCAAATATAGAAAGCAAGACATGATGCTTTTAAATAAATATTATTGCCCAGATTATATCTGTATTTTCTTTTTGATGACCTTAATACAGGCATGACTGTTAGAGCTGAATTTTTTTTTTAAACTGTAGAGATTGGGACAGATCATATCTAAAACTATGAACTAGGGCATTGTCCCTGGAACTGTGGAGTGTTAGAACACATTGATTTGCCCCTTTGAAACTTAATGCATTAATAAACGCCAACATAATAACAAAATGTACATACTAGTCCGTATTTTTGAATTTTCACATATTTCCCATTGTATATTTCTAATTTGATTCATTCTCTGGGAAGTAGGGAAGATAGATAGCTAGATAGATAAGAGATTCAAAGAAAGGTGATTATCTCTCACATGAAGCACAATGGAATGCTAGATATGCCCCTGCCTGAGATCAAGCATAAAACCTGGTGCATAAAACTGTTACCACCCTCCAGGAAAATAAAATAATTATAAATGTGTTCCTCACAGAACTAGAAAAAAAGAAACCCCCAAATTCACTTGCAGGCACAATAACCCTGAAGAGCAAAAGAAATCTTGAGCCAAAACTTTAAAAGCTAGACTCATCCCAATAACTGATTTCAAGACATACTACAGAGTCAGTCACCAAAACAGCATAGTACTGGCATAAAAACAGACTCTGAGATCAATGGAACAGAAGAGAGATCACAGAAATAAATCCACCTATCTACAGCCAAGTGATTTTTGACAAAGATTCTAACACACACTCTAGCAAAAGGACAGTGTCTTCAACAAATGGTGCTGGGAAAACTAGATATTCGCATGCAGAAGACAGAAATTTGAGACCTTTTCCCCTGTAGAGAAACCAACTCAAAATAGATCAAAGACTTACATGTAAGACCTGAAAAGGAAATTACAGATGCAAACATAAGGGAAACACTCAAGATATCAGTACAGGCAATGATTTTCTGGATTAGATTCCAAAAGCACAGGAAATCAAAGCAAAAAAATGAACAAAAGTAAAGTAGCATCCAAAGAAACAAAGTGAATATACAGAATGGGAATGTTTGCCAACTTTGCCAACTTTTCACCTGAGAAAGTATTAATATCTAGATTCAAAAGTCTTAACAAAATAAAACTGATCCAATTTTTAAAATGGGTAAATGATCTGAATAGGCACTTCTCAAAAGAAAAAAATACAAATGAATATGCTTTAACGTGCTCAATATCATTAGCTTTCAGCGTTATGCAAACCAAAATTACAATGATATATACCATCTTTACCCAGTTGAATGGATATCAGGGAAAAAAAAAAGTACCATGTAACAGGTTGTGGAGAAAAAGGAACTCTTATGTACTGTTCATGGGAATGTAAATTAGGACAGACATTTTGAAGAACAGTAGGGAAGTTTTACTCAAAAAAAAAAAAAATAAACATACAATTACCAGATGATCTAGTATAACACTCCTCCACATTTATCCAAGGAAAATGAGGTCATCATACCAAAACGATGCCCCGCATGTTCATATTTAATGCAGCACTATTCAGAACAATGAAGATATGAAATCAGATGAGGTGCCCATCAACAATTGAATGGATAAAGAAAATGTGGGGTACATACACAATAGAGTATTATTCAGTCATAAAGAAGAATGGATCCTGTCATTTATAGAAAAATGGATGGAAGTAGAAGGTATTTTGTTAAGTGAAATTAGCCAAAACCAGAAAAAACACCACATATACTATTTCATGCATGAAAAATAAAAAAAAGTTGAACTGAATGTAGAGTATTTATCACTAGGGATCGGAAAGTTTGCCGGGCAGGGGAAGGGTAGAAAGAGGGTGATCAGATGTGGTCAATGCAGGCTGTATGCATGTACAGAAATTTCAAAGTAAACTCTATAAATGTGTATAATGTATATTAATTTAAAAGAAGAAAATATGTATGTACAACCACCTATGTATACACTGAGGAAGATTATCAATCAAGGGAAAAGGAAAAGGAAGACCAGAATTTCTTTATATAACTCCCAGAATAACATACCTACCTTTTGATTAAACCAGCTCTTATGATTAATTGGATTTCTTAAGTTGAGAATCCTTGACATCAAGAGGCATCTCTTCTCCTGGGACCTCCTGACTACTGAGACAGGACCAACTGAGCCTCACCTCCTGACTACACTATATCTCTCATGCTGCACAATTCCTGCTGTCCCCCAAGACTTCCTTGTTAAGCAGGAAGAACAGGGTGCTAGAGAATCATGGTCACCCATGTATGTGCAACCTTCAATTATAGGAAGTTCAAATCCCATGGGTTGTACTTTAACCCATGGGAGACAGGATGCTGTGGACAGATTCTTTCTCTTGCTAACTTTTGCCTTCCTCACCCTGCCACAGACAAATTCACAGCCATGCTGCTGGTAGGCAATTTGTAAGGCTGCTCAGAGGCGTGATTCCAAGGATGAAGCCATCAGTCACACTTAGTGATGGCCGACAGCACATCTTTGTGCTGATTTCCGGTTCTTTCCTGCTTCACTCCCCTTGCCTCAGACTCTTACACGTGTAACTACACTCCCTTTTAAATCATAGCAAGCTTCATTTTTCTAGATCTCCAATACAAACACAGAACCAAATGTCACATGTAGACGTGAGGACAAATCCACACCATGAAGCAAATGAGCATGTGACTGAAGTTAACAAAAGACAGCTGTGGAACTTTTGAAATTTCTATCAGCTCGACTGAAATACATGGTTGTTCTTATAGAAGGACCTTTGTAGCAGAAGACTCTTGGGGTTTCCACAAAGGATAACACTTGCAAGAACTATGAGAGCAAAATGAAATAATTACAAGCCACATAAATAAATGAACTAACGTGAGAGAGGGTAATGCAAAACTGGAGGAAAAGAAATAAAATATCACGAGTGATCTATTAAAATTTAGAGTAGTATTTTTATAGTTTCATGGCTCCCATTCTTTTGCTATCTGTTCGCTTTTTCTGCATATCTATTTCTGCAAGTCCTTGAGCACATCTGTGATGCCTGCCTAAAGTTATAAAACACGCACCAACCAAGGTAGAACTCTCACCTGTCCAGGTACTTAACCAACTCCAATTTCACTGTTTACTACTCAGCTACACAGAAGCCTCTCTTCATGAGACCAGCTCCTGAAGTCCTCCTGTTATGTTCCTGTTAACCCAGCACATAGTCAGTGACCTTTGGGGAACCCAGGAAAATTTCTGGAAACTGCTTCCCTGCCTAGGTACCTCCCATTAGCTTCCCTCCCTGCTTAGTTCAGCAAGACCTCCTTGATCTGTTGGGATTTGGCCTCCTACAAAGTATTGGGGAAGTGCTCTCAGGCACGAGGTCAGAGCACACGTAGTGATCATATGTCAACAATCATCTTGCATTGCCTACTGCCCAACCCACCAACAGAGTGGCCTGATATATGCTGACAGGTTTTATCATTGTTTATGGTAGGAAAGAAAATTTGGAACCAGTTACCCAATGATGGTGCAAAGTGAAATTTTTACAGCACTGTGCTTAAAGCAAAAACACCAACGACACATTAGATACAAACTAAATGCTCTTTGTATGTGATTAGTTGAATCAATTATTATGCAGACTTTTACTTAACTCCATTCTACCTTTGAAAAGAATAACATGAAAAGAATCTAAAATGGGTCATTAAATTTTTTTTAAAAAATGCAATTCACAAAATTTCCCTTCTAGATATGCATATATGCACTTGTATAGGTATATAACATGTAGAAAGAAAACTAGGAGGAAAAACCCAAAACTTCTAATAAGAATTTATTGCAAAGCATGGGAATGGAAATAGCAGTGCACTTTTCCTTTTATATTTAGTCTACATGCCTTTGTCAGGTCTAGATCATATGCAGTGCAAAAATGTGTTTTAGAGAGGTGCTTGCATTGGTAAATTGCTTGGGAATCACTGTATACACATTTTACTCTTTTAAAAATATGTATCTCCTGTAACTTGAGGGTTGAAAGCGTCTGTAGTAAGAAATGTGAAAGTGGACAAATTCATAAAAATAAGATTATTTTCTTAGCACTTCCCAGCTACCTTTTAGTGTCGACTTGCAATCTGTACAGCAGTTTCCTTTACCCTTTCTGGGCATTTTAGTGCTCCACATCTGAAATTCTCTTTCCTTGCTATTACTGGAAACCCATATGAAGATCCACCCTCTTCTGTAAATCTGACATGCCAATTTTCAGGAAAGATTTGAGTAGTAAACACTTGACGCTATTTATTTCTTTTTCGAATTGTGAGTCTCAGAGTCTCCCTGGGGCCCAGGTTTGAATATTTGAAAACTACTTTTTATGTCTTTCAAAACCTTGACAGGCATGGGGATTCAGAAGATGTCAGCAATATGTCAAACTGCTTCAATCCCTGTTCTCCAGGAATGATTGAGACTATTTTTCAGGATGAGTTCCCAAAGAGTGATTCATTCAAAGTCAGCTCACACAAGGATTCTTTCGCTGAGAGTTCAAACATCTGGGGTTAATTAGAACTGGAAATGGCTGACGTCAGCCAATCTTTTCTCTACCTTCCACCTGATAATCACTATTTTCTATTAAATCCAGCCACACGCTAAGAAGACATCCTCTGGCTAAACTATTGGGAATATGACAAAGCAATAGGTAAATTTCTTTCTAACAAACATATATTTTCTGTATTATAATTTCATTTAAGTTTGAAAAATATATTACAAATTTGATAATTCAGAGTAAATCTCACTCTCAGGGTTCCTGAATTCTGAAGACAGACAGACTATTTAAGTTTAGCTCTGTCAAATTTGTGCAACTTTGGTTGACTTGATGTTTTGCTTCTTTTTGTTCCATTTTTAATTTTGCTTTTCCTCCTCAGTAAAATGGAGATCATAATAATCATTGTTATATCACATGATGTTTTGAGAATTTAGGGATTTGCTTTTAAAAATATATGACACATTATGAATATTCAATGTGTGTTAGTTTTCCACACCACCATCATCCACCACTTTATGGTTGTCCTTATTAATGTCTTATCCTAATTGTTTGAATTAATTTATTCTCTCAGTAAATCAGTAATGTTTTTTTTTTTTCTTTTTGTCTTCAAGGATTCTGTCCTCTCTCTGTTCTAAATGAGTAGAAATTCTCTATTTTTGATAAATGAATACTAACTTTAATGTCGGAAGAATGAACCTTAAGCTTAGAGCACTCACTCCTATTATTCATCACACAACAGTTTACCAATAAATTTATGATAACCTGCTTTAGATGTTATAAGAGGGTACTTACCAAGTCCTCTTAAGTGAATGATGATTTTATAAGAACATAATGATTATATGTCATCATTTCCATTTAATACGGAGACACAACAATTCATCAAAGAGCTCAGGTATCTGAAGTCTAACATGTGTTTGTACATATTTATTTTTATGGATTGGGTTGCTAACAGTCCCTTGGGGTTTACAGTTTCTATTCTTTAGAAAGCAACCTTTCCTAGAAGGAGCTCCAATCACTAAAACAAAGGAAGTATGAACTTTACATGGTTACTCCCAATCCACTCCATCCATATCACCAATACTTTGAAAGTGGTGGAAATGACCAGTCTCCACATAGGCGACATCTTCTCTTATCTTTTGTGACTGACTTTGCACTTTAGGTTCATTTTAAACTCACTCAATTAATGCAGGGTACAGTAGAGCGCTGTAGTCCCAACAATGTGATTCTGACCCACGCCATCACCTTCCAAGGACAGCACTGATGTGGGGAAACTTGAGGGAGAGGCTGAGGCAGGACTATGGCTGAAGACCCCATAGGGTTAAACCTTACCCTCTTTGAGCCTTAAGATCTCTCTGGCTATTGTGTGCACAACAGCCTGAAGTGGCCTGAGAGTCCAAGAAAGAAGGCCAGAAGGCCACAGAGGTCATTCACAGTTCCTCGTCCTCATTTTATGGTAATTAGTGCCCATCTGGCTTCCTGTTCTAAATTTAAAGAGGATTCAAGTCAAGGGCCATTTCAGATTCATTTTTCTACCCATTGCAGTGCTTGCTATGTTCACTTTTCATTCTTTTGTCTTCTCACACCCCAGCACTTAAAGATGTAGTAAGCAAGAATGTCTTTTTTTTTTATTGGTTGTTCAAAACATTACAAAGCTCATGACATATCATCTTTCATACATTTGACTCAAGTGGGTTATGAACTCCCATTTTTACCCCAAATACAAATTGCAGAATCACATCGGTTACACATTCACATTTTTAAATAATGGAATATTAGTGACTGTTGTATTCTGCTACCTTTCCTATCCCCTACTATCACCCCTCCCCTCCCCTCCCATCTTCCCTCTCTACCTCATCTGCTGTTGTTCAATTATCTCCCTTGTTCCCCCCCCTTTCCCCTCACAACCTCTTATATGTAATTTTGTGTAACATTGAGGGTCTCCTACCATTTCCATACGATTTCCCTTCTCTCTCCCTTTCTCTCCCCTGACTCGTCTCTGTTTAATGTTAATCTTTTCCTCATGCTCTTCCTCCCTGTTCTGTTCTTAGTTGTTCTCCTTATATCAAAGAAGACATCTGGCATTTGTTTTTTAAGGATTGGCTAGCTTCGCTTAGCATAATCTGTTCTAATGCCATCCATTTCCCTGCAAATTCCATGATTTTGTCATTTTTTAGTGCTGCGTAATACTCCATGGTGTATAAATGCCACTTTTTTTATCCATTCATCTATTGAAGGGCATCTAGGTTGGTTCCACAGTCTAGATATTGTGAATTGTGCTGCTATGATCATTGATGTGGCAGTATCCCTCTAGTACACTCTTTTAAGATCCTCAGGGAATAGTCCAAGAAGGGCGATAGCTGGGTCAAATGGTGGATCCATTCCCAGCTTTCCCAGGAATCTCCATACTGCTTTCCAAATTGGCCGCACCAATTTGCAGTCCCACCAGCAATGTACAAGTGTACCCTTTCCCCACATCCTCGCCAGCACTTGTTGTTTGACTTCATAATGGCTGCCAATCTAACTGGAGTGAGATGGTATCTTAGGGTGGTTTTGATTTGCATTTCTCTGACTGCTAGAGATGGTGAGCATTTTTTCATGTACTTGTTGATTGATTGTATGTCCTCCTCTGAGAAGTGTCTGTTCAGGTCCTTGGCCCATTTGTTGATTGGGTTATTTGTTATCTTGTTATTTAATTTATTGAGTTCTTTGTATATTCTGGATATTAGGGCTCTATCTGAAGTGTGAGGGGTAAAAATTTGTTCCCAGGATGTAGGATCTCTATTTACCTCTCTTATTGTTTCTCTTGCTGAGAAAAAACTTTTTAGTTTAAGTAAGTCCCATTTGTTTATTCTTGTTATTACCTTTTGGGCTATGAGCGTCCTATTAAGGAATTTGGAGCCCGACCCCACAATATGCAGATCGGAGCCAACTTTTTCTTCTATCAGGCGCAGAGTCTCTGATTTGATATCAAGCTCTTTGATCCATTTTGAGTTAACTTTTGTGCCCCGGGGAGAGAAAGGGGTTCAGCTTCATTTTGTTGCATGTAGATTTCCAGTTTTCCCAGCACCATTTGTTGAAGATGCTATCCTTCCTCCATTACATGCTTTTAGCCCCTTTATCAAATATAAGAAAGTTGTAATTTTGTGGATTGGTTTCTATGTCCTCTATTCTGTACCATTGGTCCACCTGCCTGTTTTGGTACCAGTACCATGCTGTTTTTGTTACTATTGCTCTGTAGTACAGTTTGAAATCTGTTATCGCTACACCTCCAGATTCACACTTCCTGCTTAGAATTGCTTTTGCTATTCTGGGTCTTTTGTTTTTCCATATGAATTTCATGATTGCTTTATCTATTTCTACAAGAAATGCCGTTGGGATTTTGATTGGCATCGCATTAAACCTGTAGAGAACTTTGGGTAATATCGCCATTTTGATGATGTTAGTTCTGCCTATCCATGAACAGGGTACATTTTTCCATTTTCTAAGATCTTCTTCTATCTCTCTAGGTTTCTGTAGTTTTCATTGTATAAATCTTTCACCTCTTTTGTTAGGTTGATTCCCAAATATCTTATTTTCTTTGAGGATATTGTGAATGGAGTGGTTTTCCTCATTTCCATTTCAGAAGTTTACAAGGAGAAAAAAGCCACAACAACAAGGGAAACCACAAGTCGGAGCCCTTCTACTGACATTGAGCTTTTATGTTGAAAGAATACTCCTCCATACTTTATTTCAAAGTTACCAACTTGATGCCAATTCTTCAAAATATTTCTTGGAAAAATTATAGATATGAAATAATTCAAATCCCGTGGAATTCAACGTAGTTTAATGAGGCTAATATCAATTATTTTTTAAATTATGGAACATTTTTCATAGTTTATGAATAAAAATTCTTCCATATTGGAGAAATGGCATAATCAAAAGAGCTGGCAAAGCAACATACACTATCATCAACGCATTACAGTGCTATGGAAGAGGAATGGCTATTAAATGGCCACTTGAACACATGGTTCTATAGAGAAAATACCCTTTAATTATCCATGTAGGCACCATTTCATGATTACTGTATTTATATCAGGCTAACAGGATTTTGCGAGATTTCAATAAATTAAATTTGCATTGATGGCATACATATGCTGTGGAAAATCTGCCTGTTATTTAAACTATCATATAATATTGCTCAATAAAGATGAGTGACAAGAACCACATGTGACCTCTAAATTTTCTCTCCTCTGATCAAAAATGTATTTCATTACTTTGCAAGAGGAAAGGACCGAGCCTCATCTATCATTTCTGAATTGTTTTGCATAACTTTGATTGATCTGATCTTCTGCTTGTGAATCCCCTTGCAAAGAGAGAGGGACAAAACATATGCCTGATGATTGTAAACAGTATTAAGGAACTAGAAGCTACCGACTTAGTGCCATGGAAGGGTGGCACACGGAATATTACACCAAATCTAAAGAACTCCTTGGGGAATGTGAAACAATTTGGATTATTAAAATTATCATTATGTGACCGTCTGCTTTTCCTCCTTTTGATTAAGTCTTAACACAACACACAATTATATTCCTCTACGATCTAGGAATAAAAAAAAGATGGGACAGTAAACAAATTCATTTTATTATGAATAATTCAGTGAGTTTCTCAGAGTCCAGGATTTATTTATGGCCTATCTTTTGCAGCATTATAAAATAAAGTATCCATTGGTCATCTAGTGTTCTAGGCCTTTTTTTTTTTCCCCCTTTTTGATGTAAAACACAATGAATGAAATCAGCCTGAAAATTGATGACCTTATGAAGAAATTCTAGGAATTAGAGTATTTCCTGTTTCTTTACAAAGGCTAAATTCAAATACATTTAATTAGAGCCAATAATATCTCTTTTTTCATTTTTAAAAGATTTATTCTTCTTAGTTATACATGACTGTAGAATGCATTTGACACATTGTACACAAATAGAGCACAACTTCTTATTTCTAAATCTGGCTGTATCTGGTGCAGAGTCACACGAGTAGTGCAGTCAGACATGTATATAGGGTAATAATGTTCATCTCATTCCACTTTCCTTCCCATCCCTATACTCTTCCCACCCCTCAATCCCCTCTGCCCAATCCAAAGTTCCTTCATTCTTCCTTTCCCTCCCCCATTATGGATCAGCATCTGCTTATCAGAGAAAACATTCAGGCTTTGGTTTGGGGGGTTTGGCTTATTTCACTTAGCAATAATCTCTCTTTACCCTATATTTCTAATCTCATCTTGACCAGTGGCATAAACAGGAAAATAAATGGACTTGACATTCCTGAACATTCTTTTTTTTTTTATTATTAAATCTTTGTTGTCTATGATAGTATGTCTGATTTAAACATTGGTACATATAATTCTCATCTGCAACTACAGCATTTGAGAATCACATTAACTGTTGCAGTTACTATTGCTGCATAACAAATTACTTTAAAGTAATGAATTTTTTAATTAAAAGACTTTATTTTTAAAAATGTTTCAGATGAAGAAAATCATACAGCTTTCTATCTGCTCCACCAACTGGACAAGTTTCCCTATTATTAACATTTTACTTTAGTATGGTACATTTGTTACAAATGATGAACCAATGTTGCCACATTATCCCCAACTCTTTTTAACCTAGTTTCCACTGTCTGTGCAGGATCCCATCCAGGACAGCATATAACACTTAGTTGCCAGGTCTTCTTAGGCTCCTCATAGCTGTGACCATTTCTGACTTTGCTTATTCACGACCCTGACAGTGGTAAAGAGCACTGGTCAAGTCTCTATTGCATGTCTCTCTACTGGGATCTGTCCGGTATCTTTCTCACAACTAGACTGGGGTTATGGATTTTTTAAATTTTTTTCCTAAAAAAAAAAATTCCTATACATGACAGCAGGATGCATTTCATTATATACAAGTAGAGCACAACTTTTTGTTTGTCTGTACATAATGAAGAATCCCACTATTTGTGCAATCATACATGTACTTGGGGTAGTGATGTCCCTCTCATGCCACCATTTTTCCTACCCCCATTGGGCCGAAATAGCGACTTTTTTAAAGAATGAAGTTCACATTTGCTGTGAGTCTGCAATGGCTAAAGAATACAGTGAGGAAAACTTGGCTCTGCCCCTTTATGTCTAAATCCTCGTCTAGATACAGGTAAAGGCCAGATGGCTTGAATAAAGCACTCTGGGGTTATCTAAAGGTGTCTGGCCATTGACACTGGCTGTTTTCCGGGACCACAGCTGATGCTGTTGACCAGAACCTCACATAGTCTCTCCTGGAGGCCCAAATTTCCTCACAGCATGGTCACTCAACATAATCCCTATATCATGGCTCAGCATTCCAAGGGTAACAAGATAGAAATTGTATTTTTTTTTTTTTATGACCAGGTCTTAAAAGTCATGTTGCATCACTTCTGCTAAATTCAATAGTTTACAAATTAATCACAAGCCTGGCCAGATTCAAGGAGAGTGAATTAGGTACCACATCTGGCTGGTAGAGTGGTAATGTTCCAGAGACCATATGGGATGTGAGATACTGTAGAGTATAGTCAGGAAGTTCAATCTACTTCATTTACGCTTTTTATATCCAGTCAGACATGCTTAAACGAAGGTCTTGCACAAGAGACGGTAGTAAACAGAGTGAACCAACTATGTTAGCAGTGAGATACTAAAGTGAGAATCTTCCTACTTCATTTATGACCGAGTACTCAAAGGTAGATATATGAAGGTTACTTTCTACCTATATATCCAAGAAATTTTAGAGGCTACCTCTGAAAGACTTGAGAAGAAATCAAACAAGAAAAAAAACCTGTTTTACCAACTTTATCCCCAAACCCCAAAACACACCTCCAAACTGTAAGATGAAGAATTAGTGATCAAAGGTAAATAGAAGATATAATCATTTTTGTTACCTATCATGCTGAAAGAACTTTGGGTGAAAGGCAGAATTCAAGAAGACATCTATATTTTTGAAATAGAAAATGAGGACTCCAGGAATTCATAATAAGTTTTCCAGGCAAGGAGAAAGACATACTACTTATCCTTCCATTTCATGCACCCCTGTTTAACCTAAACCACTCATGATCTCACCTTATCCACTTTAGCTGATCGCCTCACATCTCTCTGAGCCCCACTCCAGTATCTTCATGAGATTATGGAAAGTAGCTTACAATACATCCAAGAGCTCAGCTCTCTCCTGCCTGAATAATCTTCACCTGGGGCCTTTCTCTCTCAGGCATCCTTTCATACCCCCCTTGTGGGCATTTTCCTAATCTCCAAAACCACCTCCAGTGCTTCCAGCACTGGGACCCCATTGCCAGCCCTTCTGAACTTCCATCACCCTCCGAGCACCACAGCTTTTCTTAAACTCACAACTTAGAACTTGCTTTCCACCTGCCTCATACCTCACCCAGCTATATCACCTTGACAGAGTGGCTAGTACACTTCAGTTTTGTCAGGAGTTTCCTTCAGGCCCTGTATCTCTCTCGTTCTAATAGTTCCCATATTTTATGATTTTTTTTCATGTATTTCTTCTCTCCAGAAGGTAAATGTCATGAAAATAGTGACAATGTCTGTTCTGAAGGACATACAGCATCTAGAATAATATTGAGAATAAGAATTTGATACACATTTGCTGAGAACAAATTTTTAAAAATACTTTTCATCTTGCTTTTCAATTTCCGAATAGGAAATTTCCAACATAAATTTTTATTATATCATGATATGCCTTTATGATGTTTTTCTTCTGTTTTGAAAGGAGGAAAATAAAAACCAAGCAAGAGAGCAAACTGTTACATTGAGTAATCCCAAATAAATTCATCAGTAGCAAAATAACTGCTATCACCTGCCCCAAGGTGTAACTGTCCACATGCCTCATATTATTGACTTTTGCTTTGGGAATGCTTCATCTCCATTGTAATGTTCCTGTTCAAAGCTGTTAGGTGTTTAATCCCAAATGTCTTTTTGTAAAACAATATACAATCATATTTAGGGGTGTCTCTCTCTCCCCCCAGCTTCCCCCCTTATAATAATTAGGCCTCTGAGAATAAGCTTGTGTTTTGTGAGAAGATTACAAGTAAAACAAGAAAATTTTTATTTCTCAAAGTTACTAAACATTAAAGTTTGAAAATTTCTTAGGGCAAAGGAGGTACCAGGGGCATATTACAAGGACTTTAATACAAAAATGCAACTTTAAATGCTTATATGAGTGGAAACCAGGTTCCAGAATTTAAAACGTGGTGCTTGTTTAGTCTAGTTAACAGCATAATCCTTCAGACTCTGTGATTATTCCAGAGGTCTGGTGGGAACGGGAAGAGCATGCGTACCTAGAACTTCAGCAGTGTCTTAAAGTGGAAACACGAGTGAGTCTTGAGACACCATTTATAATTTAGAGGATGCGAGTACCTCCAAGTTTAGAATCCCTGAGCAGATATTTGACTTTAGCAACTTCTAGCAAGAAGGTTTAATAACAAAGCATGTTAAGGATGAAGAATCTCTCTATCAAATGTCCTCCTACATCCAGAAGAAAATAAAACCCGAAACAGCTGTTAACAAAAACAGAAAGTATTACTATTCAATGTAATCAAAACAATCTCCATCGATTAAAATATTTCTTAATGACATCCCTTTGTACTACTGAGTGATTTGTTCCTCCATAGAGCTAGCTGTTAACAAGCAGGTTTCTATGTTAAGATATTTGTTCTTGGAGCTGGGGTTGTGGCTCAGTGGTGGAGCACTTGGCTGGCATGTGTGAGGCACTGAGTTTGATCCTCAGCACCACATATAAATAAAATAAAGGTAGTGTGTCCATCAACAACTAAAAACATATTTTTTAAAAGATATTTGTTCACAAACTATGTGAGAAACTGTTAATCCCCTTGAGTTGTTGTGAAGACTTTAGTTCATTTACACCTTGTAAAACAGAATGATGAAAGTGCTTATATAAATAAGTCTTCCTTTACAGTAAAAGATAATTCATCAAATAAGAGTGTATATTCAAAAGCACCCCTAATTTGACTTTCCTGTGACTCTTACAATGCAAAAGACAGAGCCCAGAAATAAATAAATAGATAAGTATATATATACTTATGTATATATTGGGGGGGGGGGGATGGTCTGTTTTCCAACTTGTATTTTTAAAGTACTTTTTTTTTTTTCAGTTTTTAAATGTCTGATGCATGCTTCCATGGCGATACCTTTTGTATACTGAGTAAATTGCTGAGTTGCAAGGTTCAACCCAAGATTCTGATCCAGTATGTCTAGAATTCATCCTGTGAGCTGTATTGTTTTTTGTTTGTTTGTTTGTTTGTTTGTTTTCTGTTTTTTGTTTTTGGTGGAGGGTACCGGTGACTGAACTCAGGGGCACTTGACCACTGAGCCACATACCCAGTCCTATTTTATATTTTTATTTAAAGACAGAGTCTCACTGAGTTGCTTAGCACCTCACTATTGCTGAGGATGGCTTTGAACTTGAGATCCTCCTGCTTCAGCCTCCTGAGCTCTTGGGATTACTGTGAGCTGTGTTTTTAAAACACCTGCTGGGAAATCTTGGAAAACCTTAAAATTGATCATCACTGCCATATTCAATGTAACCACTTATTTTTTATGCCAATCACACTCAAAGTTCCATTATCATCTCTGCAGGTAATTATCTTATCTACATTTGCAGTCTTGATTTCTCAGCAGAGGTTCAGATCAGCAATTCTAACTTTAGATTGGGTTTTTTCACCTAAGTAGCCTACTGAACCCAAGTTCATGTTCAGTGGCAAACTCATAGGGAGGCATTAAAAGTTTAAAAATCAAACGTCTGTGGTCAGTAGGAATTTCAATGCTATTTTGGTCTCTACATCAGTTTTTTTTTATTATTATTATTTCTTTTGATTGTACTCATATGACTCTTTAAAACCTGGCTCTTAACCTGTGTCTTTGATAATATTGCACATTTTTTTAACTAAAGATGTTTTCAAGTATTTTCATTCAAATATATGTAGGTTCATAGAGCTGGAATTGTTTCATCTTCCATATTTTCAAAGAAGACTTTATTGGTACTGGACATTGGAATTTATATTCTAGAATTGATCAATATTATTGCTTATAAAATGTTAGAATTAATAAACCTTGAAGAAGGCTTTTAAGCACTGACCAGTCTGCATTACGAAGATCCATAAGTTTATCAATTGTGATCCCTGGAGAATTCTACCTCTGCATTGTGAACAAAGATTTTGGTTGGCAGCATTTCTCAGTGGTGCCGCATGTGCATAACATGCAAAATGTCCTGCGTTCAATCCCCAGCACCAAAATCAGACACCCAAGAACAAAGTTTGATTATAGACACATTTTTTTCTTAATATTCACACTTGCTCTTATGTTATATGTGTAGCTGTAAGAAAACAATGCTTTTATAAGGAAGGTATTTGAAAACACTTGGTGATGTGGAAAAGGTCTTAACCAAAAAACAAGAGAAAAATTGTTTGTAAAAGTTTGGCATTTGATATTTAGTCATATGTGATCTTGTTGATAACTATGAACTCAGTAAGTTTTCCAACAATCTTACTAACCAAATATTATAATTTCTACCCAAATAAAGCCACATATACCAAGATGGAACTTGGAGAGTATCTCTATACCTTTTTTTTTAGTCTTCTCTGTATCTATCTGGATAGTATAATTCTTCAAAACACAATTTAAAAACACCTACATAATGTCTTATATGAGTTCTTAAATCAGATGTAATTATTTTCCTTTTGAAGTACATAACACAGAACTTAGTTTTATGAAACACCATATTATACTTATGTAAACATCTTATTCTTTTATCTTTAAATACATGAGTTCCTTCACTACCTGTAGATATGGCTTATGACATTGGTTCCTATATTAGTTTTATTATAATAAAATATTTGAGATAATTAACTTATAAAGAAAACAAGTTGATTTGGACTTACAATTTGGAGATTTCTATCCAAGACCAGGTAGCTCTGTTGCATGGGGCCTCGGGCAAAAGGCACGCACCACAGTGAAGTGCAGGGTGAAGCAGAACTGCTCACATCATGAACAGAAAGCAAAAAGGAAGAAACAGGAAGAGGATCCCACAATCTTCTTTAAAGACAGGCATCCAGTGTCTGAAGGACCTCCCACTAGGCCCTTCCTCTTAAAGGTTCCCCCATCTCCCAGGAGCATCATCCTGACCACCTTTAACACATGGACCTTTGGGAGACCCTTATTCAAAACGCAGCAGTACTCAAGCAGCCAAGTCACATTATAGATACTAAATACCCATGTTAATTGAACCAGTTTCACCAGCACTCAAGCTGTGCCTCTTCCAATCTCTTCAATTTGGAAGTTTCAGGAGTGAAATCAATCTCATCAGTGGAAGAACAATCTCGTTAGTGGAAAAAGGTGAAAGCAATGTTAGGTAGAAGGTGGTCAGGGAGTGGCAGAGTAGAAATCTTCCCACTGTGGGCCCAAGAACCACAGGTGAAGCTGATATTGCAACATGCTCTCTCTCTTTGTTGCTGCCTTGTTTTTGGTTGTTGGTAATCTCTCTTTACATCAGTTTCTGTCTGCCAGATAATCTCACCAAGTTCAGTATGGTACTGTGTCTATTCCAGAGATGCTGGTCTATTCCAGCAAAACCAGGCCTCATGGGAGTATCTTCCAGCCCCAGTGAATAATTAAGGAGAAAGGATAGGTCTGTCTAATGGAGAAATCAGTGGGATCATTTGCTTATTCCACCATCTGGTTCTTATTTTGCTTTCCCCATCTCTCCCAACACACCCATTTTCCAGTGGGGAGAGGCAATCTACATGGTCATAATTCCCTCCTTATCTGACCTTTGGTTGTTCGAGGTATCACAGAGTACTAGAGAGACACTTTAGAGCAGACTGAGTGATTTTGATTACAGATTCTGATCTCGAGAGTGGGGTTAGTGAAAATATACTATTAGATCATTGTATGATCTAAACGAAACCATTACATGGAACATGTAACCTCATTCAATCCTCCAACACATCCATGTGTTGAAGAATACCCACATTTTGCATAAAAGGAAGTCAAAACACACATTACTTAAGAACTTTGCCCAAGGTCACAAAATTGCCAAGAAGACTCGCTCTCCAAACGACAGAAAAGGCCCCAAACCAAAATTTTATTTAGAAGTGATTTTTTATAGATTGAAAACAATCATATAGAAAATGTAATATGTCTAACTACCTAGAAGTTACTATTTCTCTCACATCCACATCCAATCCATTAGGGAACTGTGCCCCTTTGTCAGGGAAGTGTTCAGAAGCCACATTATTGAACTGTAACACAGTCTCAATCCCCACCCCAGGCATCCTTCATCCCTTATGTTTTCTACCTTGAATCTATCATCATATAATATGCTTACCCATTTTGTTTCTTTGTTTCACCTTCAACTCAATAGTCTCTTCCACAGCCCCTAATGGAATAAGAGCTACATGTATGGCTTTTGGTGGTAGTCTTTTTGTTTATTTGTTTTTCACTAATTTGTTCAAGTCACCATATTCAGGCAAAGGAGCACTGCCTGGCATATAAAATATAAATACGTGTAAACAAATTATTTAATTGTTCATGTTACTTAATTTTATTGGATAAGCCACACATCTGTGTTTCTTTCAAGTTTATGTTTGCATAAAGCATGGCTTAGGATAAGAAAACAAAGTTTGCCAACAACATTTCTCTCCTACCTTTATTAAATGATGTCCTTTCCTCCTTATTAAGGACAAATTGATATTTTTCTTATCCTGGAAATAGGATGGGAGCATGAGAATCTCTGGCTCTCTTGTTTGTGTAGAAAACACCCCGACCTTGTGGAATGAAGGGTAAATTTGCTGATGGCTCAAGCATTCTGGAAGCATTTTTGCAACCGTAGATATATAGGTCAGTTGATACCTTGGGCTTCTTTAGTTCTCCTTCTTGGTTTCCAAATATGTTGCAATTGCAGCGGGTGGAGGTACTGGAGGCACAGGCCCCGTTGTTATTTCAATTAAGCCACTCCCTAAGGTGGTTTGAGTAGAAGTTTAAATGGTTTGCTTTTTTATTTATGAGAAAAAAAAAAATGCCTTAGCATTTTTATAGTGCCAGAATGTTCATATTTGTTCTTGCTCCTTTCTCTAGGGGAATATGATATTCTCTAATCAAATAACACCTACAATGGTAGATCTAAATAATGATAAGGACAGACACTGAGTACTTTAAACCAAGATGGAAAGTTTGGGAGTGATTAAAGAACTCATATATGATATCCTGGGGCAATTCAGACTGAACAGGAGTTTTACTTAGGAAGTAGGGTGTTCTGGATTAGATTATACTTTGGGCAGTGGAAAATCTAATATAAGCTAAAATCATTGTTAGAAAAGAGCTGTATGTTAAACACAGTGCTAACCACATAGAAAGCCCCAAGGATGCCTTAACTCATGGACCATGGCAACTGATCCACTAAAAATCAGATTTAAGGTTTATCAACTAAGGCATTCTGTAATATTCATTGAAGATTACATTTTGGTTTGAACCCTTTGGCTTTTCTTTGTTCGAATCATTTTATTTGCAAGTATATTCTTAATGAAATCAATTTACCCAAGGTTCTAGGACTTTTAAAAACACTGTTCTAATTTTTTTGTTAAACCTGCATTTGTATCATATAAAAGTATTATGTATAATTCATTGTTCATATTATTTACATCTTAATCTTCTTTCTTAATAGTTAGAGTAATTATGTTTGGCCCTATCACCAGTCATATTTAAGTAATATTTATTTTTACATATGTGTAATAATTTCTCCATTTAAGAAGTATTTTTTAATTTCTTACTACTATAATAAGAGTCTGGGTTTTTATCATTTTTATGACTATATTTTTCATTAGAAAAATTATTGAATAAGGTCAAAATAAAGAATGGAGATAAATATAGATCACATTTTAATCCATGTGTCCATGTACAAGAACATCCAGGGTACTACAGGTTAAGTTTTTCTCACTACTCACCATTTACTTTTCTCCCTCTAAGTTCTTTGCAAAGTCTGAAAAAGACATTTTATTTTCCTTGCCAATGCTTTTTAATAAAATTAAGATTGTAAGGGCTAGAGCTAAACCCCACCCCACCCCCTTGCTCTGGAAATCCCAAGAGCAAAGGGTCCAGAGTAGATTTCAATACCCGTCAGCACCTGTAGCATGTGTTGCTGAAAAATTAGATAGTGTATGTGAAGTACCTTGAACAATGCCAGGACCAGGTACACAGCAAGCACTCAATAAGTGTTAACTGCTGTTCTTATATTTTTACTTTTATATTTATTTAAAGAACTTTTTCCTGGGATCCTGTATTCATCCTCAAAATAACTATATCATTGTTGAGTGAATCTGGGACAACAAAAGTTTCTGTGAACAATATCTTCTCGAACAATGTCATATATACCTGGGGCTAGGCTCTAATCATAGAAATATCATTTCTCTTTCCTTGTCCCACTCACAGTTAATGACAACACAAAACAATACCATTAATCTGAAATACAATGAGTTCCAAAATTGTGGAGTCAGAAAAACTATAATAAGATCTTCTATATTCCTGGTAAACATCACAGCAATAAAAAGACAAGAACACTCATATCACATGGTTCTTTAAATACATTCAGATTTTAGATTATAAAATAATTTCAAGAAAATGAATTATGAGATCGTCGTCATAAATAGCATTAGTGAAAGATTCAGAATCCATAACTCTCTAAGTTTTATTTAATAAGGTGGAACATGTTAATTCCATGGTGATGGCACTCCCTGTGGTGAGTGAGCAAATAAAGATGATAAAAGTCAATCAAGAATTCGGGTTCACAATATGTGTTCTATTAATTTACTTTCATGATACATTTTAGTTGCTTTTAAAGCTCTCTTCTATTCAGCAATAAGTATATAGTACTAGATGTCACTGTGGGGTGTCAATGGTACTGTGACTGAATTTGTTGTAGAAGAGAAGCATGAGTGTGTAACTTTTTAAAAGATGCAATTGATTCACAGGTTCACATGGAGGAAGCCTAGAGACGGAAACAGTTTAAATGTGAAAACAGAAATTATGTAATTACTGAATCAACTCCCTCTTGCCACTCATAATCTTCTACTCCACATCAGTTTTGGCACAATTTTAGTAACTCAAAACACAATGCTGTTTCGTTTTCAGATTGCAATTTAAATAGCAATGCAATCACATCATAGATTTAAAAGGAAAAAAGGTTTCTCTAATTTATTCTCCTAGGCAGCAAGACTGTAATGTAATGAGTCCACTGAGTTCTATTGTTGGCTCAGAAGTTCCCACAAGTCTTTCTCAAAAGCCTTTATCTGGAAGATAGAGATGAATCCCTCTAATACTTCTGGGTAATCTTGCTAAAAGACAACACATTGTAGTATTTCAGAGCATGGATCTGGAGCCTCATAGGAATTCCTAAATAGTCCCACCAGTACCCAGGTTTTGATCCTGTATTGCTGTTGGATGAACCTGGAAGGAAGGTCCTCTTTTCCATGACCTCATGGTCACAGGGACACTCACATCACAAACATTGAAATGCAAAGACTTTGTTTTCCCTTTGGAAAACATGTTCTGAAAATAAAGAAACAGAGGGAATAAGTAGAAGAAAGGACAAAAGCTAAAGGAGTCCTCTGGGCAGATCAGATAATTCCAGACTGGGAAGGAATGTGGGCAAGAGGAAGTGAAGTCAGGGTAGAGAAATAACCCCTGCTCCTAGGAATCAGAGAAAGTTTGCTTTAAATCAGGTGATACTTGCTTAAAGATAGATGCCCCAGGTTATCTGAAATGGGGTCTAGAAAGACAAGGTTCCCAGATAACTTTGCTGTCTCCCACACTCTGTCCATCTGGTGCCATTCTGAGTGTCAAATAGAGTAACCTAGAAATCCTACGGTGTAAGACTGAGCTGCTCGAGAGGACAGCCTGCTCAGCAGTTTGGCATGAACAGTCCCCATCCCAGGAGTAGGTAGATCTTGTTGTTCCTGGATACAAGGTTGAGCTCCTACTCTGCCTTGTACCATAAGGTTTTTTTGATTCCACTCAGGCTGTATATGACAGTGATCAATTTGTGTTTAGCCTCAGATTGCAAAGCTAATCCCAAAAGAGGAGCTGTTAATCTCTGCACAAGAATATGAGTCAGGCAGAAGGAACCACACTGAAGTTATAAAATTTAAATATTTAGACACTTCTCACATTTCTATCAATCATATAAATCTTTTTTTTTTTCCTTGTCCATATGACTGAGATAATAGCAGCACAGCACTTTGATTTAGTCAGCTTTTTTATTACTGAGACCTCCATGTCCACCTCTTTCTGCTACACCCTACCCACCTTCAGTTACCACTAAGTTAATCCCATCAGGTGATTAATTCACTAATTGGGTTAAGACTCTCATAACCCAATCATTTCTTGTCTGAAGTTTCATGCATTGTCTCACACATGAGCTTTTGGGGGACACCTCACATCCAAACCATAATACACTTAAAAAATCACATGAACTATTTTCCCACATAGACAATTCTCTTTTTTGAAAAAGGGTTTGGAAAAAATATACCTGAAAACTTTTTTATAGAAATATATATTTCACAATGCACTATTATTTTGTGTTTTGTTATTATTATTATTATTATTATTATTATTATTATTATTATTATTATTTAGACACAGAGTATGGAGCCTACTACATATACACACTTGAACTCAGTCCTACAAATGTTATCAGGAGCCTAGTGTTATCTTTTTGTTGCATCATCCCAGATGTGGAATAACTATTAAAATTTGAGCAATAGATATACAACTTATGGTAATTTTGAATCTATTATTTTAGAGAGTTGAAAACTTGGGACTTAGTGATTTGAACAAATTATTTACCCTCTTTTGCTTTATTTTCCTCATCTGTGAAACAGGTATAAGACATAGTGCTTGCTGCATGGTGCTCATATGCTCAAATTATATACATTGATATAGGTAAAGTATTTGATCAATGTCTATTATCTAGCGAACAGTAAATACATATGTGTTATTTTGGTTGTTGTGGTAAATATCTTCATATTTTATTTCATTGAGCCCTTATTATTTTAAGGGACAGCTATTGTTATTTTCTCCAGGATACATAAGTAAAACTTGGAGCCCACCCAGACAAGTGATCTCACCCTTAAACCACACAGGCTGTAATAAGAAAAAGTTAAATTTGTTTTGGAATATATATGAATCCAGACTGGGCTCTATAGCATTATCAGTGACCAACACTAATAATTTAATAAAAATTTTTTCTTTCTTTTTTATTTTTTTTGTATGGGAAATTTTCATATGGAAATGTATTGATTTCCATCACCAATTGATAATTATGTCCCCTATTTCAGAATCCTATATTTATAGGTGTGGCATATGATATTAGTACATGACACTAGATAAGAAATCAGAAAATCTTTATTAGAATGTCAGTTATGCCAGGAATTAGTTAAGTGCTCCTGGTCAAGCTCATTCATCTTTTTCAATGTGAATAAAATAAAGTAAAAAAGCATAAAAGTTATTGAACCTCAGAGCTAGAGGATAAAAAAGAAAATTAATCCAATAACTAATTTTTGGGTCTACTATATGCAATCCACAGGGATAGGCATTTAAAAATACAAATTAAATAATAAAATGACCCCCCCCCCCTTAAGAAGATAATAGCCTAATGCAGGAGAAATCTGTAGAGGCCAGGGATGAAGGTGTTTCTCCTTTCCACCACCTACCCAACAAAGAGATGTTTAGTCAAATGTGGGTAACTAATTTGTCAAATTTGTAACACTTTTGTCCATGGTCCCTGCTGGATACGTTTACCCACATTTAAAGTTCATGCAAAGCCTGTGACATTATCTTTTATTTGTTTTTAATCCTTAGAGCTAAAGATTAAAAGGCCAAATCTCACTTGTATTAATTGCCTACTGCTACATGACAAACTACCTCTAAATTTAGTGACTTAAAGTAACATTTTATTTTCTCACTCCTCCTCTGCAGGCCCACCATTTGGTATTGGCTATGGTCCACCTGGGTGACTCATGTGACTTAGGCATCTGGTGGTTTAAATGGGACTAAGTGGCTAAGATGGCCTTCATTATAGGTCTTCAGATTGGCAAAGTCTTTGGACTGGGCTGTGAATCTGTGGCATCTTTGCTTGTGCTTTCTTAGATTGCAGCAACATCTTAAGTGTTCTTTATTTTCCCATGTCACTTGCTTTATTCAGCTTCATTTTATTTTTAGAATAATCTTCTAAAGAAGAAAATATATACCAACAGTCTGTAAATGTCTTAAATGAAAGCAAACAGACTTTTTTCCGTATTGCAAAAACACTGCTTTTTCATTTCAAGAAAAAAAAAAGTTTAAATAACAAAAGGAAGATAATCATCTATAATTCTGTCATCTACCTGACCTGTCCAAAATGAAATCCACTAGCTACATGAGGCTATTTAAATTAAGTAAAATTAGACACTGCAGAATTCAATGTTTTAAGTCATAGTGCCACATTTGAGGAGCCCAGAAGCCACATGGACATGGAAAATGATAAGACATTTCAAGAACTCTTGCAAACTCAATTTCATACCTTTCTGCTTCATTCTACTGGTTAAAGCAAAAAATAAAACCAGCCTGGAATCTAGAAGTGGAAAGAAAGAGAAATTCCATCTTTTAATGGGAGTCAATGCAAAGAACTTGTGGCCATTCGGAACCTACCAAGCCACTTTTTAATAATAATGCCAAGGATGCAATGCTTGTGTCCTTCTGAAATTCACAGGTTAAAATTAATCCCCAAAGTGAAAGTATTTTGAGGTGGAGCCTTTGAGAGGTAATTAGTTCATAAGTGTGGAACTCTCCTGAGCGAGTTTAATGCCCTTATAAGAATACAGGCAACAATAAATGTTGGCGAGGATGTGGTGAAAATGGTACATTGCTGGTGGGACTGCAAGTTGGTGCAACCACTATGGAAAGCAGTATGGAGATTCCTCAGAAAATTGGGAATGGAATCACCATTTGACCCAGTTATCCCACCCCTTGGTTTATACACATAGGACTTAAAATCAGCATATTATAGTGACGCAGCTATATCAATGTTTATAGCAGCTCAATTTACAATAGCTACACTATAGAACCAACTAGGTGTCCCTCAATAGATGAATGGATAAAGAAAATGTGTATATATACTCAATGGAATATTACTCAGCTTTAAAGAAGAGTAAAATTATGGTATTTGCCAGTAAGTGGTTGGAGTTGGAGAATATCACGCTAAGCAAAATAAGTCAATCCCCAACACCAAAGGCTGAATGTTTTCTCTAATATGTGGATGCTAATTCACAATAAGACAGGGGACACTAGGGAAGAATAGCATTATATTAGATTAGGGAGGAGAGGAGAGAGGATGTGGGGATCTGAAAGGTAGTAGAATGAAACAGACGTTATTACTATAGGTATGTATGTGACTACATGATCAATATGATTCTACAACATGTACACTCAGAAAAATGAAAAATTATATCCCATCTATGTATTATATATCAAAGTGCATAAATGCATTCTACTGTCATGTATAACTAATTAAAACAAATAAAATTTTTTTTAAAAAAAGAAGAGTAGCAGAGAGCTAGCTTACCATCTTTGCACCTTGTGAAGATACAAGGGTGGAATATCTGCAAGCTAGAAGAAAGCTGTCACCAGAACAGACCAGGCTGGCACATTTATCTCAGACTTCTAGCCTTCAGAACTGTGAGGAATAAGTATTTATTGTTAAAACCACCCAGTCTAGAATAATTGGTGTGAGTCCACTGAACTGACTAAGATGGATAGGATCTGTTGCCATTTCTCCTTTCCTAGCACTATTTTCTCTCTCTTCCAACTATGATTTTAAAAAGCGCTAAGATGACCAAGAGCTTATTGAATGATCAGTTCCTTTGGACTCATTCTTCATCGAGTCCGATGGGAGAGTGGTCTGGAGGCTCCTCTACTGGATCAGTCCCACAAGAGTAGTCAGAGGTGCCAAGCCCTGAAGACTTCCTCTACTCTGAGATAAAAATCAAAGAAGCTATTCTTTGCTAAGTTTGAGAAATTCAACTTCCTAAGGCTTGTAATTGATAAAGCAAAGGCATGCTAAACAGAAACATCTGAGAAATGATTCCCTCCCAGTAACCCTTGATCCTCTTCTATGGATAGTGTCCAACAGACTGACATTGCCTTGCCTGCTGATTCCTGTATTGGAAAGCATTAAGACCACACTTCACCATCTAATCATTGGAGACTCAGGACAGTTTCAATTACTAATTTTATTCCCAGGTGACACTATATAAGAATGGACAAAATGTAAAATAAAAATACATCAAAAGAAATGGATGCAAACAGCATTAATGTAGATAGTCTAGGATTATGGTAAATATTATTTAATTTATTTAAATGTTAATGCTGTTGATTTAACTTGGTCAATTAATATTGTTGGACTATCAAAATCCTGTGATTAGAACACAAGGTAGAGAGTGTCTGTCATGTGCTGAAGTGGAGATTTTCTTAAAAATATTTCTTCAATGAGAGAATCTAAATTTACAATTTACAAGTATAAATACAGGGAACACAATACTGAATTTATTCTGTAGCAAAGATTCTACAGACTATAAAGCCTCTTACAATAGGCAACTTGAGCTATGTCCTTGAGCAGCCTATAAGTTATTTTTATTACAAGTTAAAAGAGCCCATATTTGCTCTCTTGAAAACTTTTGCTTAAACCTAATTTAAAAATGGTCCTTGCTCATTATATTGTTTTTCACTGATGCTTTCTTTTTCTTAAACTACTTTGCTGACAAAATTATGTCCAAATGAGCTTAGCTTTTTTTCCCAACCACATGTTTCCCAATATAGTTATAAAAAGAGTAGTTGAAAATCTTAATAAGAAAGAATAAACAAGCGTGTGTGTATGCATATGCATTTCTCCTTCTTGAACAATTTCATAAACAAATATCTCCTGATATTCTTTCTCGGCTGTATTTTGGTGTTGCAATTTGGCAAGTTTCCCTTAGGACCCTCTTCATGGATCAGGAAAACACTCCAAGCTTGTTAGATCAACCTCAGTGAGTCAAATGGCCATTTTATTTAGCAACTGTAACAACAATTTCTGCTTAAAAAAGAATGTGCTTCTCATTTTGTATCTGGTAGAAACACATAGGAACACACAGGAAAAAATAATTCATGTCAGTATGAGCCAGGTCTGGCACACAACTTAATATAATGCATGTTTTAAAGCAGGATGTAATTGGAGAAAATAAAAGACAATAATCAAAGCTTAGAGAAACTCATCTGGAATAACACTTAAAATGCAAATGATGCCATTTACTTAAAACTCTGTTAGTTTTTTTTTTTGTTTTTTTTTCCAAGGGGGCCATCTATACTAAATTATCTAAGGCCATGTCAAATATCATTGATTTAGTCTAGAGAAGAAGATATCTCTCAAAAATAAACTCTCCATGTTCCCCTTTAAGCGTTAAATGGATTTACATCAATTCACAGTAAAGCCACAAAATTAGAGACAGAAATATTAGCAAAAGTGCTATTAACCTATTGCAAAAAAAAATTTTTTTTTCAAAAATCTGCTAAGGAAGGGGATAGGAAGGGCAGCAGAATACAACAGACACTAGTATGGCAGTATGTATAAACGTGGCTGTATAACCAATGTGATCCTGCAATCTGTACACATGGGAAAAATAAGAATTCATACCCCATTTGAATCAAATGTATGATATATGATATGTCAAGATCATTGTAATGTTTTGAGCAACTAATAAAAATAAATAAGTAAAAAATCTGCTAAGGCTTGAGACTCTTATATATGTGCAAGAAGTGGGTTAAGGAAGTATTTGAAAATGTATACTTTCCAATGCCTTTTAATAAGTGAAAATAAAATGAAAACAATAGACCAGGAAGGAGAACCTCACATGCAGAAGCATGAGGTGTGAAGAACATTGGAATACGTAGCCTACTCCCATGGAATAACATTGGAGAATAATGGTCCAAGGAGCCACTCCAAAAGAGGAATAATACAGGCATAATTTGTAGCATACCTCCAAAACAAAGTAACATTTTTTCAGCTGAATGATAGAATCTTCATTAAAGATTATGTGTCTCCCATTCTTCTATTTGTAAAATAATGTGATCTGTTACAGTTATCTTGTCCTTCTCTCACAATGCTATGAATATGTGAGTTGCAATAGAAGATAGCTTGTCTTTTTAGTTTATAGATACCTGGATCAAGAGAAGGTCTACCTGGACCTCAAGTAAATCATGAGTTTCTGTACTTTGAGTTCCATGTAATGATCAATGATCATATTGGATATTGAAAGTGATTAGGTAGTAGTAAATGGTATTCAGTTGGAAGAGATATAGGTAATTTTGGCCAGAGAAAAACCATGGAATTGTGATTGTGTTTCAGGTCTGTCTTCTGTCTTTCTCTGTTCATGCCCTTTGTAAGGCCCTCCCACTAGGACTGAGTTTGGTGGCGTGAGTTGCTTTGGGTAATAGGCCACCAGCAAACTGCCACCAACAGATGATTAAAACTACTTGATGTTTCTGCTGCTTCTCCACATGTTTTATCATGAGAATATGCACAGAAATGCCAGCTAGAGGTTGAGATGTGTGGAACAGAGCCAGTCAGCCAAGCTGACAATACCTGAAACTGGCCAAAAACATCCTAAGCACTAGATAAAAAAATAAAATACTTGGGAATCAACCTAACAAAAGAGGTGAAAGACTTATACAATGAAAACTACAGAACCCTAAAGAGAGAAATAGAAGAAGATCTTAGAAGATGGAAAAATATACCCTGTTCATGGATAGGCAGAACTAACATCATCAAAATGGCGATATTACCAAAAGTTCTCTATAGGTTTAATGCAATGCCAATCAAAATCCCAACGGCATTTCTTGTAGAAATAGAGAAAGCAATCATGAAATTCATATGGAAAAATAAACGACCCAGAATAGCAAAAACAATGCTAAGCAGGAAGTGTGAATCAGGCGGTATAGCGATACCAGACTTCAAACTATACTACAGAGCAATAGTAACAAAAACAGCATGGTACTGGTACCAAAACAGGCGGGTGGACCAATGGTACAGAATAGAGGACACAGAAACCAATCCACAAAACTACAACTACCTTATATTTGATGAAGGGGCTAAAAACATGCAATGGAAGAAGGATAGCATCTTCAACAAATGGTGCTGGGAAAACTGGAAATCCATATGCAACAAAATGAAACTGAATCCCTTTCTCTCGCCATGCACAAAAGTGAATTCAAAATGGATCAAGGAGCTTGATATCAAATCAGAGACACGCCGTCTGATAGAAGAAAAAGTTGGCTACGATCTACATACTGTGGGGTCGGGCTCCAAATTCCTCAATAGGACACCCATAGCACAAAAGTTAATAACTAGAATCAACAAATGGGACTTACTCAAACTAAAAAGTTTTTTCTCAGCAAAAGAAACAATAAGAGCGGTAAATAGAGAGCCTACATCCTGGGAACAAATCTTTACTCCTCACACTTCAGATAGAGCCCTAATATCCAGAGTATACAAAGAACTCAAAAAATTAGACAATAAGAGAACAAACAACGCAATCAACAAATGGGCCAAGGACCTGAACAGACACTTCTCAGAGGAGGACATACAATCAATCAATAAGTACATGAAAAAATGCTCACCATCTCTAGCAGTCAGAGAAATGCAAATCAAAACCACCCTAAGATACCATCTCACTCCAGTTAGATTTGCAGCCATTATGAAGTCAAACAACAACAAGTGCTGGCGAGGATGTGGGGAAAAGGGTACACTTGTACATTGCTGGTGGGACTGCAAATTGGTGCAGCCAATTTGGAAAGCAGTATGGAGATTTCTTGGAAAGCTGGGAATGGAGCCACCATTTGACCCAGCTATTCCCCTTCTCGGTCTATTCCCTAAAGACCTAAAAAGAGCATGCTACAGGGACACTGCTACATCGATGTTCATAGCAGCACAATTCACAATAGCAAGACTGTGGAACCAACCTAGATGCCCTTCAATAGATGAATGGATAAAAAAATGTGGCATTTATACACAATGGAGTATTACTCTGCATTAAAAAATGACAAAATCATAGAATTTACAGGGAAATGGATGGCATTAGAGCAGATTATGCTAAGTGAAGCTAGCCAATCCCTAAAAAACAAATGCCAAATGTCTTCTTTGATGTAAGGAGAGTAACTAAGAACCGAGTAGGGACGAAGAGCATGAGAAGAAGATTAACATTAAACAGGGATGAGAGGTGGGAGGGAAAGGGAGAGAGAAGGGAAATTGCATGGAAATGGAAGGAGACCCTCAGAGTTATACAAAAGTACATACAAGAGGAAGTGAGGGGAAAGGGAAAAATAATACAATGGGGACAAATGAATGTCAGTAGAGGGGGCAGAGAGAGAAGAGGGGAGGGGAGGGGAGGGGAGGGGGGATAGTAGAGGATAGGGAAGGCAGCAGAACACAACAGACACTAGTATGGCAATATGTAAATCAATGGTTATGTAACTGATGTGATTCTGCAATCTGTATATGGGGTAAAAATGGGAGCTCATAACCCACTTGAATCAAAGTGTGAAATATGATATATCAAGAACTATGTAATGTTTTGAACAGCCAACAATAAAAAATTTAAAGAAAAAATGCTCAGCCAAAGCCTAGTCAACCTGTAAATTCATAATCAATGCCACTGAGTTGCCTGTAATTTTTATTCAGCAAGAGCTTACTAATACACTTTCTCAAAATGTATTTCTCTCCAACCTTCATATCATTATCTTCTATTTATTACCTGAGCTATTAATATGAACATCATCTTCATGATGTTCTCACACCCCACCAATATACAAGTATACACACACACACACACACACACAATTCATCCTTCATGTCATTTTACCTTTGCAATATTCCTTTAATTACTTTATTCCAACTATCATTATTATAATTTTTATTTAATTATATTAACTTGTTTCTTTGTATCATTTGTCCTGTATCGATTCCCTGTCCTCTACCTTTATAATTCTTGTATATAAAAAGGAGATTTTCCTAAAATATCAATTTTTATCACATTACTGTCAGGCTCCAATTTCTCTGTTTGAGCCAACAACTTAGCTTGTCATTGAAGAGTCTTTCCCCACTCACCTTAATCTGTTGCCCAGCTTCATTTTCAGAAAAGTTCCAGTCTTTTAACAAATTGTTGTCTTATTTTCAAATATGCATGCCTCTGTTTCTCTGTGCCTATCTTTCTATCTAGAAATTCACTGCCCAAACATATGTGGTTATTTAAATTCACTGTATTCACATTAGCCATATTTCAAATGCTCATAGCTGTATGTGCCTAGTGGCTACCACATTCAGTAGTGGAAAACATAGAATATTTCCGTTATGGCAGAAAATTCTGTAGTCAACCTGGAATAGTTTCTTCCCCATAGTACCTCCTGTTCTATTGGGTTAGGCAGAGAAAATATGGAGTGAAAGCTCTGTGTGTATTACTTCATTTTCAGGCCATTGTTCCCAGTGGCAAAAAAAAAAAAAAAAAAAAATGGATGAAAAGGGGACATTTTAAGGATAATCAGGCTCACATTGATCCTTTTGAAAGATTAAATTATGAAAAATTAAGGAATAAGTTAAATAGAGGTACACAGCAGGTAACTAATGGGTTTTACATTATGCAACTCTTTGAATTGAAGTTCGGAATAATTAAAATCAACCCTAGTGCTACTCATGTGGCTTCCCATCTGACTAGCTTTTAGGAATTCTCAATGAACTCTGGCTCCTATTGTGGTTCCATATATATAATAGGTCTATCTACATTCATATATATATATATATATATATATATATATATATATATATATATATATATATAAGCTTCACAGTATTTATAGCATTTTAATAGTGAATGACAAAACATCAACTTCACTGTGAATGAGTTTGATTTCAGTTGAGATGTTCTTCAGAAAATAGCACAAAGTGAAGTCCAGCTCCTAGAGTGAGATATAAAGTCAACTTTGATGCAGTGTTTTTCTTCTAATTACCCAATGCAAGCTTCAAAATATGCATGGCAAGAATTCCATTTAAAGGGATTTCAAATCTATAGGTATATTCCAATGAATGGGGTACCTACCATTCCTGCTAGAATCTGTTCATCCACACAATGAACCTTTCTACTGTGGCTGAAGTTTAAAAGGAAAAGAAGAAGAAAAAGAAGAAGAAGGAGGAGGAGGAGGAGGAGGAGGAGGAGGAGGAGGAGGAGGAGGAGGAGCAGCAACAACAACATAATAGAATATGTGAATCACAGAAACATCCAGTCAGCATCTACTAAAGGAAAGACCTTCATAGCCAGGTGTCCTTTAAGAAATGGAAGCAATATACCTGGTAAAGAGAGGAGGAATCAAGCGTCAGTATGGGGAGGGGGGGGGACTAAACAACTTATTTAACAATAACAACAAAATATCAGACAAATCTCACCGATGAAATAGACTTACATTACTGAAAAAACAAAAGTAAATAGCCAAACACAGGTACTGGAATACACACTTGGTCTGTTTTTTCTTTTTATTACAGTCATTGCCTAAACCTATGCCTAGCAGTATTAGCTCTCACATCTGAAACTTCACTGTTCTTTTATGTATATTATACTTGGCATTCAAGATTGTAGTTATATTTGGTCACATCTTATCTCTCATACAATAGTCTGTGCCTTTGAGGGAAAGGGGTGTCTTTAAACCATTGTATTCTTTGTTATTCTTGTGCCTTATACACCTGAGACACTCAATGGTTGCTAGTTAACAACTTTTTATGTATATATAATAGCTTTTTCATGTTATTTTAGTTGGACTCTTCAGAAAAAGTAGTACAGAGTACTAAGAACAAGCATTGATCTCACCCAGATTTCATTTTAAATGTTGTTTTCCTTTAGATTTTAGATTAAACCAAAAGCACTAGAATCCTCTAAATTTCAGTTTCTTTATCTTTAAAATAAACTTAATAATTATTGTACAGTTATGTAAAGATAAAATCAGATAATTCATGTAAAGTATGTTAAGAAATTTTTAACTATTATCCTTAATTAGGTTCAGGTTACATTTAGCTTCTCCTTGTTCAAGGTAAAATAATGTGATAATGACAAAAGATAATATGAATATGAATTGTAATTGGCAGTTATTTGGTTCATTTTTTAAGACATCTTCTGGATGTGGCAACATAAAAGAAGGATATTCCTGGTTGATATG
This sequence comes from Marmota flaviventris, assembly GCF_047511675.1. Lineage (NCBI taxonomy): Eukaryota > Metazoa > Chordata > Mammalia > Rodentia > Sciuridae > Marmota > Marmota flaviventris. The sequence continues at coordinate 28,198,561 of NC_092506.1, forward strand.
GTGCTAAAACACACTGAAATGGTTGTTGTAGGAGGTGCCTAATGTGTGGGCATCCAAAACTTGTTTAGCAAGACACAGCCTGGGACATCAATGTGGTTCTACCTCATCATGACCATTAAGTGATCCAACACCTGGCTTACATGAGCTATTAATTCTATTTCAATTATGAGAGATTATCTATAACTGGCAAAAAAAAGTGCCTTCCATAGTCATAGCAGCAGCTTCACTAACCTGATGCTCACCTCACAAAAGCCAAATGAATAATGAATATGATGTTAGTAGCTTTCCAAGAGTTCTCTTGCACTGAGCACTGTAATTTGCCTACAGGTGTAATGTGCCACCAATAATTGGACTGGTCTAGATTTTGTAGTGTGGCATCTACTGATATCATTCCTTCCTCCTAATTACAATTATTAGAGCTCCTTTTCACTTTGTCAATTTCTGGTTCCAGTGCATTGGTTGTTCAAAGCTGTTTGCTTAATTATGATTGTTGTTCTCCAATCATGGATTAATTTTCTCAAGAATGAACTGGGTCATAATTAAGTGATGCTATTTATTACCTCGCCATTAAAACTGAAAGGAGTTCAAGACAGAAAGTCAGTGTGGATACATATATATACACAAACACACACACATCAGAATATTTATTAAACTATATATGATACATATATACATGTACATATGTACACACATATACAAATTAAACTTGACTAAAATATATTGATTTATAATGTAAATGTACTGTGTCAATCAACTTCTTTCTATGAAACAGGAAGAATATCAACCCATATACTGTAATTTAAAGGCAGAGGCTGATAAGAATGATAAGTCCCGTGAAAGATCTGGTCATCTTGCTGTACGAAACTGCACTCCTGTCTTCTGGTTTCAGTTTGGAAGATCCCCAGACCTATGCTAACAGGATCTACAGGATGATCAAACTTGGTCTAGGTATTGATGAGGATGATCCCACTGCTGATGACACCATGGCTGCTGTAACAGAAGAGATGCCACCCCTGGAAGGAGACGAGGACTCATTGCGCATGGAAGAAGTAGACTAAGCTTCTGAAGAACCATTCATACATGTGTCCCCCCACTTCACCTTTATTCCTGATACATTTTCAAGGATTTTTTTGTTCTTTGTTTTTGTTAACATTTATTAAAATCTCTGAGGCATGACAATATCTATTTAAAGGGGAGATACGATTTCTTTGTACTTTTAAGTGATACTGTGATACTTTAGGCACTAAAGCAGAGCTAGTAATGCTTTTTCTAGTTTCACATTGGCTTATTTTAACAGGTTGAGATATTTGTTCTAAGACATGTAACCTATCGTTAACTTTGTAAAGTGTTCCGCTACCAAGTTGTATCCCTTAGTAGACCAGACCAAATCTTTTGTCCCTGAAGTGTTCCAAGATAGACCTTGATGTTTAAAAGAAAGACATTTGTTAAAATGGCTTGAGTTTCATTTCATTAGGATCCACTTTTTAAACTTTCCTTCCCCTGTGGTTACCCACTGTGCGTGTACTAGTCCTATAGAACCAAGTAGGTGAAACTGAGTCAACTGGTGAGGAAGAACTCTCCAGGGTTTGTTTTCCAAAGAAAAGTATTTCAAGAAACAAAGCTTAAGCTTCCCTTAGGTGTGTTACAAAGCTGTTCAAAAGTAACTCAATAAGGCTTGTGAATGGAAAAATGTAGTGCCCAAGTCAACATTCTGCTTTAAAGAATAATAAATGCAGATGAGTTTAAAAAAACAAACAAACCAGCAAAAATACTATAGTAATATAATCCATTACTTACACCTGATATATTTTGTCCCTTTGTTCATGTTGGTATGTGTTTGTTTGGAGGGGAGTTTCTTCTGTTTAGTTTTGTTTTAATTTAGTCAGGCAGTTATTAAAGCAAAAGATTTAATGATTTGGGGCTGATTTTTCCTGTCACTTGCTTAGTGCACACCCACAATCTGGCTTCAAACATGTGAGCTGAATTCCTGCAGTATGTTCTGGTAGACTTATATCAATCACAATGACACAAGCTATTGTTAATGAGAATGTGATAGGAGAATCAATATGTTGATATTTAAGTAAAGTGACTGTGCTTCAAAATCATTTTCTCATCATCTCATATGCATATCAGGTTTCTCCAGGAGTGACTAATTGGGCAGAACTGTTTCATTGGAAGAGGTTTAGTTTAACTTCTGGGGTTGCAGTGAATGTAAGGTTTTGAACAAAAAAAAGAAAGAAAGAAATCAGTCTGAAATATTTCTATGTGATATTGACCTTAACAACTCTGAAACTATGTCCCTTTCTCTGCAATATGAAGGTAATAAAGCCTTTCTCATAAAGTGTCAAAAGGAATAGTTGGCACATATTGGGTGCCTAGCATAGAAGTGCTCAGGAGAGAAGAGGAGCTGAAAATTTTTCAGATGCAGAATTGAGACCTAGACAACAATACAGAAACCTTCAGAAAAAAAAGAGTTATAGGAACACTCAGAAGTTGACTTCACTGGCTTTATTCATAAAACATTACAAAAGTTTAACACATAAATAGTTTGTATAAAATTATTTCACTAGGGGCTAGGGTTGTGGCTCAGTGGTAGAGCGCTTGCCTAGCATGTGTGAGGCACTGGGTTCAATTTTCAGCATCCCATATAACTAAATGAATAAAATAAAGGTCCATCAACATCTAAAACTTTTAAAAATAGAGTTATTTCACTGTATTTACATGCAGTTATTCTCCTTTTGATCTTCTAATCAGTTGTACTTCAGTAAGCTCAATTTTAGTCATATACTCAATTGATTCACTATTAAAAATCACAGCACTCATGGAAGATTGGCATGTACTAAATATATTTCATTCATTAGCCCAGCTATCATTTAGAACAAATTTATCTGGTATTTTTTTATTTATTTTCTAAATATTGTAATACAGGCTCAGATAAGTTAACTTGCATACTTTGATAAATTAGAAAAGCTGATTATAACACTAAAAATCCAATTCTGAACTCCAGAGATAGCAAAGAAACAATGAGATGAACTGTTTTGCATGATCAAAATCAAGAGCATGATATCTCTGCTGTGACCTTTTTAGTTCTTGGTCATTTTTGTTGGTTCTTACATCAAGTCCTAAATAGTTTACCTGAAGTTGACTACAATAAGATTGACATATTTTTTCATTTGGATAAAACATGTTGTTGCCATAACTTATAACTAAAGGAACATACATGGATTAACTCTAGAAATACTGGAAATTTCAGAGAAGCTAGAAGCCATGACCAAGTCAGTGCACAAGAAGAGAGAAGCAATGGCACATTGAGTAATGGTAGTAAGTCTACTTAGGCAAGTGGAACATAGTGCTTACTGAGCAAATTCAAGGTCATGTCACACTGCCTCTACATCTCCTTCTTTTCCTATGGTAGATATCATTGATAAATCATGACCCTTATTTTCCCCATCAAGTTAAATTGATTCAATTTATTTGTATCCGGTGAAAAAGGCAGCCACTACTAACTGATTTAGGTTGATGCAGATGAAATCCAGTTTCTACTCAAGTAGATAATACTTATTTTAATACATGTTCTTTGAGAACTAACAGATCAATACCCATCCATTTTCTTTTTTGCATTCAATCTTATCCAAGAATATGTGGTCTTTTTCAGGTTCCAGGGAAACCAAGAAATGATAAAAAATGAATGTTGTTAATAACTCATGAGGAGAAGCCTAATGTGAAACATTATTTTGCATTAGATTTTGTATTACATTTTATATCAGATTTAAAAAAGAATATTTAAATAACTTCTGAAATTGGAGATATTTTTAAAATTTGAGATGGATAAATAAATTGAGGAGAAATCTGTATGCAGAAATCCAAAAATGTTAATAATACTCATTCTTAAACAGTAAAGAGAATATGATGTTCCCCCCCCCCAAATTTTCTGGCTCACTCTATTACTTATCCCATTGAATATGAACAAGAAATCTCTATGATATGTATTGGAATGGTCAGATAACCAGGAATTCTGTAATGTCACAGAATGCTGTGGCTGACAGTAAGTAGTAATCTAGGCTAATTACTGAAATTGGTAATGGCCAGCAAGAGGTAATTTGCTGTCCTGGCAATAGTGAGCATAAGACAGTACACTATTAAGAGATCTATGCAAGCAGGGAAGTAGGGGGGTAGGTAGCACACTCTCAGTAAGTACATGAGAAAGAGAAATTTTAGGAACTAAAGCATTAAAAATCTGGGTATGCTACTGAGAAGAGGGCTCGAGTGTTAGTACATATGCTGACTTGATTGCAGGAGTGATGCAGATACCAGGTTATAGAACCGGACCCCAAGGTCAGATCTGGGCTGGCATCTATGCTACTTTCACTCTAAGTTTTGAGGTAAGATATAAAAACTTGAATCCAAATTCTGGTTATTATTACCATAATCTTGGGGGGGGAAATGGATTTGCCTTTTACAAACTTCAATTTTCCCATCTACATAGTACATTCAGCATACTTAAGTCTGTAGGGGTTATGTAAGAGATTAAATAAGAAATCACATTCAAAATGTCTCAAATAATGCCTAACAGATAACTGAATCTCAATAAATGCTCAAATATATACTATGCAATTGTGCCTTCTTATCCACAGATGTTACCAGGATTGAGGCCAGAATTCAATAGGAAATCGGGGCTCACTGAGCTTCAAATGTTTCCTCCACCGTGGGGACATTTTTATCAAGAGAATGTGACAAAATACAGACATTTTAATTCAGAAGCCAAGTGAGGGCTATTACTCCAAAAAATTTTTACTTTTATTGTTGGATCAATTCAGTTCATCCCCCCCCCAAAAAAATGGGGGGGTAAAAATAAAAATATTTATTATTAAAATTTTATAAAAGACATTGTGGCAACTTTCTTTTCCCCATAGAAATACCCAAGATTCTTTAATTTTTTTTTAAAGGTGGCTGCCATCATTCCCACAGAGACAAATGCAGGCACCGTGTGTGCAGTTTTCTGAACGTCACCCTCAGCCACTGTAAGAGGAGAGCGGTTCCTAAATATGGCTCAAACTCATTTAAGTCAGACCTTCTTGCAGCCACTTCCACAGGATTAAGACTGGGAAGGGTTTTGTTTGGAAAAGCTGTAAATGAGGGAAGCTGTGAGCTCAGCTGTGGAAAAGAAGAGGCAATGTAAGAAATTGGCACACTGCTTGTCCTTTCATATGCATTTCATGTTTTGCTATAGTTTAGAGAAGAAATGCCAATAAAGAACTTCCTTCGTGCAGCAGAGCAGAATATAAAAGAACCCCTCAATTTGATAGAAGAGGCGATATGTTCTCTCCCCTTTTTGAAAAGCTGTATACAAAAATTTTAAATATATGGATGTTGGGGAGAAAAATAGCTGTCTGCATGGGTTATACAATACAAATAAGTTGTGTAGGTTTCTAGATGTAGTGTGAGATATTACAATGGGAACACTTTAGGTATTGGGTATCAAGGAATGTCACATAAGAAACAAGCCAGTCTTGAATCAAACAAGTCCTATGACTGCAATAACCAACTGCCCACATTGTGGTACAAGACACCAAACCGTATAAAACAGTACACACGTAGACAACATCTCTGCAACATGAGAATTTTATAATGACTATAACATAGTTATTTCTGGTCATGGCTCTTTCTTGCTTCTCAAAATATCTTGTGTAGAAGAAAGCACAAAGAAGCAAACCCTATGAGATAGTTAAAAACTTGGACAATGTTTATCTTGTCCAATATGCTGATTTCTCTCTAATTAGGGGCTTCCAAAATTGATAAATATAAGTGAGCTCTGCAATCATCCATAAACTCCAATACAATGTATACTAAATTTCCTATATATATGCAAGGCCTATCTTCCTGGGAGAAGGACAGAGCTTATCAGATTTGTGGATATGTGAATCCCCCCAGCATAAAAATAGAGTTAAGTATGCATTCACTGAATCTTATTACAAACCTAAAAATGTATTTATATAAAAAATGAAATTTATTGGGAACCCCATGAAGTATTGTGCAGGGTTGTAACCTCTTATTTTTTTTACTGATTTGAGTAGTGGCAGTAACAACAAGAAAATTCATAATTTTGAAAATATGTTTTTTGTAAGATTTCCTCTGAACAAACAGCCAGGGAATTCCAGTGTAGGCAAAGGATTCTATCTAAAGAGTTGTTGCATATGCATATATTTTATGCAAATAAAGAATATCAACAATGCAAGAGTATTACCCCTTATGACTCAAAACTCAATACAGTTATCCTAAATATCAGTATCCATTGTTATGGATTTTACTTTAGATTAGAGACAGCCAAACTTCATTTTAAGCCATACATCTCAAATTCATCTTATTTTTTACTGTATTGATTTTTATACTAGGTATTATCTATATGCAAGTCAAAAAGTTCAACATAGCAAAAAATTTCTCCAAAAATTCAAGGTATGTCTGATTATTTACTATAGTGTGATAGCACTGGGCTGCAAAACTTGATCTTTTGATTTGCTCCACTTTCTCACCTTCCTTCATTGGAAGAATGGCTAAATCTGACTGTTTCGTGGTAGGTAGGTCATGAGGATCACTCTAAATGTGCAATCCAGCCTGCGGTCTCTGGCCATGCCAACCTGTCTGACCTTGGGCACACTGGGCTTCACATTTAATCTCTAGGTATGTCATGTTTGGTTGATATCAATAAACCCAGACCAACTTAACTTTTCCAGAATTGCTCTCTGCATTGATTGAATAAATGAACAAAGACATACATTCCAGAATTGGGGTTTGGGGAGAGGTACGGTCCTTTTCATGCCCTCCAATCCACTGCAGCCAGTACTCAAGTGCACATTTTACCCCATCAGACACTTCTTTGTAACATAATCTCATCATTTTACACTGTGACATAACAGAAGGATGAATGGAATCCCAAACCAACTTTCCAACAAAATCTTGAATCACTTGATATTTAAAGAATATTGTTTCTGAAAATCTAAAGAAAAAGAACAAAAAAGCAGAAGCTGTTTAGCTTTTTGACAGTTTACATAATTCTAAGGGCAAAGCTGTAGGAATAATTTGCAAACATCTGGCCAAATATCTTAGAAAGTTTAGACTTGGAGCAACTACCGACTGAAATCCAACCACACGGTTAATGTAAAGTCAAAGCATATGAGCAAGTTCAGGGCACTGGAAAGGCAAGAGGGTGACTAGCTTTACACAGCTAATTGGTGCTAAAAAAAAAAAAAAAACACAGTTAACAAAATCATCACTAGCCCACAGCCCCTATGTAGAACTGGCCAGGTTCATCTTTCTCTCAAATGATCAAAGAATGTAGATTAGTTGCTAACCTCAGGGCAAGGATTTGCCCCCAAAGTAACTTGAAATTTTTATTTTATACAGTCTATTTATTTAGTGCCAGAGAACAATGTTCAACTCAGATTTCTCGTGTTTTAGGGAGGGAAAAAAACCCTAGAATTTTAAAAAGAAAACATTAACTAATGAGCAAACCAGGAGAAAGCCCTACCTCCTAAGTGGGATATAACGATAAAACCATCTATTTTGAAGAAATTAATGACTCTTCCCATAAAAGTCTGTTAAATAACTGATGCATATAAATGCTTTACATCCCAATCACAAGTATCTATTATGTGGTGTATAACATGAAACATAAAGGAATATGACTAACAAGAGCCCCACAAACTGATGTTTTGAAACAGGTCAGTTGGTTTCAATAGATGAGACAGTCACTGGAATGTAGGCCACAGTATAAGCTGAAAGCTCTTTAAGACAATTATTTTTTTGCCCAGAGGAAATTCTCTTTTGTTTTCTACTTGAAAAATAACAAGCTCTAAATTTTGCAAAGGAAGAGAAACATGTTTAAATATTGTTGAATTACATTGCCTAGATATTATAGATAATATGCTTCAATTAAGGGTGCCCAATGTTGGTTAACATGACTGTGGTGAATCAGAAGAGCAACATATCACTTTCTGAAATGGGTTCCTTCTTCAAGGACTTCGAAATAGTGGAGGTATGAAAATGATCAACAATTAGTAGGTATTAAATGGTAATGATAGACACTAGGGTTGGACATTGGATGTAGCTTTAGCTGAATTCAGAAATATGATCAACTGAATCAAATTCATTAAGCAAACAATTTGTTTACTGGGACACTGGGGAATTGATGAATAGAAACAATATTTGAACTGAGATGAAGCAAAGAAGATGGCTGGCAAACCATAGACCAACTCAGACCAATGGGTACAACAGAAGTGGACACCTGATTTGGCTATATCTCAGGTAAGAGCCTGAACTGTAGCTTCTAAAAGACACATCAGAATGCACCAGAACAATCCATGAGTGTCTATACAACATCCTATTAATCTTCAAGTATATTTCTTGTTGTGGATTACCTGGATTTCCTGCCTTCTCCTTGGATTTTATCACAGTTACTTTTATCTTTCTAGATCAAATGGGTAGGTATTTGTGTTTAAGCTTTAGCTGCCAAGGGCCCCTGCTATGCTTCCTGCTCACTTTTCACATTAGCATTCTCCAGAGGACCACTGGAGCCTACTATGAATAATGACATACCACCTGTTATATTGACCATCCTCAGTCCTTAGACCAGTGTAACATTTCATCTTCCATCACAAAGCTATGAGACATGACACATGATTGATCCCCACTCACCATTGCAGATCTTTTTGATAGTTTGTAATGATTTTTAATATCTAGTGCAGAAAAGGTTTCAGATGAAGGTTCAAAATTAATGAAATTGAAGCAAAATATGGAAGTCAACACGAAATAGATTTTCAGGTCATATCAGTGCTTAATGAGATAGATCCTAAGGTCATACCCATGTTCAGTGAGAAACAATATAATTATTGAATTATATTAGCTAAATATCCTAATGTAAGATTTTTCTTTGTTTACCAGTGGACTTGAACATGCAGCATATTTCCTGCCCAGTTTCCTTGTACTTGGAGGAGCACCTCTCCTGTATTTGTTAGGGTGCGGCTGCAGTCTTCATACTACTAAATGTACCTGCCTACTACCTCTTTGAATTACATGGGTGCAAATATGTCCCAGACCTTTCAACCATATGACCTGTCCACTCACTTTAGTAATTCTTGCAATGGATGAGCAAAAGATAAAAGCAAAGTCTTTTCTAAGGACTGATGTAAGATATTCAGGAGGAAGAAGTGTTCTCTTTTCCTCTAAATTCTCTGTGAGATGCTCTATTTTTGGAACTCCCAGAAGCTATCTTTCCTATTACATGAAAGAAGACACCTACAGTAAGACAAATAAGATTAATGTACATGCACACATATGTACACACACAGCAATTAAGCAGATATATTCAATGAGAGAAAATGAAGAAAGGCTGTTGTAAAGCCATTAACAATTGTTTAATTTCTGCCACTGAGGAATTGATTTCTTTGAAATTATTTCTGCAATTATTTCTTTGATTGACCATGTCCAGTATTATTTCTAGCCAAGAATTTAATAATTTTAAAAATTTAATAATTTTCTCCATTTTGCTCAAGCCATTTAGTCATTTATTTTTCATAATTTATTCATTTACTCAGCACCAATACATTGCCAAGTTATTCTTTTTGGTAATGAAAATATAGCTACAAAAAAAAAAAGAGATCAGCCAGTGACTTCATGCAACTCACATTCTTATGGTGAGGTGGACAATGAATGAGATATATAAATGATCATTTAAAAATGTGTTAGTGATATGTGCTAAGGAGAATAAAGTTGAATAGGAATGTGGGTGTAGTTGAGAATAAAGAGAGATTCAAATTTTAAATAGCATAGCCAGGGAAGTATTTTAAATTAGGTTTCTGTCATCTATTCCCACAAACATTTTGTGAGAAAACTCAATGTAATAGAAGTCTATCGTACTTTTAATTTAATTTTTATTTTTTACCTTTTTAATTTTAATTTTTAACATTTCCCTCATACTGCCATTGAAAAATCTATCTTGAAAGACTATAAACATCAGCATTTATTCCAGCTTTTAAGTGTTTTGATCTTTGATTTTTGGTCTTATAATTACACTTAAATATCTCTAGTTTCATGTTACTTCAAACTCAAGTACCTATTTTCTCATTGATGTCATAATAAGTAGTTTATACTAGTTTTTTAACCCTCTCCGTGTCTGCTTTATTAACTTCTGCATCAGAATGTTTGTGTAAAAAAAATCCCCAAACCTCAGTGGCCTACAATGACAAACATTAAAGTTCACACCGGTGGGATGGCAGATCTTTGAACATTTGATGGACTACAGTGGCAACCTGAGTCTTAAGGCATTGCTTAGGATGGACACCCTATCATCTTTCCAAATTTCACTTGTCAGTGTAAGTAAACAAGGCCAAGACCAACAGACTGTAGAAATATATTCCAATTGTAATGAATTATCATTTTTAATAAATAATACAATAACTTGAAATTAGTATAATTCTATAAACTAAGCACTAAAATACTGAGAAGTAGTCTAGCTATGGCTATAGAATGAAAATTCTAGAAACAAGGCCCTTTACAGATCACATTGAATCACTGTTAGAAGACCATCAGGACTTTAAAAATGTCTTTATAATGGTTATATGCCCATCGATGAAATATCTACAAATAGTTGCCTGAGTTTGCATGCTGTTGTATTCTTTCCTAATTCTAAATCAAATTCCCTACTTCTCCATTTAGATTCTTCTCTGCAAAGCAATGATTGCGATCCTTTCCTCTTTGGATTTAATAATGTTTCCTATATTATATTTGCCCTTTATAACTGAATGTGTATGTGATTGCAATATATTCATTCTTGTAATTTATTAGGAATTTGCAATGAGCCAATGGCTTATCAGCACTGTGGGTTCTCAAAAGGTGAGTGTTGAGTAGTGACCTCTGCACACTGGTTCTTAGTTTAATTCCTGGTTTAGGAATACACAAATATCATGAAACACTCTTAGTTTAAATGCTTTTGAAATTTCTCCCCGCCCTAATATTTTTCAAAATGCACAAAGCATTCTGCTATCATATGTGTTTGAAAAGTTACTTTAATAAAATATCACGGATTCTCCAGTCTTAATATTACTAAAAGGTATTTTTAACAATTGAGAAAGATATTTTGTTAATTGTATCTACATAGCATTTGCTCCAACCTGTAACTCCCAATCTTGAATTTCTTATGCTCAGGGTTCTCTTTTCATTGTGCTCAGTGCTGCTTAGTCTTTGGATGGCTGTTTGTTCTGCCCCTCATCTCTTAGCAGGAATTTTGGCAGGCAAAGCAACTTCTATGCACAGACAGGTGTTATCCTTGGCACCCTCAAACCTGGAAGGAGTTGACTCAGATGTTCCCACACCTGTGAATTGGCTGTCCCATCTTAGCAGCTCCCCTGAACTTAATTAACATGCTCTATATCAAAATTCAGAAACAAAATAGTTGAAGAGAACATGGGTAAAAAAACCAAATGTTCCTACTCACTGCCAGCCCCTAGCACATCCTCCCTAGCATAATACTACTATAAACATCATGGTATGTTCCTCCATCATCATAGTATTTTGACTTGCAGAATATAGAAATGGAATACAACTATCTGGAGCTGTTTAATTCTAATGGCAAAAGCATCCCTGAGTTTGCCCATCAGATTAAGACTAAGATGCTTAATCTATAGTCCATGGGCAAGTTAAGAATCCATGAATGATCTTGAAATTTGACACATCTGATTTTGAGGCACATTACACTTATGCATCTATCTAAAAGTTGTCTTTTAAAATAAATTTATAACCAAAATGAGACTTCAAACATTTTCTTATAACTTACCCTCCAACTCTCAGCTAAGACTCACTATTTTTCTTCAAGGTAGAATGATTTTTGATACACCAATTTGCCAATAATTTGCTTAAACCTTTTCTTCTATTAAACTAAGCACTTGGTCATAGTTCTACCCTAATTCTTCATAACTATGTGAAAGGGATCTAGGAATTGAAATATAATGTGTTGGTAAACTGTTGTTTCAAACAAAACACTGTCATTCAACTTTTTGACATTTGCCCAACATAAATAAAAATATATTTCTATAAAACATTTTTAGAAACTGTATTTGAACAGGCCCAAACTGAAAACAACTCAAATGTCCATAAACAGGAGAATGAGTATAGAATTTATGGTTTACCCATACAATGGAAAACTACCTATCAGTAAAAATGAATAAGCTCTGAGAAAAACCAGAACAATCTAGAAAAGGAAGAACAAAGTTGGAGTATTTACACTTTTTAATTCCACAACTTACTACAGAATTACAGTAATCAAGACTATGAGACCTGATGGCATCAGAATTGATATACACATCAATAAAAAAGACTGGAGATTCCCAAAGTCAACCTGTATTATAGTCAATAGATTTTTGACAGGGGTGGCAAAAAGTTTAAGGCAGAAAGAACTGTCTTTTTAACACAGGGAACTGAGACAACTGGATATTCACATGCAAACAAATTAGTCTGGACCCCTACTCCCACCATATCTATAAATAGATCAAAGATCTAAATATAAAAGGCAGGACTTAGAAGATACAGACTGTGAATATTTGTGATCAAGAGTTAGGCAATAGTTCCTTCAATTTAAAACTTAAATCACCAACAACTAAGGAAAAAAAAAAAAACAGATAAATTTGACTTCATCAGACTTTACAACATTTTTGCTTCAAAGACCACTCTAAAGACAGAGAAAGGATGACCTACAAAATGGGAGAAAATACTTCCAAATCATTATCTGACAAAAGTTTAGCATCTAGAATTGTATAAAAAAATGCTACAGTTCTAAAGTGAAAAGTTGAACAACTCAATTTAAAAATGCTTAAAATATATACCACAGTGAATCTCGCCATCTTGTATATTCACAAGACACCAATTTAAAAAAAAAAAAAGAAAAAAAATTAGAAGTAAAATGCAAAAAGATGAGTAGAGCAGGGGAAAGAGAATTGGGGGAGAGAAGTAGGAAAGGAAAGGGGAAGTACTGGCGACTGAATTAGAGCAAAATATATTCCATATTTTTATAATTATGTCAAATGAATCCTGATGTTATGCATAACTAAAAAGAAAAAAAGAAGGAATTGGGGGAAGATGTCCAAAACATTTGAATATAAATTTCACTAGACAATAAACCCAAATGGCCAGTAAGCACATAAAGGAAGACAAACATTAGAAAATTGTAAGCAAAAAAATAATAATAAAGATAACATTTCACATCATTAGAACGACTATTAAAAAAAAAAACAGACAATGGCAAGTGTTGGAAAGTATGTGAAAGTACTGGAATTTTATGCATTGCTAGTGGGAATGTGAACTGGTGAAACCACTTGAACCACATCTGGTTAGTTTATCAGAAATTTAAACATAGTTACCCTAATCATCAATTCCACTCCTAGACAGATACCTAATAAAATTGAAAGTACATTGTCATGCAAAAACTCATATAAGAATGTTGATAGTAGCATTATTTATAATAGCCTACATGTAAGAAGAAGCCTTGTGCCCAACAACTGAAGAACAAACATTGAAATATTATTCAGTTATGAAAAGGAATGAAATACCAGCATATGCTATACCACAACAAGCAATAAGAATGAAACTATCATGCTAAGTAAAGGAAACCACACAGAAAGGGCCACGTATTATATCATAGTCATATTGTATGATCCATTTATATGAAAAGTCCAAAATAGAGCAATATATAAAAATATACACTAGTGTGGACCAGGATCTCTGAGGAGGAGAAAAAGAAAGTGACAGCTAATGGGTATGGGATTTCTTTTGGGTAGATGGAATTGTTCTGCTGTAGATAGTGGTGATGATTGCCTGCTCCTTATAATAAATAAAATAGAAACCTCTGAATTGTTTACTTTAGAAAGATGAATTTTACAGTATGTGAATTGTATCTCGTAATATTAAAATGGAATGATCTGTTGGTATAATGTACAACATTGAGGTATCCCTAAATAATGTATGAAGGGTGAGAGAAGTTGAAAGAAAATAGCATACACTGCATGATTCCATTTATATATTCTAGAGAGTGCAAAGTAACCTGTAGTGACAGGAGGCAACTAGATTATTAGTTAACTGGAAGAGGAGGGGTAGGAAGAATTACAAAGGGACATGAAGAAACCCTTGGGGTGATGATTTTTTAATTATCTATACTGTGACCATGATGACATAAAAGTAGTACACATATGACAAAACTCAAATTGTGTGCCTCATATTTGTGACTTACTATACATTAAATAGTATTTAAGAAAGTGCCTACATTATAAAATAAAACCCTCAATACTGAACCTATTGATGGCAAGGAAATCTTCAACTGGGAGGAATCAGGTCCAAACAGTGTCAAGAACCTGCCCTTTTAGTTGGGCTCAAAGGACAGAACAGCTTCTAGAACAACCACTGTTAACCTCGAAGCTTATGTGGTTGCTATGATGAGAGCAATTGGACTTGAAAAGAAGTAACCACTTTGAGAAATTTATATCTGTACTACATGAGCCTCAAAATAAGATCTTTTCATTTAAAGACAACAACAAAAAAAATCCGTGTTGGCCAGTCCCTGCTCCACCAACCTTCTCCATTTACATACAGATGGGATGTAGGGGGAGCACAATAAAAACTGTATCTCATGAAAACCATCAGGAAGTCACTTTTGGGGCCAGCCACAAGAATTCGTTCTGGAGCTGCTTCCACCCAGAGGGGTGAATCAGCAAACTCAAGAAAGGGGTAAAATTCAGCTCTCTTAACCTAAAGTCCAGAATTATAGAGATAGATGGATAACCCTTCCAAAAAAAACACCATGGTCATTGCTCAACATTAAAAGAATGCTGACAATTTATCTCTTTATTAGAAGCAATCTTTCAGGCTTGTGGCAGTGGTCAGTGGGACCCCAATGTTTGGCCCCAAAAGCAGCAACAAAGCTACAGTGTCTTATAAAGCCACTTAAAAATCACGCACTGGACCAGGAGGGGGCAGGTCCTTGGCTGAGTGGATCCCCAGGACCTAGACAGTACTAAGCACAAAGTAGCATTCAAAACTATGCCTGAATCTAGTATTCTAGGCATCTAGTGACAAAACGATTCTTTGTTATTGAAGTCCTCAACTACTTTAAAAAGAGTGTGCTGATAGAATGGATTGTGTGTGTGTGCGCGCGCACACACACACATTATATACATATATACAGAGTGGTAAGAAGAGAGATAAATTTAATACAAATCTCAAATGGGTCTTTGAACAAAATACCAGGAAGAATCATGTGCTTAGACCTCGGAAGTATCTATTTAAAGGTTCCATTTGAGGCTGAATAAAGGATAATTTCTGGTCTTCGGCTGAACCAAGTCTGAAGGTATGCTATATCTGCTGGGATTTTAAAAGAAGAACTCAGAAACTCACCTACCATGTTCCAGCTAACCTGTCTTGGATTTGTTCTCTAGATTCAAATTTTTTTCCTCTGTTTGGGACTTGGGTATCAAAAATTCATTTCCTTTGGACTTTTACATGGCAAGTTCTATCTCATCTTTCAGCAAAGAGGAATTTTCGACTATTCTGTTTGTGTGTTTCCCACCCCAACCTATACTATACTTTCTCTTGTATATAATATCTCCATAGGTATCTATATCTATCTATATCTCTCTATATCTTGAATGTTTGCTTTGAATCTAACTCATCCAAATAAAATCTAATTTCCATGAAGGGACAAATCTTATCCATTGCCTTTGCTGCTAAATATCCAATACCCAAAGCAAACACTGGCACATAGTAGAAATTTAATAAATATTCTCCAATGGGTGGATGAGTAACTTTAGTATAATTATTTTAAAAGAAAATCCAGTTGTATTTTTCAATTTTCAAATAGTATACAACTCTTTCTGGTCTCACCTATAAAAGTCAATTTAGGATCATATACAACTCCCAGTTCGGGAATTACACAGATCCTTTCCACAACACTGTGATCAATTTACCCCACTCTAACAGTTCAATATTTTTGAACATTCACTGTGATCCAAATCTTTTATTAAGCCCTGAAGATAGAAAGATGAAATAAGTTCTTCAATTGTATTCCCTGTTTGGAAGACAAAGAACATGATAAGATATGAAACTGGAATCACAAGATTCTCTCTTTAGATGATGCTTCCAATGAGCTCAGTGCAAAGCGAAAAGTGATGCAAATGATAAAACTCAAGTTTAGGGACAGTCAGTGAATTTTAATTCTCCCTCCCAGCTCAGTCTCCCATTGCCATGGGTAATTGAACATTGGCCATATTGCTAGGTAACAACGCTTCATTCCCTACATAACTTGGCACTTTGAAAATGTTTTGCAGGAGGAAAAAATTATCTAAATTCTGTTATCCTGGGGAGGATGACTTAGAAATTGACTCTTGATGATATTTTTGCTCTATCAACACATTCATTGCATAGATTCTTCAACCTGATATTGAAACATTGTATGTGTGTGAGTGTGATCTCCGGTTCCTACACAGGTGGCCCTCCATATCTGTGGCTTCCCCATCTGTGGATAAAACCAAACACAGATTGAATATATTTGGGAAAAATAATTCCATCTGCATTCATTTTCAAAAACAATGTAGCATAAAAACTACTTACAAAAACTTCACATTATATTAGATATAAGGTAGAAATGATTTAACATACAAACATCCCTAGGAATTTGCAAGTGATTTGTTCTAGGACGGCCCTTCAAAAATCAAAATCCTCTGATGCTCAAGTCCTTCACTTAAAATGGCACGAACTTTGCATATGATCTATACACATCCTCCCATACCTTTAAATTATTTCTAGATTACTTCTAATACCTAACACTAAATAAAAATGCTATGTAAATAGGCATTGCACTGTTATTTAGAAGTAATGGTGAGAAAAGTGTCTATGTATGTTTAATACAGATATTTCAGATTTTTTTGAGGTGCTGGGGATAAAACCCAGAACCTCACACACATGCTAACTAAGCAAACACTTACCACTGAGGTCACCCCCAGCCCTCAAATATTTTCAATCTACAGTTGTTGAATTCCAGATGGGGATCCTGCAGATATGAAGGGCTGACCACATAGAAGGATGTACAATAGGCTACAGGCAAATATTACACCACTTTAATAAGGAACTCAAGCACCCCAGATTAGGTATCCAAGGAGGATTCTGGAACACCTCCCCAGTAGCTGCTGAGGGGCTACTACTGCCCCTGCCAAGCTGTGTGTGGAGAGAATTGCAAATGGTTCTTACCATCTCGCTCCCTCAGTTGCTTTCCTCACAACTTAATGGATGTTCTGAGCAATCACCTCTACAGCATTCTACTTTCTTCCTATGTTTAAATTACCATTAATCAAAAATTTGAAGTCAAAATTTCAAGACAAAAATATAGCTTTGGGAGAGTGTGTGAGAAAATGCTGGTATATTTCTGTTTGCCCTGAAGATTTCTCAGTGATGCAGTGGAGAGGACTTGAACAGTTTTCTTTTTTTTTTTTTAAGCATTCATTCCCTTCTATGTTGATGTCACTGACTTTCCCAACTGCCTCACTTCCTAAGTCAATGCCTTATGACTTTGATACAGTCCAGTCCTTTAGACCTTCTAAAGTACAGAACTTGAAACAATCAGCCTTCAGCTTAAAGGGCTGCATAAAACTACTTGCCATGTTCATGATTTCCATTCCAGCAGCCCTCTCCAGAGAACCCTGCATGTAAGCAGCTCCCAGATGCCCCCCTACCTCTGTGGCCCAGGCAGAGAACAGAGGGATAAGCAGGCAACTGAGTCCCTGGCTGAAGAGAACTCATTTATTGTTATGAGTAGAATGGCCAGTGTCTCCTGATGAGTCAGTTGCCAGAGGGTCTATCCTTCCTAGCAGGTATAATTCCAAAAGTATATCTGATGCAGATGCTTGGATACAAAGAACAAAATCCACTGACGTTGGAAAAGACATCAGGATTTATAACAAAAAATTTTATTGTCTCCATCTGTGTTCTTATGTTATTTTTTTTTAATTTTTTATTGTTGGCTGTTCAAAACATTACATAGTTCTTGATATATCATATTTCACACTTTGATTCAAGTGGGTTATGAGCTCCCATTTTTACCCCATATACAGATTGCAGAATCACATCAGTTACACATCCATTGATTTACATATTGCCATACTAGTGTCTGTTGTGTTCTGCTGCCTTTCCTATCCTCTACTATCCCCCCTCCCCTCCCCTCCCCTCCCCTCTTCTCTCTCTGCCCCCTCTACTGACATTCATTTGTCCCCCTTGTATTATTTTTCCCTTTCCCCTCACTTCCTCTTGTATGTTCTTTTGTATAACTCTGAGGGTCTCCTTCCATTTCCATGCAATTTCCCTTCTCTCTCCCTTTCCCTCCCACCTCTCATCGCTGTTTGATGTTAATCTTCTTCTCATGCTCTTCGACCCTACTCTGTTCTTAGTTACTCTCCTTATATCAAAGAAGACATTTGGCATTTGTTTTTTAGGGATTGGCTAGCTTCACTTAGCATAATCTGCTCTAATGCCATCCATTTCCCTGTAAATTCTATGATTTTGTCATTTTTTAATGCAGAGTAATACTCCATTGTGTATAAATGCCACATTTTTTTTATCCATTCATCTATTGAAGGGCATCTAGGTTGGTTCCACAGTCTTGCTATTGTGAATTGTGCTGCTATGAACATCGATGTAGCAGTGTCCCTGTAGCATGCTCTTTTTAGGTCTTTAGGGAATAGACCGAGAAGGGGAATAGCTGGGTCAAATGGTGGCTCCATTCCCAGCTTTCCAAGAAATCTCCATACTGCTTTCCAAATTGGCTGCACCAATTTGCAGTCCCACCAGCAATGTACAAGTGTACCCTTTTCCCCACATCCTCGCCAGCACTTGTTGTTGTTTGACTTCATAATGGCTGCCAATCTAACTGGAGTGAGATGGTATCTTAGGGTGGTTTTGATTTGCATTTCTCTGACTGCTAGAGATGGTGAGCATTTTTTCATGTACTTGTTGATTGATTGTATGTCCTCCTCTGAGAAGTGTCTGTTCAGGTCCTTGGCCCATTTGTTGATTGCATTGTTTGTTCTCTTATTGTCTAATTTTTTGTATACTCTGGATATTAGGGCTCTATCTGAAGTGTGAGGAGTAAAGATTTGTTCCCAGGATGTAGGCTCTCTATTTACCTCTCTTATTGTTTCTTTTGCTGAGAAAAAACCTTTTAGTTTGAGTAAGTCCCATTTGTTGATTCTAGTTATTAACTTTTGTGCTATGGGTGTCCTATTGAGGAATTTGGAGCCCGACCCCACAGTATGTAGATCGTAGCCAACTTTTTCTTCTATCAGACAACGTGTCTCTGATTTGATATCAAGCTCCTTGATCCATTTTGAATTCACTTTTGTGCATGGCGAGAGAAAGGGATTCAGTTTCATTTTGTTGCATATGGATTTCCAGTTTTCCCAGCACCATTTGTTGAAGATGCTATCCTTCCTCCATTGCATGCTTTTAGCCCCTTTATCAAATATAAGATAGTTGTAGTTTTGTGGATTGGTTTCTGTGTCCTCTATTCTGTACCATTGGTCCACCCGCCTGTTTTGGTACCAGTACCATGCTGTTTTTGTTACTGTTGCTCTGTAGTATAGTTTGAAGTCTGGTATCGCTATACCGCCTGATTCACACTTCCTGCTTAGCATTGTTTTTGCTATTCTGGGTCTTTTATTTTTCCATATGAATTTCATGATTGCTTTCTCTATTTCTACAAGAAATGCCGTTGGGATTTTGATTGGCATTGCATGAAACCTGTAGAGAACTTTTGGTAATATCGCCATTTTGATGATGTTAGTTCTGCCTATACATGAACAGGGTATATTTTTCCATCTTCTAAGATCTTCTTCTATTTCTCTCTTTAGGGTTCTGTAGTTTTCATTGTATAAGTCTTTCACCTCTTTTGTTAGGTTGATTCCCAAGTATTTTATTTTTTTTGAAGATATTGTGAATGGAGTGGTTGTCCTCATTTCCATTTCAGAGGATTTGTCACTGATATACAGGAATGCCTTTGATTTATGCGTGTTGATTTTATATCCTGCCACTTTGCTGAATTCATTTATTAGCTCTAAGAGTTTCTTTGTAGACCCTTTTGGGTCTGCTAGGTATAGAATCATGTCATCTGCAAATAGTGATAATTTAAGTTCTTCTTTTCCTATTTTGATGCCTTTAATTTCTTTCGTCTGTCTAATTGCTCTGGCCAGTGTTTCGAGAACTATGTTGAACAGAAGTGGTGAGAGAGGGCATCCCTGTCTTGTTCCAGATTTTAGAGGGAATGCCTTCAATTTTTCTCCATTCAGAATGATGCTAGCCTGAGGCTTAGCATAGATTGCTTTTACAATATTGAGGTATGTTCCTGTTATCCCTAGTTTTTCTAGAGTTTTGAACATAAAGGGATGCTGTACTTTGTCGAATGCTTTTTCCGCATCTATCGAGATGATCATATGGTTCTTATTTTTAAGTCTATTGATGTGGTGAATGACATTTATTGATTTCCGTATATTGAACCAGCCTTGCATCCCAGGGATGAATCCTACTTGATCATGGTGCACAATTTTTTTGATATGTTTTTGTATCCGATTCGCCAGAATTTTATTGAGGATTTTTTGCATCTAGGTTCATTAGAGATATTGGTCTGTAGTTTTCTTTCTTTGAAGTGTCTTTGTCTGGTTTAGGTATCAGGGTGATGTTGGCCTCGTAGAATGAATTTGGAAGTTCTCCCTCTTTTTCTATTTCCTGAAGTAGCTTGAAAAGTATTGGTATTAGTTCCTCTTTAAAGGTTTTGTAAAACTCTGCTGTATACCCATCCAGTCCTGGGCTTTTCTTAGTTGGTAGTCTTTTGATGGTTTCTTCTATTTCTTCAATTGATATTGGTCTGTTTAGGTTGTCTATATCCTCCTGACTCAATCTGGGCAGATCATATGACTTAAGAAATTTATCTATGCCTTCACTATCTTCTAATTTATTGGAGTATAAGGATTCAAAATAGTTTTTGATTATCTTCTGTATTTCTGAAGTGTCTGTTGTGATATTGCCTTTTTCATCCTGTATGCTAGTAATTTGAGTTCTCTCTCTTCTTCTCTTCGCTAGCATCGCTAAGGGTCTGTCGATTTTGTTTATTTTTTCAAAGAACCAACTTTTAGTTTTGTCAATTTTTTCAATTGTTTCTTTTGTTTCGATTTCATTAATTTCAGCTCTGATTTTCATTATTTCTTGCCTTCTACTTCTTTTGCTGTTGTTTTGCTCTTCTTTTTCTAGGATTTTGAGATGAAGTATGAGATCATTTATTTGTTGGTTTTTTCTTTTTTTAAGGAATGAACTCCACGCAATGAATTTTCCTCTTAGAACTGCTTTCAATGTGTCCCATCGATTCCGATATGTTGTGTCAGTGTTTTCATTGATCTCTAAGAATTTTTTAATTTCCTCCTTGATGTCTTCTATAACCCATTGATCATTCAGTAACCTATTGTTCATTCTCCAAGTGATGTATTCTTTTTCCTTCCTTCTTTTATCGTTGATTTTCAGTTCCATTCCATTATGATCAGATAGGATGCATGGTATTATCTCTACTCCTTTATATTGTCTAAGAGTTGCCCTGTGACATAATATATGATCTATTTTTGAGAAGGATCCATGTGCTGCTGAGAAAAAAGTGTAACTGCTTGATGTTGGGTGGTATATTCTATATATGTCAATTAAGTCTAGGTAATTAATTGTGTTATTGAGTTCTATAGTTTCCTTATTCAACTTTTGTTTGGAAGATCTGTCCAGTGGCGAGAGAGGTGTGTTGAAGTCTCCCATGATTATTGTATGGTGGTCTATTAGACTCTTGAACTTGAGAAGAGTTTGTTTGATGAACATAGCTGCACCATTGTTTGGGGCATATATATTTATGATTGTTATGTCTTGTTGGTGTATGGTTCCCTTAAGCAGTATGTAGTGTCCCTCTTTATCCCTTTTGATTAACTTTGGCTTGAAATCTATTTTATTTGATATGAGTATGGACACTCCTGCTTGTTTCCGAAGTCCATATGAGTGATATGATTTTTCCCAACCTTTCACCTTCAGCCTATGTATGTCTTTTCCTATCAAATGCGTCTCCTGTAGGCAGCATATTGTTGGGTCTTGTTTTGTGATCCATTCTACTAGCCTGTGTCTCTTGATTGGTGAGTTTAAGCCATTAACATTTAGGGTTATTATTGAGATATGGGTTGTTCTTCCAGCCATATTTGTTTATTTATGTTACTAAACATGGTCTGTTTTCCTCTTTGATTATTTTTCCCCCCTTTACTGTCCTACCTCCCACTGTTGGTTTTCATTGTTATTTTTCATTTCCTCTTCCTGTAATGTTTTGCCAAGGATGTTTTGAAGAGATGGTTTTCTAGCTGCAAATTCTTTTAACTTTTGTTTATCGTGGAAGGTTTTAATTTCATCTTCCATCCTGAAGCTTAATTTCACTGGAAACACAATTCTTGGTTGGAACCCATTTTCTTTCAGTGTTTGAAATATGTTATTCCAGGATCTTCTAGCTTTCAGAGTCTGTGTTGAAAGATCAGCTGTTATCCTGATTGGCTTACCCCTAAATGTGATCTGCTTCCTTTCTCTTGTAGCTTTTAAAATTCTCTCCTTATTCTGTATGTTGGGCATCTTCATTATAATGTGTCTAGGTGTGGGTCTCTTATGATTTTGCACATTCGGCATCCTGTAGGCTTCTAGGATTTGGGATTCTGTCTCATTCTTCAAGTCTGGGAAGTTTTCTCGTATTATTTCATTGAATAGATTGCTCATTCCTTTGGTTTGAAACTCTGTCCCTTCCTGTATCCCAATGACTCTTAAATTTGGTCTCTTGATGTTATCCCATATTTCTTGGATGTTCTGCTCATGGTTTCTTAACAGTCTTGCTGAGCTGTCTATGTTCTTTTCAAGTTGAAATACTTTGTCTTCATTGTCTGATGTTCTATCTTCTAAGTGTTCTACTCTGCTGGTAGTATTCTCAATTGAGTTTTTAAGTTGGTTTATTGCTTCCTGCATTTCTAGGATTTCTGTTTGTTTGTTTTTTATAACCTCTATCTCCCTGTATAGTTGATCTCTTGCTTCTTGGATTTGTTTATGTAATTCATTGTTGAAGTGATCTTTCATTGTCTGATTTTGCTGTCTGATGTCTTCCTTGAGACTCCAGATCATCTGAAGCATGTATATCCTGAATTCTTTATCTGACATTCCATCTGCTGCAGCTATTATCTCTTCTAACGTTGAGTTGACCTGCATTGCTTGTGGTCCTTTCTTTCCTTGTCTCTTCATACTGTTCGCGTTCCTTTCTACTTGGTGAAACTGTTGTGCTATTGAATATTCCCCCTATATATTTATATTGGTCTTGTATAGTTGCAAAGTCTCCCTCGCAGGTGCGGGCGGCGGCTCTGCCCCTCCTCCAATTGGGGCAATGTGCCTACCACACCGGCAGGCCGCTGGGCCTGCTCTGCCGGTCGGTAGCAGGTCCACCTACCTTGCAGGCGCGGGCGGTGGCTCTGTCCCTCTGCGGGCCGCTAGGCTTGTTCTGTTGGTGGTCGCAGTTCTGCCTACTTTGCAGGCGCAGGCAGCTGCACTGCCCCTCTGCAGGCCTCTGGGGCTGTTCTGCCAGTGGGTCGCAGGTCCGCCTACCTTGCAGGCGCGGGAGGGGGGGCGGCTCTACCCTTCCTCAGGCCACTGGGCCTGTTCTGTCTGTCGGTTGCAGGTCTGGCCTGTTCTGTTGGTGGTCACAGTTCCATCTACCTTGCAGGCGCGGGGGGAGGGGGCGGCTCTGCCTCTCAGCAGGCCGCTGCTCCTCTTCAGCCGGTGGGTCACAGGCCCGCCTACCTTGCAGGAGTGATTGGAAGCTCTGCCCCTCCGCGGGCCACTGGGCCTTTTCTGTTGGTGGCCACAGTTCCGCCTACCTGGCAGGCGCGGGGGGT
Source organism: Marmota flaviventris (assembly GCF_047511675.1). NCBI lineage: Eukaryota > Metazoa > Chordata > Mammalia > Rodentia > Sciuridae > Marmota > Marmota flaviventris. Next base: position 28,222,575 of record NC_092506.1, read on the forward strand.
GGGGGGAGGCTCTGCCCCTCAGCAGGCCGCTGGGCCTGCTCTGTGGGTGGTCACAGTTCCGCCTACCTTGCCGGCGCAGGGGGAGGGGGCAGCTCTGCCTCTCAGCAGGCCGCTGCTCCTCTTCTGCCCTCTTATGTTATTTTGGCATGATTATTTTCACTTTGTTTAGGTATTCTTTCCCCTTTGGTGTTAGATTTTACTTTTCATAGTATATTTTTGATTCCCTTTCAAATTCCTTCATTTCCTATTAGTTATTTTAAAAGAAAGGGGAAAATACTTCATAAACTTAAAGTTATTATAAGTTGTAGTATTGACAAGTTTCCTTGATTTCTCTTTACCTAATTAGCTACACTCAGGCAAGTGAGATTTCTACAAATACAGATCCATGTGACATTCCATGAAAATTTTTTGTAAAAACAGATTTCTACTGTAATTATTAGAATCATTTTTCATCACTGACATGAGAGACACATATCTCCTCCTGCACAAGGTGAATTTGTTGAAATCTTACAGAGTCCTGGGAATGTGGCTGGCACTCCTGGTTAGGGTCACACTTTATGCTGTCTATTCCTACAGCATCCTGCAGATCTCCTTTGCAGTGTCCATTGATTATTTATGTGGCTTTTGCTAACTAAGCTATACTAAGTGCTTTGTAAATGTTATATAATGTAATCTTAAAAAATGACATTGTCAGCACTATATTTGAAGTCAATAGTGTAGAAATGAAAAATGTGTCAGAAGATGTTAAAAACTTTGCTCAATATTATATAATTTGCAATGGGAAACACCATGATTAATTTGGGATTATGTGACCTCAATGGAGGTCATCTTGAAAACTATGTAAAACTGATTAAGCCAGTGCTGGGTTATTTCTTCCATGGAATTTCCAATTACTCTTTCCATATCTTAGGATAAAATCTCTAAGATTAAGAAATAACACCAATATACAACTATGGTCCAAAGATTTCAAAGAATATTAGCCACAAAAGATGGAAGCAGATTCACAAAGCTTGGTGGGGGTATGGCTGGTAGGTATATAATTTGTTTAATGTTTGCCAAATGTTAGAAATTCCAGTGGCCAAAGTTTTGAACTAATATAAGAGGGAAAATAATTGGTTAAGTAGAATCCAAGCTGTATTTCAGAGGAAACTTGAATCTGGAGCCATTAGTAAGAAAAAGTGATTTGGGAATGGGATTGCAGTTCAGTGGTGGAGTGCTTGCCTGGCATGGGTGAGGCCCTGGGTTGGATCCTCAGCACCACATAAAAATAAATAAACTAATTAAAGATATTGTGTCCACCTACAACTTAAAAGTAAATATTTTTTAAAAAAGGAAATTCAACTTTATTACACTTCTAGTAATCATCACTGAAAAGTTTTGGCCTTGAATTTTAATATGTTTGGTGATAGGTGCCTCAGTTTAGCAGGTATTTTTATATTATATTATATCTATAAATGACTCTCCATCTCTTGATTATTCTTTTATTTCCTGGATAATAATCCAGATAAAATTTCTTCCTGAGTTTCATGAATTTGAGCCTCTCCACTTAAGATAGGCATGAAGGGGGAACTGCTCACTTAGAATGAGATGGATAAATCTACACAGGTAAGCAGGGAATTACCCCCTTTCGTAGGTATCTCTGTTCCTGGCTACCCAGACTTTCTATTTCTTTAGGGAATTGCACCACTTTCCCTTGTGGATTTGGCTTGATAGTCAATTCCAGTGACTCAGCACCTCCTTTGCAGTGGTGGATATGAAAACAGCATTCAGATATTTATAGCATATTCTACTTTCCTGGAAGTAATGACTAATCAGGGGCATATGCTAGCGCCAAGTAGAACTAGTCAGAGTCCTCCAAATTTAAACAGGTCCAGTGGGCGAACAAAGCTTGCTTTCTACTATGGTATCTAAATTGGGAGAGCCTTAGCCTGGAGTTCCAGGAGACATTTTTCCTGAATCATAAGGAGGATGCTGACTCCAGTATGAATGAAGAAAGGTATCACACAGAGAAAAGTGAAGTTGGAATGTGCAGAAAGACTCCCAAGTAGCATTCCTTGAGCATACAAATTTAGTTTCCCTAAAGCCACATGATGAATGTGTTGAAGTTTTTTTGTCCCCAGTGAAGCCAGGTTCAGAGGTGTGGCTTTTGGGAAGATCATGAGGGCTTTGAGCTCACCAGTGGATTAATCCATTGATAGCTGACTGGACTACTGGGAGGTGTTTGAAATTGTAGGCATGTGGAGTGTGTTTGGAGGAATCAGGCCACTGGGGGAATGTCCTTGGGGACCATAATTTGTCCCAGACCTTTAATTCAGTTCATTATTTGATACTTTAAAGATTCCTGATAATACCAAAAAATTAAAATGGAATAATGGGAGAGAAGAGATATTACCATTCCATAGCTATTTTATTCTTGAACCATCGTTTCTCAAATTATATTCCAGGATCTTAATAATTACTGTATCAAAAAAAAAAGTCCTATGGTCCAGAATATTAATATTAAACCTAGTTGTGTTTGAATATGCACCCATGCACACACACAGAGACATATACATACACAGAAATATTCATATGCACAAGTAAAGTAGTTACCTTAAAGGTAAATAGATTGCTTTATTTTAAGGTTTTTAAAGATATTTAAAATATTAATTTAATTTGTTTTCAAATTATTTTGTAGCTTTATTTGCTATAATCATATGATAAACTGAAATATTTAAACTAGTGGAATATGAGAACAAAAATAATTACAATTTCCATGAAAACTAAGTTAAATAGCTTTATTAAACAATAAATCTAGATGCTTAAAATATAGGAATAGTGAGATAAATGTAAAATGTGAGGATAAAAATTAAATATCTACAAAGACTACTTTTGGAAATGATTTTTAAATTCTTGTTCTATTTTAAAGACTTCAATGAAAAAAATGAGAATGTGGTCCACATAAAACATCACACTTAAGTATAATCAAATTCCCATAATTGTGAAAAAGGCTCTGGCCTTTCATCCTAAGTCTGGCAAATTAACATGCACCTGAATTATTGACATGTTTCACTTTTTGTAGTTCTTTCTCTATATATATATTTTTTTCACCAGCTGCAGTTCATGTTCCAGACAGATAGGTTATACAGATAAACTTTTGTTTAATTTTATTGTCACTTCTAGATGTATAATTATAAATGCTTCTATAATTTAAAAAGTAACTGAGGCATGACAAGTTACTAAATCACTTCAAATCCTGCTATTGAAAAATACCAAGTACCAACATTCAGCTTGTGTGTGTGTGCGCATGTGTTATGTGTGTATACGTATATATATATATATATATATATATATATATATATATATATATATCAACATCTTGAATACAGATGTATATCAAAATATATATGAATAAAATAATTCACAAAGTCACTGTTTATATAATTATAAAATATGATTTATATCTCTATATTTTGCAAATAAAGTATTAACATAATTTTCATTTAAAATTAAAAATGCTGGCTTTTAGTTAGATAAAATTACTTGGTAAATTTAAATGTTTCTTGACAGGAAAAGACGTTACTTAAATATCTCAATACACTTTAATTAAAAATCATGATAATAATGAGGTTGAAATAATTATTTTTAACTGCATGCTACAAACTTAATCAAGATGAAACCATATTAAAGACATATTACCTTGCTATTAAAGGCAAGAAGAAACATTATTTTCCTTCCAATTTTCTTAATTATACTAAAATTTTAAACTGCCATTTTTTGACGTTTATATTATCTTCCATAATCATTATCTTAAATTTGTTTAAAGTAGACTAAATTCTAAAAACTCATCCTTCTCACATGAATTCAGTTCTTCTGTGGGTTAAATTTCACTATCAAGGTGTTTTCTATAATTGCTATATTATTACACAGCTATAACTCAGCTGTAATTTCTAGACCACCTGGCTGGATGTAAGTCATCTGTAATACTTTACTTTATTCAAAAGTTAATATGCATTGCTTCATAGTTTTCTTCTGTTCTATATTATTGTAGGAGAAAGCTCAGGTTTCAAATCCTTTGTTTTTTTCTGTCTAAAAATTGAATTTTTTTCTTTATCCTTAAATGTAAACATCACCAGAATATAACTTGATTTGGAACTTTCAGTTTTATTTTCCTACCACTTTCTAACAGACTGTTACTTTGAAACAGAGAATCAAGTTTATTTAAAAAACATAGAGTTCTGCCATTACAAAACTAGTGTTCTTGGTCACTCTTATTGTTAGGCAATTGTTCAGTTGTATTCTTTTTTGTTGTTTTTTTATTTTCTTGCTTAATTTTTAAAATAATATAAAAATAATCCACAAGATGTTTTACATATTAAGAAGGCACTAAGTAATATTTCCACCCATGTATGTATTGTGTGATGTTTAAATAAGCTTAAGTATATGTGCCTTCTCAAACACTGATAATCATTTTTCTTTGTAGTGAAAACGTTTAAGATCCTTTCTTTTAGCTTATTCAAATATCCAACACATTATTGTTATCTGAAGTTACCCTACAGTGTCATGGCACACTGAGACACAGCAACCTTGCTCCATCCCCTCCCCCAGTCTCCCCAGCCTCTGGAAACCACTGTTCCACTCTCAATTCTGTAGGATCAATTATTTTAGCTTAGGCATCTGAGTAAGGTCCTGTAGTATTTGTCTTTCTGTGCCTACTGAGTTCCATTCTTAAAAGACTGATATCACTTTACTTTTGTACATATATGTAAGAATGTTTTTAAAATGAGAAACTTATGTTTAACTCCTTTCTAGATTTTCTCCAGAACACGTCAGATAACTTCATCATCAATGACACCATTAAGTCAAGGATTCATCACCATTTCATCTACACCTAAAAATGAAAACATGCTGTCAAATTCTAAGGTCACATTTATTGTTAGATGTGCCCCAATTTTAAAAGAAGTTAAAATATGGGGGTAAAGTATGAAAACTAGAATTGATGAAATATGAAAAATTTCCTATTTTACAGGAGTAGGGATCCAATCAGGTTTAGTAAAATGATTTGATTATTTCTCTGAAGTGCCTGAGCCAGTGACTGGGCAATCTAGAAAGAAGCCCCTTCCTCAATGACTTTTAATTCCTATTCTCAGTTTTCTTCCATCAAAGTAACATCTTCTGGTTTTAACACATGTAAAGGTAGAGGCTAGAGCTAGAAACCTAGGCTCACAATGACAAATATCAAAAAGTGAATTTTAAAAAAATCTGTTTTACGTATTAAGCACTAATACTGGGTCATTGTAAATGAGCTATATGTAAGCTAAAACTGACATTTTGTCTGCTCCAGATGTTGACCAGAGTATTTATGACCTGCTAATTTTCTTCCTTTCATTTGTGGATAAAACTGAACTAATGGTCTATTGATTCTGCTGCATGCCCAGCATTCAGCGTGCCCTATTCCATTACCATTGCCTCTCCATCATCTGGTGTTTTACCCCATGAATGATGGAAATTCCATGATCTTTTGAATAAGGAGTTTTCACTGGCCATAAATAAATTCTCTTCACTGAATATAGTTTTTGTTTATATAAATATTAGAAAGAAAAAATTTACAATGAATAATAAGATCAGAATGAAATGAACATCAAAAGGAAACTATAATTTTGAGTGTAGTCTATCTGCACAGGGTAACTTAGAAAATTATTTTAGCACAGAAAGATTTCATTAGAGGTGGCCTCATATCCCATCTCCCCCAAAAATAACATTGTGAGATTTATCACGTTAATTAACCTCTCAACTCTCAGTTTCATAACCACTCAGACATGCAAAGTAGATACAAATGTAGCCCCTAGCTGGGCAGGTATAAATTTTAAAAGAAAAATATTATTACTAAAAGGAAAGGGAAAAGAATGGATATTGGGTACAAGTAAGAGCACATGCCACAGAAAATTGCAAAAAAGTGTTATTTTATAATTATATAAACATAAAGCCTACAAACATACATATTTTAAAGGTAAATTGTCTTATTGGTAAACACTTTTTTCCTGTGAATTTAAATTTTCAGGAAGAAAGCAATAGTACTTTTAGGTTAGCATTTCAGAATCATAATATTCTGGTTTACAAGGAAGTATAGAAATATTTGAGCCAACCTGAGTTGTTTCAATGGTTCCATTTAAGTAACTTAGGGTACAGATGAGGGAAAGCATTTAAAATGAATGTTAGCTTCTAACATTGAGTCATTTTGTTGACGTGAGATGACTATAGTTAAGATGTTTTTCTTTCATCAATTTAACCCACTTCCAAGGTCTTGCAGGATTTGAGTAAGGAGTATGTTAATTGCATTGCTTTAGCTAATGATATCCCCTGATGCAGAGGCTGGAAAGTGGAGCAAAGTTTTGAGCGGCTGAAGATGCTATTTTGCCTGGCTTGAACCTCCTTTCTTGCTGGGAACAAAACAAAATGAAAAACCAGACACAATAACTTCTTGAACTAATGTACTTTCAAGATGGAAAGAATAAAATCTCTATGATGGCAAATTTCTCAGAATCTCCGCCTCCACAGTATGTGGTTCAAAACTTTGACTTTTGATATTTTATATTATTTTATAACAAAGAAATAAGGAGAAGCTAACTTTTCAGCTAAAATTGATAGCCTCTTCATTTCAAAAGTAGGGTGTCATGAAATCTGGAAGAAACTTTTTGGTACCCAATGTCATACACAAGCTAAATGCACTCATGGTCAAAATAAAGTTGTTGTTTCCTTAAGAGTGGAAAGAAATATGGAAATGGCTATTTGAAGAGGTTGGCAACTCTTCTCCCCCCAAAACAGTTAAAAGTCAAATAATTAGACAAAACAAAAACAAAAAAGAAAATGGTTTTGGTGATCTTTAAGCCAAGCAATCCACATGACCAACTGAAAGTTACTTGTGATTTAAAAATTGCTGAACATTGAATAAGAATAGGGGAGTTCTTTGTCATTTTGTCCCATGTATGCCCCTGTCTTCTCTTCCAGCTCAGCAGGGTAGTTCTGCCAGAATGGGTCAATTCATGAGTATTGATAGATATGATGCTGTAGGCAGAAGGAGTTTACTTTATGTGGAGTGACAAGTGACATCTATTCCCAGCAACATCACTACTGTGACTTCTCAGAGGAAGATGAGTAGGGAAGGTCAACATATCAAATACACTAGTTGAGGTTATATGGCTGGAGATCTAAGCCTGATCATATATGCAGAAGAGACCAGAGACAGTCAATCTGTCCACACTCTGCTGGTTGGCCCCAAGACATAGCTTGTGCATAAGAGATTTGAAAGGGTCTCAAAAAACAGACTTAAAAATAGCTTAAGCTTTGAATTCATGCTAATACCTAATTACATTCCTCTCAGCAGAGGTTGGAAGTCTTACAACTAAGCTTCTCATAGGTATACAATATCATGTAGTGAGGTTCCTAAAAATCAAACTGTGTGTATGTTTATGTGTTTGTGCGTATGTGTGTGTGTATGTGTGCTCACACACGCGCGCAGGAAAGACATGAATGACCACTTACTTATGATATGGAATATAGAATATTATATGGAATACAGTTACTAAGTAAAAAATCAAACAAAGCAGTAAAAAGTAACAATATAACCCTTTAAAAAGAAATATAATTCATTTAACAAATTATCTAAGTTATCCAGTTTTCAACAAAATACATTAAATAGAATGTAAAGAAACAGGAAAAGATGGCCCATACTCAAGGAAAACAGATTAACAGTTAAGAGAATTTGGTTCTGAATATTCCTTGATACTAGATTCAGCAGAGAAAAAGTTTTAATGCCTTGATTATAAAAATGCTTAAATCATAAAGAAAACTATGTAGAAGAATTAAGGGAAATATTTTAAATAAATCAGCAGATCTAGATGTTGAATAAGATATAGAAATTATTATAAAATTCAGAAAACCTAGAATTTCATAGTAAAAAAAGTTAAAATGACAAAATATTACAATAGCTCAATGACAGAGAAAGAATAATTGGACTGGAAGAGACACCAATAGAAATTATCCATGTGAAGAATAGAGGAGGGAAAATATTGAAGGAAAATGAACATAGACATATTCAACATCAAGCATTTGTGTAATGGGACAGAAAATGAGGAACAGACAAAATATTTGAAGAAATAATGACTAAAACCTTCCAAATTTGATGAAAATGATAATCTACACAATCAAGAATCTCCATGAATCTAAGTAGCATTAATACAAACAGATCTATACATAGATAAACATACAAATCTATACAAATAATACACATTTAAATTGTTTAAAAACACAGACAAAACAACATCTTGAAATCAGCAGAAAGAAACAACATTTCCTCATATAAGAGGAGCATTAAAAAGATTAATGTTTCTCATCTGAAGCAACGCAAATCAGAAGGCAGTGAAAACGGCTTATTCATATTGGTGAAAGGAAAAAATACAAACGGAAAACCAAGAACTCTCTCCTGCAAAATAAAGAGTAAAGTAAAGGCTGAAAAATTTGTTAGTAGACCTGCCTTACAAAAACTATTAAAAGCTGGTGGAGATCTTCTCTAGGTTCTCTCTTTGAGCTATTTTTTTCTTTGCTGTGCAGAGGTTTTTAATTTGATGCCATCCCACTTATTGATTCTTGGTTTTATTTTTGCCCTCTAGGGGTTTTGTTAAGGAACTTGGTGCCTGTAACAATGTGTTAGAGTGTTGATCTGATGCTGTGGTCCAGCAGTTGCAAAGTTTCTGGTCTGATTCCTGGGTCTTAGACCTACTTTGAGTTGACTTAAGTTCAGGATGAAAGATGATTCATTCAGTTGTCTGAGCACTATTTGTTAAAAGGCTGTTTTCTCCAATGCATGTTCTTGGCAACTCCGTGGAGCATCAGATGACTATTTCTATGTGGATTTGTCTCTGTGTCTTCCATTTTATTCCAGTTTTCTTCATGTCTGTTTGGGTGCCAGTACCATGTTGTTTTTGTTATTATGGCTCTCTAGTATAATATCAGGCCTGGTATTGTGATGCCTTCAGCATCATTCTTCTTTCTTAAGATTATTTTGGCTATTTTTGGTCTCTTATTCTTCCAAATTAATTTTACCACTGTTTTTTTTTTTTTTTCTAGTCCTATGAAGAATTTTATTGGCATTTTGATGAGAATTACGTTGAATCTGTGTAATGTTTTTGGTAATGTAGCTATTTTGACAAAGTTTACTCTGCATTCAGACAGATGATTAATACTCAGAATATATAAAAAAACTCAAAAAACTTAAATATATATATATATATATATATATATATATATATATATATTCAAATAACAAATGGGCGAAAGAGCTAAGTAGATACTGTTCAAAAGAAGAAATACAAATGGTCCACAAATATATGAATAAATGTCCTACATTCCTAATAATCATGGAAATGCAAATTAAAACAGCATTGAAATTTTATCTTACTACAGTCAGAATGGCAACCATCAATAATACAAATAATAATAATTGCTGGTGCACATGTGCACAAAAGGTATACTCGTACTTTGTTGGTAGGTCTGCAAATTGTTATAAGCAGTCTGGAAAGCAGTATGAGATTTCTCAAAAGACCAGAAATGGAGCAAACATGTGACCCAGATATTTCACAACTTGATATTTATCCAAAAGAACTAAAATCAGCATACTACAGAGATATAGTCACATCAATGTTTATAGCAGTACAACTCACAATAGTCAAGGTGGGAACAGGCCAGCTTCCCATTAAAAGATGAAAAGAAAGAAAATATGGCATAGATACACAATGTGGTCTTACTCGGTCATAAAGGAGAATGAAAATATAACATCTGCTGGTAAATGGATAGAACTAGGAAACATCATGTCAAGTGAAATAAATTAGACTCCCAATGTCAAGAGATGAATGTTTTCTCTTATATGAGGAAGGTAAACCAAAGTAAAGAAAAAAAGAGGGTGGGGTCATCCCATGGAGAGAAATTAGTGGAGCAGAGTAAGGGGATTGAGTGGGTGGGAGGAGGAACAGGGAAAGGGAGGGATCCTGAAATAAAATTGACCAAAATTTGCTAACTACACAAATATACCATAGTGGATTTCACCTTTATGTATATCTATAAAGCACTCATAATATATATATATATATATATATATATATATATATATATATATATATATATTTATAAAAATATATATATATTTTTACACACATACATACATACATGGCAATATGTTCATATCATTTATCATTAGGTAAATGGAAATTAAACTCACAAACAGACACAAATATACACTTACCATAATGACTAGGAGGAAAGCGTCAGACAATATCAAAAGTCATGGATAATATCAAAGAATTTGAATCATCATGAATTGTTAGTTGGAAGATTAACATGGTATAGCTATTTTGGAAACTATTTCTTTAACAGTATAAATATCCACATGCCATATAATCCAGCATCTTCACTCTTAGGAATCTATCCAAGCAAAATGAAAAGATAAGTTCACATAAAAACATGTGTACCAATGTCCATAACATCATCATTCTTAACAGCCAGAAACTGGAAACAACTCAAATAAAAATTTATTAATTAACAGATGGATTTTTTAAATAAAATAAAAGTAGTATATCCACAACCATAGAAAATTATCCAGTTATAAAAATGGAATGAAACACTAATATATGCTATAACTTGGATGACCTCAAAAATAGCATGCCAAATAACAGAGGCAAAAATAAAAAACTTTATGTGTATGGTTTATTTATATGAATTTTCTAGAAGAGGCAGATTTATAAAGAACAAAAGAAAATTGGTGGTTTCCTAAGGCTGAATGTAGGAATTGAAACTAATTTTGAGGGAGGTTCTACATCTGGATTAGGGTGAGGGTTGCCCAATTTATTTAAGTTATACACTTAGTTTTTTAAATTAGTTTGGGAAAACCATTGTTAAACTGATACATTTACATTTACAAACTAATCATTAACAGAAACAATTCACTAAGGGGTAAACTCAAATCTTTTAACCTGAAAAAAAAAAAAATAATGTGTACTTGATCTTAGGTTGATGTGATGGGGGGCTGGGGGGTATGTGTGACATTCTTTCTCTTTGTGCATGTACTCTCTGGATGTCGGAATTCCTGGAATCTTTAACTCGTCAATCATTGGGTTGTGAGAGTTTGAATCCTATCAGTGAATGAATCTCCAGATAGGGATTAACTGAGTGGTAACTGAAGGCAGGTAGGGTGTGGCTGAAGGAGATAGGGCATTGGGGGTATGGCATTAGGGTACATATTTGTATCTGACAAGTGGAAATATCTCTCTTTGCTTCCTGATCATCATGCCAGCTGCTTCTCTCTGCCACACTCTTCTGCCATGTTGCTCTGCCTCACCTCGAGCCCCAGTGAATGGATCCAATCTTCTATGGACTAAGCCTTCTGAAACCTTGAGCCCTCAAATAAACTTTTCCTCCTCTATAGTTGTTCTGGTCAGCTCCTTTAGTCACAGCAGGGAAAAAGAAAAGAAAAGAAAAAGCTAATATTCCTTTACAGTCATTTTGAGGATTGAGTAAGATATTACATGTAAAAGATTTAGCAGTTTTTGACACATTAAAAAAGATATGAAATATTACCATCTTTCAACTCTTCCCCTGAAATCTCCCTAATCCATACAATATCATTCTTTCCTAATTAACTCAAATAACTGTTGAACTCCTGTCTCTACTTCTCTTATTCTCCTCCCATGAACTTGGGTTCATAGAGAAAACATTCCTAAACTGTAAATGAGATAAGTCAGTCCTTTGCTATAAAATCCTGTTGTGGATTCCCACCGGTTTCCTTGTGATCTGAGGCCCAACTTTCTCTCTGGCCTCTCTCCTCAGTCTTCCTCTTGGCCAGTGAGCCAACTACATTTTACAACTCCACAAGGAGGACGTTGTGCATCTTAAACCATTTGCTCTGTTTTCTTCTCTGGAATATTCTTTTTCTAGACAGTCAAATAACTTGTTTAAGCCTTATGACACCTTCTCGGGGATACCTTCCCTGAGCCTTCTATGTAAAAAGCAATCTTTTCTTTCTGTTCCACCAAGTTAGATATTTTGGGTAATGAAGACTATGTATTATTTTTTAATCTGTTCATCATTTTTATCCTTTTAGATTATAATCAACATGAAAATAAACCTACTGTATTTTTTTTTTCAGGATCTACAATGATGCCAGGCATATAATAGGCTCTCAATCAATATTTAGTCTAATAAATGAATAAATGAGAAATAGTAGCTCCTTGATATATTTAAATATCTTTATATTTGAATAAGATGCAGATATTCTGACTCACCACTATTTAAAAAAACATAGCATTTGCAATAAATTTGCTAATTGAAGTGACTTACTTAAAAATCTTCAGATCTCTTATCAGTCATTTAAAAATCAAAACAAATAAAACAACAAAAAAAAAAAACCCTAAACTTTGAATTAGATAGCATGCTCATAGGTGATACATGCATTTCTTTGAAAATTAAATGGAAAATAAATTCAATGTTTTTCTATATGAATTCATTATTGATTTACTACTATTTCTGTTTCAGTATTAAACTTGCTATAATTTATCTCCCTTAGGGAGCCTTGTGGATATGTTAGACCTCTGCACATAATAGTGTTCTCATAAGGGAACAGAAATTTATCTCTATGAACAATTAATCATGGCCTCCTGGAAAGGCTTTCTAGACCCAGTCTTCCCAAAGCAATTTATCCCCTTCCTAACAATTTCCTGTTTGTATGGTTTAACTGTTTACATCCTGAATTCTCTTCTACATTTCATATATATTTTGTAACCACAGTAAAATCCTCCCATGAAATAATGTGTGATCCAAATATTCAATTACATAAAATGCTATAGAAGCATGATTGCAGGTGAACAAAAAGTGGCTGGCTTATACAGATTCTGGTTTCAACCATAGGATTTACATCTTTCCAAGACACAGTGGACGCTTTGAGCCATTTAGTGTGGGCTGATGGCTTAAATCCCAATGACAAAAATTCTAGTTTCCATGTGTAGAATCATCTGGAAGGTTGTCACTTCTGGTGGTGCCAGCCCAGTAGAACTCTCTGGGGTGCAAAGCCCTTTAGATTCACCCACTACCTCCTTGTTTCTCTAGATGGAGCTGCTTCTGTGTTCCTGCCCTGCCCACCTGTCCCATCTTCCTTAGATGAAAATATTGAGGTTTTAAAGAATTACAAGAATTCTTCTCCCACTCCCTCCACCTGTCCTTGAAAAGCTTGTTTAAGGAGAAGGATGAGAGACAATCACTAATTAAACTGTCTGAGTTTATATTACAATATGATTCTCCTTAAGTCTTTTCCAATCTAATTAAACAATTTTTGGAGGTGGAATAAGAGTTTATGAAGTAGGATAAATTAACTTTTTCTCTATATCTGTCATTTTATCTCCCACCAGCAAGTGTTTCCTCACAAAACTGAGATAGAAAGACAGCAATTAAAAAAAATTCACAAAAGTGTAAAAAATGATCTTAATAGTGTTCCAACTAAAGCATTAGGGAATGTGACACATCCCCAGATCAGAAAGATTCCACATACAGGAAAAAGTCAGGAAGGTTGTACAAGAATAATAACAGTGTAGGCTATAGCAGAGAAAAAGAAGAAGATAAAAACAAAAAAGAAACAAACCCTTACTTCTCCCATGTGAGTCTATTTCCTCTCTCACAAAATGTGAGGGATGGACTTGTACTCAAAGGTCAGTTCTTGCTCTAAAATTTTCTTATTCCAGAGGAAAATATCTGTAATACCCAGATTACCCAGGTTAGATATTTAAAACACAGAAACAGATTGTGTCTCTGGAAGGATGTAAATATTTAGGTCTCTGTTTTCTATTCCATATTATGCATTTCTAAGGATTGGCACTGAATTAAGGAGTGTCCTTCTGATGGATGACCAACAGAAGAGTAAATTAATGATTTGGTTGAGATTTCAAACTGAACAGACCCGAAAATCTGAATCCATTTCTTCTCTGAATTTTAAACATGTGAGTTACCAAAGTATGTTATAGAAAATGAGGGCATGTACAAGACATAGGAGTGAGGTTATATTGTTGTGAGAATAACAGGTAATCATACCTGATGGACACAGGTTTATTTATCTAGCAATATATCTAATAGACTCAAAACTGTAAGTCCCTATATGGTATTTGACTTGAAAATGATGGTTGAAATGACTCACCAATCATATTCACTTAGATTTGTGTGCTTTCTGAAAATGAATGAATTAAATCAAAATTTTATGAAAGGACCCATGTGTCACCAGACATGAAGGCAAAGGTGACAGTGAGAGTAGATCTAGGAAATAAAATGCTATGGGGAGCAAGAGCTTGGGACGTAGGTCCTATGACACTTGTGAGTAGATCTTGAATTTCCCACTATTGTGACTTGGATCTGCAATGTTCTCCCATGTTCAGAGGTGGGACTTTACAGAAATAATTGGCTCTTGAGGGCTGTGGTCTCACCAGTGGACTAATCCAATGATAGCTGAATAACTACTAGGGGCTGGGACCTCATTAGAGGAAATCAGTTAATGCGGGTGAGCCCAGAGAGATTTATCTTCTCACCAGCCCCTTCCTCCCTCAGTCCCTCTTTTTCTGCTTCTTGGCTGCCCTGAACTGAGCTGCATTCTCTGCCACACCCTTCTGCCATGATGTTCTGCCTCCCCTAAGGCCCAAAGAAGTAAAGTCAGCCGAAAATGACTTAAAATCTCTGAAACCATGAGCCAAAATAGATCTTGCCTTCTCGGTGTTGTTCTTGTCATATATTTTGGTCAATGTAATGAAAAGATGACTAACACAACTACTTGCTTTTATGATTCTTGTAATTCTTTAAACCTCAATATCTCCATCTAAGGTGGTAAGATTATCTTTAATTTACCACAAAGTAACAGACTAAAGAATAAAATAGATGATACAGATTAAACGTAGCATCTTTCTCATAATAAGCAAACATTAAGTGATAATCTTATCGTTTTTATTATTCTCATCCTTCTCTTTATTTTTATGTTCATTAACACCCTGGTACATTTACCAGAGCCTAGAGTTTTAGCTCTCAAGTTCTCAGGAACTTGATTTTGTCACCATTCCAAGTTCTGCCCTTTGAAATCAATCTAGGTTTAAGAATGATCCAGGAAAGATTGATCTATAAGCCTGAATACTACTTGGTTCAATACTGACTAAGATTCTTAACACAAAGAATCCCTGGTGCATTCTCTCTTCATAGGCATGGAGACATGGAAAGTCAGTTTACAAAAGGTAAAAATGGTAGCAGGAAAAGGGAACTCACTCATTCCTAGTGTGTAATGGCAATAAAACACAGCTGCATGAAGCCTCTCTCTCTGCAATGGAGATATTTTTCACAAGGATTATTGTGTGGAAATGACATTGTTTTTAATTGCCTCATGTTTAACATCCATTGTCAAAATTCCTGTTATTGAGGCTTACTTTTTTTGTCTCTAAGCCACCAACATTCATACATCTTTTTTTTTCTATTGGGCAGATACAATATAATCTGCCAATTGTCCATTTTCTATATTGCTATAGAATCCCTAGACTTCTTTTGGCTTCAAACCTCAGATTACAATGAGTATTGAAGTATATTGGATGTTCCAAATCTCTTGTTCCAGAATATCAGATAGTCTTTTAACTTCTTCCAGGAAAGGAAATAGCTAATTTCAACTATTGTATAAAAATTTTTCTTAGTAATATTATTTCCTATTTCTTCCTTTTTGTTTTTTTTTTTGTTTTGTTTTGTTTTTTTTTTTTTTTTGGTGGTGCTGGGGATTGAACCCAGGGCCTGGTGCATGCAAAGCAAACACTCTACCAACTGAGCTATATTCTCAGTCCTATTTCCTATTTCTTGATAACTAGTTTTCTCATTGGTAAAATATCACCCTGTTCATTTATTTCATTAACAGATTCTATATAACTTGAAAAACTTTTAACAAAGGATTAAAAAAATCATTAATCCTTCAAAACTATTTATTATCTCCCATGAATCTGGAATTATTTCAGTGTCGAGGATAAAGTATAAGACAGATCCAGTCCTTACCTTTACAAAGTCTATTGTATAGAGAGTAAGACTGAAAAATAATTATAGAAAAGTTTGAATGGATTTATAATAGGAGAATAATAATATTTTAGGAGACTTTATTGTGGTAGGGCCAAGATGTAAAATAAGATTCAAAATAACTATTCAAAATAAGACAAAGAGACATCTCAGGGGATGCTAACTAAAGATAAGTCCTAGCTTAGTCATAAATTCAAGGAGATATGCCCTACTCTGTAAATATTTGGAGGCCAACTTTAAATAATAGTATTCTGCAGTTGCACAAGGATGTTCTCAAACACCTCAACTATCTCCCACTCCTCCAGATATCCATTGACACTAGTTTGCCTCTTTGATGTCTTAAGACACTTTGGCAAAGTCATTAATGTTCTTGCCACACCCTCTGGGGATGCTGCAGAAGAGAATTTTCCAGAGGAGACTCCATTCTAGTTCTTAGATGTTAACTTTGAAGAAGCTACTAACACTAAGTCTCTTCTTTCCTCTTTGAGGTTTTATACCCAGGAAATTTCCTGACAGGAACTCCTTCATGGCAAACTCCTTCATGGTCTTTCCACACCCCATCCTGGAACATGACAACACTTCTATTCCTCCTCATAGATGCCTTATAGAATCAGCAGCTATTTTAATGTCATACATGTTTAACTGAGCCCTCTATCATTTTTTTTAATAAACAGAGGTGAGTGGTGACTAGCATGATTTGGTCTGTTTTCCTGTTACAGCATATTTAATCACAAACTAGGAGGTTAGATGGACCTATAGTTACACATGGTTTGACAGCTCTGATGATTCTAAACTTGCTTGGTTATATTTTTAAAATTTAAAAAAATGGTAACCTAGTGTATGCAAGAAATTTTAATCTCAGAATGAGAGGACTAAATATACCATCCCTGACATCTACATAGATTATTGATTGTACGTAACAGCATTTTGGAAAATGTAAATAGATTTAAACTATTATCCACTTCCACCCCTTCTTTCATACTGCACATAAAAATCCTGGTTACATTCATCAATAAAATGAGCATACTCCAAAGATATATAGGTGAAACAACACTTCATTACTAAAAGTTCTACATGCATCAGTGTTGAAGTTTCCATTTGAAAAGTTAACAAGAGTACCTTGGAGAGCAACAGAGCTATTATTCTGATTCACTAAATTATTTGTAAACTACAGAATACTCTGAGCACATTCTTCAATGCGTTTGTGTTTGTAATATATCTGAGACATGACAGGTATTGAGAAAGAAAAAGATGCAGATATCATCTTTGTATTTTATCTTTAATTATGTTTGCCAATTTTATTTATCTTGCATTTCCCTGAATTTCACTTGATGCTCTCTATTCAAATACTCTACAATGAGATCTAGCCAGAAGAAGTCCATAGGCTCAGTCTATGACTTCCAGTCAGTGAATATGTTCTCTATCTGCTTTATTTAAATAACAACTCCTGAATATTAGCATAATAAAAGGAGCCTGAAATACAAAGATTGCTCCTTTATATAAATCACTCCTCCACACACATTTCAGTAAAACCTGCATCTCTAAAGCATTCCTTTGAATTTATTGAATAAAACACAATTTCCAATTACATGAAAGACAAATCTTATAAGATAACTGCAGGTTAAGTCAATAATTGATTCAATTAAAATGGGCCAGAGGTAGAAATAGCCTTTTTGGAGTGTTCATGTCTTACAATAAGAAATTAAAGAGAAAAAGAAAAGCATATTAATAAAAAGAAGGCTAAGTAAGCTATGAATAGATAAATATCAAATTTAAGATGAAGGTTAAATATTTTTTCCTGTAATCTCATTGTTATTTGAATTTTCCAAAGACTAATTTTGCATCATTTGTACTCATGAATATCATCAACTTTGTCAGAAGTTACACTGGTAACATGATGGCAAGGGGGATACTTAGTATCAGCCTAAAACTATAAAACATATTACTTTAAATGAACAATGCTAGCTACATGTTCTATTGGCCTCAACCAAAACATCATGGCACCAGTTACATCTATATTAAGTTTATAGGTCTTTTAGAAACAGGTGAAGAAAAGCCTCTTTGTTGTGAACCTTAGTACACAGACAGTGCCTACTGCTATCCTCATATTCACCACATATGAAATATACATGATAATACATGCAGGCATACCCTGTTCGAGTGAATTTTGCTTCATTGTGCTTCACAGGTTTCACAGTTTTTGCAAATTGAAGGTTAATGGCAACTCCATGTTGGGTAAGGCTATTAGCACCATCTTTCTAACAATGTGTGTTCATTTCATGTCTCTATCACATTTTGCTAATTATCGCAACATTTAAAACCTGTTCATTATAATTATATCTGTTATTGTGATCTGTGATCAGTGATCTTTACTGTTACTACTGTAATTGTTTGGGGGTTGCCACAGACCATCCTACTAGAAGATGGTGAACTTAGTTGATAAATGCGATCACTCCATACTGGGCATGGTGGCACATGCCTGTAATCCCAGTGGCTTGGGAGGTTGAGACAGAAGAATCGTGAGTTCAAAGCCAGTCTCAGCAAATGAAAGGTGCTAAGAAACTCAGTGAGACCCAATCTCTAAATAAAATACAAAATAGGGCTGGGAATGTGGCTCAGTGGTCGAGTAACCCTGAGTTCAATCCCTAGTACCAAAAAAAAAAGAAAAGAAAGAGAGAGAGAGAGAGATTGCTCCAGTGATTAGCCTTTCCCCATCTCTCTTCCTCTTTTTGGACCTGACTATTCCCTGAAACACACTAATACTGCAATTCTCAATTAATAACCCTATGATAGTCTTTAAGTATAAGGTAAAGACACATCTCTCACTTTAAACCAAAACCAAGCAATGATCAAGCACACAAAGAAGGCATGGCAAAAGACAAAATAGGCCCAAAGCTGTGTTTCTTGTGCCAAATGGGTAGCCAAGTTGTAAATGCAAAGGGAAAATTTTGTAGGAAATTAAAGGTGCTATTCCAGTAAGGACACACTTAATAATAAAGTGAAATAGCCTTGTTGCTGTTACAGAGAGAGATCTAGGTTCTGGATAGAACACCAAGCCAGCCACAACAGACCCTTCAATGAACACCTAATGCAGATCAAGTGTCTTCAATTGAGTAGAAGGAAAGGAACAGGGAGAGAGACAGAGGAGTGGAGGGAAGGGGAAATATTAGGGACTGAATTAGAACAAAGTATATTCCTGCTTTTATAAGTATGTCAAAATGAACTCTAATGTATAACTAAAAAGAACCAATAAAAAGAAAAGAAATCGAAGGCAATGGTTACTTACCATTCTGAAAATCCTAGGGTTCTTAAATATGGAATCTACTGTGCCTCTGTTCTATAAGAGAACAACAAAACCTAGAGGACAGCACATCTCTTTTCCCTGTCTGCTCATACAACATCCATTCTGCATCCCATGGATCAAGGAGTGGTCTTGACCTTCAAGTCATTTTATTTAAGAAATGCATATTGGGGCATAGCTGACATAGATAGTGATTCCTTCCTCTTGTGAATCTGAACAAACTAACTGAAAGTCATCTAAAAACAATTCACCATTCTAGATGTCATTAAGAACATTTGTGATTTATGGGAGAAGGTCAACATATTAACAATAACAGGAGTTTGGAAGTAGTTGATGGCAACCCTTATGGACATCCTTGAGGGGTTCAAGATTCCAGTGGAGAAAATAACTACAGGTATATTGTAGAAATACCAACAAGATGAGAATAAAGCCTAAAGAGGAGACTGAATTTCAATGATCTCATAATGAAACTTAAATGGATCAAAAGTTGCTTCCTAGGATCAGCAAGAAAAGTCATTTCCTGAGATGCAATCCATACCTGGGGAACATGTTGTGGACATTTTTGAACTGCCAACAATATGCTTAGAATATTGCAAAAACTTAGTTGATAAGGCAGTGGCAGGGTTTGAGAAGATGGATTCTAGTTTTGAAACAACTTCTACTGTGAGAAAGTGCTATAAAAAGCATCACATGCCACAGAGAAATCCTTTGTGAAAAGTCAATCAATGTGGCAAACTCTCTTGTGATATTTTTTCGAGAAACTTTCTTGTGGTATTATTTCAAGAAATGACCACCAAGGCTCAGTGCTACAGCACTTGCCTGGCATGCATGAGGCCTTGGGTGCATGGCCCCAGCACCACAAAAAAGAGAAAGGAATTACTACAGTTATCCAAATCTTCAGTAGCCATCTCTTGAAACAGTCAGCAGACATCCACATTGACATAAACCCTCTATTGGCAAACAATAGGATTCACTGAAGGCTCAGATGATCATTAGGCTTTTTTAATAATAAAGTATCTTGAAATTGGAATATATATAATATATATTTTAAAGACATAATGCCATTCTACACTTAATAGACTACCTTATAATGAAAATATAACTTTTATATATACTAGGGAATATGCACAAAAAACCCATGTGACTTAATTTATTGTAATGGTCTGGAACCAAACCCTCACTATCTCAGAATTGTGCCTGTGCTTGTACTATCTTTGGTTTGATTTTTATACCCATTTCTCCTGTTTTACTGTAAATTCCCCGATGACCAAAAAAAAATAAGTTATCAGCTTCTAGATCCTGAGTGTTACAAAATAAAAATTGTGAACATCATGTAATTATATAATTAACAGTATATGAATCATGTTGTTAAAGTCTATTAATAGGAAATACCAGAATTAAAACTCTTAATTCCAAAAAAGTGAAGATTTATTATATAAAATGTCCATATATATAAAATGTGATATTATGTCAAATTACCTTCATGTAGAATCACAAGCCACATAAAATGTGAAAATATTATACCAAATTACTTACCAACCTAATGTATTTTTTGATTATAAACATACATTCCAGAAAATTATATAATAAATCTAACTATGTTAACACTATTGCCACTGAATAAAGTTCCTATATTTTAAGGAGAAAAAATAAATGTACAAGTGAATTCTTGTACAGGCACATGTATAAACATAACTGGACAGTTGGCACAGCTACCCGCATTATTATCTATTTCTAGTCTTCTTTGAGATGTCCCAGATAGTATAGCAGAGTAGGACCCTAAAATTTAGAAAAGATCTTAGTTAGATGCATAGAACCCAGATTTCCTACAGACTACAATAAAATGCTCTTAGAACAGCTGAATACTTGCTACAAATGACTGCTCCATATTTGTGGAGTTCATAATAATATAATGCTCAATCATTTGTATTTTCAATCTTATCTATTTTGTGAACGTCATATTCAGAGAACTGCATTTATTACATTATTCCTGTAATAGCATGCTCTCTTCCACAGTACCTTTCATTCTTTTATAAGTGCATTATGGTTATGCATAATATTGGGGTTCATTTCGATATAATCATACCAGCATTGAATATAATTTGCTCCAATTCAGTCCCTAGAGGACCTTTCATTTTTTAATACCCAATTCCATAGGTAGCTGACCACATGAATTTAATACATGTTCGGATCCATCTCCCATATACTTAGAGTGCATAAGAATATTCCAGGAACTACTACATGTATGAGAATATAAAGTAAGTTCTTAAAAAAAACTTTATATAATTTCTTCAAATGGCTTCTATAATGAGGGGCTCCGTCAAATATTTTCATTTTACAAACAATTTAAATTTATAGGAGAGATTAGCTTCTATCTTAATCATCTTAGCTACAGATGATTATGGCAATACTATGAATATATTGGTAGAAATGATAAGGTAAATGAATCTTATATGGATTTAGACTTGATTGTTTAAGGTGTATCATCTCACAAGTTTAAATGTTGAATGTTATGGGACAGAAAAAAAAAGCCTTTGTGTTGAACTTCATGTTAAGTTTAAAACTTTAAGAATACCAGTAAAGTAGAGAAAGTAGCAAAATACCAGTAAAGTAAAGGAGTGGAGGGAAACGGGAAGTACCAGGGGCTGAATTAGAGGAAAATGTATCCCACGTACACATGGTTATAACAAATGAACCCCAATATTATATATAACTGTAACACAGTAATGAAAAAATTAAAAATATAAGATATGTAGATATATGCAGACCTAAATATATAAGGTAAAATATGGAGTTAACAGGAAAAAAGTAAATAAATTTATGACCATGGGATGTTAAAGTTTTCTTAAATATGATTAATAAAACTACATACTTTCCAAAATAAAAACTTGAAGATTTAACTAAACTAAAATTACTTTTATTTATATTCAAAGAAGAGCATGAGAGAAATTTTAGCAGAAGGGAAATGGTATTTGCAACACTTGTAAATAATATTCATTTTTAGTACACAAGGAAGTGCAGCAATAAGATAAAATAATTTAGAAATGAAAAAAAGATAGGAAAAGACAGTTCACTGAATGGGAAATTTCAATAACTAACCATTTATGATGAGATATTCAATTTTAGTAGTAACTAGAAAAGTACAAATTAATAAAACACTTTGTAAACATTAGGTTAACTAATATGAAAAAGTTAAATAACGTCACTTATTATGGAAGTTTGTGGGAAAATGAGAACCTCATGCACTACTTTTAGGGATATAAATTGATGTGTCCATACCAGTGAACAGTCCTTCAATTGCTAGCAAAGTTAGATTTATATGTATTTTTTTTTGTACTGGGTATTGAATCCAGGTTCAGTTTACTACTAACTTACATCCCAGCTTTACTTATTCATTTATTTTTATTTTTGTGAAAGGGTCTCTGTAAGTTGGTTAGGGTCTCACTAAGTTGTTGACGCTGGCCTTCAATTTAGACTCTCCTGCCTCAGCCTCTTGAGTTTGTTGGGATTACACTGTGCCTGGAAAATTTACATATGTCTTAAGACACATTCATCCAGCACTGGGTATAAGCCAAAGAGAAAACTTCTTTTTTATGATGACAAAATACACCTAGTGTAATAAGCCAATCCCAAATCATCAAAGGCCGAATGTTCTCTCTGATGTGAGGATGTTAACACACAATAAGGGGCCGAGAGAATAATAGAAGTTCATTGGACTAGACAAGGGGGAATGAAGAGAAGGGAGGGAGATGGGAACAGAAAAGGCAGTGGAATGAATCAGACATAGCTTTCTTATGTTCATATATGAATACACAAGCAGTGTAACTCCATATCATGTTCAACCACAAGAATGGGAAGTTACACTCTATGCATGTATGATGTATCAAAATGCATTCTACTGTCATGTATAACTAAAAAGAACAAATTAAAAAAAGAAAAACAAATACACTCAGCATAGAGTTTAGCATTTTGAAGTGTACAATTTAGCAGCACTGAGTGCACAGACTTCCCCTTGAGCAGCCATCACCACGATTCATCTACTACTGAAAAATATTCACCTTCATCCTCCCAGCAAAAATTCTGTATCTATCAACACCCCATTTTCCTCCTCTCTGATTGCTAACAACCACCACTGTGTTTTCTGTTTATGTGGATTTGGCGGTTCAAAATACATCACATATATGGAATCACAGGGTTCCTCTGAGAATGGCTTATCCCACTTAGCAGGATGTCTTCAGCATTGGGCCAGGTTGCAGCATGTGTCAGAACTTCCTATTTAAGTTTGACTGATATTCCATGTGTATGTGTGTAAAATTTTGCTTATTTATCATATGTTTGTGGAAATGGGTTGTTTCAGCCTCTTAGCTATTATAATTAATGCTGATATAAATGTTGGGTTTAAACATTTGTTCAAGTTCTTACTTTTTTCATATCTTTTCAGAAATAGAGTCAGAATTGGAATCCATGGACTATATTCTGCTTAATATTTTGAGAAACCACCAAATAGTTTTCCACAGTAGGTGCTTTTTAAAGTTCCATAAGCAATTTCTTCAAATTGTTCTACCTTCTCCCAAACATTTATTATTTCCCATTTTTTTTGTTTTGCTTTATTTTATAATAATTTTCATCCTAAAAGGTGTGAAGTTGTATTTCACAGTGGATTTGATTTTGATTTTCATTATCCATTCGTTTATAAAACTCTTCTTTCTCCATTAAATGGTTTTTAAATATTTTTGAAAAGTATTTGACCAAATATCTCAGGGTTTATTTATGTTATTTCTACTCCATTTGGTTAATCTATGTGGTCTGCCTTCATGCCAGTACCACAGTGTTTATTACCAAAGTTTTGTTGTAAGTTTTGAAATCAGAAAACGTGAGTCCTCCAACTTTCTTTTTCCTTTTTCAAGATTGTTTTGACTACTTGCAGGCTCTTGAGATTCCATAAGAATTGTAGAACAAATAATAAAGTAACTCTTACAATAACTGATATGAAAATAAATCAAATGTGATCACCATAGCACTCCATAATAAAAAATGATTATTGGCAACCTCAATGACTATCATAGGAGTTCGGGTGAGTTGATACCTCAGACACATAGTATATGTAAGAAGCAATCAATACAATATATAACTGGAAATATGGCTAGATCTTAAAACTATCTTTTGAGTTGAAAAGTAAAAACAGTACTCTCTTTGTCTCCGTCCTTACTCTCTAGTTCTATACATAAAACATATTTTATTGAGTATCAGCTCAATTCTATATAGAGAGATATTTATCTTATGTCTATCTTTATCTATTCATATATGGAAAGAGAGAGAGAGAGAATGGGGAACACAAGAAAACTAACAAAATAAAATAAAGTGAGACATCTGGATGTATAAGAAGGCACAAATAAAAATGAAGAATGAATTAAAATATTTCTTCACGTTAGATAAATGAGTACTTAAGACTTGGCATCAAAAGTAAAAAAAAAAAAAAAAATCTGTTTAAAACAACTTCATGGGAAGCAAATCACTGTCCTGAAAACTTTTGTTAGATGTTTTAAAATGTGGCCCCTGTATTGCCAAATACCTAATGTCATAAGTGCAATGGCAGAGTTAGAACATTTTTTCATCAACTATAAGACTGGAGATCATAGAATTGCTGCTATATTTTTTCTATTACCAAGTAGTTGTCACTTTCAGATTTTGGCATTTATATAATTGGAGTTATTTAGTAATTACAATGGTAAAGCAATTTTTCTAACACAACTTTTGGGTCATTTTATAATATAATATATATATAATGTACATTATAAACCATATAATGTATAATGCACATATATATTCAACTCTAAAAAATTAAACCCTAGAAATTATATATATTTTCAAAATATAATGGTTTCTTGGTAAATCAATTCAAGCTAAAGTTATTTCAGTTGAATCTGAAATGGCCTTGAATAACAGGTATCATGAGATATTTTTTAATTGATACCATAATGAAATACACTTAGTCTGCCACTGTTTCATCAGACCCATTAGAAAGAATGAAGTATGAAAGTGACTGAAAGTCTACAGTATTGGTCTCAGAGTTGAGATGAGACACCCTCATAAAAGACTTGGCTGTTGGCATTGCTATTTCACAGGTGAGAAAACTGAGGTTCATTGGTGCTGAGACCCTTTCCCTAAGATCTCATTTAGGAAGGAGAGTATCTAAGATTTACATTTAGCTCTGTCTGAGTACTTCAAAACCCATGCTTCACCCACTAAAACTTTTTAGAGAAGACTTTTGCTCTGCAGTGTCAGATATTAAATATTTTAATCTGTGCAGTCCAGATTGTCTCTGTTGCAACTACACAATGCTATCATTATTGGACAAAAGAAGTCTGAGACAACAGGTAAATAAATAAGTATGACTGTGTTCCATTACATCGTTATTTATGAATGTGATTTGAATTTCATAATGTTCATGTCATGAAATATTATTTCCACAGGTTTTTTCAACCATTTGAAATATAGCAAATATTATTTACAAGCTGTATAAAAACAGGTGGCAGGTGATATTTGTTTCTCGTGCCATAATTTTTCAACCTCTATATAAAACTATGCTAAATGAGGCAGTCAGAAAGGGGATGGAGTTTTTATTCCAACAGTGAGATGATAGAATGAGATAATTTAATCTTAAGAATGTAGTGAAGATTTTATGGCATCAAATAAGTACCTAGCAGACAGACAGAATGCAGAAGCAGAATTCAAGGTAAGAGTCAGTAAAAGTGCACGTTCATTTGTGAGCATTTCCACATGGTTGAGGCACAAGCTGAGATAGTGGTTGAAAGTGTGATTTTAGAAAGAGGCAGAGTCAGGTGGTAGAAATAGACAAAACATCAAGACAAAGTGACATGTTATTGAGAAAAGGGATGTTAATAACAAGGATAGAATCCAAGATGTACCAAGTCATGGGAGATAGGGAAGGAACAGTGGTAATAACAAACCCAAGAAAGCAACGAAAAATCTATGGCTCCATGGGCAAGTTGGTAGTTTACCAGTGACTTTCAAAAAAATAGTAACTGTGGAAAACTTAGTGTAAGAGGAAGGTTACAGGGGTTCCCAGGTAGGCAGGAATACAAGATGTAACATTCCATTAGAAATGAACTTTCTGAAGTTAGACATCATTAAGGTATCTAAAATTGAGTGCTAAATCAATGCACATTTCATTGAAAACTTTGTACTTCAAAAATAAGTATTGACAGAAATAAGTAATTGAGAGACAATGGTGCTTATACACTGACCTGAAATCTCTGCAATGTTTTAGAAACTGCTAGGGTTGGGTTGTGATATTTGGGGTTATTATAAACTCTTTATTATTTGGTACAATTTTTATTACATGAAACTTTACTTCATTGTACATTGTATATTATATATTCATTGCACATAGCACATTAATATATATGACATGACTATTTCTTGGAAATTGTGGTGAAGCTATAACTCTTATAATAAGTGACTTGGTTCATGTTCTAGCCCTTATTGTCTCTATGGACAAGAGGTGCAGTTGGATAAAAAGTAGCTTCCACACTGTATCTTCATGGAAAGATAATATAGGTAGACTGAAAAAAATGAAGGTAGAAATAGAATTTCTCCACAATAGAGAGTGTTCTTCAGTGTAAATATAACCCATGAATCATGAAGTACACATTGAAAAAATATTAACTTAGGAGATATTACAGAGGTTTGGGAAGGATTAGCAGAATGCACCAAAAAATGTTAGCAAAGTGAGAGACTGCTAGTGAAGACTGAAGGGGCTGGTGGACAAAATTGTTTCCAGAATTTAGTGAGAATTCAGATTATGAAGGAAGTTCAAGGCCCAGAAGCTTCTTCATGGAAAAACATAGCTGCATCTACAAACAGGCTCCCTGGGGGGAAAAAAATATCTCTCATCTGAGATTTAATAGTTCTTAGGCATTTAACAAAAGCAACATCTTTGCCTTTAAAAACGTTAGTTAATACTGCAATTTCAGATAGTTGAAAATAGTTTAGCCTGGTGGTTGAGTTCATTTGATTAGAGTTCATTCAAACGTATTATAGTAAATATGCATTCAGCTTAGTATTTTCTCCTGGGAATACTAAAATACATCACGGATTTATTATTTCATAAAAATTGTCATGCTTCATTCTATAGTGCTCAATGACAAAAATTCTCTGCCATCTGTACCATATATTTATAGCCAATTTTAAAACCTTAATTAATTCAATTTAAAAATATTAACACTGGCATTTTGATCTATTGTTTGGAAAAGAAAAATAGATCTGCACTCTATTAAACAAGTTTGCATTTGTTTTTGTTTTTGTTTTTGTTTTGTTGTTGTTGTTGTTTTTATACATTGTCTCCATTAAATACCTTGGAAAGATTAATTTATCAAGTTACCAATGGCCTTTCTATAAAAATTTGGTATTTTGCTTGCTACATGGGTATAGAATTCTTGGTATTTGATGTCTCAAATCAGTTTATAAGGAATTAAATAATCTTCTAACAAACAGAATTCAAAAGAGAGAAAGAGGGAACAAAAAAAGACAATGGTAGCTTTAGGAAATATGTGATATCTGAGTTCAGGGTTGAAAAAAATGAAATCCTTTGGATATGCAGAATGACAGGTTATTTCCCCATTACAGGGGACAGAGAGGATGCCTCCCCCAAACTATGATAAGTAGAAATAAGCTGGTCCTGGTACAACCACTATCACTGTAAATGGAAATAAACCTTCAGTGATGCAGTCCTCAGGATGGATTACTCTCTGGGGAAATACTTTTCTCTCTACCAGATACTATAATAATGGGCAAAGTGACAATATCAAACTTTTAATAATGCTGAGTAAGCACTTTGCCCTGATAGGTTATAACTGCGAAATTTACAGCAAATCATAAAACACAGTGTGATCATCTCCCCAATAAATCCCTTCTAAACCTTTTGAACTCGACACATTTTTATCCAGTTTGGAACAGCAATAGCATGTTTTATTCTCCTGGAGTCTTGAGAGAAATGGAATAAAGGATTTTATATGAAAACAATGAAGATGGAAATTCTTCCAAAAATTAGGTGTCACTAGTAAGTTCTTCAGTTACTCAAAAGAGGTCTGATGGCTGAAGAAAAAAAAACAAACAAAAAAGAACATAATAAAAATTTGAAAAAGGTGTACATCACAGTCATGGTTAAATGACATTTATTCCTTGATAGCAAGATAACTTATTTTCTTACCAATGTGGAGGCAAGGTTTTTGAAATGCTAGAAAAAAAAATAGTTACTCAGTTCTTATTAGTTCTAATTTGTATTATTTTGTTTTTTACTTACTATTTTAATAAATTCATCTTTTTTTTCTTTTTTGGGTGGGGCAACAACGAGGACCCAGCATCATGTTATGGTTTAGATATGAGGTGTCCTCCCAAAGCTCTTGTGTGAGACAATGCAAGAACATCCAGAGGAGAAATGATCACATTGTCATAGTTGTAACCTATTCAGTGGATGAATCTGTGGATTAACTGGATGGTAACTATAGGGAGGTAAGTTATAGCTGGAGGAGGTTAGTCATTAGAGGCATCCTGTTGGGGTATATATTTTGTCCCTGATGAGTGGATCTCTCCTCTCTCTCCTCTCTCTCTCTCTCTCTCTCTCTCTCTCTCTCTCTCTCTCTCTCCCACCCCCCCACCTCTGCTTTCTGGTTGCCGTTTCCTTAGCTGCTTTCCCACCACACCCTTCCACCTTGGGGTTCTGCTTCACCTTGGTCCCCAACTATGGAGTTGGCTAAACATGCACTGAATATCTGAAGTCCTGATCCAAAATAATGTTTCCTCCTCTACGCTGTTCTTATATGATCTTGTCACAGTAGTAAAGTTGACTAAAACACACGATGCAGTGCCTATATGAGGCAGATTCTGAACACTCACTCTACCCCTGTAGCTCCCTTCTGTTGTGGATGTATCATTGGTCAACTTGTTTTTTGCCCAGACCTGACTTTCTACCCATGGAAAATTGTTATTCTCAAGAGCACTAACCAATAAATCTCATGAGTACAAGTTTCAGGTTTAGGCTATATCATAGAGAAACTAACCTAAGGCAAGTTGATCTGTGACCCAGTACAATCCTACTAAAATCCTCAATTTTTTTCATTTAAGTTGATTCTAAGAATTTGTATAAAAATGCATAATATCTAGAATAGCCAATTTGGTGAAGAAAAATTTGGAAAACTCATAATACCTAACTTCAAGTGTCACTCCAAAAGCCAGAGTAATCAAGATAAGAAGATACTGATAGGATAGACAGGAATATCAATTGAACAGAATTGAGAGACTGGAAACAGAATACACACAGAGCCAATTGATTTTTGACCAAAGCAGTTCAAAGGAAAAAATAAATGTCATTTTAACAAAGGGTTTAGATTCAAAGGATAGATTTGCAGAAATGTCAAATACACATTCCGCAAAAGGATCACTGGGAGTAGTAATAAGTGGGGCTACTACTGCTTCTATCCTTTGGTCGATGAGCCTGTGCATTCTACTTATTTGGGAAACATCATCACACAATGCCCTTTGAAATAGGGAACATACTGCATCCTGGTTGTAGAGTATGCCGTTCCTAGAGCACAAGATCTCTAGGTGGGAACTTCAGATGTGCCTTCAAAAGATTAGTCCACCACTCTGTCAGTAGATCTATACTTCTGTGGAGCATTGCAAGGGACAGGACCCCAGGAGTCCACTGCCTCACTGCCTTAACTCTTGTGAAGGCCAACCTCTAAGACAATGCCCAGTAGTTTGTTTTATTAGAGCATTATATTTATACATAATATCAGGGTTCATTTTGACATAAATATATAAGCATGAAATATAATTTACTTCTTTTAGACTCCAGTACTTCTCCCCTCTTCCTCCCTTTGTTTCCATTCCTCTACTCTATGGGTCTTCCTTCTATTTATTTGTAGTTTTTAAAATTAGTGCTTTATTGCTTTTTATTCCCATTTATCCATACTCTTGTTGCATATTCCTCTCACATTAAATAAGATTAACCTGGAACCTGATAAGAGAAGGTGGAAATGATATTGTGTGAATTCCATAGCTAGGACACAAGACCTGCTCCTCATATCTTGTTCCCTATTAGATAATTTTCTCTGGGAAAAAAAGCCAGTTGCAAAGTCCTAAATACTCATGCAGCCCTATCCAGAGTCCATGTGGTATGGCATTGAGACCCCTACAAACAATCAGCATTGACCTGCCAAGTATATGAGTAAGATATCTTGGAAACGCACCTTCCAGATATCATCAGTCCTTCAAATGCTGTAGCCCTGGCTAACATGTCGAATACAAGCTTAGTTGGCAGAGCCAGTCAGTTAAGCCCCTCCTATTTTTCTGACCCAAAGAAACTGTGTTAAGAAAATAAATATTGACTGTCAAAAACCACTGAGTTCACGAACATTCTTATATAGCAACGGACAACTAATATAGCTCAAAATTAGAACCCTTTGTCTAGTGCAATTACACATGCAATCCATATATGAACTATACCCTCAGTAAATCCTCAGAAAATGGTGTTTTATGAGACCCTGTAAGGAGAAATGAAAACCCCAATCCCAGAATATGTGATATTTCCAATCAAGAGGAATCACTGTCCTTTCCAAAGTAATTAAATGATCATCTGTTATGGTTTAGATATGAAGTGTCCCACAAAAGCTCATGTGTGAGACAATTCAAGAAGGTTCAGAGGAGAAATGGGCTATGAGAGCGTTAACCCAATCAAAGTATTAATCCCTGATGGGATTAACTGATCCCTGGTGGGGATTGATTAAGTGGAAACTGAAGGCAGATAGGGTGTGGCTGGATGATGTGGGTCATCAGAAAGATGACTTTGGGGTATATATTTTATATCTGGCAAGTGGAGTCTCTTTCTTCTTCTGATCATCATAGGAGCCACTTCCCTCTGCCACATTCTTTTGCCATGATGTTCAGCCTCAACCCAAGCCTCAAGGAATGGAGCCAGCTGTCTGTGAACTGAACATCTGAAAACATGAGCCCCCAAATAAACTTTTTCTCCTTGAAAATTGTTCTGATCAGGCCTTTCCATTGCAACAGAAAAAAAAAAAGTTGATTAAAACTGAAATTGATAATGAGAACTGGGGTCAATGCTATGACTAACCTCACCATGTAGTTCAAATGCTTTGGAGCTTTTTGGAATTGATGGGAGGAATTTTGAGATGCTTAGCAGTGCAAGCTGGAAATACTTTAGATCATTGTAAGTAGAGCTTAATGGCAGATTCTGATGGGATCTCAGAAGACTAGAATACAATAGGACCATGGACAGTGAAGGCAGGGTTCTAGAGGGCTCAGAGAAGGATGACTCTATTGGAATTTGGAGCAGAAGCCATTTGTGTTATATTCTGGCTGAGAAGTTTTTGCATTTTGCCCATCTCCTGAGACTTTCTGTGAGGCTGATTTTAAAAGTAAGGAACTTCTTAATCTGGCAGAAGAAATTTCTAGATAGCACAGCATTCAGGTGGTGCCATGGATATTGCTGGCAGCTTTTAGCCAAATTTATTGTGATTATCAGGAGCAGAAAGCAGAGAAGAAATATTTAATTTAATAAACTTGGACTTGAAAATTGGGAGAAAAACTGGGGCTAAGGAAGTCCAAGTTGTTAAAGACATCACCTTCTCTAAAGAAATCCTAAAGATTTTTCCTGGACACTCTAAGAAAGATGGCTTGAGAGAATCTCAGGAATTGGCAAGACCACACCCATCTCAGACCCAAGAAAGCAAAAGTAAAATTTTTCTTGAGGTGAGACCAGTGGGGCATCCTTCTTGCTCAAGGAGACCTAGGAAGTTGTCCCAATGTGTTCAGCTACCCAGGCCCTCAGAGGCCGCTGTAGCCAGGGTCACTGGAGGCTTGGCTACTGTTCAAAATGTTGGCAGGTCTTGGCATCAACCATGTGGTGCTGGTTCTGCAGGAACGCAAGATGCCCTCGTTACAGGTTCATGGAAGCTTCCACCAAGATTTCAAAGGAATGACTGGGAGGCTAGGGAAAGTGCAGCAGGATTTGAGCACCTTTGAGTACCTCCTGAGAAGGTGATATATAGAAATGTGAGGAGGAAATGAAAGCTGTCGTAGAGAGTCCCAAGATTAAGAAATCCAGTACTGTGGAATGTCTTATGAGGAAGTTGCAGGAATTGAGCTGAGACAAGCCAACAGAAAGGCCACTTGGGCTGTCAGCAACAAGGCCATGGGGCAGAGCTCCACAGGACCTTTGGACAGAACATCACCATGACATGTGCCCCAGATGCCAGTCACAAAGCTACAGGACTTGTTAGCCCAGCTGGATTTTCGTCTTTCTTTGGTGAGCTTTCCCTCAGTCTCAATTTGGACTTGAATTTTGGGGCAATCTTGAACTGTTGAGACTATGGGGACTCTTGTAAATTAATTAAATGTACTATGAGATGAGCATGAGCTTTCTCAGACCAGGGGTGAATTATTATGGCTTAGATATTAGGTGTTTCCCAAAAGCTCATTATTGAGACAATGCAAGAAATTTTAGAGGAGAAATGATTGAGTTATGAGAGCCGTAACGCAATCAGTGAATTAATCCCCTGATAGGATTAACTGGATGGGGCTGAAGGTGGGTAGGGTGTGGCTGGAGGAGGTGGGTCATCAGGTAGTGTCTTTGATGTATATTTTGTCTCTGGCAAGTAGAGTCTCTCCCTGCCTTCTGATCATTAGTGAGCCCTACCCTCTGCCACACTCTTCTTCCATGATGTTCAGCCTCACGTAGAGCCCCGAGGATTAGAGCCAGCTGTCTGTGAACTGAAACCTCTGAAACCATGAGCACCCAAATAAACATTTTCTCCTCTACAATTGTTCTGGTCAGGTGTTTAAGTCATAGCAGCAAAAAAACGGTGACGAAAACACCATCTGCTAAAGGGTGGTACCGTACTGGGAATTACAGAGGTTTCTGTTATTGGCAATTATACCTCTGGCAGCAGCAAAAACTAACTAAGCCTTGGCCCTCAGGACACTTGGCTATATGTACAGCAACCATTCCTGCTGTCAGGGCTACCCCTTGCATGTGCTCACTGAACCAGCCCTGAAATGACCAATGAATGAAGCTGGCTGAGGTAAGACGTAAAGCATCTATCCATGTACTTGCCTTCCACATCTCCTGTCCCTAATCTTACAGTCCTAACCTTGATAGTCAGACAAACTCAGTGCAATTCCACAGGAGCGTACATTCCAATCTCAGGCTGCTGTCCTTTCAGTCCTCATGGATGATCAAGTGCACTTACGTGAAGCTCTACATATTAGGAGAATTTCCCCTCACACTATCTTTCAGGGTCACTCTGATTGGGGCTATTATGTAGTATCAGTCGCCCATATGCTGTCTTGATATCAGGAATTCCCTTTTACTCATAACCCAATAGGCATGCCGATAATTGATTTTGGATGTGTTTTGTGTGCTGTAGACAGTATAGCCTGATCCCAGTATCTTAGGTGTTTAGAGATATTTATTGTTGTTTTCCTATGGAGGTTGTCTTAATAGGATGTTTGCCTAATAGATACATCAGAATCTGGTGAATCTCATAATTCAACAGGAAGGGCTGATTATGCTGCGGCTTCAAACTCCTACAGGGGACTCTTTTGTCTTGGGCCCTACTCAAAGCTGGCAGATTTCCTTTCACTTAGAGATGTAACAGTAGTTATTCCCAAGAGTGTAGTATAATGTCCCTTAATTTAAAGAAATTTAGTTTTTGTAATTCCTCTTTTGTGATGTCAAATGAAAAGTATAACTCTACTTTGGAAGTGATGTCCCAGACTATCCCATACCACTGGGTCCCTAAAACAATTAAATGTGACATACTCTTAAATCCAGAGATTATTTTCTATCATAAAAATGGTGCATGTCCTATCAAAGGTCTAATGCACACTGAAACTTATTGCTCATTCAGTCAGTGTGGCCTGATATATTTTTGTAGTGGACTAATGTGATATTCACAGAAGTGTCTGGACATAACAGATATCATTGCACTGCTTTAACTCATATTATAGCCCAGTATATGATTCATCCTAGTATACTCAGCATATTCATTTGAAAGGCATGTACATTGACAATCATTTGGTTTAATGTTACATATGCAAACTTTAATCAAATTATGCAACTGCATTTTCAATTCTTACATATTACTATCAGTCTTGTTGTTGATGTTTTTTGAGTAGGTGTTCTATTTATTCCCAAAAATGGAGTGTTAAGATCTATGATTATGAATGTGGATTTGTCTATTTTTTCCCTTTAGTTTTGTCCATGTTTTCTTAAGATATATTTTGTAGCTCTGTTATTAAGCTCACTGACATTTCATATTTGTTACCTTCTTGAAGATTAATCATTTTATGACTCTGAAAACTTCCTACTTATCTCTTAGAATATTCTAAGTCAATTATATCTGAAATTAAAATAAGCATATTGTATCCCTTTTGCTTAATATTTGTTTAGTGTATATTTTCAAACTTTTACATGCAACAGAGGTGCATCCATTGAAAGTGCTAACACTTGAACCAATAAAATATTTGAGTTTTTCTCTCTTATTCATTTTGACCTTCTCTATCTTTTAATTGGACTGCTTCATCTATTTACCATTAATGTCATTATTCATATAATGTGGCTTAATTTAACTGTGATACTATTTACAGATTTCTCTTTCTCTTTTCCTGACTTCTTTGACATTAAATATATGTAATTATACAGTTCTTTAAAGATCTTGAATTTTATTTCTTTGTATTAACTTTTGCTTTTCCAAGGATGATGATAAGCATCTTAACAAGTTTGCCTAGATACACTATTGCACAGTAGCAATAGTGTGCAAGTAAAATGTTAGAATGATGGTGAAAATCATTTATCATATTTTATATCTATTTTCAGATATCTTCTTATAAAATACATACTTACTTATATATCCTATAATACATATTATAGTTTTTGCTTTAGTCCCTTCTTTTTTTAAAAAAAATAAGACAAATATTAACACTTTGGTAATTTCCCAAACTCTTCATTCTTTGTCTAGAAAATCAGTTTTTGTTTGCCATCATTTCTCTTCAATCTCAAAACTTCAACAATTTTTGAAACACAAGTGGGCTAGGAACAATTTTTATCAGCTATAATTTTCCTGAAATGTCTTTATTTCTCTCCAATTTTAAAAGATTTTTTTTCAATCTTTTAAAAAGTTTTAAATATTTGTTCATAAGATTTTAGATTGATGTATTAAATTCAGAAAGTTAAAGATATTGGTTTATTGTCTTTTGTTTGTTCTTTTTAGGTTTACGTGATAGTAGACTATATTTTGCCATATTATACATATAAGGTGTAGAACTTATTCTAATTAGAATCCCATTCTTGCAGGTGTACATGATGAGGAGTTTCACTGGTGGTATATTCATACATGAACATAGGAAAGTTCCATCTCATTAATTCTACTGTCTTTCCTATTCCCATCTTCCCTCCCTTTACTTACTCCCCTTTGTCTAATCCAAAGAACACCTACTCTATTCTTTCCTCCCCTGCCTTATTGTGTGTTAGTATCCACATATCAGAGAAAACATTTGGCTTTTGGTGTTTGGTGATTGGTTTATTTCACTAAGCATGATAGCCTCCTATGTATATAGTAAGTCAAAAAAACTAAGAATGTAACCACCGTTTTGACCAAGTTATCCTACTCTTTGTCATATGTTCAAAGGAATTAAAGTAACCATACTCCAATGATGCAGCCATATCAATGTTTACATCAACACAATTCACAATAGCTAAGCTAAGAAACCAACCTAGAAGCCCATGAACAGATGAATGGACAAAGGAATTGTGGTATATAGACACAATAGAATATTACTCAGCCAAAAAGAAGAATGACCTTATGACATTTGACAGTAAATGGATGGGTCTGTAGACTGTAAAAGAAGCAAATCCCAAAAATTTTTTGCTAAATTGTGGAATAATAAAGCAAGGGAGAGGAAGAAGGAAAGTTCAGTAGATTAGACAAAGGAGAAGAAAGGGAAGGGAGGGGGGATTGGAATAGGAAATTATTAGAATAAATCTAACATAATTTTCCTATGTAGACACATGAAAACACCTAAGTGAATCCCACCATCATGCCCACCCACAAGACTGGGGTCCTAAATAGAATAACCTATACTCCATGCTTGTATAATTTTATCAAAATGGATTCTACAATCATGTACAATTAAGAACAAATAACAAAAAAAAATGGAAAAAAAATAGGTCACCAATCTCCATAATATTGTTCCTCTGTGTCTAAATCACTGTCTGTCTTTAAGATTTGGCCTAATTTATACCAGTTTTATAAAGTATTTTGAATATTTTGTCTGGCAATTAAATTGCTGACATGTTCTTTTGCTCCTACCAGGATTGGCTCATTTTTTTGTTTGTTTGTTTTTTGTTTTTGTCTTCTTTGGGGCAGATCTAGCTCTGTTCAGAACTTGGCCTTAAAGTAGTTCTTTCTAACAGTAACAGATCCTCACTATAATACTGTGCCCTTCATGGGATCTATGTTGAATGCTTAAAGTGCTCAGTGAGGCCTTTCACTCTGGTTGGGCTGCAACACCAACATCTCTCAGAAATGCAGGACCTCAGTTCCCAGCACTGCTCAACCTCTGGTATCACATTTGATGTTTAGCCTCACAATGGAGGGATCTCTGACAGGCCTTGGGAAATCTCACCTGCACATGTGTAGCCTGGTCCCTGGATCCACAAATCCACAATGAATGACCACACATATTTCTAAAGTCAGTCTTTCTCTCTCTCTCTCTCTCTCTCTCTCTCTCTCTCTCTCTCTCTCTCTCTTTCTCTCTCTCTCTCCCTCTCCCTCTACAAGCAGTCCACACCTCTAGTTTTTGTTCTCAGATCAGAAAAACATACTGCTTAGCTTTCCCCTCACTACCTTGTGGCCAGACAATATTCCTAGTTGTTTTGTTGTTTTATTCAGCTTTTTCACTGCTCTGACTAAAAGATGATGTGATCTGAACGATTGTAGAAGAGGAAAAGTTTATTTAAGAGCTCATAGTTTCAGAGGTCTCAGTCCGTAGACAGCAGGCTCCATTCCTCAGGGCTAGAGGTGAGGCGACATCATGGTACAAGAATGTGGTAGAGGAAAGAGGCTCACATGATGATCAGAAACTCTACTAGCCAGATACAAAATTTATCCCCAAGTCCATGCCCTCAGGGATCCACCTCCTCCATACACACACCCTGCCTACCTTCATTTACCACTCAGTTAATCCCCATCAAGAGATTAATTCAGTGGTTGGATTAAGACTCCTGTAATCCAATCATTTCTTCTTCTTGTATTGTCTTGTATTGTCTCACACATGAGCTTTCGGGGGATACTTCACATCCAAACTATAACACTTCTTATAGTAGTTAATTCTCTACTTTTAAGAAATCGACATATCCTCCAAGCCTTATTTTCAATGCTACAAAAAAAACATTTCCTTTCTCCTACCATAAAGGCTCACCAACACACATTCAGATATAGTTGCTTCATACATTCTGAATACTTTCAGTTAGTGCTGAACCTTATGTATAATTTTTTTTCTGTTTAATATTCCTTAGTTAGAGCAAATTCCTTAAGGGAAGGCATACTCATAATGGTAAGAAGAAGGGAAATGAATTCAATTTTAAAGCTCCAGAGATATACTATTTTTTAGGCCTCATTTACATTTTCTTTAGAAATCAAAATTCCAAATTTATAAGACATGTAAAACCAAGGACTGTATTTACATATGCAGTTGTCATGAGGATAAAGTGTGATAATATATATGAATTAAATTTCAGACAATAAATGATCCATAAAAGTGCCAGTTATAGAATTGTGAATTTATATCATATTCTTTATCATCTGCATCCTAATGCCAGATAGGGTAAATTTTTATCATGAGATTTATTTGCTTATTTTAATGATGGCTACAATATATTTTTTCTTTAGTATAATTAAAAACAGAATTTGCTGAAAATAGTGGCTCATACGTATAATCCCAGCTTTGTAGGAGACTGAGACAGGAAGATACAAATTTGAGGCCAGCCTGGGTAACAAACTTAGTGAAACTCTGTCTTAAAATAGAAAGGGCAGGGGCTGTAGTTCAATGTCAGAGTGTTTGCCTACCGTGTGTGAGGCCTTGGGTTCAATCCCAGCTCTACCAAAGAAAGAAAAAAGAAAGCCCAGGAAATTTATGACTCTGAAGAATAATAATTACTTTTAGAATAAATTCCATTTTCCTTCTTACAATAAAAAAATTGAACCTTGCCTGAAAGAATTTTAAAAAATATATATGGAATAAGTGATGTCCCTGAACTAGTGAAGAATCTGTTTCTATACAACTCACATAAGAATGTTGAACAGTAGTGAAGGACATTTTCTTTTGAATATTAAGAGTCTTTTCTATCTTAAAAGTTTTTTCTCTGGTTCTTGTTAATATAGTTCCCTCCCCCAATGCCTCCTAGGCATAAAAAAAAACTAGCATATATTATGCTTGTGATATCTGGGGGCTCATAGCACCCTAATTCCAGTGAAACTGGAAAACCTCAAACCAGCCCCAGTGTGAAAAGGGAATGAAAGTCCATGTTACAAGCAAATGTAATACCTTTCTAATGCATAAGAGAACAAGAGTAGTTCCTCTATTCCCTAGAGTTTCCCTTACACAGCATAAACCACACATTCACACACACACACACACACACACACACACTGAAAGTTCATATATTCCACTTCCAATATTAGTTCCTAAATGTCTGTATTCATATGATGAGTTTTCATCCTAATGACAGAACAATAGAACAGAGCTCAATTGGAGAAGAAAACTAGATACAATAAAATGTTATGCGTGTGACAAAAGCATTTTGTAAAAGTAAATAAAGGATGTCTAACTGGTTTAGCAAACACACTGAACCCAGCAGGATACAGTTAGAAAACAATTTTATTTTCTACCACCAGTTCCTTCAAACATACTCTCTGAGATCTCCATTCCCTCTCCCGAGATGGTATCTTTGACAGATAAATTGCTTTTCTGTTAAGTTTTGGGTATTAGAAAAGTGTCATTCTTCAGGATTAAGAAGTCTAATATAACCCATATCGAGACTAATCTCTCATACAATTCAAACATTTTCCCTCCACCTAACTTCAAGATTGAGCAAATGCATAGAAACCAGAAAGGGGAGAAAAGGGATTAAGGTATTCTCTCTCTAATCAACAGAATTCTTAAGGGAGAGGAAAGGGATGTGGAGGAAGTGAGCAAAACCTTCTTGGTGTTGGTTAGAACCCTCTGGCGGCTGCTGAGTCAGAGGTCCAAATGGGGTGGCTGTCTCACAACTGTGTGTAGCAGGATTTTTGGAGACTCCTGACAGGTACTTGACTCTCCACCGTTCTACATGAGTGATGCACCATTGAACTAATCTTATTCCAATGCCTGTTCTCCTCTCCTCCCCAATTGCTTTCACCTTAACATCTAGGGTCCTTTCCATATGACTCAGTTCCATCTACTGAGACTAAAGGAGAGCTCAGAAACACACACACCATAATACACACACCACACACACCATAATACACACACACACACACACACACACATCCTTATCCTCCCCCTATCTCAAAAAGGAAAACCATTTTCAGTGCTTCTCTCTGTCCTTCCTCTCCTACCATCAGACATGCCAGGCAGCTGTAGCTGTAGTCTCTTTCAATGTTTTCAGATAGGGAGAAAGACTTCTTTTTTTAATAATTAATTTTTAGGTTTTTTAAGTGGACATAATATTTTTTTTTTTTTTTTTTTTTTATGGTGTTGAGGATGGAACCCAGTGCCTCATGCATGCTAGGCGAGCACTCTACCACTGAACCACAACTCCAGCCCAGGAAGACTTCTTATTTGCACCCTCAGGAGTTTTCTTGCATTTAGCTCTAGAAGAAGCAGTTTTAATAATCTAGTCAACTCTGTGAGCACATGACCACAGTATAAGCAGCTAGTCTTTGCTGTAGTGAACAGCCCTGTCTCTATTCATGTTTTTCTTTGGGCTCAATTACTTGACCCAAGATAAGAAAAAGCATTCCCCTTCACTAAGGGAAGGGATATACACAAAAATCCATGTGTTTTATGGTTTATCTTCAAGTAGATCTCATTGTATACTCCTGTTTTCACTGTGTGTATGTAGAAGACAATTTTTTTTCCCATGATGTGAACTTGGTCTCCATTTGGTTAGCCTTAGGACCCATATCTAGCCCTCTTGTTAAAATATAGTAACATTCTCAAACATTTTCTCAGTTTCTCATTATGTATATGTATATGCAAGTTACTTCTAATGTTTCTAGTTTGGTAGAATCAAAAATTTACTATAAACTTGATGATTCTTAAGTTTCAAGGTTATTGTTTTTTACTTTAAAGTTCCTATACCTAATTTGCAAATTTGTAATTTTTTGTTCTTTTTCTTAAAGCTGTCCCTCAAATTCTGTAATACCTTAGTCTTCAAAACCTCGTTTTGCATATGTCTGTGAAAGTATATTTCTAAAGTGCTTACAACAAAAACTGAAATGATTTTGTTTGCTCAAGCATTAATATCAATCTTACATTAATGTCCCTACCACCAAGCCTCAGAATCTGTACCTGTTGAACTCTTTCTGGACTTTAGACATGATATAATGTAACAAGCAATTATGAGACTTGAATATATAATAAAAAAGTTACTGATTTATCAACACATTAAGATCTCTTTGGGTTCAACTAAGGCTTCAGAGGTTTGATATGGCATCCCAAACAGAAAACTATTCCCACTCAATCATCTGATGCAGAATTAAACTGAATGTAGAGGTGTAGAAGAAGAGATTGGTGTGGAAGTTGTGTGACTGACATATCTGATACTGTAGGAATTCAATAAATATATTAACTAAATTTGGTGACATATAGGAGAACCATTGGGAAATTGATTACAATGTACCATTATGAGGAGATATGGATATAAATTTGTTGGATTTCAAATATCTGCCTAGTGTTTTAACACTGAGGAAATCATGAACATGGACTATTACTGTGTGAACTTAATCACCCTTGCTGATTTCTGCATTCTTCCATATTTTTCAACTTTGCAGGTTCACTATGGCAGAGAAATTCAACCAGATGACAACATTTGGTAAGTATTGCACAGATGCTGTTAAGATGGTATTCTTCCACTCTGGCTGCCTCTGAATTCATTCAGAGTCTACAAACCTGTCTCAAAACAGTCTAAAAACCTGTCCTGGTCAATTAGCAATCCTGTCATAAGTGCTAGATTGTAAAGTGACGACATGCATGCTGTCTCTGCCATTCATGTCTGAGGACAAGCAGATGGGCTGACTGCCTGATAAGAATTTTCCTCGCTGTGTTGTCCTACATGAGTGTGTCAAGATGTACTCTACAGTCTAATTCGGCATTTTTATGAATACGTTTGGTACAATACTCTGAAAGAAATACAAAATCTCCATGTTTCGTGCATTTTAAAACTTATGCATGACTCAGCAGCCCATCATTGGAAGCAATGATTGGAATGGAAATAACTGAATAGGGCTTTTTTCTTTCTCCATTTCTAATTCCTTTGCCTCCATGTATAAAATGTAAGATGATGTATTATTTATCAACAGCAGCGCGGTACCGCTGTGCAAATGTCACTCAATGAGATTGCCATACATATTCAGCTGAACATCAAAACGTTTTTATGTGGTTTGCGATTATCCAACATTATGGAAATGTGAGTAACAAGAGCTAAGGCAAATAAGAAACCTTCCGTCCAATGGTGGAAAGGAGGGTAAACTTCCCCCATAACAAATGTACTAAAAAGACCCCCTGCTGTAACACAGGAACAGGTGGTGACCATCCAAGTTGCTGATGTATATCACAGCCAAACTCTGCAGAGGCCACCACCTCTCTTTCCAACATAAACTGTGCATGGTTTACATACCTGCTTTGTGGTATCAATGCGGGGCCATCTGAGAGACCAAAGAGAATGTGGCATTTTCCTTCTCCCAGCTAGTGGGATTCTTCTTTGCCTTGATTTATAATTTCAATATCTAAAGCACTTGACAGGAATTTTTAAATAGTATATTTAAGACCTACTATGTTTCGGGTACTGGGCTCACTCTTTTATACATATCAATTAATTTAATCATGCATTTTCTCACTGAATATAAACTTTCAGAAGAAGAAACTGTAGACCAGAAAACTGATGGAATTTACAGGGTTACTCAGAATTCTCACCTAGAGCAATGTAGCTTCAATCTGTATTTTCTATTATGCTACCCAAACTCATGATGAACAGTTGTATTTTGCCCAGTTCTTTCCTGAAGTTTTTTTTTTTTTTTTTCTAGTTGAATTTCCTGCTCTATATCCACCCTGGAAGATAAAACCATTTCTTACCATGGTTTAGAAATTTGAACTATGTTTATAATAAATAGAAATTAAATAATATTCTATAATTTAGTCAGCTTTCACACTCAATATTCTCAAATTATTTTTTCTTATATTTTAAAAATAATTAGAAATGATGGCAGAGTCTGATTGAGCTCTTCTTCGTGTTGTACAATGGTAGCAGAGCTTCAAGCAGTGAACATTCTCGGTGACTATCAGAGGATACAAACCCCAGAGACTCTATTTATCCTCACAGAAATTTATTAGCAAAAGTTTGTATTGTGCTGGGCATGTCCTTCTTCTACTTGTTGCCTTCCATTCTCAGGTGCTGACCTACCCACACACTTTGGTTCTAACCAGTCGTTATCTTTACGAATCCTCACCAGTCTCCATTTTCCAACTGTTTCTCAGTGAATCACTATTTCACAAAGAGGTAGCCATATATCTTTGGGATCCAATATGGCACTGGATGTGTATGCAACTACCTTTGTAAAGGAAACAGCAATATGCTGCTTTAAAAAATGTTTTATATCTATTGAATATTTACTATGTGTTAATGTTATTATAAGTCCCTTGCATATATAGTCATTTAATCCTGAAAACAACACTGGAATGCAGGTGTTAAGAAAACCTGTATTTCATAGCTGAGAACAGTGGTGCTTGTGAGGAATTCCAGGGACTCAGGAAGCTCATGCAGAGAGATCGCAAGTATCGTTGTTACAAACATGAATTTGACTTAAAAAAAAAAAAAAAGAAAAGAAAAAAAGGACAGTCTGAACAACTTAATGAGACCCTGTCTTTAAATTAAAAAAATCAAAAGAACTACAGGTGTAACTCAGTGGTAGATTGCCCCTGGGTTTAATCCCCAGTATCAAAAATCAAACAAACAAACAAGAATTTCCAAAAGATTACCTTTGTTTTACAAAGTAAAAGTTACCTGGCTAGTTCAACGTTTCAGATTTTAGTAAACCAGAAGATTAGGAAGTGTATCTGGGGATAAGCCCTGTGTGTTTCACCATTACCTCATCTAGCACATACCGCATAGCAAGTACCTTATCTGAATTAGCTAATCAACCACCCACTTCCTGTGAGATCAGAACAATTACTAGCTCTGATATATCTGCATCATGCAGATGAAGACTCAGAGACACAGCTTTGATAGAAGTCCACAGTTATTCAGTAGCAGAGTGAGGTTTTAGACTGAGACTCTGATTCACTTCTGATCCTTTGCTCTCACCTTAACACCCTAGCATGCTAATCCCCTAGTGTGTGCTGTGTGTTACAAGGAAAACCCTCTGCCATAAGCTGAGCAGTATGTACTCGTGGGAAATGCTCATCATACTACAGGGTAATAAGCATTTGGAATCAACCTGCAGCTGCAGGGAGCTCAACAGCTTGTTTTAAAAATATGCCTTCTAAATTTATTTTGCAATTTCCTTTACAAAGGGAGTTACATACACATCCAGTGCCATATTGGAGCCTAATAATGTGCCTTCTAAATTTGTTTCTAAAAAGCAAAACAAAACAAAAACAAAAACTAGGTAATGTTTTAAAACTGTATACCATTTGACAAGAAATAAACAACAAGAAAAGGACTTTTAACTTGCAAGGATATTTGGTTCAATCTACACATATGTATGATCCTCA
This sequence comes from Marmota flaviventris, assembly GCF_047511675.1. Taxonomy (NCBI): domain Eukaryota; kingdom Metazoa; phylum Chordata; class Mammalia; order Rodentia; family Sciuridae; genus Marmota; species Marmota flaviventris. The sequence goes on from NC_092506.1 coordinate 28,267,051, forward strand.
CAGGAAAACAAAACAAAACAAAACCTTTAGTGGGAACAAGATGGAGACTGGGAAACTTCCTTTCTAGATCTCTAAACCATCTCCAAATACTGGTGAAATTATTTTATTTTTATCTTTAGCCTTTTAAAAATCAGAAACCTCAGGCTGGTGTTGTGGCTCAGTGGTAGAGTGCCCTCCTATCATGCATGAGGCCCTGGGTTTGATCCTTAGCACCTCATAAACATAAAACAAAAATATCGTGTCCACCTAAAACTAAAAAATAAATATTAAAAAAATAGAACTCTCATATTACAAAATGTTCCTTGTTGCCTAAGATCTTTAATGTGTCATGGCTATATCCACTGATATTTGTTCTGCCCCGCACTCCCCCAAATGACCTTGAATTATTCATTTCAGTCACTGCATCATGATTTTATGAAGTATAAGAACTTTTTTCTATATGCTAAGGTGGTAATGAAAACAAGATTTTGTGCCACAAAGACTTGAGTTTCTATCCTCCATAGAAGTTTGACCTTAGGCAAGTCACATGCTCAATCTCTATTTCCTCACTGCTAAAATGTAGATAATAGTGCCTGTATTTCATGGCTGTTTTACTTTAAATGAAGTGCTTGACAACTATTAGTCTCCTCCTCTTCTTCCTTCCTCAGTATCTTCATCAAGGTTATTTTATGTCATAACTACAGAAACTCGCCGCAAACAAGTTTAAGCATAAAAGGAAAGTTATTGGAAAGTCATTCGGCAAACTCAGAAATCCAAGTAAAGATGATCAGCCAAGCCTGAAGACAGTCAAGAGAGTCCCAGTTAGCCATCAGGAACCCAAGCAAAGAATTTTCCACTTATTCCCTCCACCAAGTAGGTTCCCAACAGGCTTTTATCTAACTCCTGAATTTTTCTTTTATTTGTAGATTTGACTTATCATTAATGTGCATGTGTCTGGTTCAAATTTTATAATTAATGTCCTTATAAATCTATACATTGACTCCAATTTCACATTCTTAGGGAGAGAACCTGATTGGACCCCATTGGATCAGTTGCCTGGCATTGATCCTGTCGGCCACCACAGGAATGTAATTTCATTTGAAGCATTCGAAATACTACAAGTCTATCCCAGTGTTCATCAATGCAAAATGATGAGTCGAAAGAAGAAACTGTGTTTGATACTACATTTTATAAACAAGTGGTCACCATCTTTTATTTTTATATTCTGTATTTCACTGAATATAGAACTAGATACATAATGAACATGTTTTTCTAGTCCTATTAGACAAAACTAGAAGTCAATGAATATTGATTGAGTACCTATAGTTCATGCATTGCCATTTAATCTGTAGAAAATGCTCATGTAGTATGAACATTCTAATATTTTTGCACATGTAAATATTGCAATACAGAATGACTAAGTGACTTACTCACAGTCAGGGTACTCTAAAAATTGATATTATACAGGCCTCCTATCTCACCCGCAAAATATATGTAACCATCTCCTAACACAGGTCCTGACAAAAGAGGGATAGATTTAAGAAATCCTAGTTTTCTTTAGCTCTACATTCACTGTAGTAGTTAAGTATATTAAAAAGTGAAGTAGCCTGGATTGGGTGATTTTAAACTAGTGAATTAACCTCTCTGTTTTTCAATTTCATCATTTGTGAAAAGGAAATAGTAATTTCTCATGGAAATGTGATAATTCAATGACATTATCAAGCAGATGACACAAAGCCAACAATTATGGAACATCTGCTCTGTGACAGATATGGCTTAATTGTTTTACTGGTTAGCACTCTGAACACTCACAGTGACTATATGTTACCAATTCTACATACACAAGGAAAATAAAGCAATTCTCACAGAGTTAGAAAATTATGGGGCCAGAATGCAAACCTAGATAATCTTTTTCTCCAAAACTGGGAGCTCTTAATTAAAGCACTATACAGACAGCCAATAAACAGGCAGCAGTAAGGCCTCAATAACATTAGATGATCTGAGTTGTTCATTTCATCCACACCATTAATGATCTTTCACTAGATAATTCTACAATGCAGAATGTAGCACTACAATGTGAATTGTTATTTTACAACTATATTTGTACCTTGGTCACCATTACTTTTTTTTAGGGGGGTTACTGAGAATTGAACCCAGGAGTACATGCTATCACCACTGAACTACATCCCCAGCTCTCTTTATTTTTTTATTTTGAGACAGGGTGTCACTAAGATGCTGAGGCTGGCCTTAAACTTGCAATCCTCATGCTCGGTCTTCCCAGTCATTGGGATTACCGACATGTATGAGTGTGCAAGGTTCTTTTCATTTGTTTTTAATCACAGATGCCCGTCCCAACTGTCTTATGATGATACAAGAGTGTGAGTGCAAACAGCCATGATTTCTGGATGCACCATGGTTGATTTCATATTTAAGAACTTGGTCAATGTTCACTGCAGAGGGACACACTTACTGTTTCCATGGGACTCAACTTTGATGTCTATTAATTGGAATACCCAGGGGTAGGACCTGGGAAATTCAACAAATTCTCCAGAATAATTTTGTCCACAACAAAATTCGACACTCATTATCCTAGAGTTAAGAATTATAAGGTCAGAAAAATTACCTCCCCAATGAGATGGCAGGAAAATTAGACCAGAGATGCTGATAATGGTCTCCCCATTCATTAGCCCACCATGAGGTGGAGCTACCTGGCCTTCCTATTATCCATGTAGCAAAGTCAATCACTCTGGATCAGGCAGCTTAGAAGAAAGACAGCCCAGGTACAATAATTACGCATTTTGATTGTCTTTTAGGGTGACAGCCCCTTCATTGTTTCCTCAATCAAATAATAGAAAACTTAGGCTAGGGAGTATTAACGAGTGCTTCTAAGTCAGTCACAAGATTTGCAGATTTAATTTGATGTGATTTATAAATTACTACTGATATTGATTCCGTTGTTGCTGGCGAACCCTGCTGCTACCGAGAGCAGCTGCCTTCTGTAGTTGAGGTGTGCCTGCATCCATTAATGGATGTCTTGGGCACTGACACAATTTCATAACAGATGTCATTTACCTAGACTGACACTGCATATGGAAATCCCTGCTGTTTTCCCCTTTGCACACCATGGAGAGGAAGCTGTTTCCTTTCTTCACTCAAAGTTGTATTTCTGTCAGGTAATGATTCAGAACGCAATAGTTACCTTTTTAAAAAATTCCACCAGGAGACATTTCTCAGTATGGCAAAAATAACCGTCTTTGTATCACATTTCTTAGGAAGCAAAGAAACTTGGTATACTAACAAGAAGCGGAAGAGGGTTTGAACACAAATACTTAGAATCTTGAGGTGCTAATCCTATATAGGTTTATCATTTCATTGCATGGGAGTCATTGTGAGGAAAGCTGTTCCACTTCGTTTAGTGTTTTATCTATTTTAACTCTTTCTCTTAATTATAACACCAAAACTTTTAGGATATGCCAGCCATCTATCAGCATTTTTCTGAGACAATTTTTAAGTGAAAAAAAAAGGTGTATCATATTTATATGTGATGATAATAAAGTACTTGTAAAAGACTTTGTTATTTTAAAATGTTAAAATTAGTGTCTTTAGTCAAGCAAATATAATATACATATTCTGATATTCTTCAGGCCTTTTTAAAAACTTTGTCCTCAGGTGCCAAGAATTGATTTATAATGTTGTTAGTTCACCTGGGAATAATTCCTCCAATCTAATATTAAATTTGATCTAGATGGGCTCCAACTTGACATGCTGGGTGGAATGTGTTCTATTATATTTTTTAAGAAAAAAAAAACTTGTGAGAAAATAAGACAGCTTATTATTATCCTTAATAGGTAACACTCCGTGATGGGTGCTCTCTATGGAACAGATATTATCATTATCCCCTGAGGTAGTGATTAGTGCTATTAACAAAATGTTACCTGCTATTCACTTCCTGGGCACTCGGCATGATTACACTCCCCAGGTCCAAGGTCCTTTGAAATTAGGTGTGTCCGTCAGTCTGAATCCTGAGTGGCTACAATGAGCAGAGCTCCCTGGAGACCCACCTTGAACCTGTCAGGAAACTTTTGCTTTGTTCAGCCCCTGAGATGTGGGCGTCGTGTTACCTGCACATCCTCATGGACATATCCCAATTCTCTATTAAAAGGACAACCAACGCTTTAGGAGAGTAAAAATCTCTGAACCTAGAGAGCTTCCTCCAGTTTTCATTTCAGGCCTCTATTTTCCATTTCTTTTCAGAACACAGTTCCATACTGCCCTCTTTATTTAAAATATGCAAAAATTCCTACTCACCTCCTTATTTTCAAGGCATAATTTTCTCAACTCCTCCAAATACCTCCTTTGGCTTAAGTCTTTCATGTTGCAGGGGAATTATCACCTTAAAATGGGGACAGGTTGGGAGGAAGGTAAAAGTTTCAAAGGAAATCTACTGAGAGACAAATTGCAATGACCAATGACAGGACCTATCTTCAATCCTGTGAAGCCTCTTCATTTTACTACCTGGCTGGGGAGACTGAGTAGGCTCACTGCCCTCAGATACTACAGTCAATTTTTATTATTTATCAAAGTTTTAACTTCAAGTGAAATCACTTTAAATGCCCCTCAAGGACTCCTTAACTAACAACTCAGTCATTATAGTCATCGAAATTTAAAAGAGAACACAATAAGTTGTCCCTGGCATTTTGCTTAGAATTAAAAACCTAAATTTTACCATTTTTTATGCTTCTTGATCTTGGGCAATTTAGATAATCACTATGTATCAGATTCTTCATATGCAAAATGGGGATAATAATAAAGCACACCTTTTAGGATCATTTAAATATTAAATCATTTAATACATCTAAACAGCTTAGTACCGTTAGTTCCTGAGAATATCCTAAAAGCACACAATAAAAGTTTTATGGCTAATTGCCCAACGTGTAGTATACTGTGCAGGTGGTCATGGAGCAGTAAAGAATAGCCTGTGCTCTCAGGATGCTCACAGAGGAGGACCATGGTACAGATCACTGTAATTCAGTAATTTTTATAACAGCTATGGATACAAATGTATGAGTATAAAGGGAAAATTATCTAATTTTGGCTGAAGGAGCCACAGGAGGAAAGACTAGCAGAATCAGAAAACTGAACAATGTTTAATAGGTGGACAAGAAAATTCCCATCAGGAGGAACAAGCCAAGACATGGAGATGTGAGAATGGGCTTCAAGTGAAAGGAAAGGGAAATAGGAGAAGAAGCTGAGAAATTAGCCACCAGGAGTCTAACTTGTATCCAAATGCTTCTGTACTATGTTTTTCTTTTTTGGTTTTCATTACATACTAAAGTATTTTTGCAAGAATGCAAAGAATAAAACCAGGTACTTTTAGACAATAATGCTTACTTGCCCACTGAGATGCTCAGAGGTTAGGACTCAAGAAAAGAGGAAAAATGAAGATAGATCAAAACCTTAAGTTATGCTTTTACCACATTTTAATTTTAGCTTATGACGCCTGCATGTGTTTTGCAATGTTTTTGTGCTATTTGTACAAATATTACTTAAGAATTCTCTTCATCCTTTTTTAAATCCTATTTTCTCCTGTCTTAAGTAATAACATCAGTGAACTTGAAGAGCATATGCTGGTTATAGTTTCCTAACATATAGCAAAACAAATACAAGTAATAACTTTAAAATTATTCCATTGCCACTAAAATTACATGTGCCACATTTCAAAGAAAGGTGTTCTTAACTTGTCCTGTGTGAAGACACTGTTTAGAGGATAATAATGTGTCGACCAGCCTAGCAGAGTCTCTCTATTTAGAATGCTTTTCAGAATCAGTAGATTTTTTTTTTCCTTTGTGGTGTCAGGGACTGAACCCAGGGCCTGAGCATGCCAGGTAAGTGTTCTACCACAGAGCCATGTTCCCAGTCCCTAGAACCAATAGATTCTAAAGCATCACTAAGCACACTGAAGAAATCAGAGCGAAGAAAGGAAGGAAGAGGGAGGGAGGGAGGGAAAGTCCAATTGACTTGTACTTCATCTAAACTTGTGCTTATTGACATGAGGAACTGGGGGATTTACCTGCAATTTGGTAGAGTGGGAGGGGAGAAAGAGACAGGGCATGTGCCAGTTCAGAGAGTGTTGAACTGGATTAATAGGGGAGAAAATCATACCTAGTTGGGGATGTCAGAGAACCAGTGCCTTAGGGCACTGCCATTTCAGTTGGATGTTAAAGGGCGGTGTGGATTTAAATAAAACAATACAAAATTAGGAAGACTCCATTTATCACCACAGGAAGCTGAATTTCTGTTTGTCTATGCAAGAAATGTCTTGGCATTAGACAAACCCAGCTTCCAAAACATTAGATATCTTTTATTTGCACTTCCCTGTGCATGTTCTGTCTTTCTGTACCCACTATGCCCTGTGCCCTGTACAGCTGACCTAAATGGCTGCCAAATGGGCTAGCTTGGCCTTTGATATCCATTTGGGCTTGGCCATTGGTTGCAACTGTTAAGTGATTAGGAAGTGGGAAGAGGCTAATTCCTGATTCCTACTCTGTCCTGCATTCCTCTATGGAGGTCTGAGCTCATGAAAGGCAGCCTTCTTCATATGATTACCCTCTCCTGAGAACTACTTTTTCTTTCTCTGGTTCTTTCAGATAGGTGAGGTAACTATTGATAGCCTCAAGATTTCGCTAAGCTCCTCTAGTTTATTTTCAAATTACCCTTATTGACTCTCTGGAAGAATACACTTCTTTTATTCTGGGACTGTGACCAGCACAATAAACACTCCCAAATTTGATATTATAAATTTATATAAAGTATCATGTACCCAGAAAGAAATACATTATTTGAATGACATAAATTTTAGAGGAGGGGAGGAAATACTTATTTCATTTTGGAGCTGATCTATCTCAAATCTCTACACACGCTTTTCTTTCAGCACATGAGAGGTACTATAACGTGGAGATTACAAGCATAATCTCTTGCAGCTACTGCCTACATACAAATTCTCTCCCTGCTACTTGCTAACCCTATGCTTTGAACAGAATTTCTTAAATTCCTTGTGCCTCTGTTTTGCCATCTTTAAAATGAGGCCAATTATTAGTTCCATGGGGTTTTTGAGAGGATGATTGCACCGTGTCAGAAATGATACCAAATAACTATGTAAACATTAATCAAAATTATTAGTGTTAGATAAAATACTGCCTTAATACATTTTTTTAATATAGGGATGTCTTAACCTTTGTTAACTACTCAACTCTATAAAACAAAACCAAGTGTGCAGTTTGGTCTATGCATGAATGTATCCCAAACTGAGCTACAATGCAAAAGAGCTCAGGTATAATCTTGCAGTCAGGAAACTGAAAGGAAAACTCTGTCCTTTGAAATCCTCTTCTTCCCAGTACTGATTATCTCCATGTCCCATCCCAGGACACTTACACATGGACAATGGTCCTAGACCATAATTGTCCTATGGTATTAGTGTTACATTTGATCACTTTCTTATTTCAGAGGAATATTCTATTTGCAGAAAATTTAATCTTCACACTTGGGTTGTCTCAAAGTTAACTTTAAGTACTACTTTAATTAATTTGTTTAAGATGTCTGCAGTCTTCTCTCAGCCTCTCTCATTTTGTGATTAACAGTCAGTACATTTAATTTATCTGGACTTAAAAGTTCTAGACAAGATTTACACTTTGCATCTGGTCCCTCTTCTCCACCACAATTAGCATTTTAGATTCTTGACCTTTTTTAATATGGAACTTTTCTTTTAGCATATTCATCTCACTTTGGAGAATCAACTCCTATAATTGAAACCCCACCAACAAAAAGATATTCATATTGAAGAAAAGCATTGGAGCCATTACAAGCCTGAGTCAGACAGCCCATCTGTGCTTTAGCCTCTGCCTAGGAATTTCTACTTATCCCTATTATGTCCTTGATGATGGAACTAAGAGAACTTTCTACTTTAAACTTTTTTTTTGATACCATATGAAATATGGCAGAAGGGGGTCCAAGATTCTGGTCCACAGTTTAAGCAGCAGACCACCATCCACAATAACCAGAAGAAAAATTTTAGATGACTCATGAAAGGCCCAAGAAAGACCCTTCATCGCATGTGTGAACACAGTTAAAACGGGTCCCTTGTGAAACAGAAAGCAGCCCTTGCCAGACACAGGATCTGAGAGTGCCTTCATCTTGGACTGCCAGGGCTCCAGAACTGTGAGAAAGAAAGGTCTGCTGTTCATAAGCTACTCAGTTTAGGGAATGTTTTATTGCAGCCTAAATGGACTAAAATGATGGTACTTCATAAGCCAGCGGCCATACTGAAAATGGAATGTCATCTCGTATAGACTCAAGGATGGCATTTTACTAAGTAGTCAGAGAATGTCAAGGAAACAAAACAATTCAAGATGACAGGGCCAATATGTAATCATTGGCCAATATAGATAATATTTAAGCTAAGAACAATTTTACTAAGCTCAGAGGAATTACATAGTAAAGTTAGTCACGAATCCTCATTCCAGGGGTTGTAAGTTCTCCACTTTAAACCTCTTATTGTGTTTTGCTCTGGGTCAGTGATTCAGGTTGTTTTTTTGGCATTAACTCTTCTATCTTCAGATTCTGAGAGACAGAATAAACTTCCCACCAAATAGAATAAATATTTTCTTTTTCAAATCCAGTAAGAATACATTTCCCATGAAAGGGAAAAATATAAAACTACAAATCCCTTTTTAAGGAAAGACCTACAGAAATGTCACCCCATCTTTCCAAAATGAATGTGTTCCGTACCATTGCTTTTTATAAACTCAAGGAGAAATTTCACACTGTACATCTATTAGAGAGCACATCCTTCTCAATTTTTTCAACTTGGGTGCTGTCGTTTTTCTATGACCCACATCAAAACAGCTCTATTTTCCATATCTGCTTTCTGTCTTTTCTCGTCTTTATTCTGTGGTAGACTCACTCACTGACAATTTTGATGAGGGTTCTTAATGCACAGAAATGTCTTTGTACCATTGTTTTCAAAGGCTTTTATAACTCAAACCATCTGCTCTTTTCCCTCCCTCTTCCTGTTGTGTAAAACAATTTTGAAATACAGTGAGGGAAAGAAATGCAATCCGAAACTGCTGTCCTGTGTCGTGCCACGCATTAATTTTCAAGCTGCTTTGCTAGGCAGCATTCATATCTCCAGTAAAATGGCAAAGTGTTGGTGCCTTTAGGGCCTGACTTTGCTTTTTTCTTAATCATAAGTAATTAGAGAAACTGCCACATGTTGTTTTGGATACGGTTTAAGTTCAGAAATGCTTTGAAAGGGTATATATACAGCCAGATTAAAGATATCCGAAGGCAAATTAGAATCTTCAAAAGCTCAAATGGGTTGATTTGTTACTTCAATCCACTTTACAACACCTGGCTCTGCATAAAATTGAAGACTCAGCCTAAGAAAAAAAAATATGCAATGAGGCACCAAAAAGGAAATCATGGTTCGATCTCAGTCTCTGCTGTGCAATTAACCTGCTCCACAGGGAGAGAGCTGCCTGTGGAATGAGGCACACCATCAAGGACCCTTTGGAAAATCTCCCTCCCCTTTCCACCCCACCCAAAGGGCCCCTGTAGAAATTATTCCTCGGGGTCTTGAAAATATTGCCGTCACTGACACTCCACTTTGACATTATAAACATCTTCCCGAGATGATACTTTTGCAGGGTTAACTTTCATTTAATTGCCTAAACATGTCTGGTATCCAAGAGGGAAACTGTGCTGAGAAACAGACTAAACAGGTTTCTAGGTTGAAGGATCAGGGATTGGAAGATAAAGGACAGCAGAGTGAGCTGAAGGGCTTACTGTGAGTCACCAAAACCCTAAGGTAGATGCTTAGGATCTCAGTGAGGGATGGGAATTTAAAATGACCCAGTTACCACCTCCATTCTTTATCCATAAACCTCCTCGCTTACAATGTTTTCCAAATGCAATTTACGATGGTGAACCTACTGACAGCGCTTCTTTTCCCCCCTCCCTACCTAGCACTAATCACTGCTACATTCCATGTACCTATCAAGAGAAGACTTTTCAGGATTGAAAGATGCCTTTGCTGACCTCCCGAGTAAGCACAGAACACTGCCCAGGGGCTCCAGTCACCATCCTATCTGGGTCAAGAAGATATTTATAATGGCTAGAGGGAGGAGAACCAAGGAGCAAAAAGGGGGTTGAGGTGATAGGTGGAAAATTAGGGAGTTGTATTCTTGGCTATACCAGCCCTTGCCAAATGTTCCTGACCCAGACCAAGGTAGGATCCCACAACTGTGCTACCAGGACTACAGAAGCTGTGACATTATAGATTATTCCTGGTGGGGCATTAATGAAGGAAACTGTGTGCCTCTGGTCTTCAAGAAGAGGATTCTTGATAACTGCCACTCTGACTGCAGTGAGATGAAATCTTAGAGTAGTTTTGTTTGGGGCGAGGATGTGGGAGAAAGGGCACACTCCTACATTGCTGGTGGGACTGCAAATCGGTGCGACCAATCTGGAAAGCAGTGTGGAGATTCCTGAGAAAACTTGGAATGGGACCACCATTTGACCCAGCTATCCCACTCCTCAGTCTAAAGGGCTTAGAAACAGGGAAACAGTCACTTCAATGTTTATAGCAGCACAATCCACAATTGCTAAACTGTGGAACCAACCTAGATGCACTTCAATAGGTGAATGGATTAAAGTAACTGCAATACATATACACAATGGAATATTATTCAACATTAAAAGAGAATAAAATTATGGCATTTGCAGGTAAACGGATGGAGTTGGATAACATCCTGCTAAGCAAAATATGCCGATCCCAAAAAAACAGGGGCCAAATATTTTTTTCTGATAAGTGGATACTAATCCACACGGGTGTGGGGAGGATACTATGGGATGAGTGGAAGAACTTTGGATGGGGCAAAAGGGAGGTGGGGAGGTGAAAAAGGGAGTAGGAAAGATGGTGGAATGAGACGGACATCATGACCCTAGATACATGTATGATTGCATGAATGGTATGACTCGACTTCATGTACAACCAGAGTAAACCTCTGCTTCGTTTGTGTACAATGAATGGAAGAGCTTGCTACTATGATGTATAACTGATTAGAACTAATAAAAGAAAAAAAAAAGAGAGAATTCAACATGTCTACAAAGCTACATTGTGATGTAATTTGTCATTCATCTTTGAAATAAATAGGATAATACCATGGGCTTCATTCTAAAAACAGTTGTTAAAAACCAAATGTTTCCTCAACTATACAATTCCAATCTCTGAATCATAAAAAGAATCAAATGCCAAGACACTTTGTGATTCTAAAATTGCACAGAACTTCCATGACCCCACTAACAATAATAGTACATGTGGAAATGATCCAGGATATATGCACGCTGCCACAGAAAATCTGCCAGTGTCCATGCTGGTGAATTCTGAGTTTCCTAAGTAACCAGTAATTTCATGAAAAAATAAGAATATTCCCATCAAAAGTAGATCACTCAAGTGTGAAGTAAACTAAGAGAAAATGTCTTGAAGCAACTTCCAGCCACTAACCTATAGCTCAGGGCTAGGGAGCAAAAAGAGCAGGAGTGGATGGTTGCACCATCTTTCTAAAGTTATTCATGAACGTCAACCCTCAGTTTTTCCACTTGTGAAATGTGGGAGATGAACTCTACAAAGGGCTTTTAATCCTATCTGTGACTCCTCTGGTTTCTGTAAAGTCACTCCAAGAGTCACGGCAGAGTGGTGAGGAGAAAGCAACAAGGTGAGATGGCAATCTCACACCCCATGGCCACTCCTGTTCTGCTGCCCTCTCAGGGAAAGGTCTCTCCAGCCACTGAGCAACCTCCCTGAGACCCAGCATTCACTGCTGGTGTCCTTCCCAAATTGGACCTACGCTGTCTTTACAACAAAGGGAACTTTAAGCCTATAGTACTATGGCCCTGAGTTCCTTTCCAAAATATTCTCATATTTTTAAGATGCTGTCTTCTCTCATAGTATTCTCATGCCAGGAATGACTTCTTCTGCAATTTCTAATTTGAAGTATTTTCCCTATCTCTAGTTCCCCACCCCTTCCCATGCTTTCCCACACTTTTCCTCTACTCATTATATTCCCTCTTGCCTTGCCTTAAATCCATGGAGTACTGTGGTGTGTGTGTGTGGAAAAAGAAAGAGAATCTTTATTTCATAAATTCATTTCTGAGACAAACACTATTTTATTGTCTATATTTACACATGCATATATGCTCAAATAAATATGTATTGGATAGGAAAGCACTTTTACAAAATGTTTTAGAGCCAAAAACTGTGTTCTGTTGAAAAATCACCACGATTGGGTTTTTCTGAAGATTCTTTCTATCTGTCAGTCTTTGGAATGCACGTGAAAGCTAGCTCCCTATGAACTCAAGGACACACCAGAATGACAGTCGCCTCGAAGAGATGAACTGACGTGGCACTTGTTGGTGATGATTTTTGATGGTGGTCCTTGGGTAAAAACAAGCAACAGAAAATTTGCTCTCATCCCTGGAGGTACTTCTAAGGGGTCATATAGCTAGAAGATCATCGTAAATTATCCTGGCTCTACTCAGGCCCACCTCTTCTCACCTGAAATGCCTAACCGCAAAAGCATTCCCTGCTCTCAATGATCTCGTGGAGTCCCCAGGGGATGCTGCAGATGTGGTCATGATGAATCTGTGCCATCTGGGCACTGTGCTGTTTTGCTAGCTCCACTGAAAGTCTGCTGTGTGCACTGGGCCCCTCGGAGCAAAGAGCTGTGGCTTTCTTGTTGGTCCTGCTGAGTCAGCAGAGGCAGCTAATTGCTTGGGAAAGCAAAGCTGTACCTAGGGGGATTCCTGGGGCTTCCCAGGTCTAAATGGCACTCTCTTTCTTTCACTTCTCACAAAATCCTTTATGACACCAATGTCTTTGATTTCTACTTTTATATTTTTCCTTGGAAAGACTGAACATTAATTTCTAGGACCAAGTAAGGAGAACAAGGTAGGTCGGTCCTTCCATCCTCTTCGTCACTAAACAACAATCGACAAAACACAACAACAACAACAACTCAAAGGAACATCTTCCCTTAAACCAATTTTAAAAAGTTATGAAGTAAATAACTACACAATACAAAAATGTATGCTTATCTACCCATGCTAACAGATAGACATAACACAATGTCAACAATATAATAGGAAACCCTAATTCTGAATTCCAGATTTGACAAGTGGGGACTCCCATCTACAGACTTTACCTCCATCTGTATGATTTACACACATTCTCAATTTTTGTGGTTGGATTTGTTTTACTCTTTCTGTTGAAAAATCATTTTATTTCAGATACCCTCATGTAACACCCAAAATGATCCTGTAAGGTTGGTAATATTTTCCTGATACAGTTTTCTTTTGAAATTGACTCTGAGAGTAAACTTAACTTGATTTTGCCAATTTCAGTAGTAAACAAAGAGTAGATCTCTCCAATGAGCATGCACGGGAGTCTGACACTTCCACAGAAGTAAATTCTCCTGTCTTTATACCATCTTTGCATGGTAACTTCCAAATCCGAAATAAGAAGGAAGAGGACATGAGCTGTGAATTTTTTCCCACTCTGCTTGACCTGATTTTGACTCTGGCAAGAGGAAGGGGAAAAACTGTTATTTGTATGTGTGATGAATAATGTAAGTGACAAGAACAGAATTAGAAATAGAGAGACTGATGAAACTATTGATTACCTCCTCTGCTTAAACTAACACGTGAGATAGTTGAAACCACATTCAGATAATTAAGTCGAAAATCTGATCCACACCCAAAGGGATACAGATGGATAAAGAAAGTGCTAGAATGCACTGAAGTAACCTGTTCAGCGGAGGTTACCCAATCTGTCGAAATTCTCCTAGGAGGTAGCTGAAGAACTGGCCACCAACAAGGCCAAGTGCATTTATATTATGAGAATCTTTTTCTGAATTAGTTCCTGAGTTCAGGTAAGTATGTTTTATTAGAATAAATTATAGGGGTAGACATATTCTATTACAACCACCTCAGAAACTAGAGTCACCAAATCAAATAATCCTAGATAAGAAAAGATTAAAAAAAAAAAAAAACCTGATTCCATCCAAAGGAGCAATTAAAAAAAATCTGCTGAAGACAGGAATACTACTAGCAGACTAGCTGGGATGAAAAATAAAGCCAGGTTGTCTCTAGATCAGGGTAGAGCTCCAGATAAGGAAACGACTGCTAGAGGAGAGAGACTGGACCAAACTGGCTGCCAAGGTAGGAAGTATTCTGAGACAGTGGGAGGGAAGAAATCTGGGTTTGCACATCTGAGGTGTCCTGCATTACATCTACCCTTTTCTCCTTCCCACGTCCTCTGCATTTATCACATTGTCAGTAAGTTCATCTCTTCAAAACAACTTTAACTTTCTCCTCATGTCTCTGAAATTTGCCCTCACCCTCTCTCCTGTGAGTTCTCTGTTGGTAATTTCCCCATTCAAAGTTAAATGTCAAGAGCCAGGTGCTTTGGTGCACACCTGTAATCCCAGAGGCTCTGGAGGCTGAGACAGGAGGATCACGAGTTCAAAGCCAGCCTCAGCTATAAGCAGAGAATTAAGCAACTCAGTGAGACCATTTCTCTAAATAAAATACAAAACAGGGCTGGATATGTGGCTCAGTGGCTGAGTACCCCTGAGTTCAATCCCCAGTACCCATGCCCTTCCAAAAAACAAAGTTAAATGTCAAATCAAATAGTTTGTGAACTCTCTTGTCCTTCCTTAACTCTAACCCCACCTTACACCCCCACCATTTAGATACCCCTGCATGTATCATGTTGAAAATAAATCTATATCTGATTTCCTACTTATCAACGAAGCAGGGCACTTTTCCCTGCTAATTAAATTTGTTCCAATGTCTTTGGTTTAAAAATAAGTAAGAGAAAAGGACAACCGGTAGCTCAGATTTCTTCTCCATTCTAGACAATTTATCCTCATGTTAACTCCAGTTTATGACAAAAAGGGAAAATGTAATAAATTACATCTTCCCTCAGAAATCTTCTTCATTCCTTATGGCATATCTTATTTAGCATAAATTCTTTCAAATCATTCCATCCTCTTACTTTCAGTGACAAAATTAAATTTTATTGCAAAACATTAGATACCCAAAACATTTAGTATTGCTATGATTGAGTAGCACTCATTCATGTAACAAATATTCATAGAACACAGTGTTAGGCAGTATTTGCAGTGTCCAAAACTAGGACCTTTCCCTGTAGGAGCTTCATTTTTTCTTTAGTTACCCCAACTGTGGTAACTAAAGAATAAAGTCCAGAGAAGTGAAAGTTTGAAAATAAATAGCAAACTTCTGCTAAAGTTTGAAAATAAATAGCAAAACAATTTTGCATACTCTTGATGTCTTAATTTACTTACATTTCTCTGATTTTTTTATTTTGAAAATGTTGTTTTAAGAATTGGAAAATATATTAATGTATTTAATTTAAAAATGCTACATTTGTCTGTATGCCTGAAAAAGCCCAAACATCCAAGGCCGACTGTAGTCCTACTAGTGGTGGTTGTCGTGATAACAATACCACTTATACTGTCTCTATTTGCTGTGTTCTGAAAGTTTGTATCCCTGTAAAATTTATGGGTTAAAATCTAATCTCCAAGTAATAGTGCAGCTTTGGGAAGTGATTAGGTTAAGAGGGCAGAGCCCACATGAATGAGATTAGTGCCCTTAAAAGCAGGCCTGAGGGAGCTTGAGTGCCCCTTTCACCATGTGAGGGTGCAGGAAGAAAGCATCACTTATGAACCAGACAGAGAGCCCTGAAGAGACACCTGCCAGCCTTGATCTTGGCCTGCACAGCACCAGAACAATGAGAAATAGATTTCTATTGTTTACAAACCACTCAATGAATAGTACTGTGTTGTACCAGCCTGAATGGACTAAGACATTATTATTCTAGTCATGCACTGAAACTTATTTTCTGGATAATGAAGTTAAATTGAATCAAGCAACTAGTAAGAGTGCTTGTCATCCTGGATTATGTTTTTAGGCACAGTTTACTGTGAAAAGTGGTTTTTCAGGTAATCACTGACAACACGAACAAGGAATTGTCAAGCTCTGAATAGGACACACTTGCACACTGTCACTTGGCCCACACAACCGTACTTTGTCATCAAATAGCCTCATCCATAGAAAAAAGCAAGTGCACATTTCACTCTGCCTGACCCTGCCCCATGCCTTCTTGTTATAGAGAGCAGGAATGAGTTTTCCTCAGGTTTGTAAAAGGGACATTAACTTTTAGATCTCTACAACATTTACCATCAGGCTCCTTCTGCTTCTCTGTTTCTACTTCTCGTTGATCCTCTATTTCAATTCCTCTTAAAATCTAGAGCCTCTGCTAAATGGTGCTGGAATTTATACTGCCTTTTCACCGTGACTCAAGTTTTCTCAATTTTGCTTTTGGATTATTATACTTGTTTCCCAAATAGTCTCTCTCCGTGTCCGTATTCATCACCTACTCCGAAACTAAAATGATCCATTTTAAATTGCAAAATGAGTTCTGTCACTATCTGCTTGAAACTTTGAAGTCCACATGATGAAGTGGAAGACCTTACCATAATGTATAAAACTGACCAGGGTATTGTCCTGACCCCCCTCGTAAGGCACGTTCTTTTCCACATCTATATAAAGTCAGCTGTAGATGGGTCAGAATCACTGCTCTTCTGCTTGCCTGGAGATCTCTGCACAGTTGAGCTCTCTGCCTGGAACTTTAGCTGTTCTTTTACTCACCCTAGGTCTATATGGTGAACAACTTACACACCTCATCTCATCTAAAGTGCAACTCTACCACTGAAGAAACTATACCTTTATAATCAGTGCATTATATGCATAACAGTGGAGTTTATTGTGATATATTCATATGTATAAATAACATAATTTGCTCTGATCTATTACCCCGTATTTCTGCTTTTCTTCCTCGACTCCCTCCTTTTTTTTTTTTTTTACCATCATCTTCTCTTCTGGTCTTCCTTCTATTTATTGACATATATTTTTTTTTCATTAGTGCATTGTAATTATAATCAAAGTCTGATTCATTGTGGTCCTCTTACACATACATAAATGCATATAGCATGATTGCCCATTCTTTTCTCTTTTCTCCTCTCCCCATCGATTGCCTAAATCTCCTTCCTGATCTCCCTCTAATTTCATGAGATTCCCTTTTATAGTCTTTATTTTCCCTCTGTAGCTTTCACATATGAGAGAAAATATTTGAGCCTTGACTTTCTGAGTCTGGCTTAATTATATTGATGTTCTTCAGTTCCATCTTTTCCCTACAAATAACATGATTTCCTTCTCCTTTCTGACTTTGTAGAACTTCATTGTGTTTATATACCATTGTTGAAGCTTCTTGTGTCCTCTTAGGCTATGCAGGTCTTGGTACCAAATGACACCAAGTCACAGACACTTAGCACAAAACTATTTTGTGCTCATGTCTGTGTCTTTCACAGATCAATCATGGGTGAGCTATAGCTCAGATTCTGTGTCTAAAGGAGCACCCCTGTTTCACTGATACTAGTCTCATGCAAGAGTGAGCCTAGAGACAGTGGGACCATATGATGACCTATAAAGCTTCTGCTGAGAAGTGGAACATGTCACCATCACTCATATTTTTTAATATAAAGCCAATCACATAGCATAGCAGGACATGGTGGGGAGTATGATTCTCCTGCAAGGAAGGGCTGGTAGGGAGGAACCTGGCAAGATGAAAGAGCAAATATTCTGCCAATACCTCTCTAACTCATGTTTTTCGTTCAATATCATTATATACAATATATATTATATATAATATATAATATATATATATGAAAATACTTTCACATTGAAATTGTATAAGTATATATATGCACAACGGCTATCATATCACTAAACATTTACATATCACTTCTAGAGAATAGTGATGTGTGTGTGTGTATACACACACACACACACACACACACACATATATATATATATATATATATATATATATAGAGAGAGAGAGAGAGAGAGAGAGAGAGAGAGAGAGAATATCTCCCAGAATATATGCTGTACATATGAAAGTATTTACTGCAACTGCCATTTTTATGGGGAGGCGTTCAATAAGTGTTTCTTGAATTCATCTAACGCTAAAGAACGTTAGATTCAGAGATGTTTATTAACTTGCTTAAGGGCACGGGATTTCCTATATTCAGGGCCAGGATTATAATTCAAATGTTTTACCATATAGTTCATTGCTCTGTATGAGGGATAAGAAGAATGATTTTTTTAAAAATTTTACCAAAAATTCATGCCACATCAAATGTTGATATTATAACATTAAAATTTTGAAACATTATGCTTCTTATTACTACATAATAGCAAAATTACAGAATATAAAATAGTAACAATACAATTTATATAATAAAAAATAGAGAAACACAAATACAAAATTCCATATATTTCAGAAACAGGTTGCATGAAGCC
The DNA here is from genome assembly GCF_047511675.1 of Marmota flaviventris. NCBI lineage: Eukaryota > Metazoa > Chordata > Mammalia > Rodentia > Sciuridae > Marmota > Marmota flaviventris. The sequence continues at coordinate 28,285,528 of NC_092506.1, forward strand.
TTTGTATCTAGTATTATTCCTTGATTTTATTAGCAGAAAGTAAAACATAATCTGCATAGAAAGAAGGAATTTGTCTTTCCTGCATATACAGTGCTCCGAGTAGATGTTAAATAAATACTGTCTGTTAAATGAATGAATCAATTAGGAAGGGGGGTGATTTGTGATATCACTGACTCTTATGTACCTCACTTAATTCTAGAAGGGAACAATATAGGATTCTTGCTAGTGGAATTATATAAGCTATTATATCTTAGAGTACTTAATGGGATTCCATAAATAGCTTTATGAAAGCATGTTATATATTCAAACAAGTTTGGAAAATAGTACATAAGGCATAATCATACCTCTTAAAAATTTGCAATGCAAATTTTAATTTTAAAGGATTTTTTTTAAAGCCTTTCTTTCAATGGAGAAACCTATCTAAATATCTGTGCAACAGCAGTTCTCAAGCTTATGTAACTGTGGAATCCCTCACTCATGCCTTGTAAACATTTTTCAAATGTAATACTCTTTGGGAAATACTGACGATCCAAAGCTAGTTTGTTAAAAGAAGGACTGTTTTTTTCTTTTAGTGGCTTCCGTGCTTTCAAAACTCTCCACGAGGCTGTTTTTATGTCTACTATTTTGGGTTTCTAGGTGACATTATCGAGAGAGATGATTCCTCTTCTCCAGATGTCTTCCTGCTTCTTTCACCTGCCAATGCCTGTACTGTCATTGGTAGACCCAAAAGGAATCTTGAACTGATCATAGCATCATATTTTATGTATCTGTATCTTATTGATTTAATAAATAACAAAAATGTACCATGTGTTAAGCATTGTTTTCGATGCTTGGGATATAATCATCAAAGAAATAAAAAACAGGGATACATGATTTATGAATTATAAATTTTAATAAAAGCGAGACCAATATTAAAAAAAAAAAATACTTGTTGTTACGGGCCAGGCTATATGGGCAATGACCAAGCAGACTCCGTTTTACCCTGAGACTCCATATCATGTAAAAAATGCTTCTCCCATGGGAAAGCCCCCACCTCTTTACCCATTAATAATTGCCTAGCATAATATACTTAGCAACACAAAATAACAATTCTTATACAATGTAAAATTATTGTCTTTGGTTTCCATTTTTCTTGGGCAATGTACCCTGTCAGAGATTGTCTAGATGTTAGGAAACATTCTCTAACTTGTACTCAACTAGGGTCATTTTGACCCACTTCCCTCTGCTTGCCGGCTGCGATGCCCACCTGGAAAGTCCTGTGGGAAATGCGAATGTACCCATTGCATTGTTTCGCTAACTGCTAGATTCAGCTTCTGTATCCCTGTTTGCTTGCAGCTACATCAACCCAGTTGTGGCTTTTGCAGTTTTTGCCTTTAAATATACTAAAATGTTGAGACTCAAGGCTATTTCTTGCACAGACAGTTATGGGACCTGCGGGCAGCAGTCACCAGCCAGCTGGCTAAATAAATACTCTTCAATTTGGACAAAACTGGGACTTGGTGTGTTTTCTGAGCGACCTGCCCAACAATATTGTCAGATGGTAAATTGGAAAAGTGCAATAAGGGAAATAAAACATAGAAAGGGGGACAGAAAATGTCGTGGTGATGCAATTACAATTTTAAATATAGCACAAGGAAGAACTTCACTAGCGTGAAGATATCTAAGCAAAAAAACTTAAACGAGGTAAGAAATAATGGTCCTGAGACCATCTGGGGAAAATTTTTTTTCAAGTCCCGAGAACAGTACTGCAAGCCTCTTGCCTACTTGAAGACCACAAAGGATGCCTGTGTGGCTACAGTGGACCATCCAGGAGGAACATGGAACAAGGGGAGGTCAGAGAGGTAGCACAGGTCCAGGGCATGCAGTCCCTGTAGGCCAGGGAAGAACTATTTACTGTTTAATATAAGAAACCAAGAGAGATTTTGAGCATAGAGACAGATGAACTGACTTGAAGTTTACAAAAATCATCCCTAATGCTGTGTTGACTGCAAAAGCAAATGGCAGAGTTAGGAAAACCAATTGCTCCTATTAATATTAAACCATTTGAGAGATGGAAGTAACCCAGACAGGAATTGTCATGGTTAAGAAGGTAAGGAAGGTGCTTTCATTGTGGATGTTAAGGTAGACCCAGAGGATTGATTTTTAGACTTATTATGGGGCACAAGAGAAAGATATTTTAACAGATGCTTCAAAGATTTTGGCCTGAGAAACTAGACAGTTGCTATTTACTGACATGAGTGGGCAATCAAGAACCTGGTTTTGAACATATTAAGTATGAGATGGCAATTAGATACTAAATGGAGCCATTGAGTGGAAATCTAATTACTATTCAAACCTGGAGTTTAATTTAGGTGTTCAACTGAAAATACCGATTTTAGAATTGAAAGCAAACAGATGCTATTTAAAGATGTAATACAGTGGGAAATGGAATAACACGGAGAGCACAGAATCATAATGAAGATCTGGCAACAGATACAAAAAGCAGGAGTACTGAGGAAGAAGGAAAAGGGGAATGGGGCAGCCCAAATCCCGGGAAGAAGGTGTGTGAAGAGGAAATGGAAGGATTGACCTTGTGGAATGCTGCTGAGAGATCTGGGATCTGTTGTCAGATTCAGTAACTGAGAATCCACTGGCTCTGTTGACAACAGAAGTTGCAATGAAATGCTAGTGGTAAAAACTTGACTGGAGTGGATCCAAGAGAGGAAAGAAAACTAGGAATTGGAAACATTAACCGCATTGTTTTATTCTAAAAGACAACAGGTAAGTGGAGCAGTACCTGGAAGGCTATGTATATTCAAGGAAAGTTGTGTGTGTGTGTGTGTGTGTGTGTGTGTGTGTGTTTATTGAGAAGGGACAGAGGGAGGAGATATCATGACATCATTCTAATAGACTATTTCTTGTTAGTACCACAAATGTAAAAAGAAACTGGTCAATATATTTCCAAGGTTTCCCTCTTTGACAAGCTGCTTCTTTAATACAGTTGCAGGCACAGTCCTACTTGCCTATTATACATTATAATGGGATTCATTATGCTATATCCATACCATATCCACAATGAAAGTAGGACTTTCATTAGGGCTGGAATTTTCCAGGTAAACATGAAGAAAGATGAGAGTGATGGGCTGTAATGGTGACGATTAACCACAGAGTGTAAACTAGTTTAAAAAGAAGGATGTTTGGGGAGAGGGAAGTGAAAGTTGATAGCAATAATGGATTGTAAATCCTTGCTCAGTTAAAGAAATGTTGGAATTAGGGCTTTTGAGGGAGTGGAGAGAAAGGAAATGGTGGTCGGTGGTGTTTGATGTATGTTTGAAATTAAAATAGCAAGGGAAGCGAAGTTTTATCAAGGATAAATGAATGGATATAGTGGGGTTAACACAAGATAATTATAGTAAAGAAAGTTAAAGAACTGATGAGCCACAGCATGGAAAGATAATCTACCAAACTTTTGAAATAATGTGAATTCGTACTGGAACACTATTGGAGGGAGTATTAGCAAGCTTGGAATTGAATTCTCTAAGAAATGAACATGAGTACTCCAAGATCTACAGACAATTACAGCAAACAACATAGTTGTTAGCCATATTTAAGGATACAAGACTATGAGATTCAAAACTAGAGGACTTGAGGAGGAGGAAGAGTAACAGACATGAAAGAACAATGAAGACCCAAGGGTCATACATTGATTGCAGATATGGGGACTGTGAGACTAATCATCACATCATGAAAGAGCTACAAGAGAAATGGTATCCAGGACCGACAGATTCCAGTTAGAGCATGAAAGTACAGGAAGCAGTGACCAGAGAGTTCCATGATATAAAAGGGTTAAATTCTATGAAATGAAATTTACCAAATTGCTGTGTCCATATATTAATATCACCCAATGACTCCCACTTATACATGTATATTATTATAATGAACCAAATAAAATATTAATCATTAAAATAATTAGGATGGAAATAAGAGCCCAAGTGGCTCAGGGAGACGGAAGAGCAAACAGAAAGAGAAGGTACTAAAGAATGAGATTGATCAAATTATGTAATGTGCATGTTTGGATATGGCATAATGAATCCTACTATAACATATAATGACTGTTACTGTTGGATTTTAAGTGTGCCCCCAAAACTCAAGTGTGAAACAATGCAGGAAGGTTGGGAGGTGAAATGATTAGATTATGAAGCCTTAAAACTAATCAATGTGTTGATCACCTGATAAAGATTAGCTGGGTAGTAAATATGAGGAGGTATGGTATGGCTAGAGGAGGTGGGTCACTGAGAGCATGACTTTTAGTTATATAGTTTATCAATCATAAGGGGTCTCTCTCTCTCTCTCTCTCTCTCTCTCTCTCTCTCTCTCTCTCTCTCTCTCTCTCTCTCCTTCTTGTGCCGTGTTCTCGGATGCTTTCCTCTGATACATTCTTCTGCCATGATGTTCTGCCTCATCTCAGGCCCTGAGGAATGAAGTCAGCTAACTATGAACTGAGACCTCTGAAACCATGAGACCCCAGATAAAATTTTCCTCCTCTAAAATTGTTCTTGTCAGGTCTTTTGGTTGTTGCAATGAGAAAGCTGACCAAAACAATCATAATGCACATTGATCTGCCCTCGGAGTCATGCAATATGTATAAAATTTTATTTAAACGTATTGTTCTTTTATTATTATACCCTTAGAAATAAATACCTATAAAGTAGCATTTAGGTTGAATTTCTGGAGTCACAAGAAGGTAAAATAGAATGTCCTGGGAAAGGAATGTAAAAAATGTGGAACTATTCTACCAATCAAATGTAAAAGCTCATCTGGGATTTACAGACATGTTTTCTAAAAATATACAAAATAGTCAACAAAAAAAATCTGAGTTTGAACATTTCCCCTTTCATTTAGGACTCTGAATCTTTCTTCTTTTCCTTTATTCTTAACTTCTAGTCCCAGGGCAACTTGGTTACCACCTCTACACTAACATTCCTACATTGTGCTACTATCATGAGACACATTGTATTAAATGACAAAAAGTTCTGGTCTTTTGTGAAATGTTAATTAGCTGAAACCCTCCATCAGAACTCCAAAGGCAGGTAGAAACTTTCCACTTGAAAATGATCTCATTGAATATGCTTTTTAATTAATGTTCCATTAACTGTCTGACAATAACTCGAAAGCTAAGTGAACGGATCTAAATGTAATTAAACATTTATTAAGTGGCCTGCATCCTTATTACAATTATAGCCTATTTCTCCTTCACAATGGTTGAGGCAGAAAAGGGAGACGGAAAAAGAATATAAAGCTACAGTTGTCTCCATCATCTCCCTCTCATCTCCCTCGAACGGCACTTCTTTAATTAACAGAGAGTTAAAATAGTGCAAGGTCAGTTTATTGGATTTTTAAAGCACAGAGCCTGGAGAATGCTTGTTCATTATAATGGCACTTACTAAACTGCCTTAACTACTTTCACTTTGGTAGCAAAGACTCAGAGGGAGACTGACTTAGGCACAGCCCCAGTGAGCCAAGGAGCAGCTCTGCATTTCCAAATGGAAAATCTGCTCAGGAAATCAACCTGGTAACAGTTTCTTACTAAGACCATGCAGCCTCGTTATAATTCAAATCTACAGTTTTGAACTGCTCAGTTTTTGCTTTACTGATCCTGACTTCCTGAATGGTGATAATACCTTGTGACAGAAACACAGAGGGGTCTGGAGTTTGAGGCATGATACTATTATGGGATATTTCAAGAGTTAGAAAGAGAGTCATGCTCAACTGCATGGTACCAGATGTGTTTCACCCTCAGATATTAGCATTTCTTTCTCTTTGGGCACAAACTTTCATTTTCTGATTATTCATTCTCTCTTTTTTATTTTTTTGGGGAGGGCTACTGCAAGTGTCAGATATACTTACATGCAACTATGGAGCTCCATGTTATTTTGGCTCATCCACTGAGAATATGATTACACTCATAACTATGGATTTGAAATCGTACATTCGAAAATTGCTCTATTTCTAGGGTTATAAGCATAATCTACTTCTTAAATATTTCTGTGAAAATTGACCTGCCATCTGATTCAAGGAATTTTGGCAGTTTTCACTAATGAGGATCAGAATATAAGAAAAACAAAATGACATATCTTATTTTGAGTCCTCTTATAGACTAAGCCCTTTTTATTGTATTTGTTTTCACAATTTAAGTCACTGATTACATTATTAAGAATGCAGCTGTTGATATTTATGATGGGTTTGTCGCTGTCAAGGCTTTAAATTGTGAAAGAAGGGTCTGTATAAATCTTGACTTTCCATTTAAAAGGGGAAAAAAATGCACATAAAATGAAAACTCAAATGCTGTTAGAAAAATCCTAAGAAATGAGGCAGAAGGTTCAGCCTTACATTATCGTGGCAACCCCTCGCTCTGCTCCATCTCTCTCTCTTAATGACCACTCAACCAGTGTTCTCTGGACTTAGTTATGAACTACTCTTGCTTCTTTTAGTGTTAGCAATTCGCTAAGTAAAGGAAAACTCAGGAAGCATGTGACATGGAAAAGGTGGTTGCATTATGAGACCTGTATACCAAGGTTGAAAGCTTAGCTATTGTGATCAGCATTAATAAGCAGGGTGCTGAGAGTGAAAGCTTAACAGACCAGAGCAGAAAAGTACCAGTCAATGAGGATGACTTGCTATTCATAGGCTCCTAACTCTTAAGTTTGTCCCTACTTTAGGTTTTTCTACTGAATTTCTCACGTATTTAACAATCTGCTTGATAGACCACTCATATGTCCCACAAATACTTTTGACCTTAACATGTTCAGAAGTATAGTGAATCATAAATACCTAAAAGTTAATCTTCTAACATCTCCTACTTGAATAAATAAAAAAATCTACCCAGTTGCTCACATAGAAGACTGGGAGATATTTTTTAAACTCCTAGGCACCTTCCTATCCATATTCAATTTTGTAAAATTGATGCAAATATATATATCTCAAACTGATATGGTTCTCTCCACTGCCACCACTGTAGTCTAAACCACCTTCATCTCTCCTCTGGACCACTGCTTCAATTCTAAGCAGTGGAACTGACAATTGGGGAGGAATTACAATAGGAATTAACTGCAAGACACCCTGCTTTTCCAAACAGAGATAAATAAGTAAATAATATACAAATAATTTTAAAGGACATGCATGGACAAAAACACACAACATTTACATAGATCATGTGGATCAATAGAAATACCAAGTGGGAGCAAGCCGTGAGCCATGTACATACTGGCCTCTACACTCAAAATCAGGCAGAGGCACCTGGGAGTTTAATTCATAAGACAGAAGATATTAGGTACTCCATATGAGACAGGGAACCTGTTAAATATATACAAATAACTACAACAGGCATCACATTAATGACAGAACATGGCCTTCCTCATAGACAATGATGTTTACTAACAACACGTTAACATTAATTTTAGCTTTAGTAGTGAAATTAAAGAAGTAGAGACAAAAAAATAAAAAGCATAAAGATTAAAAGGGAGAACTAAAGCTTCCACCAGTTATCATAGATGATATGAATATGTGCATAGAAAAAGAAAATGCAAATTGTTTAGAGAAAACATACTGGAATTGAAAATAAATTAAGCAAGGCTACTGAATCTATGGTCAATATGCAAATTTTCATTTTGTTCTCATATACTAATGACAAACAATTAGAAAACTCAAACTGGCATAGGATATAATTAAAACAACACTAATACCATAAACTCCATGGGAATAAATTGAATTAGTAGTAACCAAACAGCACCACAAAACATTGCTAAAAGCAGTTAAAAAGATCTAAATAAATGGACACATGTACAATATCCATGAACTAAAGTACTAAACATGTTAAAGTTACCAACTTCCCCAAATCAATTTATGGGATAATAGCAATCCAAATTAAAAATTGCCAAATTTCTGTGGAAAACGTTGAAATGATTCTAAAACCTATTTGGAATGAAAAAGTCTATGAACAGTCAAGATATTATTGAAACAGAGAACAAATTGAAGATTATGCATTGCCCAGTATAAATTATTCTGCAAATTAAAATCAAAACAGCATATTTATGCAAATATGGATAAAAAAACAAATAGACATTTAAGAAACAGACCTGTGTATCTATATGAAAATGTAAAGAAAAAGGATCTTATTGTATGAGTTGGAATACTACTAATCAATGAAAATATATAAACAACTACATATAAAATATCGATCAAAAGAATCAATTGCACAAAAATAATATATAAATCATGATACTATTTATACAACATATGAAACAAATAAAATTTTAAACACTAGGCAGTGGTACATAAATACATTATAAAAATATAAAGAAAAAAGGCATATAATTACCTCTAGAAAGGATTGAGAGGGTTTTGCTCAAGAAGAGGTCTTATGTTTTGAAAAAGACACAAAATGTTGAACATAAAGGGAAAGATAAATATATTTGCCTTAAAATAATTTTTATATTAATAATAAAAGATAATTCACACAGAGGTACATTTAAGAAAATAATTTGTATCCTAAGAATATAAAGTAAGTCCCACAAATCAATAATAAAATGACAGAAAACTCAAAAAAGCTGAACAGGAATTTGATGAGAGGATTCCCAAATACCTTAAAGGCACAGAAAAATATGCTGAGCCTTTTTAGACATCAGTGAAGGGAAACTAAATCCAAAATGAGATTCATATATGTGTTGATTAGATAATCTAATAATAGAAACTATGATTATACTATTAGAATGCAGGCGAGCAGGACTCTCATCTATTCCTCTTGGCTATGGAAGTTGAAACAGCTGCTTGGAACACTGTCATTTTTTACTTTAGTTCCACATAACCAAAGCTTTTGATCAATTACACATCTAGGTGTATTCACTTTAGAAATGCGCACGCATGCGCGCGCGGACACACACACACACACACACACACACACACACACACACCAAAAGTCATATAGAATAATGTTCACAACATTGTTTTTTTGGGGGGTTGGGGGGTGGGAAGATACTGGGGATTGAACTCAGGGGCACTCAACCACTGAGCCACATCCCAGCCTTGTTTTGCATTTTATTTAGAGACAGGGTCTCACTGAGTTGATTAGCACCTGAGGCTGGCTTTGAACTCACGATTTTTCTGTCTCAGCCTCCCAAGCTGCTGGGATTACAGGCATTTGCCAACATACCCAGTGACATTCTTAATCATAGTAGTCCCCAAACTAGCAACAATATAAATGTTCTTTGACTAGTAAGAGAAAAGTAAATCATGTGTGTGGTCACAGGATAGAATAGAATACCACAACAACATCGAGTGAAGTGCAGTTACGTGCAATGTCATGTATAATTCCTCCTAAATACAAAGGGCCTTGAGATGGTCAGTTATAGGTCATCCATTCCATTTATGGATCAGAAACATGATTTTTAAAAATGTAAAATAAAAAGGAGGCAATGAATAAAACAAAAGTGAGTCTATTCCCAAGCTGTTTTAATTCTTTATATATACCTGTGTACATATATACATGAGCAGAGTAACAAGGGACTCTGTGCTTTTCAACATACGTGGAGAAAAAGGAGCACTACAAATTGAGCTCATATTTCTATTGAATAGTATCTTTAATTCAGTTTCTAGAGAAATAGAAAGTATAAACCTTCCTGAAACTGTCTACATATGGAAATATAAATATATACTTAAAATACCTATATATGTTAAAATAACATAATGATAATTTTAATTATTTTAACAAATAATATGAAACCCAGGAAAGGAGAAAAATAAGTATAACTGAGTGTGAAAGCATGAAATATGCAAGATATATGCTTATGATTAATTATCCTATATATCCTTTAAGTCTAGGACTGAAAATTTTTCAAGAAACACATGAATGGGTGCTGACAATTTTGTAACAAGCAAAGGTGAGCAAGAAACTCAAAGGCAATGCAGAAATAGCAGCATTTCTGTCAATTGATTTGAAAATAGCAACAGCTTGAAAATGAGTTCACAGGTTATCAGAAGTTATCACTTCTAACACGAATTCTGAGCTAAAGGTTTCAGTGAGCTTTCAAACATTCTCTACAAAACTGAATGCTGGAGTTAAGTTATGAAAAATAAAGTGAGTTAGACAACTCATTTCACTGGTAACGATAACCTTGGTGTAGCACAATGGTTCGTGACGTTACAGGCCATGTACAATCCAGTTAGTGTTTTTACTAGCTGGAAATCATGCCAGCATCTGCAAAGGAAATGTAAATGAAGGCTGGAAAGTTTTCCTTACCATGCATGGTTCATTCAGATAGTGAATATTTTTCTTACAAATTAAGCTACCTTTACCTACCTTTCTTTTTATACAGGAAAAAACTCCCAATTCTCAGATTTCTAGGGAATGATAGTTAGTCTCTCCATTGCATTTGAGAATGCTCCCCAAATGACTCAATCCCATTCAGGAGATCAAGAGATCATCAGGATAGGGAGAGATCAGAGCCTGCCTATCATTCATTAGAGAATGTCTGGAGGTATTTGCTCGATGACATGGATTACAGACCAGGGTTTGTCATTTATTAGCTATATGTGGTTGCACAGGACTCCACCTAAGCTCAATGAGTTCAAGCCTAACAAATATGACACACAGAAATGAGACATGATGCACATGATAATGTCTATTGAGCTAGACAAAACTCTTTAATGGATCATATTCTGGTCATCTTCTTTTTCCCTTCATTTTTTTTAAAAAAGTGTGCTACATAGGAACATTGTACTGAAATATGTAACTCAATTGTTTATAATTACCAAATACATTCAGATACATTGTATCTTTGGATTAATTCTCAAACAATGAAGGCATGAAAGTATGAGAAGTTCATTTTAAATGTATCATATGTAAGAGAAAACAGTAAATTTAAAACGCAAAATGATTTATTGAAACAAAACACCTGGAACCTCTACAACAAAGTAGATTAAGAATATATGTTACTTCTATTCCTGCTGAACACTCACAAATGAAGATAAAGAGTGCTAACAATAGAATTACTCAGTCTATAGCAATATTAGGAATGAGAAAGGGGAGTTTGTCAGGCCAAGGATTCCAGATTGTTCTTGGGAGGTCTAAAGTATACAGCGGAGGAGTTTCAGTCTACAGCAAAGGAAAACCTTCCATTAAACTCGGGAGTCACTCATTCTATTGTCAGAAAAAGGATTCTCAAATCTCAAAGTTACAGGTTGACAGAATGTGAATAGGGGTTGTGTAGAAATCAAGAAGGGGAACTGGTTCTGGTTCTTTTTTTTTTTTTTTTTAACAAGAGAGATGCTTAAATTACTGTCGCACCTCTTCTGAATTTTGAGGATAGCAGAATGTTTATCCTCAGGTCAAACTTGAGGACAGATCTCTAAAGAAATGGAAAGAAAAACTAAAATCTGCCTTGGAAGAACTAAAGCTACTGGTGTGGATATTGTCACGGAATAATGCTCTTCTTAATTATGAGTGAGTATTATTGAAATGTAGTGTTATTTCCAAGTTCCCACTAATAAGCTGACTGAGAAGTGCAGCAATCACACTAAAAATGTCCACTGCTAAAGCAGGTCTAGACCAGCAGTCACCCCAACAGCCACCCACATACACTATAGTATTGTTTCAAAGTACAAACCTGATTCTTGAAATAAAAATGAACCAAAAGACAATGAGGATTAAAAAAGAAGAAGAAGAAGAAGAAGAAGAAGAAGAAGAAGAAGAAGAAGAAGAAGAAGAAGAAGAACAGTTATGCTTAACAAATGATAATTTGGAGTTCATAATGGAACATAAAATTAGTATTTTGAGAAAGAATTTCAATAAGAATACACGCTTTTTATGTAAATAAGTAGTTTATATAATTCTACTTCTGGGAAGAATGTGGGGGGTTTGAACTTTCACTATAAATGGCTAGAAACTAAATAAAATATATGAAATTATATTTTACAGATTTTTGGATATCATGCACAGCAAAACAGTGATCACTGCAAAAAGGAAAATGAATGGAAACTTAACCTTGCCTGAGTGTTGTACCTGGAGATAACTTCTTGACCAAGACACCAGTAGGTTGCACAGCAGAGTATGGTGAGCTCCCTTAGAAAAGGTCCAGACAGAACACAGTTCAGAGTGGATCAGTTGTCTAGGGTTTGAAGAAGGAAGCTGCAAAGAAAAATAGAAATAGACTGATAATGAACTCCATAAATCTGCAGACAATCACACTGAAACTTTATCTGAATACTTAGTTCTATAGAGCAAAAGCAAAAGCTGTAAATTGAACAAATTTCATAGAGGTCTAGGAGACAGTCAGAATCTTAACCAAAAAAATGTGTTAGGAATTAAAATCTATTTAAATATTAACACTAAAAGAGATTGTGGAGTCCCAGAAGTATGAGGGTTGGATGTGTCCTACAGTAAAGACCACATTCAGCTTGCCCTAACAAATTTTATAAACAAGCTTTTAGGCACAACCAGAACCAAACTATAGCTCTCACAAACTTCTTTTAAAAGAAGAAAAGAGAGTCCAAACATTCAAAAATGTTACAGTCGAAACATCCCATGCACAACAAAAATTTACTAAATCTGTGAAATTCATAAGCAGGAAAAAAATAAGTGAACATAAAAAGAACCATAAATGACAGATAAAGTAAAAATATTTGACAATCACTTCAAGAAACAGGCTTCAGGATTTCAATAAATACATGAAGGTAAAATCATAGACATGGAAGATACAAATAAAGTAACAAATGAGAATAGTAACTGAAAAAAAAATAGTGTCTAAAGTGAAAAAAATACAATGAATACAATTAAAAAGCAGATTAGACACCATCAAGGAAAATATTAGTAAGATTTAAAATGGCAGTAGGAATCTAAGATGAAGCACACAAAATTTTTTTTAAATTTTAACAGAGAATTAGTCAATTGTATTACAATACAGTGTGATTAAATATCAGGTAGCAGAAACTTATTTGAAGACATACGATCCACCTTGTTCCAAATGTGATAAAAAACTATAAATTCCATTATGTGAGAACATCAACAAAGTCGGGGCAGGGGGGACTCCAAAGAATACAGAATTAAACTGTTGAAAAATAACAATTTTCAAAAGACCAAAGCAAACAGGAAAAAGAAAAAGAAGACAATTCAGAGCCAATAAAAGAAAAGAACAATGAAAACAGACTTGTCATCATAAAAGAAAACATTTGCCAGAAGGCATTGTAACAAAACCTTTAACCAGTGAAAATATCTTTCAAAAAACAGGTCAAGAGAAAAAAGCATTCAGAAAAACAGTCTAAGAAGATGTATCACCAGCAGACCCACGCTTCAACTTGTAAGGAAAAATTTTCAAGCATAAGAAACTGATACAGATGGGGAAAAACATCTATAGAAAGGAATGGATAATGCCATAAATGTTGACTATGTCAGTAAGCATTAAAGACCATTTCATTAAAAAAAAAATTCTTTAAAAGTGAATTATTGAAAGTGAAAACAATAACATTATAATTAGGCATTTAACACATTTTTGGACATAAAATTCATAATGTAAAAAGACGAAAGGTGGGAGGAAGGATGTGGCAATAAGTGGCAGAGTTCTTACATTACACAGGAAGCCCTACTAACTGAAATAAGATAAAGTTAAAAATACACATACAACTAAAAATCCTTGGAAATGTAGATAAGACACAGAGGACAGCTAAAAGTGAGAAGACACACTAGCTTTTAATAGGGAATAACAGGGCAGTGAGTCCCCTGGGTTTTTATTTTTGCCTTTTTTAAGGAAGAGTTCTAAAACCCCCTCTGAGTGACGTCAGACAAGGCTGTGGGAAGCCAGAAGGTTCAACCCTGCTGGATTGACACAGTCTCCAGAAGAGTCAGCATCTCTGCTCTCCCCCAGTGGCAACTAGGAGTCCTCCTAAAGTTATTGACCTTCGTTTTGTCCCGTAGCACACATTTAAAAGCATCAATTATATTGCCCCCTGTATGAATCCAACTGCCATCTATAGCATTATGTCTTAAAAACATTATATAACCAAATATATACTGGTAAATAGTGTTTAATTTTTGTAATCAAATTTTCTTTTTGATTGACATATTTGTACTTCTAATACATATATAGAATGTGTAATGACTAAATCAAAGTGATTAGCATTTCTAGCTCCCCCAGTACTAGTATATCTATGTATTGGGAGCTTTCAAATTCTTCTTCTGTAGTTATTTTGAAACATATAATTAATTGCAATAGACTATATATAGTTCACCTATTATGCTATCGAACATTACAATTAAGCTTTGGTATCCATTATTTGGCATCTTAAGCTTGCTCTCCCCTAGCTTCCTAGACTCTAAAAACCCCTATTCAACTCTCTGTTACTGTGATCATTTTTCCTAGCTTCCACAAATTATTGAGAACCTGCAGTATGTATCTCTGTGCCTGGCTAATTTCATCTAGTACAAAACCCTCCAGTTTCAGTCATGTTGCTACAAATGACAGGATTCCATCATTTTATATGGGTGAATAATATTCCACTTGGCATGTATACATTTTTATCTACTCATTAATTGACAGACATCTCAGTTGATTCTATACCATTTCTATTTTAACTAATGCTGCAATAAACATGAACATGCAAGTATCTCTTTGATATAATAATTTAATTTCAGGTACTATGAGGTCTCAAGCTTCATTCATTTTGATCAGGATTGCTTTAGTTTTCTGAGTCTTTGGTTCTTCGTAAGAATTTTGTGATTTTTTTCATAGTTCTTTGAAGAATGTTTATTTATATTTTGATGAGGATTACATTGGGTAAGGCATAAAATACCTCTTCTTATTTATATTTCACAAGGTTAGCATTTTAAATTTTGACATATTGTGAAAGTTGAAGGTAAGATGGTAGAAGATGGAGAAAGAAAAGTGGAAGAAAATTGGTGGAAAAGTGGAATAAATTTTTCGCTATTAAAATTGTCAAAGTATCTGATAAAACAAAACTAAATAAGAGGAATAACTATATGGAAATTTGGCAAAGAAAGAATAGAAAAGATATAAAGAAGTCTATACTAACTTATCTTTCCCCAAGTCATAAATAAATAAATAACTACTTACAAATATATTACCTAGAGCTGTGGAAGTACCAACAGAACAAATAATTGCTTTAAATTGCCTCTGGAAACACACCCTAGATTTGTGATAGAGAAAAAAAATTTTTTTGTTATGCTTCTATGGTATAGGGAGTAATCTACCTATCTATCTGTGGAAGACCACAACTTAGCAGTTAATAGAGGCTACTCCTTAGACTAAGATAAGGTTTTTCCTTAAACAAAAGAAAGGAGCATGGTTTTCCAGTATCTAATAGTAGTAAGGCAAGATTAAAACCAAAACTTGCAACAGATTATGCAACTCTAGTACTTTTCTTTAAGTTTATATTATTGCTGATTTTCTCCTTATTTGATTGATAGTCTATGACACTGATTTTTTTTGGGGGGGGGGAAATCAGTAGCAACTTACTACTTTCAAATGACAGATAAATGAATGGAAAGCCCTATAAAATTCACATTCATGTGTCAAAAGAAGCAGCCTTCACATTGCAGACTATTTCTACATAGAGATGTGTATATGTGCATGTAGGAACAGGTATTTACACAGTTCTAGAAATAGTCTGGATACACATTTAGAAACTTGAAGTCTGCATTTACTTTTCAAGACTTGATTCAATTATAAGTGATGCCAATTTAATTTTATAAAGAGTGAAAAATGTAATAAATATTATCAGATACTTAGTTGTTGGATGTTGCAGAGGAAAAAAAAAACAATATCCATATGGTTCATGGCATATTTTATGTTTCTTGCTGTTGGTTTTCAACTATATAACCAAAGTTTTTTGCATATAGACTTGGTAATCAATTAAACTCAGATATATTCCAGTCGGGCTTGCTTTGTGTCAATACAATTAATTTTTTTTTCTATTTCCTAACTGAGCATTTTTCCTTGAGCCAAATCACCATCATCAATAGTGTCCATGAGGCTTTCATTATATTGACATAACAAAGATAAATCAAGCAGCAGAGTGGGCAGCGGGCACACAGAAGCTGTGATTCAACTCTTCCATTGTCCAATTTAAATGCAGCACTTTCTGAGTAAATAGCATGTTGTCTGGGGCTTCCATTACTGTACGTTTGAGAGTGACGGATGATTTAACAAGCTGGTTTGTGTTCAACAGCTCACGGAGTGAAATGTGCTGTGTTTTGCGGTGAGTGGTCGAAGGGTTTAGAATTCATCTCACTTGAAAATACTTTGTGACCAGTTGTCCGGTTAGTTTTCTTGTAGGCACTTTTTGTTGAACTAATCTCCTATATTTTGTTCACACCATGCATAATCAGTCATGCTGATTCCTACAGCTGCTGTAACAAAACCCCACTAACTTGGAAGCTTAAAATGACAGGAATCTATTAATCTATACTTTCACAGTTCTGGAGACTAGAAATCAAAAAAACAGGGTTTCATCAGGGCCCTATTCTCTATGCAGGGTCTAGGGGAAAATCTGTTTCATGTACCTCCCTTGGCTTTGATATTTCCAAAAATCCTTGAAAATCCTTGGCCTTCCAACTGCTTCATTCCAGTTTCCGCCTCTGTCATTTCATAGCCAACTTCTCTCTCTAGCTTTCTGTCTTTGTGTCTCTTCTATTCTTCAAAGGGCAGCAATCCTATTGGATTAAGGGTCTACCCTATTCCTGTATGATTCAAATTTAATTAAATGTATCTTTATCAATCCTGTTATAATTAAAGTCACATTCTGAGATACTGAGAGATGACTTTAACATGTCTTTTGAGGAACAATATGTAGCCTATAACAGATATCCAGGAAGAGTATATCTGATAATATCCCACCAAGACCACCATAAAATAATTCCAGCTTGTCTACATTTTCCTCAAAGTCATCCAGATAAGCTACACTTTACATATCCATGAGATGATTTAGAAAAACATATGTATGGTTGGCTATATGAAAATACATGTACCATCAGTGTTCGAGGATTATTACCGATAATTATATTATTACTGATAATCATATTATATTATTACCGATAATTATATTTGCTGTTATACGTATGATATAGTTCCATCATCTTCTAGGAAAATATGGGTCACCCTGTTTTGTGGTTATAATGAGGGTACAAATATTATTGCCTAGACTTTGATTTATTATTTTTTCCTTCTTTCCTAGCTCATGGTCCCTACCACCAAAGTCTCTCTATTTATAAGAGGTCCTCAAGGGGGTTCAATCATACTTAGCTGCCCCTTCAAAGTCAGCCATTTGCAAACCATGTGGGGAGAAGCCCTTTCCCTTCCATCACTACCACTTACTTCCATGAGAATGTTGCTCTTCTCTGTGAGGCTGTCACTCCTATGGCACTGACTGTCATGGCATATTGACAAAGCTGGTCATACTGAGCCTTCTGGGTGAAACGTGGCAGAGTGAGCAGTTTGCAGTACTTCTCCACTCACAACCTGTGACCCCCACAGTAAATGCCTCTGACAGTTCTGCTTAGTCCACGATGATTCTCCTTCCTTTGTGAATGCCCTCTTATTAGGGAGAAGAACAAAGAATGAAAAAGCGTAAAGACAGACTAAAGTGCTTAGGACACATAATCAAACAGACCTGTATACACAGTGTAGAAATCCCAGCAGGAGAAAGGAGAGAAAACAGAGTTTTAAAGTTTATTGAAAGAATTAATTGAAAATTTCTTAAGTGTCAGTAAGAAAGTAGGCTTACAGTTTCCAGAAGTTCAATGAAAGATTCCATTTGACAGTAAAATGCACATTCTTCTTAAGCACATGCAGAATATTCTCTATGAGAGATTATGTTAGGTCACAAAAGAAGTCTTAAAATTTTAAGATGATTGGAAACATGCCATGTATTTTTGTAGGTCACAAATGAAAAGAAGTCATTAACAAAATGAAAACTAAAATTCACAAATATTTGGAAATTAAATAGCACAGTCTTTAACAACTAATGTATCGAAGAAGAAATCAAGAGGAAAATTGGAAAATATCTTAAGACAAATTAAAATAAAAAGAGTACACTAAAACATAAGGGATGAAGAAAAAGCAGTACTCGGAGGTTATTTATACTTGTAAATTCTTAGAAGAAAGAAGGAGAGAGGGAGAGAGAGAAAGAGACAGAGAGAGATTGATTTGCAATCAACAATTTTTACACCTCAAGGAACTAGAAAAAGAACAAGCTAATGCCAAAGAGCAGAAAGAAATAAATACTAAAGATCAGAGAAGAAGTAAATGAAATAGAAAACA